>NC_137892.1:98676371-99876371 GCF_963455335.1 Martes martes
ACATCTTCCACAATACATCAATGAGTTAGCATAAGAATAAGAAATTCTCAGGGGAAGGAAGGAAGAGGGGGGGAGGGAAGAAAGAAGGAAGGAAGGAAGGAAAAAAGAAAAGGCAGACTTTAGGGTTCTAAGTAAAAAACTTCTGAGTGCAATTACCTTGAGGGTATTTGTCTTTTTAATGCTATAATAGTATGTTCTTCCCTAGGACTGTATCATCCTATGAGTAATCTAGAAATCCTATCACTGCCTCAGAAATTTGATTCCTCATACCTGGATACTAAGTTCAAAAACAGAAATATCACCACTAATAATTTGCAACCAAAATCTATCTTAAAACCCAAATTGAAACCATTCTCACTGAAAGAAAATTCAGGCAAGAATTTCACTAAGAATCATTCTGAGCCATTATAGTCTCCAGGTCTCAGCAAGATCAAGTAAAAAGTCTCTCTGGAGAAGACCTTCCTTCCAAGCTCACAAAGAATGTTCAAAAATAAAATTTGAACGCCAATAAACATCATACCTATAGAAACTAAACACTCAAGAGCACTGTAAAAACAAACAGCAAACAACAGAGCCAGACTACATATGGCCCAAATATTCAAAGTGGAAAATAACTATAGTTAATAAATTAAAGGTTTCAGAGGAAAAGGTAGACAATATATATGAACACATAGGGAATTTTAGGAAAGAACTAAAAGATATTTAAGAAGAGTCCCTTGGATAAAAATCCAACACATGATAATGGATAAAGAATGACCTCATTAGCACATGTTGTGATGAGCACTGGGTGTTCTACACAACAAATTAATCATTGAACACTACATCAAAAACTAATGATGTACTACTATATGTTGGCTAACTGAACATACTATTAAAAAAGTTAAAAATGACCTCATCAGTTGTGGGTGGCTCAGTCAGTTAAGCATCTGACTTTTTTTTTTTTAATTGAATTTTTTATTTATTTTCAGCATAACAGTATTCATTGTTTTTTTACCATACCCAGTGCTCCATGCAATCTGTGCCCTCCCTAATACCCACCACCTAGTTCCCCCACCCTCCCACCCCGCCCCTTCAAAACCCTCAGGTTGTTTTTCAGAGTCATAGTCTCTCATGGTTCACTTCCCCTTCCAATTTCCCTCAACTCCCTTCTCCTCTCCATCTACCCTTGTCCTCTATATTATTTGTTATGCTCCACCAATAAGTGAAACCATATGATACTTGACTTTCTCTGTTTGACTTATTTCACTCAGCATAATCTCTTCCAGTCCTGTCCATGTTGCTACAAAAGTTGGGTATTCGTCCTTTCTGATGGAGGCATAATACTCCATAGTGTATATGGACCACATCTTCCTTATCCATTCATCCGTTGAAGGGCATCTTGGTTCTTTCCACAGTCTGGTGACCGTGGCCATTGCTGCTATAAACATTGGGGTACAGATGGCCCTTCTTTTCACTACATCTGTATCTTTGGGGTAAATACCCAGCAGTGCAATTGCAGGGTCATAGGGAAGATCTATTTTTAATTTCCTGAGGAATCTCCACACTGTTCTCCAAAGTGGCTGCACCAGTTTGCATTCCCACCAACAGTGTAAGAGGGTTCCCCTTTCTCCACATCCTCTCCAACACACGTTGTTTCCTGTCTTGCTAATTTTGGCCATTCTAACTGGTGTAAGGTGGTATCTCAATGTGGTTTTGATTTGAATCTCCCTGATGGCTAGTGATGATGAACATTTTTTCATGTGTCTGGTAGCCATTTGTATGTCTTCATTGGAAAAGTGTCTGTTCGTATCTTCTGCCCATTTTTTAATATGATTATCTGTTTTGTGTGTGTTGAGTTTGAGGAGTTCTTTATAGATCCTGGATATCAACCTTTTATCTGTACTGTCATTTGCAAATATCTTCTCCCATTCCGTGGGTTGCCTCTTTGTTTTGATGACTGTTTCTTTTGCTATGCAGAAGCTTTTGATCTTGATGAAGTCCCAAAAGTTCATCTTTGCCTTTGTTTCCTTTGCCTTTGGAGACATATCTTGAAAGAAGTTGCTGTGGCTGATATCAAAGAGGTTACTCCCTATGTTCTCCTCGAGGATTCTGATGGATTCCTGTCTCACGTTGAGGTCTTTTATCCATTTCGAGTTTATCTTTGTGTACGGTGTAAGAGAATGGTCAAGTTTCATTCTTCTACATATAGCTGTCCAGTTTTCCCAGCACCATTTATTGAAGAGACTGTCTTTTTTCCACTGGATATTTTTTCCTGTTTTGTCGAAGATTATTTGACCATAGAGTTGAGGGTCCATATCTGGGCTCTCTACTCTGTTCCACTGGTCCATGTGTCTGTTTTTATGCCAGTACCAAAGCATCCGACTTTTGATCTCAACCCAGGTAATGGTCCCTCCCAGGACCACTTGGTTGCCTACCTTCTTCCCTAACCCCGGGTTGGGGTCTCACCTTTTCCTCAAGGGGGGAGGGAATGTGATGGCCTCCAGCCTCCTCCCCAGGCTCTAGTTTGAGGGGGGTCCTGGCCTGGCCCCACTCCCAAAGTACAATATGGCGCCCAGCCTCTTCTGCCCTTCTACCCCACATGCTGCGATCTGTGTATTTGTGTGGCTGTGTCTCCCCTTGTGCTGGTCCCACTCCTCACACCCTCCCCCCACACACACCCTGGGACAGGGAGCTCAGAGCAATATCCCTCTAACCTCCACCCAGGAGGGCCCCCTCACCACCAGCTCCCTACAACCCCCACCAGATACTTCCAGAAAGTTTACTACAAGAATAAAAGAACAGAAAGGAGTGTTAAAAAAAAAAAAAGTCTCAGGTCCTGGAATCAAGCCCAGAGTCAGACTCCTGGCTCAGCAGGAGTCTGCTGGAAATTCTCTCTTTCCCTCTCCCTCTGCCCTTTCCCCCTCCCCCACTCACACACATCTCTCTCTTTCTCTCTCTCTCTCTCAAATAAATAAATACTCTTTTAAAAAAAGAATGACCTCATCAGGACCAAAAGTATATTGGATATACCTGAGGAAACAAATCAGTGAACTAAAGGAAGATCAGTGTGTATTACCCAACCTGAAACAGAGAGGAAAATCAGTGTGTGTGGTGGGAGAGGAATACATAAGAACCACAGCATCTAAGAATTGTGGGAAAGTATCAAATGGTCTAATATACATGTAGTTGAAGACTCAGAGGGAGAACAAATAAAAAACCATTTTAAGATCATGCTTAAAACCATGCCTAATTGCTCTATAAAGTAATTCATTATGCAGCAAACATAGTAACAGTGTACTCTGGGTTAATATATGTGTAAGAGTAATGCATATTATCAAGATAACACAAAGGATGTGAAAAGGGAATCTGAAATATACTGTTGCAAAATTCTTATACTACATATGAAGTACAATAATATTATTTGAGGGTAGACTGGTTATTTAGAGATGTATATAGTAAACCGTAAGGAACACACTTTCTTTAAAAAGGAAGAAAAGGGGCATCAATTGTAAGCCAGTAGTGGAGGTAAAGTGGAAACAAAATAAAGATTATTAAAATGCAGCAGAGAAGAAGAAATGATGGAATTACTATAAATTATTTAGTAAGGTGGTAGCTTTCAACCATCTAAATAATCAGATGAAATGTAAATGGTCCAAATATGTAAATTAGAAGAAAAACTGTCAGATTGGATTTAAACATGACTCAAATATGTGTATGGTTTCTATAAGCAACACCCATCAAGTATACAGAAAGTTAGTAAAAGACAATGGAAAATATACTGTACGAACACTAATCAAAGGGGAAATTTACTGACAGTTTATTTCAAAGAAAGTAGACATAAAAAGGGATAAAGAACATTTCATCATGATCAAAAGGTTCATCACCAAAAAAGTTACAGCAATCCTAAAAATGTATACGTTTAAGAAGAGAGTTTAAAAATACATGACACAAAAACTTAAGGAACTGGAAAGAGAACTAGAGAAACCCATAACTACAGCTTGAGATTTCAGTACTCTCTCAGGGACAGCTGGCTGGCTCAGTCAGTTAAGTTTACAACTCTTGATTTCAAATCAGATCATGGTCTCAGGGTTGTGAGATTGAGCCCCATGTCAGGTTCTGCACAGGGCTTGGAGCCTGCTTGAGATTCTCTCTCTCGTTGTCCCTCAGCCTGTGCTTTCTCTTATTAGGAAGAAAGAAAGAAAGAAAGAATAAAAGAAGAGAAAGAAAAGAAAAGAAAGAAAAGAGAAAAATTCAGTACTCTCAGTACTTTACAAAACAAGAGCAAATCACTAAGGACACAAAAGGCCTGCAAAAAACTACTAGCCAATTTGACTTAAGTGTTATTTACAAAACAATTCACCAAACAACACAATACAAATTATTTTCAAATACATGTCTCTAAGGAGGTAAGCCACAGTGGAAGCTATATTAACCTGTGACATCTCCAGTGTTCTCCCTCTTTAAGGAGACACTATTTCCAGTTTCCAAGGCATATCTGTTCTTCAAAAATGGCTTTTGCTCAGAAGCTTGTCTTGTGCAAGAATACGAGGAAGAAAAAAAAAAAAATACAAGGGAGAGCTGTTTCCCCTAACAAAGAGCTAATAGGTATTTCAAAGAACTGAACTCACAGAATGTATAGTTCTATGGGATGCAGTTAAAACTGTTCAAAATTTATAGCATTAAATACCAATATATGAAAAAGAGAAAAATGTATCAAATAAAGTAAGTTTTAATCTGAAGAACCTTAACAAAGAAGAGTCAATAAAGTTGAAGCAAGCAGAAAAGAAAAAAAATTGGTAAAACTGTAAACAAAGAGATGGAAAGGGAGAAAGCGATCAGTGAAATCAGAATGTGAATCCTTGTAGAGATCAATAAAATAGATAAACTTCTTGACAGTGATTAAAAAAAAAATCCAAACCACCAGAGAAGACAAAAAGATACCCATATCAGGAACCAAAGGGGGAACATTTTTTGTGACTCCTAAAGACATTTAAAAAAAAAAATCAAAAAGACAGTATTACCACCAATCTCTATCCAAAAACTCAACAAGTTAATGAAGCAGATAAATCCCTTAACAGACACAACTTGCTGAATCTTATACAAGAAGAAACAGATCATCTATACAGTTCTGCACCAACAAGAAGAATTTATAATAAAAACACTTATAGCACAACAATCTCAAGGCCCAGATTGTTTGGCTAATGAATTCTTCCAAAACATTAAAAAATAAAACCAGTTTCACAAACTCTCCCAAGACATCGTTTTATAAAAATAAAACCAGTAAAAGATATAAAAATACAATTTAACATACCCTTATGAACATAAATGCAAAAAATCTTAAATACAGTATTAGCAATTTTAATCCAACAAAATAGAAAAAAAAAAAGAGAGAGTGTCTCATGATCAAGTGTGATTTATCCTGGGACCCTAAGACTGGTTTAATATTCAAAATTTGGCCAGAAGAATTCATTATATCAGCAGACTAAGGAAAAGCCACATGTTCATCTCAACAGACGCAGAAAAAGCATTGCTAAAATTCAACATCCATTCATCATCAAAACTCAACAAATTAAGAACAGAAGGAAAGTTGCTTAACCTAATACAGAACATCTGCAAAACTCCTGCAGTTAACGTGTAATGATGAGAAACTGAATGCTTTCTCCCTAATGTCGTGAAGGTGAGGATGTCCTCTTGCATTACTTCTGTTTCATGTCCTAGCTAGTCTAATGAGGTAATAAAATTAAATAAAAAGCACCCCATTTGTGAAATAAAAGATAAAACCATTTCTATTCACTGATTATAACTGTCTATGTAGAAAACCTCAAGTGATGTATAGAAATATTCTTAGGACTGAATTTAGCAAAGTTTCGAAATAAATCAAGTATACCTAAATAAATGAGTGAATGAGTAAGTGCATCACTATATACTAGTCATTAATTATTTAAAACTCAAATTGAAAAAAGAAAACAGGGGCACCTGGGTGGCTCAGTGGTTTAAGCCTCTGCCTTCGGCTCAGGTCATGATCTCGGGGTCCTGGAATCGAGCCCCGCATCGGGCTCTCTGCTCGGCAGGGAGCCTGCTTCCCCCCCTCTCTCTGTCTGCCTCTCTGCCTAGCTCTGATTTCTCTCTGTCAAATAAATAAAAAGAAAAAAAAAAAAAAAAAAGAAAACAGTACCATTGTCTTTTTTTTTTTTTTTTTTTAATTGGCTCCATGCCCTGCCTAGAGCCCGACACGGAGCTTGAACTCAGGAACCTGAGATCAAGACCTGAGTTGAGATCCAGAGTCAGACACTTAAGCGACTGAGCCACCCGGGCACTCCAGGACCATTTTTGTTGACACCAAACACACGAAATACTTGGGCAACAAAGTAAAAGCACAAGTAAGATGAGAGCAATAAATAAATGGAACCTAAATAAATGCAGAGCTATACCATGATTACAAAGCAGAAAAACCACTGTTTAAGGCATCAGTTGTTCTTAATCACTAGATTGAAGATATTCTAATCAAAGGACACCTGGCTGGCTCAGTTGGAAGAGCATATGACTTGATCCTTGGGGTCATGACACCCCACGCAAAATTCCAGCAAGAATTTTTTCTTAATTTTTGATACTTCTTAAATTTTTAAAATTTAACTTTTTTTTTATAGGTAACACATACACATGATTGAATCATCCAGTGAAAGTCACACTTTTCTCACTGTGCTCCAGCAATCCTGCAATTCCCACACATAATTTTATTTCTTATTATATGAGAGTGACTTTTTTTTTAAGATTTTTTTTTAAATCTATTTGACAGAGAGAGAAAGATTACAAGTAGGCAGAGAGGCAGGTGGGGTAGGGGGAAGCAGACTCCCTGCTGAGCAGAGAGCCCGAGGCGGGGCTCAATCCCGGGACCCTGAGATCATGACCTGAGCTGAAGGCAGAGGCTTAACCCACTGAGCCACCCAGGTGCCCCAAGAGTGACTTTTTAAAATTTAAATTTGATTAATTAACATATAATGTATTATTTGCTTCAAGGGTACAGGTCTATGATTCATCAGTCTAATACCCAGTGCTCATTGCAACACATACTGTCCCCAATGTCCATCACCCAGTTACCCCATCCCTCCATCTCCCTCCCCTCCAACAACTCTCAGTTTGTTTCCTATGATTAAGAGTCTCTTACGGTTTGTTTCCCTCTTTGGTTTTATCTTGTTTCATATTTTCCCCCTCTTCCCCTATGATCCTCTGCCTTGTTTCTTAAATTCCACATATCAGTGAGATCATATGATAATTGTTTTTATCTGATTGACTTATTTCGCTTGGTACCATACCCTCTAGTTCTATCCATGTCATTGCAAATGATGTCATTTCCTTTTTGATAGCTGCATAATATTCCTGTGTGTGTGTGTGTGTGTGTGTGTGTGTGTGTGTGTGTGTGTGTATCTCCACAACACACTTTCTTTATCCATTCACCTGCCAATGGACATCAGGGCTCTTACATAGTTCGGCTATTCCATAGTTTGGCTATTGTGGACATTGCTGCTATAAACATTCAGGTGCACGTGCCTCTTTGGGTCACTCCATTTATATCTATGGGGTAAATATCCAGTAGTGCAATTTCTGGGTGGTGGGGTAGCTCTATTTTCAACTTTTTGAGGAACCTCCATACTGTTTTCCAGAGTGGCTGCACCAGCTTCCATTCCAACCAAGAGTGTAGGAGGGTTCCCCTTTCTCCACATCCTTGCCAACATCTGTCATTTCCTGACTTGTTAATTTTAGCCATTGTGACTGTTGTGAGATGGTATTGCACTATGGTTTTGGCTTGTATTTCCTTGATTCTGGCAAGAATTTTTTTTTTAAACACTGATATACTTATTCTAGAATGGATGTGAAGAGTCAAAGGAACTATAATATCCAAAACAATGCTGGAAGAAAATGGGTGGACTCACATTACTCAATTTCATGACTTCATATAAAGCTACAGTAACCATGACAGTGTGGTATTGGTTAAGGATAAACACATAGATCAAAAGAACAGAATAGAGAGCTCAGAAACAGACCCATGGGGGAGAAAAGGATCTCAATCATACCTCATACCGTATACAAAACAGACCTAATATAAAGCTTAGGATTGATTAGATGAAATTTTAAGATACCATTATAACAAACATGACCCATGAGGGGTATACTTAAAGTATGCCTGACCTTTACAATTTTGTACATTTTGTACATTTGTACAAAGTGCAAATACTATACAGTTATAAAAGATGACATATGTAATTGTAGAGGTATATCACGTTTAGCTTGGAGAACTTATTATTACTAAGATGTCATTTTCCTTCAATCTGATTTGTAAATTTTAAAAGTGTGTATATCCAGGATACTCATTTATATAAAAATGCCAATCCCAAAATTAATATAAAAATGCAAAGGATCTAAAATAGCTTGTACAAAATTTTTAAAAATGAAGTTGTTGGAAATACATTATCTAATTCCAAAACTTACAATAATACTATAGTAATCAAAACTTCTTAAAGATAGTTACATAGATCAATTGAACAAAATATGGAGGTCAGAAATTCAACCACATATATATGATCAATTGATTTTCTATTTTATTTTCAAGATAATTCAGTGTATTGAGGAAAGTATTCCCAGCAAATGGTACTACTATAACCAGATATTTCTACATGGAAAAACATTAAAACTTGAACCTTTTCCCACAAAATACATGAAAATCAACTTTAAATGTCATTGATTTAACATGAAAGCTAAAACTAAAAAAGATAAATTTGCTTTTTGAAAGTTACTATAAGAAAATGGAATGTCAAGACACAGCTGAGGAAAAATGTTTCATTGCAAATGTCTGTATGCAAGTTATACCTCAGGAAAAATTTATAGAAATCTAAATAAACACTGACAATATAATAGTAACCATAACGATAATAATGCCTTGTTGAATTACTAAAACAAGACTAAAGTACACAGGAGCTTTGAGCTCTTAAATAGGTAAGGAAAAGTATATACTCAACATTTTCTGAAATCCTTGTATCATCTGCAGTAGATTTTTAAAAATCGACTTTTGTTTTTGATATAGCTTACAATACATGAATCACAACTTATATTAGAGAAGAAGTTTTAATTATAATTAATATATATTTATATACTAATATATAAAATTATATAATTAATTATATTAACAGTATTAAAATAAGTGAGAAAGGGATGCCTAGGTGGCTCAAAGTTGAGAGTTTGACTCCTGATTTCTGTTTAAGTCATGATCTCAGCGTCCTGGGATCATAACCTGGGATATGCATCCCAGTGTGAGACTCCACACTAAACAGGGAGTCTGCTGGATATTCTTTCTCTCCCTCTGCCCCTCACGTGCTATGTGCATTTTCTCTCTTTCTCAAATAAATAAATAAACAAATCTTAAAAAAAAATTAAAATAAGTAAGAAAAACCATTTAATCATCCCAGAAGTCAAGAAAGGAAAGAGAAATGTACAACATGCAGGGGAAAAAAATGAAGTAAGTCTAAGATTGTCTGACTTGATTTTTCAAAAATCAATTTTAATATACTTACAAACACATGAAAATGTAAGGGCCAAAGTAAAATGATGAACTAGTTTTACCACGCAAACTGTCACCAAGAAATAGTTCCAGGATTACTATCAACATAGATGTGAAGGCAAAAAGCATTACTAAAGACAAAGATAATCACTTCATGGTGGAAAAAAAAAATTCTATTCCCTAGGAAGAGTTCAATTCTAAGTTTTAAATCTAGATGAACTAAGAATACATCAAAATATATGAAAACCTAGTGAAAGGGATGTAGGATTTATGTTCTTAACAAGTTGGCCAGGGTTCAAAGCTCCAAAAATAGAAAATATTTTCTCCTACAAAAATGCCAGCTACATCCTGATAGAATCCAATTATCTGATTTAAGGATTTTTCCCTATTTGCACCATGACTAAAACATCTTGGGTGCACTCAGCCACAATAACCAGTCTCCTTCTCACAAAAACTCCACAGATGGAAAGACTACGCAGAGTGGGTATGTTTCCCTCCATTCATTACTCCTACTAACTGTTAGCACAGCACATTCCTCAACTAAATCCCTTTATAACTGATGTTATAGAAAAACCATGACCTAAAATGATCAATGCTGTGCCACTGAAGTCTAAAGATGAAAAATGAGAGTTGAAATGTTTATTTTGGATTCAATAATGAATACACTGAAAAAGATTTAAAATGTTGATAAAAATAATTTTTCTTCCTCTCTCCGAGAACTCACATTTCTGTAACAGGCTGACCCTTGCCTATAAAACACATAATCTGCCAGCGGCCCTACCATGTGTCAAACCTAAAACAAAGAAATTTGTTGGTGTTTGGGTAGTAGGTAATCTTTTAATGTCCTATGACATAAACTTGGAAATACATGCAACTTTGTTTGTTCTGAATTTTTTATGGTTACAGTTTTTCAAGATGTCAAGACATTCAGCATGATTACAAAAATTCAAATATGGCAATAGCCTATAGAATTTTATACCCTTTACTTAGAAATGCTCCTGAAAAATTGAACAATTTTAAACACATTAAGTCTTCTAAAGGAACCTCTATGTCAAAATTTTTCTGGCAGATTTTTTGGTGAACCAAATAATTTTTAATATAAGTAACTCTTCAAAATGCATACAATTTTGACGTTCACAGTTTTACATTTTACTTTTGTACTAATGACATATTTGTTGCTGTAAGCCATCAAAGTTGTATAGAAATTTAGAGACAAATTTTAATATGAAAGTTCATGTTTAGTGACTTTAACATTTTTCTGCAAATGTGCTTAGTGCTGATGTGGTGAAACACAGCTTAACATCTTAATCATGACAATGATTTTCAAGTGTATACATGAGCCTTAAATGTTTGAGAACTCTCCCTGGAAAATATTTGGAACCATATTGTTTAAATCTAACTTTCAAGATTCTCAACATCACCCATCATCAGGGAAATACAAATCAAAACCATGAGATATCACCCTCATACCTGTCAGAATGACTAAAATTAATAACATGGGAAACAACAAGTATTGGTGAGGATGTGGAGAAACAGGAACCCCGTTATTCTGGTGGTGGGAATGCTAAGTGGTGCAGCCACTCTGGAAAACAGTATGGTTATTCCTCAAAAAGTTAAAAATAACAACCACCCTAGGACCCAGCAATTGCACTACTAGGTATTTACTGAAAGAGTACGAAAATACAGACTTGAAGGGACACATGAACCCTGATGTTTATAGAAGCATTACCAACAATAGCCAAACTATGGAAAGAGCCCAAATGCCCATCAACTGATGAATAGGTAAAGAATAAGTTGTGTGGGGGGTGTGGAATACTACTCAGCCATCAAAAAGAATGAAATCGGGGTACATGGGTAGCTCAGTGGGTTAAAGCCTCTGCTCTCCACTCAGGTTGTGATCCTAGGGTCATTGGATCGAGACCCACATCAGGCTCTCTGCTCAGCAGGGAGCATACTTCCTCCTCTCTCTCTCTCTCTGCCTCTCTCTCTGCCTACTTGTGATTTCTGTCTGTCAAATAAATAAAATCTTTTAAAAATTTAAAAAAAAATGAAATCTTGTCATTGCAACATTGCAACAATGTTTTGAGCAAGAGCAAGAGCACAGAAAAGGGAAAGTAAAAGACTTCCCCTAAAGCTATAAGGGAAATAGGCAATTTTTCAGAACGAAAGAACAAGGGTCTCAAATTGTAACTGATCACCAAGTGCCTACCATAACAGATGAAATTAAAAAATTACATAATCTTAGTGAATAATAAAGATCCCTATATCTCTGGGGGCATGAGGAGCATCTATAAAGAGAATGGGCATCAGAAAAGCTTTGACTTCTCCAACGCTAAGTACTGGGAGGCAATACACAGCACAAAGCCTGTCATTCCATATGCATCCAAATTATCCCTCATGACAGAAGACAGAATGGAAGTATCTCTCAGTCAAGCAAGGATTCCAAATATTCTCTGTCTTCTCTCTTGACTATCACCAAAAATAAATGTATGTATCTATGTATGTATGTATGTTTAAATCAAGTGACAGAGCAAACCAAGGGGAAAAAAAGGAAGGCATAGATCTAAAAAAAAAAAAAAAAAAAAAAAAAAAACCCTAATCCAGTTCCCTTCCTTGGTTTCCAAGTTATAGATCTATTATTGGAAGTTGGTTTGGTGTGTCTACACTTCTGGAGAACCAGACAGAAGAGACCAAGAAAGGGTATCCAAGGTAAGACTAGACCAACAAGGTTAGTTTGGAGCAGAAAGATGAACAATTATGCAAAGGTGGACATAAGTGGGAAGAAATAAAAGCTGATAGAGATTTTCAAACTGTGGACAATCATTTGGATTTATGACTACAAGATGTATGACATAGCTATATGCATATTTAGGGGTAATGTACTAACCATAGAAAGCAATCATAAAGCAGAAATCTAGAAAATTTTGGAAACCCAGGTAAAGCACACTCCTTGAATCAGCAAGGAGCAGTATTTCTATAAACATGTTAACAATGAGTACTAATTTAGAGAATATGTAAAAATAGCAGTGTAAGCCTAAAATTTAGAAAATTTGAGTTAAGCGCAAATAAAGGGAACTGGAAGTTCAAAATAATTGCTTTTATAAAGTTTATAGAATAGTTTTAACTATGCACAGCTATTTGATAAAAATAAACCAAAGTTTTGGGGCGCCTGGGTGGCTCAGTGGGTTAAAGCCTCTGCCTTCGGCTCAGGTCATGATCCCAGGGTCCTGGGATCGGGCCCCATATCGGGCTCTCTGCTCAGAGGGGAGCCTGCTTCCTCCTCTCTCTCTCTCTCTCTCTTCCTGCCTCTCTGCCTACTTGTCTGTCAAATTAAAAAAAAAAAAACAACTTTAAAATAAACCAAAGTCTTCTTCCCAAACCCATTTATACTCCCTAGAGGACCACTGATAATAAGGTCTATTTTAATTCATTCTGGGTACTTAACATTAAGATTTTTTTTCTTTTTTAATTAACATATAATATATTACTAGCCCCAGGTGTACAGGTCTGTGAATCGTCAGGCTTACACACTTCACAGCACTCACCATGGCACATACCCTCTCCTGTGTCCATAATCCAACTACCCTCTCCCTACCCATTAACATTAAACTTTAAATAACATGCTTACTTTGTATGTTTTGATTTACCAGAATATGAGGCAATATATTAACCCCCATATGTGAAATAGGAGGAATTTGTACACTTACGCTAGCTTCTAATACTTCTGCTCCTTCTCAATTTTTATTAGTTACATTAGTAGTTCTTCATACATTCAAAAATATTTATAGAATCCCTACTATGTTTTAGCCACTTAAAATACATAAATGGACAAAGTAAATATCTGGCATTGTGTAATGTACATTCTAGAAGAAGACAAAAAATTAAACACAAAGTGAATGTAATCAAATAATATACTAGAGTCAGAAAATGTTAAGCCATGAATGTGACCACTTGATCATCATTACTGCTGGGTAGAAATGCACCAAGATGCCCCCATAATCTCCTGCCCTTTAGACATATGTTTCTCTATACAAATTGTATAATATCAACCATGGTTCCCCATGGTGACTAGAATCAGTCATCCTTGCCTGACAGTCCACTGGCAGTGACCCGGAGTTGAAAGTGTCCAGGTTGTTGTCATACTTTCAAGTTCAGTAGAACACTTGCTGTATCCTCTGATAGAAGCATTCTTCCACAAATCCAGAAATGCCCATAGGTGCAGGCAGAGAAACGGCCATTTTACAAGCGAGTTACCCCTGGGTGGTAGTAAGAGGAGCCCATCTTGCTTCTTCCCTTTCAGTTCCCAAAGCAATGTGTTCTTGTTAATGGGAAAATGCTACTATCTATTGGTAATTAGTTCACTTCATGTACCACAGCCTACAGAACAGCAATCCAAACCCTAAGAGTTTTGTCCTTGACCTCGCTTCTTTCCTGAGCTGTAGTATAGGCCATTCCACAACTGTACCTTTGGGTCAAGAGTAGACAGAAAGATGAATAGACTCCATGGTTATGATCCATTTATCATACTTATTGATACAGAATGTGTTTCTTTGTCTAAAACAATTTTGTATAGAAGACCCGTGACAGGAGAAGGGGCATTCTGTGAGTGCTAGAAAAGTGCCTACAGAGATACTGTATGCAGGCCAGAAAGATATGTACCCTTATAATGATGAATTGCTGCCCCCCTCCAGAATGGAGGAGCAAATATAACCAATCTTCTGCTAAGGGGTTAGGTTATGTCTGTTTTTTGTTTTTGTTTTTTGTGGTTTTTTTCTGCATTTGTGTTTTTTTTAAATATTATGTTATGTTACTCACCATATAGTACATCATTAGTTTTTTTTTTTTTTTTAAGATTTTGTTTATTTATTTGTCAGAGAGAGAGCACAAGCAGGCAGAGAGGCAGGCAGAGGCAGAGAGAGAAGCAGGCTTCCCACTGAGCAAGGAGCCCGATGCGGGACTCGATCCCAGGACTCTGGGATCATGGCCTGAGCCGAAGGCAGCGGCTTAACCCACTGAGCCACCCAGGCGTCCCCATCATTAGTTTTTGATGTAGTGTTCCATGATTCATTGTTTGCATATAACACCCAGTGCTCCATGCAATATGTGCTCCCCTTAATACCCATCACCAGGCTAATTCCCCCACCACCACCCCCAAAATCCTCAGTTTGATTCCCAAAGTCCATAGCCTCTCACAGTTCATCTCCCCCTCTGATTTTCCCCCCTTTGTTTTCCCTTGCCTTCAATGTCATCCATGCTATTCCTTATGTTCCACAAGTAAGTGAAACCATACAATTGACTTTTTCTGCTTGACTTATTTCACTCAGCATAATCTCCTTCAGTCCCAACCATGTTGATGCAAAAGTTGGGTATTCATCCTTTCTGATGGCTGAGTAATACTCCATTGTATATATGGACCATGTCTTCTGTATCCATTCTTCTACAGTTTGGTTATTATGGACATTGCTGTTATGAACATTGGGGTGCATGTGCCCCTTCTTTTCACTACATCTGTACCTTGGGGATAAATACCCAGTATAGCAATTGCTGGGTCATAGGGTAGCTCTATTTTTAACTTTTTGAGGAGCCTCCACACTATTTTCCAGAATGGCTGTACCAGCTTGCATTCCCACCCACAGTGTAGGAGGGTTCCCCTTCCTCCACAGCCTCTCCAACATTTGTTGTTTCTCGCCTTGTCAATTATGTCTTTGAAGGACAGTGCTCTATCGAGGGATCAGCACTCATCTCTGACACTGGCATGGTGGACATGGAAGTGGCACTTGCTAGTTTAGTTCTGTTAAGACCACGTCCCTGCTCTTAGCCATCACCAGCACTCAGGCCATGGGTAGCCCAGTGAACGAGCAGTAGAGTGACAAGGTTGTCTGAAGAAGTCATTCTCTCTAAACACTTACCGTTGACTTCTTAGCACTGAGGCTTTCTGTTCGACATCAACAGGAACACAAAAACCTATGTCTTGCAACCACTCCCAAAAGACCCTCCAGAATCCAGTTTCCCACATATTTGTCACTCTGATCTTTTCATTATACTGCTTCAAGACTTCTACCCAACCAGCTCAGCTATTGCTCACTCTTTAGGTGCCCATACCTCTTCTTCTCCCATGCCAAGTGAACTTCCATGAATACAGGTCTCAGCTTTTCCTTCTAGAGGAATTTCCCTTTTCCAACAGTCCGAGTGGAGCCAGAGTTCACTTCTGACAAGCACCAACACAGTGTTCCATTTATGACCTGAGAAGTGGACTCAATGGTTTCCCTCTCTTTCCGTTGATCATAGGATATCATCCCAAAGTAGAGTGACCTTATACTCAGTTAACCTAATAATAATTCTGGTACATGCCAGTATATCCCAGAGCAATTATTAGTAACAGGGGATATACTCACCTTGGGCTTTGTTTATTCTTTTTCTTATTCCTTTAGGTGTAAGGTTAGATTTTTATTTGAGCTTTTTCTTATTTCTTGAGGTAGACTTATATTGTTGTATACTTCCCTCTTAGAATTGCTTTCGCTCTGTCCCAAAGGTCTTGGACTGTTGTGTTCTCATTTCCATTTGTTTCCATCTTTTTTAAATTTCTTCTTTGATTGTTTCATTTACCCACTAGTTGTTTAGTATCATCTTTTTTAGCCTCCACATGTTTGTGTTTATTTTCTTGGCATGTATTCCTAGTTTCATACTATTGTTATTGGAAAAGATGCATGGTATGATTTTATTCTTCTTAAATTTATTGAGGCTTGTTTATGGCTTAATACATGATCTCTTCTGGAGAATGTTTCATGTGTACTTGAAAACAATGTGTATTCTGTTGTTTGGGGATGGGATGTTCTATTCTCTCTATATATTATTTCTATACATATTGGATCAGATAGATCCAATGTGTCATTCAAAGATATTTTCTTTATTAATTTTCTCTATGGATGATCTATCTATTGGTAAGAGTGGAGTGATCAAGTCCCTTATAATTCCGCAAAAAAAAAAAAATTACTATTGAAAAAAAGGGAAATATAATTTGTAAAAAACTTTCATTAGAAACAAATGATGTGAAGACTCTTGATTATGGCCACATAATTAGTGATTGTGCTATAATTAAAGCTAAAAATATTATTATCATTATTAATAGTGGATATAATAAAACTCATGTCATGCTAAGTATAGCAATTGCAAAGTCATTTGGCATTGCAAGGTCAGGCACTAAGTTTTTACCAAGGCCCCATAAAAAGCCAGGAGCTATTTTTTAAAAAATATTTTATTTAATTATTTGAAAGAAAGAGAGCAAGAGAGCACAAGCATGGTGAGTGGCAGAGGGAGAGGGAGAAGCAGACTCCCTGCTAAGCAAGGAGCCTGATGTAGGGCTCAGTCCTGGGACCCTGAGGCCCAAGGCCAGAGCCAAAGGCCAAAGGCCTGAGCCAAAGGCCAATGTCTAACCAACTGAGCCACCCAGGTGCCCCTAGGAGCTATTTTTTAAATGGTGAATACTTTTCACCATACTACATACTAGAGAAGAAAAGGTCTTTCAGGGCGTCTGGTTGGCACAGTCAGTTAAGCATTTTAGTCTTGATCAGTGTCAGCTCAGCTTGTGATCTCAGAGTCGTGAGATAGAGCCCCTTCTCAGGTTTCTCAGTCAGTGCAGAGTCTGCTTCAGATTCTCTCTCCCTCTCCCTCTGCCCCTCCTGCTTGTATGCACATTCTCTCTAAAATAAATAAATAAACCTTTTAAAAAAAGAAAGAAGAAAGAAAAGAAAATGCCTTGTTTTAAATTCTCAAAGTCTGCACTATACCTCTTGATTGGGGATTGCCATTGATGTCACAGGCTCCCTTTCTATCATGAAAACTTCTAGCACAATCACCTACCCTATCGTAGGTGATCTACAACAGAGCCTTCCCCTTACTCCAAGCCCCTGTCTAACTTGCCAGTCTTCTAAGTCACCCAATAAGTAGAACTGAGCCTTACTGCTAAGTACAGTGCACCTTGTCACTCGATCAGCCGTCTGTAGTAAAGATGATCTACCAACCCACAGATTTCACCAATATTGCTGACCCTGAATCTTCACAGGGCTTATTACCCACCTCCCCAAATGCATATGCCTTCTTGCTAGTTTTGGAATACTTATGCAATACTGCCACTTCCTGCTACTTGATCTATCTAGCAGGACACCATTAATAAACTTTAGAAGCACAATGTCCTATTAGAAAAGCAAGATGACAAAGGTCCCTGCAAACTTTGCCAGGATGCCAATCAGGAAAAACACGGTACACATCAAGAAAACGAGTATCTCTTGCTTCCCTTTTCATCTGAATGTAAATTATTGCTGATTTCCCAGATGGGAATTGAGAAGAACACATGTAACTGAAAAACAGCACATTACAAATGCCAGAGCTAATGACAATTTGCCTAAAACATCAGGTTCAGTACGGCAGCTGGGACTGGGACTGCTACTTGGATCAGTTTATGAACACCACTATCATCTACTAGAATTCCTCTCTTTGGTTGGGTGGGGAGGCTACAGATAGGTCAATCAGAAGGGATATAGTGGGAACCCCTGTTCCTAAGTCCTTTAAGTCTATGAAGATGGGGATAATCTTTTGAAATTCTGGGTGGAATGTGATGCTGGTTCACACTTAACTTCTTTGAAAGGATAGAAAATTTCCCATTTGGCACTTTTTCCCTGGCTTTTATTTGCTGTTACTTTATAAGTCAGCAAAAAAAAGGGCGGGGGGTGGACTGTTCTGTCAGTTACTTAGTTGGTGTGTGTACGCATTTCCCTACACACAGGCATCCACCAGAAGCACTGTAAGATTATCTTGTGCCAGAACTCCAACATCTCCATTGCTTCTTTCCAAGCCGAGAGTCGGGATGATGTTTCTAATGCAGTTACTGCTAATGCAGTAGCTGCATTAGCTCAAGAAACTGTATGTGAGAATCTGCAATCGGTTTGAATATTCCACTCATTCTAGTTTATAGTTAACCTGGCAAAAGCCTGTACATTCCTTTGGGAGAGGATCAGAGGAGTGTTTATCATATGTCCTTGTGGCTTTTCAAGGTCCTTCCAAAAGGATCTTTAATCAGTGGGTTCTGGGTCAGTGAACTGGCTTTGATCTGTAAACTGGGTGAAGAACTGAATTTTCCATTGCAAGAGCTGACACCAATGTTTTGCTTGCCCAGACAGGATTTTTGGGGGGGTGGGAGAGGGGTGTTTCCTACAAGCCAAGTAACATCCAAATTAGTCATTTACCTATCTCGCCATTTGTACACCAGGATTTATTAGCCATCTGCATGTATCTGAAGGTTAAGGCACTCTTGAAGTAATTATGTCCACTTTGCCTCAGAATTAAGTAGCACCATCTGTCCTCTACAATTCCTGAGGAACATCATCCTCCTTCATACTAAAAAAGCCATGCATCCTTGAGAGTCAACCAAGACTGTGGAGGAAAGCCATCCCCAGGCTTCTCCAAGATGCTGATGTATACCTCAGACATTCTGCTGCCTTCGAAAATCACATCTGTAAAATGTAGCACAATGGAAGGAGGCTGGGCTTTGTAATTATAAGGCTCTTGTTTCAATCCTGGCTCTATCATTTACTGTGACAGTAACTTTTCTGAGCTTTAGTTCTCTCAGCTGCAAATAAGGAGGTAAAAATACCTTGCATGGTTGCTTTTACAGTTCAAAAACCTCTAGCCCAGCAAGAGCTCGAATTTGAGATTCACAACAAGACAAAGTCTAAATAAAATTTTTACTATGACCAAGTCTGTTTACAAAACACCAAAAACAAAGACTCTAGCACAATGCCCAAGACATAGACACTCAATTGTTTCTTTCCCTTCTCTACTCCTTTCCTGCCATAAGGAAAACCATACATGTCATTTTCCATCTTGCCTTTTACCACTGACACACAATCCACTACTCTGTCTACAACTTTCACCCACCATTTTCAAAAACAGTAAAGGCATTAAGTCATGTCAGGGATTCCTTCACTTTTTCGGCTGGGGTCTCTCTTTCCAGGTCTCTCCTCGTAGTTTGCACTGCAGTAACATGAACCAGATTTGTACCAAAGGGTTGTCCTACTTTTTTTTTTTTTTTAAACAAACTAAAATAAGGATATTAAGATAGTGTTAAGAATTTCAGAAATTACAGAGCTTATATACATTGTACATATTTTTCTGGCTAAGTAGTAATTAAGATTAAAATTTTTTAAATTTGAGAGTTTTATTCTCTTAGAATTATTAATGCCAATAGTCTCTTTTCCAAATAATAGAAATAATTCATAGAGGTTTTTAAAAATCACACTAATTTGGCACCAAGAAGAGAAAAGTGTAATGGGAACCGCAGCCTAAAACTCTGAAACTCTGATTATTTCTTTCACCTAGTTCATTGTTTAAGTTTCTCTGAAAACACAGATCAGGGTCAGCAAACTAGTCTGCTGGGAAAATTGGGCCCATTCCCCACCCCACTCCATTTTTGTCAAGTTTTCCTACTTGACATTCCACTCATTGCTTATTGTCCTCAGGACTCTCACACTACAACAACAGAGTTGAGCAGTTGTGACGGAGATCATGCAGCCCCTCTGGATAGCAGAAATTATTCTGTCTCTGGTCTTTTACAGAAAAAGAGTGCCAACCCCTAACAAAGAAGGATGCCATTGATAAGCTTGTTCAATTTCGCATTACACGTGGTTACACCAATAGAGGCAGAATGCAGGCCTTTCTGAATAAATCTCACTTTATGGGATGAAAGCCCAGATAAGAATGTTCAGACTTCCCATTTGCTTTTATTTCTACTATTTTGAATCTGTGTGAATGACCAGTCGTCTTGCTACAGGTGAATCAACATGGTGTGTTCTCTAACCTATGTAAAAGTACCAGTATTAGAGATGATGTCTTCCAAAAGACTAAGAAGTTACCTTATACACCGTTTCTCAATCCTAAATTCTGTATTTGAAAATTAGGAATAACAGGCCAATTCTATATAATTTCTAAAGCTTACTCAAGGAAAACTAAAATGCAAGTTCTGTTTTTAGGTTTGCCACGGGCCCACTATGAAACCCCGGATTAAAGAATCTACCAGGACCTAGGATTCGGCCTGCTCCCTCCCCAGCCCAAGCTAGGGAATTGAATGTCCAACACAAGGCGAGCAATTTTCAAGTTTTAGCACCACGATAACAAAGCACAGAAGCTGACCACACATACTCTTTTCGCTACAACAGGACTTCAGTAATTTATGGCAAATGCTGATCCCCATTCTCATCAATAATGCTTTGCAACTTACAGGTAAGATTCCCAATTTGTTATGAATGAATGAAAACACTGAAGCAGGACCCTGTCACACTGATTTTTCTGTATAAACTTAGGTTCTAATGTCTGTTGTTGTTTTTGGAGAGAGGTTGCTCTTGTTTTTTTCCATTGCCTTTAGTTTGTCAATCTCTTAGAAATTCTACACCGTATTTTCATTTCTAGGTGTATAATCTCACTGGTTTTAATCTCATTTTTTAAAAAAATGATTTTATTTCTTTATTTGATGGAGACAGTGAGAGAGGAAACAC
The DNA here is from genome assembly GCF_963455335.1 of Martes martes. Taxonomy (NCBI): domain Eukaryota; kingdom Metazoa; phylum Chordata; class Mammalia; order Carnivora; family Mustelidae; genus Martes; species Martes martes. The sequence continues at coordinate 98,697,450 of NC_137892.1, forward strand.
AAGCCAGGGACACAGGAGAGGCAGAAACAGGCTTCCTCCTGAGCAGGAAGCCCAATGTAGGGATCTACCCCAGGACCCTGGGATCATGACCTGAACTGAAGGCAGGTGCTTAAGGACTGAGCCACCCAGGTGCCCCTTAATCTCATTTTCTAAAAGTACTTTTCCTGGAGCACATGCTCCTTCTGAGTGCAAAGCATACTTGCTCTTAGCATAATTTTTTTTTTTAAGATTTTATTTATTTGACAGAGAGAGAGATTGATCACAAGTAGGCAGAGAGGCAGGCAGAGGGGGAGGGGGAAGGAGGCTCCCTGCCAAGCAGAGAGCCCAATGTGGGGCCTGATCCCAGGACCCCGAGACCATGACCTGAGCCAAAGGCAGAGGCCTAACCCACTGAGCCACCCAGGTGCCTCTTAGCATCATTTGCTAGGTCTTGCCTACTGGCCTAGTTCTGTTCCCTCTCCTGCCTACCCTTCCTCCCTTCTTCATGGACATACTACTTGGGATATTTTTCTGTTAACATTTGAGAAAATCATCTTTGAAATGAAGAGGTCATTACTAAACAAGTCAAAACCCATACCTAACACCAACTAGAGAAAATGTGCCTGGTTTTAATTTGTAAATTGACTAGTGAATAAACAGATGTGCTCAGAAACTTGGAAGCTTCAGTTGTTCAGAGACTGGTCCCTCACATGAGTGGTAGAAAGCTCTCTGTTTTGAGGAGGAATTCTCACTCCTATAACCCAGCCCCATTCCACCATGTAGCCTCTGTGAGTGTTTTGCCTCCTGTTTTCTGATTCAGTCGCAGTGCTAGACTTTCTGGAGCACCGTGCCATACTATGTCCTTCCTCATTCCTTCAAACCCTCACCATTCTTACCCACTGCACACACCCTTCCAACTTCTTCTCCATCCTTCTAAATTCTACCTGCTCTTCGAACCTCAGCATTGCCCCAACACCTCCTCGGATGCTTCTAGTACATACCACCATCTAGGATAGTCCTATAGTATTCTTTCTTCTGCTTCCTAGACAGCACATGGCTGCCTTACAACATGACTTCTTTTTCCCTTTAAGTTATCATTTCTCTCCCAGTCAGATTCAAGGTTCTTGGAAGACAAAGGATGTGCACTTTTTTCCCCTTCCATTTTCCTATTGTAGCACACAGAATCTGCTGCCCACACTCTATGTTCAGTCAATGATGAATTAATTCCTGAGCATAAATTTACCCAACAACTGTACCCCTGACCTCCTCAGTCTTTCATTGAGATATAGGAAAGCAATCTGAACAACTTTCCCTGGCTGTTTGACAGTGGGCTTGAATTACAAGTATAGTAAGCGATGCTTTCCAACAGACTAGGAAGTGATCTTAAATGTTGCCTTGCTACTCTGAATACCAGATATGAAAGCTATGAATGAGTGGCCAATTCTTTTTTTTTTTTTTTAAGATGCACTTATTTGAGAGAGAGAGAGTACACACATGTATTCCCAAGCAGGGGGAGGGGCAGAGGGGCAAGGAGAGAGAGAATCTCAAGCAGACTTTCTGCTGAGAGCAGAACCTGATTTGCCCAGGGGCGGGGGCACAAAGGGGGGGAGGTTTGCGGGATCCCACAGCTCTGAAATCATGACCTGAGTGGACATCAAGACTGGGACACCCAACAAACTGAGCTACACAGACACAACATAAAGTCAATTCCACGTAAAATTTTAAGGCATACTTCATCAAACAGCTAAAATAATAGTTATTAAAATAAAGAAAATTATAATCGGTCTATACATTGTATAAAATTTAGATATAAAGATATTGATTGCAGCATTCAAGATTCCCCACCCCACCAAAAGCTTAAAAAGTAAGGTCTTAAAATGAAGTTTTTAAAGTTAAATATTTTAAAAAATATTTTTTATTACATCCTCTTTTTCAATAAAAGACAAAAATATAGCTCCTATCAAGAATATAGAATTAAAGTCCCAAACAAGGATACCTGAGTGTTTCAGTCGGTTAAGTATCTGCCTTCAGCTCAGGTCATGATCCCAGGGTCTTGGGATGGAGTCCCACATCAGTCCCTGCTGAGCAGGGAGCCTACTTCACCCTTTGTCTGCAGCTCTCCCTGCTTGTGCACTCTCTCTCTCTCTCTCTCTCTCTCTGACAAATAAATAAATAAAATCTTTGAAAAAATAAAAAATGAAATTCCATACAAATAAGAACATCTGGAAGATAAGGGAACACAATGGGGGCAAAGGGAAAGAGAGATTATAAAAATGGTATTTTATATGATTCCAATCTTAGAAAAAAGACAAAGATGTGATGAAAGAAGAGCTTAAAAAAAAATGTTTTAGAAAAGAAGTTGAGAATATATACTGGTATCATCTTGTTAGAGAGAATAGAACACTGTTCTCAAAAGCCTTAAACCAGTCAATCATATTTAGTCAATAATTACAAATTGCCTAAAAATTACGATAGATTTTAACCATATAAATGTTCCTAACATTTTTATTTGTAGTAATCAAGTATTCAAAGCAACCTAAATATCCAAGAGAAGGGGAGTTGGGTGTTTTGTATAATGGAAACATATAATGGAAACAATTATTTCCATTGTATAATGGAAAATATATTTATTTTTATAGACCACCATAAGGAAATGCTTATTCCTAACAGGAATTCCTAAACAGGAATTTTTAAACAGCAAGAGGTAAGGATGTTTTATTTCCATCCGTGCATCTTTATGTAACTTCTAATATAAATATTTCTATCTTTCATCAGGCAGGAACAACAGGTGGAAAGGAATGAGTGAGCCATCTTGATGCTCTGGACATTCCTGTCATTCATCTGTTCAAGGTTCCCTCTCCTTCATGAGATTACTGATTCTCTTTTACCCCTATTTCCATGCCCTGGTCATCTCTCATGGATAGTCTTTCTTGTGAACTTACCGGGTGTCTTTTAGTTATGATATGTTCTTCTACAAACTGTACTGTTCTTTCTAAAATTTTATTTATTTTATTTTTATTTTATTTGTTTTATTTTAATAAATAATATTGGGTTACATATACCGTTCTTCCTTTTTCCATTGAGCATTATGCTTCAAGGTGGACCCATACTGCTGTGGTGTGTGTGTGTGTGTGTGTGCATGGTTCTGTGTGTATATATTCCCCAAACACACATCAGATGCATTATATAGGCAATACTACATTCCACTCAAGCAGGGCATTATGCTTTTATACTTTACCACCACTTTTATTGTTTTCTAATTACTTGGTTTTCTAATATGACCAGCTATTAGTGGATAATAAGAAACATCAGCTTCAGAATAAATGGATCATGATGCTGAATAATTTGATGACTCAAGTTCATCTTGAGTTTAAACATTTCAGTAAAAGTAAATCAAGAGACCATCCCTGCATGAAGTCAAGGTTCTTATCTACTGTAATAACATTCCTAATGTGTAGCATATAAATCCTTAATAAATATGAGGTTAGCATATGCATGCAAGGACAAAAAGTAGTGAATGAAGAGTCTGGAAGAAAGGAGGGGGAGTGTCTGAAGGTCAAACAGCACACGAGAAAGAAGATTGAGATTTATGAATGTATTAAGCAAGCCTTTCTTTAACCTCTGATAATCAAGAACAAACAATTCCCTTAGCACTTAAGAAGCCAAGTAACATTACACAACAGATAAAAGCACAGGCTTTAGAGTTCTATAACCAATATTTAAAGAGCAAGGATATTGGACAGAGTTATGTTGACAAACTCAAAATACCTTGGGAAAATGTAAAATCACTGTTTTATTTTTATGGTATTTTATCTGACACATATTTCTGACAATTTCATCTCATAAAATCTATCCTAAATACTGGAAGCATTCACTTTCTTCTGAATGAATTTCACTGTTTTGTGTAAGTTTAAAATGCACACATTATCATTTGAATGATTATAAAAAATAAAAATGTGTTAGGCAACTAAAAACTTAGTCTTTGAATATGATCATTTATGCCCTAAAAATTGTGGAGATACCTAACTATATTAAGTATAATTTCTATTTATCATTGAGGAAACAAAGAGCTATTAACACTTCCATTGAGGATTTCTCATTCAAACTACAGCAGAGAATAAGAGATCCTATTACACATTCCTGCCTGAGTAACTAAAATATAACTAATTTAATCAGGGTAGAATTATCAGGAAACAAAATCAAGTACATCCAGTTTAATGGAGAAGCCAAAAGCAGAGGTGTTTATTACCAAGATTTCTAAAAGCAAAACAAATTGTATTTGTCACAATCATTTTCTGTCAAGTGACAGAAACCTGACTCAAAGTATGTTAAATAAAAAGGCCAGGATCTTCTTCAATATTGACTGCAATTTCCAAAATGGCTCCAGGCTTTCTTGAGGGTATGAATTCTACCAAGTTCCATCACTGTTGTGGCTTGGTCACACTGACTCATGCTCTCACCCCTCTAGCAAGGAAAGTGGGACCACATGAATGGCAGTCCTACCTGAATCAAATGGAATTAGAGAAGCTAAAATCACAAAGGGAGAGAGGATGTGGATCAGGCAAAAGGGAGCAGTCAACAAAACAAAGAGGCATCCCATGGAATGGGAGAAGATATTCGTAAATGACACTACAAAGGGCTGATATCCAAGATCTATAAAGATCTCCTCAAAATCAATACACACAAAACAGATAATCATGTCAAAAAAATGGGCAGAAGACATAAACAGACACTTCTCCAAAGAAGACATACAAATGGCTAAGAGGCACATGAAATAATGTTCATCATGATTAGCAATCAGGGAGATTCAAATCAAAACCACATTGAGATACCACCTTACACTAGTTAGAGTGGCCAAAATCAACAAGACAGTAAACAACAAGTGTTGGAGAGGATGTGGAGAAAGGGGAACCCTCTTACACTGTTGGTAGGAATGCAAGTTTGTGCAGCCACTTTGGAAAACAGTGTGGAGATTCCTTAAGAAATTAAAAATAGGGCTACCCTATGACCCTGCAATTACAGTACTGGGTATTTATCCCCAAGATACAGATGTAGTGAAAAAGGGGGCCATCTATACCCCAGTGTTCATAGCAGCAATGGCCACAGTCACCAAACTGTGGAAAAAATCAAGATGCACTTCAACGGACGAATGGATAAGGAAGATGTGATCCATATCTACAATGAGTATTATGCCTCCATCAGAAAGGATGAATACCCAACTTTTGTATCAACATGGACAGGACTGGAGGAGATTTTGCTGAGTGAAATAAGTCAACAGAGAGAGTCAATTATCATATGGTTTTACTTACTTGTGGAGCATAAGGAATAACATGGAGGACATTGGGAGATGGAGAGGAGAAGTGATATGGGGGAAATTGGAGGGGAGACAAATCATGAGAGACTGTGGACTCTGAGAAACAAACTGAGGGTTTTGGAGGGGAGGGGAGTGGAGGGTTGGGTGAGCCTGATGGTGGGTATTAAGGAGGGCACATATTGCATGGAGCATTGGGTGTGGTGCATAAATGATGAATTTTGGAACACTGAAAAGAAATAAAATAAAATAAAATGGAAAAAAAAACTTTCAAATGCCACTCACACAAATTAATTTTCATTATGAAGGAGATAAATACTTGTGTTTGAAATTAAATGTGTATGACTACTGAAATTAGGAAGAAACTCAGAATTTTAAAGCTAATTTTCAAAACACAAGTTAATTCTTTGTCACTCAGAAGACTGCTTCCAATGACTGAGGGCTTTTTAAGGTTTGAGCAAGTATAAAAATGATGTGACTCCTGCTTATAAGTGGTTTCCCTGCCAAGTAATGTACGAAATCTAAGTAACCTGAGCAGCTCACTACCCAGACTTCCTTCTCATCTCCCATTTCCAACTCAAAGGATAAGTAAGAGTCAGTTTTAAGGATGGAATGAGACACAGTTTCATTCCTTTTTGGAAAGAATATCTACAAGTGAAATCACTTGACTGTCTTATCAAAACTCTCCCACTGGTGGCTTTGTCTAGGCAAGAAGCCATTCTATGAACTCTCCTATTAAAAAAAGCCCTGGGGAAAGAAACTTAAGATAGCTCTATCCAATAGGGATCGAGAAATGGAGGTTCCTGGTCCAAGAGTCTGCAAGGATCTGACTCCTAATAAGGCAGATGTTAACACCTTTTTTTTTTTTTTTAGATTTTTTTTATTTACTTGAGAGAGGGAGAGAATAAGCAAAGGGGAGGAGCAGAGAGAGAAAGGGAGAAGCAGACTCACCACTGAGCAGAGAGCCCAAGGCAGGGCTCCATCCTAGGACGTGAGATCATGACCTGAGCTGAAGGCAGACTCTTAACTGACTGAGTCACCCAGGCTCCCCAGATGTTAACATCTTGTGCAGTGTAACCATGGAGGTAACATCCTGTCACCTTTGCTGTGTTCTCCTGGTTAGATTCAAGTCAAAGGTCATGTCCATACTCAAAAAGCAGAAAACACAAGGGCAAGAATTCCAGGAGGTGGAGAGAAGTGGGATCCACCTTAGAATCTGTCTGCCCCAGGCAAGGGGTGGAAATAGAAGTATAGGAACACCGTTTTCTCATCTTTCATGCTCATGATTACATTGATATTGTCAAACTTGAAATATGGACATGGAAAACTAGTAACCCCAACCCAATCACTCTAATAATTTTTATGACCCTAAAATACTTTTAAAAATAGCTTTCATGGTGAAGAAATACTTAGCAAGCCTCAACACTCACTTCCATTTCTACTGTCTAGTTACTGTCTATCACATTGAAGTAAAAAGAAATTTAGAATCTCGATTGGAAATCTCATGTGCAACATAATTCCATGGTTACATTTTTTATCTTTCTATCCAAATATATTTAATAGATCAACTTTCAAATAACTCATTTTTCTCTTTTTCTTTCATTTTAAATTTTTAGTGAACACATATCTTTTTTTTATTTTTTAAAGATTATTTATTTGAGAGAGAGAAAGAGAGCACAAGTAAAAGAGGTAGAGGGAAAGGGAGAAAGAGAATCTCAAGCAGGCTCTGTGCTGAGCACAGAACCCAACAAGGACCTCCATCTCGGGATCCTGAGATCACAACCTGAGCTGAAACCAGGAATTGGACGCTTAACCCACCGTGCCACCCAGGTGCCCTGACCATGTATCATTTGTATAAAAAATTCCCAAGTTATGTCTGTATCATTACCTTTAGCCTTATCACTATCACAGAATCTCTGACCTACTCCTTCCCCTTACAAGGACCCTTGTGATTACATTGGGTCCACCTGGATAACCCAGGATTATCCCCCCAAATCAAGGTCCTTTATCACATGTGCAAAATCTCCTTTACCATGTAAAATAACATCCTTACAAGTTCCAGAGATTAGGTTATGGACATTTTTGTGAGGACTTGATTGTGACTACAGTATATTGCATTCAGGTTTATATATTTATTTATTTATTTATTTATTTGCAGGCATTTTCAGGCAATCTTACATTAAGGATTTTGTTTCTAGGATTGTTTTTAAAGAAAGAAGATGGGAGACCATAGGCTGATTGCCTTAGGATACCTTAAAAACTGTCCTATCAAGTGCCAAGTTTTATCTAGAATAATTCCTTCTATAGTTCTATAGGAATGAAGCTTCTAATTTGGATAATCAAGGGAAGATTCTTGGAAGGGCGCTTGGGATAAAGTATCTTTAAGAAGCCAGTCTTCTTGGGAGCATGGAAACATCATTTTAAATGAGGGGACAAGCTAGGAAGACATTCCAATGTTGAAGAGGCAACAGACATGTATGGGGATGATGAACCCAGCATCCACATAACTACTGAGAAAACCTTTCCTGAGATTAAACTTTTATTAATTTCTCAATGAGAGACTGGAAAACACGATCTCAGAGGAAAGGCAGGTCTTGATTGGCTGTAAGGTGACCAGGAACTGAATCAGTTTTAAAATTTTGCTTTTGGGGCACCTGGGTGGCTCAGTCATTAATCATCTGCCTTCAGCTCAGGTCATGATCCCAGGGTCTTAGGATCAAGCCCCGTATCAGGCTCCCTGCTCCGCAGGAAGCCTGTTCTCGCTCTTTCCCTCTCCCCAAGCTTGTGTTCCCTCTCTCATTGGGTCTCTCTCTATTAGGTAAATAAATTTTTTAAAAATAATAATAAAATAAAATAAGCTTTTATTTTATTTTTTTTAATTTTTTAATTTTTTAATAAACATATAATGTATTTTTAGCCCCAGGGGTACAGGTCTGTGAATTGCCAGGTTTACACACTTCACAGCACTCACGATAGCACATACCCTCCCCAATGTCCATAACCCCACCCCCCTCTCACGAACCCCCTCCCCCCAGCAACCCTCAGTTTGTTTTGTGAGATTAAGAGTCACTTATGGTTTGTCTCCCTCCCGATCCCATCTTGTTTCATTTATTCTTCTCCAACCCCCAAACCCCCCACATTGCATCTCCACTTCCTCATATCATGGAGATCATATGATAGTTGTCTTTCTCCGATTGACTTATTTCGCTAAGCATAATACCCTCCAGTTCCATCCACGTCATCGCAAATGGCAAGATTTCATTTCTTTTGATGGAACACAGTATTCCATTGTATATAAATACCAGCTCTTCTTTATCCATTCATCTGTTGTTGAACATCTAGTTTCTTTCCATAGTTTGGCTATTGTGGACATTGCTGCTATAAACATTCCAGTGCATGTGCCCCTTCAGATTACTACGTTTGTATCTTTAGGGTAAATACCCAGTAGTGCAATTGCTGGGTCATAGGGTAGCTCTATTTTCAACCTTTTGAGGAACCTCCATGCTGTTTTCCAGAGTGGTTGCACCAGCTTGCATTCCCACCAACAGTGTAGGAGGGTTAACCTCTCTCCGCATCCTCGCCAGCATCTGTCATTTCCTGACTTGTTAATTTTAGCCATTCTGACTGGTGTGAGGTGGTATCTCATTGTTGTTTTGACATTTGATTTCCCTGATGCCGAGTTATGTGGAGCATTTTTTCATGTGTCTGTTGGCCATCTGGATGTCTTCTTTACAGAAATATCTGTTCACGTCCTTTGCCCATTTCTTGATTAGATTATTTGTTCTTTGGGTGTGGAGCTTGCTACGCTCCTTATAGATTTTGGATACTAGCCCTTTATCTGATATGTCGTTTGCAAATATTTTCTCCCATTCTGTCAGTTGTCTTTTGGTTTTGTTAACTGTTTCCTTTGCTGTGCAAAAGCTTTTGATCTTGATGAAGTCCCAGTAGTTCATTTTTGCCCTGCTTCCCTTGCCTTTGGCAATGTTCCAGTGAAGAAATTGCTGCAGCTGAGGTTGAAGAGGTTGATGCCTGTGTTCTCCTCAAGGATTTTGATGGATTCCTTTCTCACATGGAGGTCCTTCATCCATTTTGAGTTTATTTTCGTGTGTGGTGTAAGGAAATGGTCCAATTTCATTTTTCTGCACATGGCTGTCCAACTTTCCCAACACCATTTGTTGAAGAGACTGTCTTTTTTCTGTTGGACATTCTTTCCTGCTTTGTCGAAGATTAGTTGACCACAGAGTTGATGGTCTATTTCTGGGCTCTCCATTCTGTTCCATTGATCTATGTGTCTGTTTCTGTGCCAGTACCATACTGTCTTGATGATGACAGCTTTGTAATAGAGCTTGAAGTCTGGAATTGTGATGCCACCAACTTTGGCTTTCTTTTTCAATATTCTTTTCACTATTCAAGGTCTTTTCTGGTTCCATATAAATTTTAGGATTATGTGTTCCATTTCCTTGAAAAAAATGGATGTGATTTTGATAGGGATTGCATTAAATGTGTAGATTGCTTTAGGTAGCATAGACATTTTCACAATATTTGTTCTTCCAATCCAGGAGCATGGAACATTTTTCCATTTCTTTGTGTCTTCCTCAATCTCTTTCATGATTATTTATAGCTTTCTGACTATACATTCTTTGCCTCTTGGGTTAGGTTTATTCCTACGTATCTTATGGTTTTGGGTGCAATTGAAAATGGGATTGACTCCCTAATTTCTCCTTCCTCTGTCTTGTTGTTGGTGTAAAGAAATGCAACTGATTTCTGTGCATTGATTTTATATCCTGACACATTACTGAATTCCTGCACAAGTTCTAGCAGTTTTGGAGTGGAGTCTTTTGGGTTTTCCACATATAGTATCATATCATCTGCAAAGAGTGAGAGTTTGACTTTTTCTTTGCTGATTTGGATGCCTTTAATTTCTTTTTGTGGTCTGATTGCTGAGGCTAGAACTTCTAGTACTATGTTGAATAGCAGTGGTGATAATGGATATCCCTGCCGTGTTCCTGACCTTAGCGGAAAAGCTTTCAGTTTTTCTCCATTGAGAATGATATTCGCTGTGGGTTTTTCATAATGGATTTGAAGATATTGAGGTATGTGCCCTCTATCCCTACGCTTTGAAGAGTTTTGATCAGGAAGGGATGCTGTACTTTGTCAAATGCTTTTTCAGCATCTATTGAGAGTATCATATGGTTCTAGTTCTTTCTTTTATTAATGTATTGTATCACATTGATTGATTTGCAGATGTTAAACCAACCTTGCAGCCCTAGAATAAATCCCACTTGGTCATGGTGAATAATCCTTTTAATGTACTGTTGAATCCTATTGGCTAGTATTTTGGTGAGAATTTTCGTATCTGTGTTCATCAAGGATATTGGTCTGTAATTCTCTTTTTTGATGGGATCCTTGTCTGGTTTTGGGATCAAGGTGATGCTGGCCTCATAAAATGAGTTTGGAAGTTTTCCTTCCACTTCTATTTTTTGGAACAGTTTCAGGAGAATACGAATTAATTCTTCTTTAAATGTTTGGTAGAATTCCCCTGGGAAGCTGTCTGGCCCTGGGCTTTAGTTTGTTTGGAGATTTTTGATGACTGTTTTAATCTCCTTACTGGTTATGGGTCTATTTAGGTTTTCTATTTCTTCCTGGTTCAGTTGTGGTAGTTTATATGTCTCTAGGAATGCATCCATTTCTTCCAGATTGTCAAATTTGTTAGTGTAGAGTTGCTCATAGTATGTTCTTATAATTGTTTGTATTTCTTTGGTGTTGGTTGTGATCTCTCCTCTTTCATTCATGATTTTATTTATTTGCATCCTTTCTCTTTTCTTTTTGATAAGTCTGGCCAGGGGTTTATCAATATTATTAACTCTTTCAAAGAAACAGCTCCCAGTTTCATTGATTTGTTCTATTGGGTTTTTGTTTGTTTGTTTCTATTTCATTATTTCTGCTCTGATCTTTATGATTTCTCTTCTCCTGCTGGGTTTAGGCTTTCTTTGTTGTTCTTTCTCCAGCTCCTTTAGGTGTAGGGTTAGGTTGTGTATTTGAGACCTTTCTTGTTTCTTGAGAAAGGCTTGTATGGCTATATATTTTCCTCTCAGGACTGCCTTTGCTGTGCCCCACAGATTTTGAACTGTTGTGCTTTCATTATCATTTGTTTCCATGAATTTTTTCAATTCTTCTTTAATTTCCTGGTTGACCCATTCATTCTTTAGAAGGATGCTGTTTAGTCTCCATGTATTTGCATTCTTTCCAAATTTCCTCTTGTGATTGAGTTCTAGCTTCAGAGCATCGTGGTCTGAAAATATGCAGGGAATGATCCCAATCTTTTGATACTGGTTGAGACCTGATTTATGACCCAGGATGTGATCTATTCTGGAGAATGTTCCATGTGCACTCTAGAAGAATGTGTATTCTGTTGCTTTGGGATGAAATGTTCTGAATATATCTGTGATGTCCATCTGGTCCAGTGTGTCATTTAAGGCCTTTATTTCCTTGTTGATCTTTTGCTTGGTTGATCTGTCCATTTCAGTGAGGGGAGTGTTAAAGTCCCCTACTATTATTGTATTATTGTCAATGTGTTTCTTTGATTTTGTTATTAATTGGTTTACATAGTTGGCTCCTCCCATGTTAGGGGCATAGATATTTAAGATTGTTAGAGCTTCTTGTTGGACAGACCCTTTGAGTATGATATAGTGTCCTTCCTCATCTCTTATTATAGTCTTTAGCTTAAGATCTAATTGATCTGATATAAGGATTGCCACCCCAGCTTTCTTCTGATGTCCATTAGCATGGTACATTGTTTTCCACCCCCTCACTTTAAATCTGGAGGTGTCTTCGGGTCTAAAATGAGTTTCTTGTAGGCAACATATTGATGGGTTTTGTTTTTTTATCCATTCTGATACCCTGTGTCTTTTGGTTGGGGCATTTAGCCTATTAACATTCAGGGTAACTATTGAGAGATAGGAATTTAGTGCCACTGTATTGCCTGTAAGGTGACTGTTACTGTATATTGTCTCTGTTCCTTTCTGATCTACTACTTTTAGGGTTCTCTTTGCTTAGAGGACCCCTTTCAATATTTCCTGTAGAGCTGGTTTGTTGTTTGCAAATTCTTTCAGTTTTTGTTTGTCCTGGAAGCTTTTTATCTCTCCTTCTATTTTCAGCGATAGCCTAGCTGGATATAGTATTGTTGGCTGCATGTTTTTCTCGTTTAGTGCTCTGAATATATCATGCCAGTTCTTTCTGGCCTACCAGGTCTCTATGGATAAGTCTGCTGCCAATCTAATATTTTTACCATTGTATGTTACAGACTTCTTTTCCTGGATTTTCAGGATTTTCAGGATTTTCTCTTTGTCGCTAAGACTTGTAAATTTTAGTATTAGGTGACGGAGTATGGACCTATTCTTGTTGATTTTGAGGGGCATTCACTGTACCTCCTGGATTTTGATGCTTGTTCCCTTTGCCATATTAGGGAAATTCTCTCCAATAATTCTCTCCAATATACCTTCTGCTCCCCTCTCTCTTTTTTCTTCTTCTGGAATCCCAATTATTCTAATGTTTCGTCCTATGGTGTCACTTATCTCTCGAATTCTCCCCACATGGTCCAGTATTTGTTTGTTTCTCATTTGCTCCGCTTCTTTATTCTCTGTCATTTGGTCTTCTATGTCACTAATTCTCTTTTCTGCCTCATTTATCCTAGCAGTAAGAGCCTCCATTTTTTATTGCACCTCATTAATAGCTTTTTTTATTTCAACTTGGTTAGATTTTAGTTCTTTTATTTCTCCAGAAAGGGCTTTTATCTCTCCAGAGAAGTTTCTCTAATATCTTCCATGCCTTTTTTGAGCCTGACTAGCATCTTGAGAATCATCATTCTGAACTCTAGATCTGACATATTACCAATGTCTATATTGATTAGGTCCCTAGCCTTCAGTACTGCGTCTTGTTCTTTTTTTTGTGATGAGTTTTTCCACCTTGTGATTTTGTCCAGTTAGGAATATATGAAGGAGCAAATATAATACTAAAAGGGTGGCAAAGACCCCAGGAAAATGTGCTTTAACCAAATCAGAAGAGACCGCAAATTGTGGGGTAGAGAAAGGAGATAAAAGGAAGTTCTAAAAAAAATTAGAAAAAGATAACAAATAAAGAAAAATAGTAAAAAGAAAAAAAGATATATATATACATATTAGACTGGTGATTAGAACGGGGTCACCCACTTAATTTTGGGAGTATTTTGGTCTCTTAGAAGAAACTACTTCCTAAAATTTAAAAGAATGAAAATCATATATAAGGGTAAACACAATGAAGGGATGGAATATGCGTATAAAGTTGAAAAAAATGCCTTTTTTTTTAATTTCTAAAAAAGGAGTTGATAAAGTAAGTTGGTTGGGAGAATAAAGAAAAAGAAAGTGGATAGAGTTTGCTTGGGCTGGGGACTAGAACAAACCCGGAGCTAGATTTAGGGTATACCTTGACCTATCAGAAAAAGTTGTACCCCACATTTTTTAGAAGAAAAAACTCTATGTGTATACAAAAAATAAGGTTAGAGACAATGAAGGATAAAATATGACTGTAATAATGAAGGTTCAAAAAAGATTATTTTTTTTTATGAAAGTATTGTTAAGATAAACTAGTGAAAAAACGTTAAAAGAGGAAAGGGTAAAAGTTAAAAAAAATTTAGAAGAAGAAAAAAAATAAAACTAAAAAAATTAATTAACTGCAAGACTAAATAAAGAATCATAGGGAGAAAGCCATGAATTCCACGCTTTCCTTTCTCCTCCTCTGGAATTCTGCTGTTCTCCTTGGTAAGTGAAGTAGGTCTTGGCTGGATTTCTTGTTGATCTTCTGGAGGAGGGGCCTGTTATATTGATTCTCAAGTGTCTTTGCCAGAGGCGGAATTGTACCGCCCTGAGCAGGGGCCAGGCTAAGTAATCCGCTCCGGTTTGCTTTCAGGAGCTTTTGTTCCCTGAACGCTTTTCGTAGAGTTCCGAAGAATGGGTATGAAAATGGCAGCCTCCCAATCTCCAGCCTGGAGGAGCCGAGAGCTTGGGGTCCCACTCCTCAATGTGCCCTCAGAGAAAAGCACTTAATCACTCCCATCTCCCTGACCTCCTGGCTGTGCTCCAAGCTCACCCAGCCTGTGACCAAGCATCTCTCTCTCTGGCACACAGCTCTGCCTGGAGTCTCCAAACCCCTCAGATCCCTGAGCTCCCCCATGGGGTGTCTCCCCGGATCTTGTGGGGACCCCACTCACAGAGCAGTGGCCTGTGCCACGGATTATGATTCAAGGTAACCCTGAGTTGAGAGCTCACTCCTTGGCTCTGTCTCTGTAGCCAGCTTCCCCACTCTAATACCTGCGAGCTCTGCGACACTCAGACACCCCCGATCCTTCTGTGACCCCATGGGACCTGTGGCCATGCTGATCCCGCTTGGGCTTCACCCAGGTTTAGCCTCTGGAGCGATGTCCCTCCGTGGAGCAGACTTTTAAAAGTCCTGATTTTGTGCTCTGTTGTTCTGCTGCTTGCCGGGAGCCAGCCCCTCCCACTGTGGTCTATCTTCCCATTGCTTTGGATTCACTTCTCCACCAGTCCTACCTTTCAGAAAGTGGTCGATTTTCTGTCTCTAGAATTGTAGCTCTTCTTCTCTTTGACCTCCTGTTGGATTTGTAGCTGTTTTCAATGGTTTAATAAGCTATCTAGCTGATCTCCTGCTACCTGATGTCCTCTCAGCCTGCTACTTCTCCGCCATCTTGACTCCTCCCCTAAAATATGCTTTTAAAAGCAAGATTTCTTACACACCAAGATGGGGGCTGCATGAAGCCTGCAAGTCTGAAACTGGACTTAATTGTTTGTTCAAAGGGACAGCACACACTGGAGAGATGATAAAGCTGGTTGGTAATAGGATCTGCCTCCCCTTTACACCACCACTGTGGAAGGGTAGAGTCTGAAAATCTACAATAATCTAGACCAGAGTTTCAAAGTCAGAAACAGTAAAGACGGCTCCAGCCTGGAGATGAGTGATATTCTTTTTTTTTTTTTTTTTTTTTTAGATTTTATTTATTTATTTGACAGACAAAGATCACAAGTAGGCAGAGAGGCAGGCAGAGAGAGAGAGGGAAGGAGGTTCCCTGTTGAGCAGAGAGCCCGATGCAGGACTCAATCCCAGGACCCTGGGATCATGACCTGAGCTGAAGGCAGAGGCTTTAACCCACTGAGCCCCCCAGGCGCCCCTGATATTCTATCTACTTTAATGGACTAGCCAATCAGTGTGCAGGCTGACCCTGCAGGCTACCATCAGGGAAGAGTGGGTATTCTGGGTATGCTAATATTTTTACATGGCCAAAAATTTAAGGGCTTGTATCATGCTTTTTGTTAAAAGAGGATTGCTTAACACTTTAAGATCAGAAAGAAACTTACGATGAAGCTTTTAAAATGATGTTAAAAATTTAGGCTATGGTCTTAACTTACCAGTATGTGAGAAAAAAAGTCATCGAGTTAATGGAAATTCATCTACACTTCCAAATATATATTTAAAAAAGGTACTATGTCTAAGTTAGGCTTAGGGAAACGTGTTATCCAAGATTGGCACATTCCTAGAGACACCACTGACACACACTGAAAACTGCAAACTTGTTTTAGCCTCTGCGAAGTGGCAGGGAGGAAAATCATGCATCAGAGGTAGACGGAAGGGGTAGATGAATTGCCTGTGAAGTTTGGTCAGCTGCCCAAGGGTCCCGGTTGGGTCTGTGTGGGGTCATTCTTTGCTGGGCCTGATCAAGTATCCCCTAGAAGGAACAGAGAAGCTTTTTATCAGGAGGTGAGGAGAAAAGGAAACATAAATGTCAGTCTTTTCCAATTCAGGGCAGTCCTCTGTTTGCAAGGCACCCAGGTAGCATTCCACAGGCCACCCTCAGCTCATGTTTTCTTTCTTCTTTCCTTTATAAATAATTTGGCTCAATAGCTACACAAAGCTCTGAGAATGGTGAAAATGTTGCTCGTAGCCAAATCTTGTTCTCTGAGAGAAGAGACCACAGGCAGGCTGCCTCTCATTTATGAAAGGACTGTATTTTAAATGTTCCTTGGAATATAAATAGTTTCGTACTTGAAATTTATTCTCATAGAAACCATGCTATAAATAAGATTTATTTCCCTTGAAAGGTTTCAAGAATCTATTTAACTTATATTGTTCTGCAGGCATGGTTTCAATCACACTATCTTAATTAGTTACCTATCAGTTCATTTTTCAAACATTACCAAGCTATTTTTTCTTTCACAAAGTTGTAGATGTATATTGTGATTTAAAGTTTAGAACCTAAAACTAACTTTCCCATACTGCTGAGACACTGCCATTGCTAAAGATGATCCCAAGTATGAGAGACAACTCTTATCTATGATCTATGTCTTTTCTTAGATCTAGTTATCTCAATACTCAGAGTCTCAAGACTGTAGGGACACAAGTGTTCTCAAGCGCATGTCCCATCCTCCATGATTCCTCCCAGCTACTAGAAGCTTTGTGTGACACTGTAACTTTAAGATCATGAGACAGAAAGTAATTTGATCAAGCAACTTCTTCAGAGGGCCCATCAAGAAGGAAGCCAGAAGATGAAGTCCAACATGGTATTTTATTTGACCTACACAGAACTTTTAAATATCTGGAATTAATGGACTGACATTTAAAAATTGGACAGATATCACAAAGCAATCTAGATTTCTAACTTCTCTTAATAAACTGGAAGACGGGCAAGACCAGGCCTACATTTTCAATGTTCTTTAGTAGCTGAATGGTCATTTAACAATTACTGAATGCCTCTTGTGCTTCTCAGGGGCAGTGCCCCTTCCCTGTGTTGTCACCTTCCCCACTGGGCCTCCTCATCTGACCATAGGTGGTTCTCCCTGCATTATATTAAGAGACTTCTCTGGAAGCATTTGAATTCCATTCTCAAAGGGTAAACAAGTGCTATTTCCTCTCTTACAGGTAGTCAGAGGATGTCCTCAGAATTCTGTCTTCCTATACATAGGCATGGGACTTTCTCCCCCTCCCTAGTTTTAAGAGAGGGAGAAAAAGTGAGAGCTCACAGGGAAGTGGGAGACAGAATCCCAAGCAGACTCATGCTGACTGCAGAGCCCAACCACAGTTAGATCTCACGATCCTGAGATCATGACCTAAGCCAAAATCAGGAGCTGAATGCTTGGCCAAATGAGCCACCCAGGAGCCCCGGCATGGGCCACTTTTGAAACCAGGAGTGTATGTACTTGGACTATCTTCTATTGCCTAGCAAAAGATCAGCAGCAAAAATTCACAACCTTGCTCATTTATTAGCCTTCTAAGAAAATGGAAAAATGCTCTAGAAACTAACACACTGTATTAGTGCTTGTTCCAGAAAAAAGGACACAGATCATTAAAAAACCTTTTTCTTTGGTATCCAACCATCTGATTTGTGTACTTTGATATACTTCATATTTTCCTCTACACTTTAAAAAACTTCACTTCAAGAATGAAAGAAAAGATAAAAATGGTTGGATCTAACCCAAAACATGGTTTCAGGTGGCCTCAGGCCCCCATGATGTAGATCACACTTTCCAAGCCAACCCTCTGAACAAGTGTGTTAGCTATGCAAACACATACTCAAAAGCAGCTTGCTGCGTCTCAAACTCCTTAGCGGACCAGCATTGCGAAACTCTAGCGTACCCAAATTCTGGAGCCTCCCATTAAATGTTATTTGAACAATCTAAATGAAAGTAAATTCTCCATTCAGTTAAATCCCCAGTCCTCCTCCCCTAAGGCAAACACGACCTATGTATAGCTGATATCTATCCATAGCTGAACATTATCTATAGCTGATATAATACTCCCAGTATATTTTCACCAGATAGGTATTCAGAAAACAGACACTTTAATCCAAACAGGACTTTTAGGTGAAATTCCCAGATTTGAACAGTCTCTTCCCATATCTCAGACTATTGAATAAAATCTCAATCTTTCCACTGTCACGCCTTTGCCCTTGGCTTCCCCAAGATGTTTCCCAAGTGTTCTCATGAATGTGAGGTAAAGCTATCTTCCATGTGTATTCTCAAATTGCAGACATTGAAATATGACCAGGTCTAGACCCAGGGGACTATTGCCATCTGCTGCTGTGTAAGTCTTATCCCAGGATATCATTTATCCCTTGAATAGTCATTAGGAGCATATAACACACCAGACACTGTCACAGAGGGTGAGGATGAAGTGGTACACAAAACTGAAAATTCTAACTAACTTGCAAGGAGTGTACATTCTTAGGTGGGGTGGGGGGGTGTCTAACAATAATCAAATGAATAAAATATATAGTTCCTTTAACTACAAGTTGAAGAGGGGAAAAGAGAAAAAGAGAAGGCAGTGGCAGGGGGGTGCTGTTATTAAAAGGAAATCAAGGAAGGCCTCTACTGAGAAGGTGACATTATAGTAAAATAGGAGGTAGTGAGCCAACAATTATTTAGAGAAGGGGGTATCAAGAAAGGTACATAAGCTGATTATGGTTCATCACCTATTTTTGCATGTTTTTTGGGCTAAGAATAGTTTCCACATGTTTTAGTTAATGAAAAAAAGACTATTTTGTGCCACATCAGAATTTATATAAAGTTTCAATTTCCGGTCCATAAATAAAGTTTTCTTCAAACACAGACATGCCTATTTGTGTCTTGTTGATGACAGATTTTCCAACACAATGGAAAAGTTAAGTAGTTGCATCCCAGGACCCCGGGATCATGACCTGAGCTGAAGGCAGATCTGCATCTGATCTACATCTGATCTGCAAAGTTGCAAATATTTACTATTTACTGTTTGACTCTTTACAAAAACACTTCCTGACAGCTAATCTAGAGCAAGAATATTCTAAGAAGAACTTTCTTCATTTTTATGCTATTTTTCATTATCTACAGACTTTCAAGTTAGGCCTTAATTATAAATTTTATCCTTTGTTATTCATGTATATTTAGCTAATTTAAGGTTTCACCTTGAATTGAAACTTCCTAGTATTATTAATATTATGATCCATTGTTTAGTTTTAGTTGATATGTGGTATGTCTTTCCCCATCCTAGCTTTCATCCTTTTTAATTCAGGTGTCGATATTCTTCAGCCAAAGGGACAAGTAACTCACCTACAGTTGAACAAAGTTAGGTTTACAACTTCTTGGAATGGGGAGACCACACACTTTGGGGAACCATGGAATGTCTCAGTAAGAGGGTGATACAGAATTTCAGTTCTTTGAAAGAAGGCACAAGGAAGAGGTCTTGGCTAAGGATTAGATAATGTCACACAGTGGAAGAAATTTTATAATTTTAAAAATTCTTATCTGTTTGATAAAGAGAATGAAATGAGGCTAACCTATAACTGATGGAATGGCAGGAATCACTCATACTATTTTAATCATGTGAGGGTCTGGATATATTTGTGGTTTGGGCAATGTTCTCTTTTTTAAAAAATCTGTTCAGGCATGACTATATAGTAGTTTTGTTTTGGTCTTCATTCATAATGGTGAGCAGCGGACTTTGTGATGCTGATGTTTCATGCAATTGTTATGTTCAGTAGAAGAATATTATAGACTACTTCTGAGAACAAGTCTAGATCCTCCTAGCAACACCATCGTCTAGATGATTTTTTCTTTAGAGGCAATTAAGAATCTTTATTAAAACTATTCTTTAAAAATTGGGGCACCTGGGTGGCTCGGTAATTGGGTGTCTGCCTTCAGCTCAGGTCATGATCCCGGGGTCCTGGGATCAAGTCCTACATTGGACTCCCTGCTCAGAGGGGAGCCTGCTTCTTCCTCTCCCACCCCCCCCCACCCCCGCTTGTATTCCTGCTCTCACTGTCTCTGTCAGGTAAGACTTAAAATCTTTAAAAAATCTTTTAAAAAAATCTTTTAAAATCTTAAAAAAACCTATTCTTTAAAAATGGATAAATACAGACATTTCCAAATAACCAAAGACTGAGAGAATTCATTGGTAGCAAAATTGCCTTACAAGAAATACTAACAGAAATACTTCTCCTGAAAAGAAAATGGTATCAGACAGTAAGTTAAATCCATGAAGAAATGAGGAACATCAGTAAAGGTATTACTTACAAAGTCTGAATATTTTTCTCTTGACTGATAGAGAAATGTGCAATAATAAAAAAATGATAAAACTCTTTTATAACTTCTAATGTAATATTTAAAAATATAGTATTTATGAGAGGAATACCATAAAGGATAAGACAGGGCAAAGAGCTACATTGGAACAAAGTTTATTTCATCTTAATTACATTAGTATTCATCTGAAACAGAATTTAAATTAACACGTATATTATAATCCTCAAGGAACCATTGAAAAAACTAACTTCTCCAAAACTAATTTTTAGGTGATACTCTAAGTAGATCTGTTTAATCCAACATAAGGCAGTAAAGGAGAAGCAGCAAATAACAAAATGGTTGACATGAATTCAAACATACCAATAATTATACCAAATGTAAATGGAATTTCCCAATCAAAATGCATAGATTCACAAAATTGAGACCACATAAATATGACACATTTGTACTCTCTCTCCCAGAGAAATTCAGTTTCAATGACACAGAGGCTGAAAGTAAAAATATGAGGAAAGCTCTATGAGGCTAATAGTAACTGTAACAGAGCTGTAATGGCTGTACCAGTATCAGTAAGAAAATATAGTTTCAGATACAAAAATGCTAAAACAGTCAATTCAACAAAAATAAAAAAAACATAAGGACACCTGGGTGGCTCAGTGGGTTAGGTCTCTGCCTTCCGCTCAGGTCATGATCTCAGTGTCCTGGGATCAAGCCCCGCATTGGGCTCTCTGCTCAGCAGGGAGCCTGCTTCCCCCTGTCTCTCTCTGCCTGCTTTTCTGCCTACTTGTGATCTCTGTCTGTCAAACAAATAAATAAAATATGTTTAAAAAAATAAAAACATGGGGCGCCTGGGTGGCTCAGTGGGTTGAGCCTCTGCCTTCAGCTCAGGTCACGATCTCGGGGTCCTGGGACTGAGTCCCACATCAGGCTCTCTGCTTGGCGGGGAGCCTGCTTCCTCCTCTCTCTGCCTGCCTCTCTGCCTACTTGTGATCTCTCTCTCTCTCTCTGTCAAATAAATAAATAAATAAATCTTTAAAAAAAAAAACCATAAACGTATGAATCTAACACATTATCTCCAGAAATAAATAAATAAATAAATAAAGTGACACAATTGAAGGAAGAAATATAGATTTTAATAATAACTGAGGATGTGAATACTACGCTATCAATAATGAAGAGAGAAACTTGGTAAGAAATCAGCAGAGATAGAGTAGGCTTGAACAACACTATCAACCAAATTTACCTATGGGTATCTTTAGAACACTCCATCCACTACATGAAACATACATTTTTTTTTAAAGCTCTCTGCTCAGTGAGGAGCCTGCTTCCCCCTCTCTCTCTTTCCGCCTCTCTGCCTACTTGTGATCTCTCTCTGTCAAAATAAATAAATAAATAAACAAATAAAATAAAATAAAATCTCAGCAAATTAGAGACAGAAGTGAACTTTCACAATATGATAAAGCACATCTGAAAAAATATCTACAGCTAAAATCATCATAATGAATGGTTAAATATTTTATTGTTCTCATCAAGTAAAAGAGCTCCTAACTGCCAAGTCTGGAACAATTTGAACAATTAAATACAGAATACCAGATGATTAACCAAAGCATAAAAAAATTATGTGAGTCCATAGTAACAAATGATTAATTATTATGGAATAAAAAGGTAACTCTCCTGTACAGCAGACTTCCAAGTAATTACTGTAGATATAATTTCCTTAAAGGGTTGGAACACAACACACCATGCATAATTTCAGGCTACACTCATTGACTTGCTTCTATACCACATTATGTAAAGGAGGGGAAAAAGTGACTTTTCAGAGGCAAAAACAGAAATGCTAAATTAGCCAGGTGATCAAAATTAACATTAGTAATAATTCATGTTAATAGCTATGCTTCTTTGACCTGGAAGACTCAGAACCACTTTACCTCTGTGGTTCTAGTCTAGAAATGCTCAATTACAGTGTAACTGTAGGAAAACAATCACATAAATCAAAATGAGGCACTGTTTAAAATACCTGAGAAATGCTTCTCAAAAATATCAAGGTCATCAAAAACAAGTCAAGTTTGAGCAATAGTTATAGTTCAAAGGAACTGAAAGAGATATAGCAACTGAATGTAATGTGATAGTTTGGACTGGATCCCAGAAAAGGACCCTAGGGAAAAACTAGTAAATCTTAAAACCATGGAGCTTAGTCAATAAATAAAAACAAGGAACAAATTACTGATACAAGTAACAATGTAAGCATGGTGCTAAGTGAAATAGATAAGACACAGAAACATATACATTGCATCATTCCATTTGTATAAAATTCTAGCAAAGTTATAACTACAGTGACAGCAGAATGATTGCCAGTGGCCAGAAGTGGAGGGATGGGGCTGATAGCACAGGGACACTAGGGAATTTTTAGTCATGGAAATGTTCTACATGATGAACCACTACCATGGTAGTTACTAGAATACATACATTTAGCAAAATTGGTGACTTTTTATACATCAGATCTTAATAGGACTGTTTGATAACCTTTCTATTATCTTTAATGCTCTTAACATTTTGTCAATTTTATAGCTTCAAGTAAAAACCCAATACCAGGGTGCCTGGGTGGCTCAGTCTTTAGGTGTCTGCCTTCGGCTCAGGTCATGATCCCAGGGCCCTGGGATCGAGCCCCACATCGAGCCCCACATCGGGCTCCCTGCTCAGCGGGAAGCCCACTTCCCCCTCTCCCACTCGCCCTGCTTGTGTTCCCTCTCTCGCTGTGTCTCTCTCTGTCAAAAAATAAATAAAATCTTTTTTAAAAAAAGATAGAAACAGGTGGTATATTATCTCAATATTTAGGATAGTTGCCTGACATTATGGTGGGTATAGGATCTTAGGAAGTCTTCCTGGAGTCTCTGAAAGAGATTTCACTATTCCATCTTTTTGCATGTTTTATGGGTGATTAGTTTGTTCCAGAAAGACACTCTATTTTCTTTATATGGCAAACCTAGGAAAACTAAGTTTTTTTTCTGAAAAACAAAGTAATTCAATAGAATATGATGTACTTGCTATGTGACCTCTATACATGCTTCAGCCAGATGCTAAATTAGTTATTATGTGTTAGTATCAGGAATTCTAATTCAATTCAACTCCTGACATTGTTAAAGGAGGGTGAGACTTTAAGGATTTGGGGGAAAACCCTGCAAATGAAGGGACCATTACTTTTCCAAGTTCATGTAAACAGAGTTTGGCTTACTGTGAAGCTTGTAAGTTTATCACTTTCTCAAATGTTCTATCAGCACCAGAAATAGTCTTTCTTGGAATATACTTATGTGATTTTTTCCCCTTTTTCTCCTATTACCTTGAACCACCCAACAGCAGCTGGTTTCAATGAACAATTTCAAAGTCAGCAAATTATTTTCAAAAGAAATGTTCAGCGTTATCTTTAACACTCTACCTGGTGCTTTCAGTCTTCTTACTGCTACCATCCTTTAAGAATAAATGTATTTGCTTTCCTCACACACATACATATATTAAAAAAAACCTCTTATTTTCGGCAAAGATACAACCTCCCCCTCCCCCACCACCACTGTTGCCCAAGCTCTTGTCATTGGAGTAACTTTTTAATTCTTTCTCCCACTGGATCTCATATAGGATTCAAGTGTCTCAAACTCCTTACCCAAATCTAAGCTCATCTTTACCACATACGGCTATCTGTGAGACGACCACCTTCTCCTGCCTACATTTCTTCTGGTCTAAAACACCCTATACACACTGATACAAGATGTTTCAGGTATCTTTACACTGATACCTCTTTCTAGAGAGGAATCTATACTTCCCATTGCCTACTCTAATAAAACCAAACTTCAGAATCCAGCATGCAGTACCTCATCCAAACTCTTCTTTTAAGTATTTTATGTACCTCAAGAAAATTGATTTGGTTTCCCCATTTGGAGTTTAATGTTCACTAATTTTAACATGTGATTCTCACAAGAAACCTACACAGCAGATACTCTTAACGTCTCTTTTTTACACATGATGAAACCAATAAGCAAAAATCGAAGTAACTTGCCAAAGGTCACTTTGTAAGTGGTAGAGTTATTATTCTCTTCTAGGTCATTCTGACTCCAAAGCCATAACTATTTATACACAAATGCCTCCAAACCAAATACTTGATTCTGTAGGGGTCATTTTGTCCACCTAAAATCTCTTCTTCTCCTTTGATTTTGTCCAAGTTGGCTTTAATCTAGATAGCCACCTGGCTGTGCATTCTTTTTCCCTAGTCTTGTCTCTACGCTTATGTACATTCCCTGTTTGCTCTTCTTTATAGATAGTCTATGACTTATCTGCAAAAGACACAACTTTGAGAATTAGGGAGATCTTGTGCAGACCATATATAACCCCAGTATCTAGTAAGGTGCCTGGTCTACTGAACGTGATCAATAAATATCTATCAACAACAAACAACAACAACAACAACAACGAAAAGGATCAGGGTGCCTGGGTGGCTCATTCGCTGAATTTTCTGCCTTTGGCTCAGGTCATGATCTCAGGATCCCAGGACTGAGCCCCATGTCAGGCTCCTTGTTCAGTGGGGAGTCTGCTTTTCCCTTTCCCTTTTTCCCTTTCCCTGCTCTTGCTTGCTCTCTCTGTCTCAAATGAATAAATAAAATATTTTTTTTAAAAAAGGATCAAAGTTCTATTTTTAGGAGCCTCTGAGTTCTGTATTTCTGAAACCTTTCAGTGGTTAGTACACTTACCAACACACAGTAAATACTCAGTAAAGGTAAACTGCTGGGTCACTACGTAGCCATTACTGTAAACAGAACTGTGCTTGGAGATGCCATTTCCTTTGAAAAATACCTTCAAATTCTTTGGGTTCTCTTGGACTTTAGCATTCCATTTCATTCATGTGTAGATGTTAGGTAAGCAAGGGGTTGTACCTGAAAAAACTTCAGAGGCTAGAACTACACTTAAACCCAACAAATATGTGGCTTTGGCAGCTTACACCTCACAGAAATGAAATGGAATTTTAAAATGGCCAAAAATAGTTGAACATATAACCCATAAGAAAATCATTTAACATTTATGAGTACACCATCCTTTTAAGATCCAACAAGATGACCACCACTGTTGTTCAGAAGGAGACATCGTAACATAAATGGCTGTGGAACAATAAAATGCTAAAGTAAGGAGAAATATTTGTAATTACATAGCATTTTATCCTTTCCACAATGGCGTCACTGTCATTTTCTACTTCCACCCTTGAAAACATCACAAGGCAGGACAGGTATTATACCTCTGTTTTACTTGTGTCTTATAAACATTAGAAATTAATGTATTGTTGCAAAGTGATGGGGCCAATAAGTAACACATCTGGGACCCGGAGTCAGGTTTTCTGAATCATGATTTAATATTGTGACATATTTAAATATTGTTGTGCTTACAACCAGTAATTCATTCACAGTCCCTTGTTTTGTGATCAGGGATGTATTTGTTAAACAGCGCTACCCCCTGCTGGTAAGTTTTCCAATAATGCACATAATAGCAAATTTGAAAAAGAGCAAGAGGTAAAAGGATAACCAATACCATTTATAATTACAATTCCATTTAACTAGGACATGTTGTCATTCTACCTCCTATCGTGCTATCATATCCACTCAGGCACTCCTTTGTAAGTTAGCCCAGTGGATCCTCCAAGACTGGACATCCCAACATCTCCTTTTTTTTTTTTTTTAAGATTTTATTTATTTATTTGACAGAGAGAGATCACAAGTAGGCAGAGAGGCAGGCAGAAAGAGAGAGGTGGAAGCAGGCTCCCTGTCCAGCAGAGAGCCTAATGCAGGACTCGATCCCAGCCCTGAGATCATGACCCAAGCCAAAGGCTGAGGCCCAACCCACTGAGCCACCCAGGTGCCCTCAACATCTCTTTTCTCAAGAAATTTCAATGGGATTAATTTCAGAAGACACACCTTCCACTAGTACAATGAGAAATCAACTTTGGAGGGCAGTCGCAGCATCCCAGAAGAGCTCTGTGATTACGGTACTCTGTAGACCAGAACGCACAGTGGGGAGAGCCATCACTGAAATGGGAAATCTAAATTCCGCGGGAGTAATGTGTTCATGGGAAGGCAAGGGCCAAATGGCAGTGCTCGACCACCCAGGACGAGGTGGAATGGATGCAGTCATGAGAGTCAAACAGCAATCACAATAGCCTGACTTATGTAAACCTAGGATACTGGCTAGCTTTTTAAAGTGTTCTTACAAGTAAAATAGACCGGAAGCCTATTAAATTCTTAATGAATCTGTGTAACCAAAGAAGTCATGGGTTAAATGAACAAGAGTCTAAAGTGAATCATGGACAATTATGGCTCCCCATTCCCAGAGGTAAACCAGTTTATAGACCTAACCCTGTTGATGAGGGGAAGCCAGGTCCACTACAGCAAGGACCCCATTATACTGCCCAAAACTCATGCTGTGTTAATATTTCATCCAGTCTTCATTAAAGGGACCTATGGTCTTTTCCCAGGGTAACTGTACATTGGGGGAAAAGAACTAATCAGAACTTTTGGTAACTGCTAGACGCTGGCTCTGAAATAGCACTAATTCCAGGAGACTCAAAACATTACTGTGGTCCACCAAAGCACTTAGGAGGTCAGGTGATCAATGGCGTTTTCCCTCTGGTCCACCTTGCAGGTGACCAGTGGTCCTGAACCAGTCCTGCGAGTATTTCCCCAGTTTTAGAATGTATAATTTCAAAAGACCTACTTAGCAACTGGGAGAAATACCAGAGCCCAGACGTGCCTGGCTCACCTACGGAGTGAGGGCTATTGTGGTAGAAAAGCCTGAGGGAAAGCCGTTAGAACTGCCTCTATGTAGGAAAACAAGGCAAAAGAAATAGGACGTTCCTGGAAGGATTGTAGAGACTGGTGCCATCATCAGGGATGTGAAGGAACAGATTGCCACAGCACAAGCTGACTCAACTCTCCCATCTGCCCTGGGCAGAAGACAAATGGTTCTTAGAGAATGACGGTGGATTATTCTAAGATTAACAAGGTGGTATCTCCAACGGCAGCTGCTGTACCAGATGTCATTTCATTACTTGAGCAAATTAACACATCCCCTGGTACCAAATATTCAGCCATTCATCTGGAAAACTGCTTTTACTCCACCTCTTTCCTTTATGCCCACCAGAAATCTTTTCTTTCAAGTGGCAAGGCTAGTATCACACCTTCACTCATGTAAACCTATGATGGTGACTAGTTAATCTTGGTCCTATGTCAGCTGTACACCACAACTCTCTAGTCATATGTCATAATTTAGTTCAGAGATAAGTGACCTCTTTACATTCTTTAAGGTAGCACATTGGTCTATTATATTGATTACAATAGGCTGATTACACCTAGAGAGCGAGAAATAGCAACTAGTTTAGAATGGTGCTATCTGATCACCATGCCATAAAGTTCGGTTTGCACAGCAAGACTCCATAATCAGATGGAAGTGGTATATACATGAATGCCCTGAGCAGGTTCTGAAGTTCCCAAAAGTGGCTCAAACGCCCCTGCTGAGTAGTACACTGCCTTCTCTCTTCCAGCCTGTATCTAGGGCCTCACAGGTATTTCCTTACTATCACTGATAGAAAACTAGAGTCTAGATTAAAATGGTTCTGCACAGGGGCGCCTGGATGGCCCAGTCAGTTGAGCATCTGCCTTCTGCTCAGGTCATGATCCCAGGGTCCCAGGATTGAGCCCCATGTCAGGTTCTCTGCTCAGTGGGGAGTCTGGTTGTCCCTCTCCCTCTACCTCCACCTCATGCTCTCTATCTCAAACAAATAAATTTTAAAAATCTTTAAAATGGTTCTGCACTAAATGCAGGTCCTACCTTCAAGTTGATGGCTGCAACAATACAGCTTTCTGTGGGATAATATCCCTGAAGGAAAATGGTGAAGGGAATCCTCTCCATGGGCAATGCACATGGTTTTTCACTTTGCTTGGTAGGAGAAATGGACAGATAGGCAATTATATACCAATTCATGGGCTGTGGCAGTAGTTTGGCTGAATGGTCAGGGATTTGGAAGGAATCTAATTAGAAAACCCAAGACAAGAAATTTTGGGGACAAAGTATGGGGCTAAACCTCTCTGGGAGGGGGAAAAAAAAGGTACTTGTGTCCCATGTAAACTCTCACCCAAGAGTGGCCTGAGCAGCAAAGGATTTCAATAATCAAGTGGCTAGATAAGATTGTGTATATATGTGTAAACCTTGATAGAAAGCTTAGGGGACATGAGGTCCCATCTTCTTAACAACATCTCATGTGGAGTGGAGCTTCCATCAAACAGGTGGAGAAACAGCTAGAAATGGGTCATGGCTCAAATACCAGACTCTCACTGTTCTTACTTTTACTGTATTTTCTTAAATGGGTGTTTCTTCTTTCTGTATGCATTAGTACAATTTCCTAAGATTTTAAATGATTGTTTGCTTGTTCTTCTGGAGAGTTTACCATATCTCACTGTCAGGTGAAAGCTTTCAGCACTTCCCATCTCCACCAACACCTGGCTGAAGAGGATAAATTCAGAGGCAATGCAACTGAGAGTGCATGAGCTCCCTCTCTAGCCTTCTTTACTCACAGGTAGAGCAGGATGTCTGCCTCAGGCACGGAAGCCTAAGATTATTGGAAGCCAACCACCCTTGGCCCAGCTCAATCCTAAGGCTGAGGTTCCATGCAGGAAGATGCAAATCAAGAAGATGAGAAATTCCTTCCAGAGCCCAATATAGCTTCTCAGAAAGTTTGCTTAAGGGGAGAGGCAGTCAATAAGAAAAGGAACTACAAAGCTCTCATGATATGTAATGACTCCATTTGAAACAAATACAGGGAAATGAAAGCTCATGAGTACATTCAAAGGCAGTAGTTCCTCTTAATTATGCTCTGTGATATTCAATGATGGAGATATATATATGTATACACACACACATATATATATGTGTATATATATATGTGTGTATATATATATGTGTGTGTGTGTGTGTGTGTGTGTGTATATATATATATGACTGTTCTGTAGATACCAGTCAGTCTCTTTCCCTGGTCACTCCCATCAACACCCAATGGGCTCATGAACAAAGCGGCCATGATGGCAGTAGCAGAGGTATGAACAGGATAGTGCATATGGACTTCCACTCACCGAAGCCAGTCTGGCTATGACCAGCAATGAGTGCCCCATCTGCTAGCAGCAGAGACCAACTCCAGGCCACCCACAGAGCACCACACCCTTAAGTAATCAGCCATTAATAGGCTGACTACACTGGACCACTTTCATCATGAAAGGGCTACATCTTGTCCTTACTAGAATAGACCCTCACTCTCGATGTGGACTTGCCTTTCCACCATTCAATGCTTCCAGCAAAACTGCCTGCCATAGATTTACAGAATGTCTTATCCATCATCACAGTATTCCACATAGCAACGCTTCAGATCTAGGAACTCATTTTACAGCAAAAGAAGTACAGGGATGGGCCCTGCCCGTTGAACTCACCCATGGTCCTCACCGCCCCAAAGCAGCTGGCCAGACAGAACAGAGTAATGGACTTTTGAAGACTCACTCACAGCACCACATCAGTAACAATTCCTTGCAGGTCTGTAACAAGACTCTCTAGAAGGCTGTATGTGCTCTGAATCCATATATGGTGCTATTTTTCCAGAAGCCAGGGGAAACAGGTCCAAAAATCAAGTAGCAGAAATAGCAGCGAGACCACTTGGTTTCACTCCTAATACCAACCAGCAAAGATTTTGCTCTGTGTTCCTGGGTAATAGGCTCTGCTGGCCTAGGAATATTTTTCCTCAGGAAGAAGAATCCACCAGGAGACATAACAATGAATCCATTTAACTGGAGGTTAAGACTGCCACTGGCTGGCCACCTTGGGCTCATCAGGTTTCTGAGTCAACAGGCCAAATAGGAAGTTTTACTGTCCACTGGGGTAACTGATCTAATACCAAGAAAAATAACGGACTACTACTCCATAATGGAAGCAAGGCAGAGTATGTCTGGAATACAGGCAATTCCTTAGGACATCATATAGGAGTACCATGTTCTGGAACTAAGGTCAACAGGTCACTACACTGACCCAATCCAAGCAGGAGTTCTAACTGCCCAACTACTTCAGACATGAAAAACTGGGTCACCTCACCAGTTAAAGAACCGAGACCAACTGAGTGTTCCCTGAAAACAAAGAGAATACAGTCTGATGAGGGCCTGAATAGAATAAAAGGCAGAGGAAGGGGGGATTTGCCTCTTTTGCCCCTGCCTCATTAGCTGAGCAGAGACATCCCACCTCATCTCTTTCAGTCTCAGACCAGACTCATATCATTAGCATCTCTGCTTCTCAGGCCTTCAGACCTAAATGAATTACACTACCAGCTTTCCTGGTCCTCTTGGCTGCAGATGGCAGACTGTGAGACTTCTTGGCTTGCATAACCAAGTGAGCTAATTTCTATTAATAAACTTCCACATAGAGACACCCACATACATATGTACACATATATACTTATCCCATTGTTTCTGTTTCTTTGTGGAACCCAGAGTTAAACTAGGTTTCTCTTCTGAACATTCTAATTTTGTCATTTCTTAAAGGGAATCAGAAAAAAAGTGTTCTCTTAAGTAAGCACCCCAACTGATTCTTAAGATGCAAAAAGTTGCAAAGCTCAGATTCAAGCAAACTATTCATACCGCTGTACCCATAGTTGACTTAGCCAGTCTGATCAAGTCTAAGAATCCTTCCAAAATTCAGTTCTTCTGAAGAGAAATATGGGGCTGTAAAAGAATCCAGTAACTAAATTTCTCAAAGAACCTTCCATTGTGGACATAATCTTCCCAAGGTAAAAAAAAAAAAAGTCTAAAGATTTTATTTATTTATTTGACAGACAGAGATCACAGGTAGGCAGAGAGGCAGGCAGAGAGAGAGGAAGGGAAGCAGGCTCCCTGCTGAGCAGTGAGCCCGATGTGGACTTGATCACAGGACCCAGGGATCATAACCTGAGCCAAAGGCAGAGGCTTTAACCCATTGAGCCACACAGGAACCCCCCAAAGTAAAAATTTTTTGATAGCCATAACATTTATCTATGGAAGACAAGCCAATGTAGTAACTGAATTTTCACAAATGACAATATTGGGAAAAACTTGTTTTATTTAGTTAGCATGTTGCTATTCCAATTAGTTATCTCACTGCACCATAGAAGAATTGTTAAAAAAAAAAAAAACCTTAATAAAGAAAAAAAACCTGTTGACATCAGTGGATTTAGCAAAATAATATTTAAAGTGTCTTGAAGTAGATTTTTAAAATCATAATCCTTTAATTTACGCACTTACAGAGTCTAACTAAGTAATGCGAGTGCAGAAAGATAACAGCCAGGAAAAATTTAAGAGCTTCCCAGCTGTAATTGCATTAGTAACAGTTCCTTGGGCACATCATACCAAACTCTGGGGAGTTCGTTTAATTGACTGGTCCCAAGTATTAAAATTCAAGGGAAAAAAAAAGTCTCCATTTGAACCACACAAAAAAGAGAGAAACTCTTGATCTTTGATTCCATGTTCCTGCCAAATATATTAGGTCTCTATATTCACAGATGATAAGCAGTTATTTCTAGTGTCATGATAAAAAAAAATACTATCTTCTCATATTGTTTGCCTGTTTTAAATTCTTTCCACAGAGCCCTTAGGTCACATTGAATAGCAATAAGTTTGGCCAAAAGAGAAACCTAGTCATCTTTATTTTCTGTTCTCTCTCTAACTTCCACAATCCAACCTATTTTCAATATACTCATGTTTACCTCCTAAGCATCTTGGAGCCTGCGCAGTTCTCTCCATCCTCACAGCCTTTTAGCAGTCCAAACCCCCCTTCTATCTGACAGGATTACTAACATACCCTGCTATGAAAACTTCCTGTGTCTCATCTTGCTCCTGTCCCGTTAATTCTCTCTTCTGAAATCACACCTCTCTTTTCAGAACACAAACAAATAGTGATCATATTTTATTCTCTGCTTGAGAGTCCTCAAACCCTATTTCCCTCAGAAGACTGCTGTTGAAAGTGTGGTCCATGAATGTGCAGCATCAGCGACACCTAGGAGCTTATTAGAAATGCAGGAGAGCAGGCTTCCCTTGAAAGCTAGGGAGTAAGACTCCATGGTATAGTAATGTTCTCAGGTGGTCTGAATGAACGTTCCCTTTTAAGAGCCGCTGCCTCAGGATCCAATCCAAACTTCTTCACAAGGCCAGTGAGGGTCCTCATGAAGTAGCCCCTACTTACCTTTCCTGCTGTTGATCCTGACAATCCCCATCACCCAATGAAGATGCTATGAGGTCCCTGCCATCTTTCCCATACCGTTGGAACTCCTCGCTTGCTGACCTTTTCAATCATTTAAAAATTATTCCCCCAGGGCGCCTGGGTGGCTCAGTGGGTTAAGCCTCTGCCTTCGGCTCAGGTCATGATCTCAGGGTCCTGGGATCGAGTCCTGCATCCAGCTCTCTGCTTGTCAGGGAGCCTGATTCCTCCTCCTCTCTCTCTCTTTCTCTGCCTACTTGTGATCTCTCTCTGTCAAATAAAAAAATAAAATCTTTTTTAAAAATTATTTCCCCAAAGAACTTCACCTGGTAGACTGAGATAGATGTTTCAACTAGGTACTGTAATGACTCTTTCTATGTCCTTATTGTAGAACACCTCTCAGTATTATAATGGTCTGTGTCCTCTGGACTACCATAAGTACCCCAGAAATAGAGACCCAGTTTAAATCATTTGCTGTTGTGCATGTGACATGAGAAAAATAACACCTATTCATGTAGAATACATATGTGTTCAAAAGTTTAAAGGAAAAAAGCTTATCTCATAGCCTACTTAGACTTTTTTTTTTTCTTCATGCCAAACTATGCCCAAGAATAATTTTGTGGGTTGCTTTTGTTTCTAACCTCAAGGATGCCTAATTCTGGAAAACGAGACGGAGTATAGTAGAACATACTCAGACAGTCACTTGGGGGCAATTAGGGAAGAGGAGGCAATCCAAAAGGTAGCATTTCAGAAGATAAAGCCAAAGCCAGAGAAACTGTTGTTAATCTGTATACAGCAGTCAGCATAGGCCCTTACATGTACATCAGTGGGAAAGACACTGAGTAAATCATATGGGAGCAAGTGGGTTTTCAGTGGGACAGAGAACATGTGGAAATTCACTGAGTCAAAGAATAGAGCTTATAAAGAGAAGTCTGCAACCTTAAGAACGGATCATTCAAGGAGTGTAAAACCCAATAGTTCAGAATATTGTGCTTTTCTGTTCTCTTTCCAGGATCTTTTCTCTTCCTCCCCATCTCATTTATTTCATCTATAAATAGTTTCCTTCACCTCCAGAGGAGGATTTCACACTTCAAGTGGCTTGTATTTTTAAAATGTTGCATACTCTACAGAGCTATGTGGATAGGAATTACTGGATTTCCAGAGTGGATGCTAGGAAATCTGTGACAATAAACCAACCTAGTTATTATCAAGGCCTGGACAGTGATTGTGGCAGTGAAGGTAGAGGGAGGATGGGATATATTTGAGTGACAGTAAAGAGGCAGGGTTGGTGAAGGAGATTATGAACTGAAATAGAACGTCATTGGTGATCTTGTTTAATACCATAATATCTGATAGGCCAAATACATTGCTGAGGGAATTATAAAAATAAAGTATTCTCTTCCTAGGCCAGTGCTCAACAAGGAGGATGTAATTCAGGTAGAGCATAAAAATTGTGAAACCTAATGGTGAAAAGCTAGGCAACTTCTAGTCCACCATCTCTCAGGCTCTCCTTGGGCTAGAGATTAATTCCCAAGTGAAGGCACAGCTATAGGAGCTGAATATCATACCAACCAAGGAAACTGAAGTTGATGGTGATCAGAAAGGTATTATAATCTTTTTTCTTTTTATTTTTCAATCTTTTTTTCCCTTCTTTCTATTCTTCAACTGAAATAATTCTAGGGGGGAAAAATGTCTGATAAGTACAAGAGTTAGAGAAAAAGTTGAGGGGGGAGCACATCATCTTCAATTCCCAGAGGAGAATTCTGCCTAATCCAACTTGAAAAAGCTGTGCAAAATAATAATAATAATAATAATAATAATAATAATGATAGCATTCCAGGAACCACACTCTGACAGCTGCACACATGTGATCCAGGAGGATGTAGTCTTCCCAAATGGAACCGTGAAAAAGAAAAGTCAGGTGAAACTGGATGCCAGTCAGCTCATTTTTAAGGTTTGTTTAGATGATGCATGGCAGAAAAATGTGGAGCATCAAGTTTCAACTGTTTCTCGAGTTTGTAAGAAGGTCATGCATGAGGATGTTCATTTGAAATCCCCAGAGTTTCAGCTGTAAACAAAGATGGCAAAATATCCTTCACCTAAACAAAACAGGGGAAAAAACAAACAAACAAAAAACAACTCCACAAACATTTATATAAAGGCAATTTCACAGTCCAATTTCAAAGACATACCAGAAATAAAAGGAGCTTTTTTCCAGGAAATTAATAAAGGCCCAGACAAGCTAAAACATATTCATCCTATATAGACCCTTGTTCCAGAAGGTATCACTAAGGTATGGTTCCCTACAACTACTTAGTACCTAAGAGAATGACTTGCAAATATTTAGGTTAGCATTTACATCAATTTGCTTTCCTCTTTCTATATTGGCAGCAGCAAAGAGATCTTATTAACACCTCCAACACCCCATTAATATCATGCACACTCAGCACTGACTGAAAGCCAACTCTGGAAATAAGGACCAAACCCCAAAGTAAGGCCTACTTTAAACGTAACCTAAAACAAATTAAAACCAAGTCCTGAAAGATCACCAAGGAATATTTTGAAGACTTACTTCCCAAGTAAGAGGGGCTTGAGAAAAACCCTAAGCCTTCCAGAGATTCTAAGAAAGCATTAAGTCAAGCCTACACAAGTCCTAAGTGTTCAATGAATAATTAACTACATGCTCACAGAAAAAAACCTAGAGTTTCTACAAAACATTTTCTCAGTAATGTGCTTTACACATTTAAAAAAAATGCTATTTGACAAAATACAGCATCTGTCCCTGATTAAAATGCTTCAAAGTATAGGGATAGAGGGAACATTCCTCAACTTCATAAAATTTATCTATGAAAAACCCACAGCGAATATCATTCTCAATGGGGGAAATGCTGACAGCCCTCCCTTTGAGATCAGGAACATGACAAGGATGTCTACTCTCACCCCTGTTGTTCAACATAGAAGTCCTAGCTTTTACTAGAAGTCCTAGCAACAGCAATCAGACAACAAAAAGAAATAAAAGGTATTCAAATTGGCAAAGAAGTCAAACTCTCTCTCTTCACAGATGACACGTTACTTTATATGAAAAACCCCAAAGACTTCACCAAAAAACTACAAGAACTCATACAGCAATTCAGCAATGTGGCAGGATACAAAATCAACGCACGGAAATCAGTTGCTTTCTTATACACTAACAATGAAAATATAGAAAAGGAAATTAGAGAAGCAATTCCATTTACTATTGCACTGAGAACCATAAGATACTTGGGAATAAACCTAACCAAAGAGGTAAAGGATCTATACTTGAGGAACTACAGAACACTCATGAAAGAAATTGAAGAAGACACAAAAAGATGGAAGAGCATTCCATGCTCATGGATCGGAAGAAAAAACATTGTTAAAATGTCTATACTGCCTAGACCAATCTATACTTTCAATGCCATCCTGATTAAAATTCCACCAGCATTTTTCAAAGTGCTGGAACAAAGTATCTTAAAATGTGTATGGAGGCAGAAAAGACCCCAAATTGCTAAGGAAATGTTGAGAAAGAAAAACAAAACCGGGGCATCACGTTACCTGATTTCAAGCTTTACTACAAAGCTCTGATCACCAAGACAGCATGGTACTGGCACAAAAACAGACACATAGACCAGTGGAACAGAGTAGAGAGCCCAGATATGGACCCTCAACTCTATGGTCAAATAATCTCCGGCAAAGCAGGAAAAAATATCCAGTGGAAAAAAGACAGTCTCTTCAATTAATGGTGCTGGGAAAATTGGACAGCTATGTATAGAAGAATGAAACTTGACCATTCTCTTACATCATACACAAAGATAAACTCAAAAGGACAAAAGACCTCAATGTGAGTCAGGAATCTATCAAAATCCTAGAGGAGAACATAGGCAGTAACCTCTTAGACACTGGCCACAGCAACTTCTTTCAAGACATGTCCCCAAAGGCAAAGGAAACAAAAATGAAAATGAATTTTTGGGACTTCATCAAGATCAAAAGTTTCTGCATAGCAAAGGAAACAGTCAACAAAACAAAGAGGCCACCCATGGAATGGGAGAAGATATTCGCAAGTGACAATACAAAGGGCTGATATCCAAGATCTATAAGGAACTCCTCAAACTCAACACACACAAAACAGATAATCATGTCAAAAAAATGGGCAGAAGACATAAACAGACACTTCTCCAAAGAAGACATACAAATGGCTAACAGGTACATGAAAAAATGTTCATCATCATTAGCCATCAGGGAGATTCAAATCAAAACCACATTGAGATACCACCTTACACCAGTTAGAATAGCCAAAATCAACAAGAAGTAAACAATAAGTGTTGGAGAGGATGTGGAGAAAGGGGAACGCTCTTACACTGTTGGTAGGAATGCAAGTTGGTGCAGCCGCTTTGCAAAACAGTGTGGAGATTCCTGGGGCGCCTCGGTGGCTCAGTGGGTTAAAGCCTCTGCCTTCAGCTCAGGTCATGATCCCAGGGTCCTGGGATCAAGCCCCGCATAGGGCTCTCTGCTCAGTGGGGAGCCTGCTTTCCTTGCTCTCTCTGTCTGCCTCTCTGCCTACTTCTGTCAAAATAAATAAATAAAATCTTTAAAAAAAAAAAAACAAACAGTGTGGAGATGCCTTAAGAAATTAAAAATAGGGCTACCCTATGACCCTGCAATTGCACTACTGGGTATTTATCCCCAAGATACAGATGTAGTGAAAAGAAGGGCCATCTGTACCCCAATGTTCATAGCAGCAAAGGCCACAGTCACCAAACTGTGGAAAAAAACAAGATGCCCTTCAACAGATGCACGGATAAAGAAGATATGGTCCATATCTACAATGGAGTATTATGCCTCCATCAAAAAGGATGAATACGCAACTTTTGTATCAACATGGATGGGACTGGAGGAGATTATGCTGAGTGAAATAAGTCAAGCAGAGAGGGTCAAGTATCATATGGTTTCACTTACTTGTGGAGCATAAGAAATAACACGGAGGACACTGGGAGATGGAGAGGAAAAGTTGGGGGAAATCGGAGGGGGAGACAAACCATGAGAGACTGTAGACTCTGAGAAACAAACTGAGGGTTTTGGAGGGGAGGGGAGTGGAGGGTTGGGTGAGCCTGGTGGTGGGTATTGAACATATTGCATGGAGTACTGGGTGTGGTGCATAAACAATGAATTTTGGAACACTGAAAAAAAATAAAATTAAATAAAATTTTAAAAAATGCTAGAACTGAAGGGAGGAGTCAAGATGGTGGAGAAGTAGCAGGCTGAGATTTCATCAAGTAGCAGGAGATCAGCTAGATAGCTTATCAAACCATTGCAAACACCTACAAATCCAATGGGAGATCGAAGAGAAGAATAGCAATTCTAGAAACAGAAAATCGACCACTTTCTGAAAGGTAGGACAGGCGGAGAAGTGAATCCAAAGGGATGGGAAGATAGACCGTGGGGGGAGGGGCCGGCTCCCGGCAAGCAGCGGCGCAACGGAGCACTAAATCAGGACTTCTAAAAGTCTGCTCCACTGAGGGACATCGCTCCAGAGGCTAAACCCGGGTAAAGCCCACGCGGGGTCAGCGTTGCACCAGGTCCCACAGGGTCACAGAAGGATTGGGGGTGTCTGAGTGTCGCAGAGCTCACAGGTATTAGACTGGGGAAGCCAGCTACAGAGACAGAGCCGAGGAGTGAGCTCTCAGCTTGGGGTTACCTTGGACCGGTCACAGTCTGGGTGAGCTCAGAGCACGGCCAGAGGCCAGGGAGACGGAAGTGATTGGGCTCTCTTCTCTGAGGGCGCACTGAGGAGTGGGTCCCTGAGCTCTCGGCTCCTCTGGGGCAGAGACTTGAAGGCCGCCATTTTCATTCCCATCCTCCAGAACTCTACAGAAAGCGTTCAGGGGACAAAAGCTCCGGAAAGCGAACCTGAGCGGATTACTTAGCCCGGTCCCTGGTAAGGGTGGTGCAATTCCGCCTCGGGCAAAGACACTTGAGAATCACTACAACAGGCCCCTCCCCCAGATGATCAACAAGAAATCCAGCCAAGACCAAGTTCACCTACCAAGGACAGTAGCAGAATTCCAAAAGAAGAGAAAGCAAAGCACAGAACTAATGGCTTTCTCCCCATGATTCTTTAGTTTTGCGGATAATTAAATTTTTTTTTAATTTAATTTTTTTTTCTGCTAAATTTTTATAACTTTTAGCATTTTCTTTTTTAACATTTTTAACTAGTTTATCTAATATATATATACATTTTCCTATTTTATATTTTTTCTTTATTTATTTCCTTTTTTTAATTTTTTTTTTCTGAATTTCTCTTTATCCCCTCCCCCCCCCCCCCACGATTTGGGGACTCTTCTGATTTGGTTGAAGTGCATTTTCCTGGGGTCTTTGCCACCCTTTTAGTATTTTATTTGCTCCTTCATATACTCTTATCTGGACAAAATGACAAGGCAGAAAAACTTACCACAAAAAAAAAAAAAAAAGAGCAAGAGGCAGTACCGAAGGCTAGGGACCTAATCAATATAGACATTGGTAATATGTCAGACCTAGAGTTCAGAATGACGATTCTCAAGGTTCTAGCCGGGCTCGAAAAAGGCATGGAAGATATTAGAGAAACCATCTCTGGAGAGATAAAAGCCCTTTCTGG
The DNA here is from genome assembly GCF_963455335.1 of Martes martes. Classification (NCBI taxonomy): domain Eukaryota; kingdom Metazoa; phylum Chordata; class Mammalia; order Carnivora; family Mustelidae; genus Martes; species Martes martes. The sequence goes on from NC_137892.1 coordinate 98,736,769, forward strand.
AGAAATAAAAGAACTAAAATCTAACCAAGTTGAAATAAAAAAAGCTATTAATGAGGTGCAATCAAAAATGGAGGCTCTTACTGCTAGAATAAATGAGGCAGAAGAAAAAATTAGTGATATACAAGACCAAATGACAGAGAATAAAGAAGCTGAGCAAAAGAGGAACAAACAGCTACTGGACCACGAGGGGAGAATTTGAGAGATAAGTGACACCATAAGACGAAACAACATTAGAATAATTGGGATTCCAGAAGAAAAAGAAAGAGAGAGGGGAGCAGAAGGTATATTGGAGAGAATTATTGGAGAGCATTTCCCTAATATGGCAAAGGGAACAAGCATCAAAATCCAGGAGGTGCAGAGAACCCCCCTCAAAATCAACAAGAATAGGTTCACACCCCATCACCTAATAGTAAAATTTACTAGTCTTAGCGACAAAGACAAAATCCTGAAAGCAGCCCGGGAAAAGAAGTCTATAACATACAATGGTAAAAATATTAGATTGGCAGCAGACTTATCCACAGAGACCTGGCAGGCCAGAAAGAACTGGCATGAGATATACAGAGCACTAAACAAGAAAAACATGCAGCCAACAATACTATATCCAGCTAGGCTATCACTGAAAATAGAAGGAGAGATAAAAAGCTTCCAGGACAAACAAAAACTGAAAAAATTTGTAAACACCAAACCAGCTCTACAGGAAATATTGAAAGGGGTCCTCTAAGCAAAGAGAGACCCAAAAAGTAGTAGATCAGAAAGAAACAGAGACAATATACAGTAACAGTCACCTTACAGGCAATACAATGGCACTAAATTCCTATCTCTCAATAGTTACCCTGAATGTTAATAGGCTAAATGCCCCAACCAAAAGACACAGAGTATCAGAATGGATAAAAAAACAAAACCCATCAATATGTTGCCTACAAGAAATTCATTTTAGAACCGAAGACACCTCCAGATTTAAGTGAGGGGGTGGAAAACAATTTACCATGCTAATAGACACCAGAAGAAAGCTGGAGTGGCAATCCTTATATCAGATCAATTAGATTTTAAGCCAAATACTAGAATAAGACATGAGGAAGGACACTATATCATACTCAAAGGGTCTGTCCAACAAGAAGACCTAACAATCTTAAATATCTATGCCCCTAACGTGGGAGGAGCCAACTATGTAAACCAGTTAATAACAAAATCAAAGAAACACATCGACAATAATACAATAATAGTAGGGGACTTTAACACTCCCCTCACTGAAACGGACAGATCATCCAAGCAAAAGATGAAAAAGGAAATCAAGGCCTTAAATGACACAGTGGACCAGAAGGACATCACAGATATATTCAGAACATTTCATCCCAAAGCAACAGAATACACATTCTTCTAGAGTGCACATGGAACATTCTCCAGAATAGATCACATCCTGGGTCATAAATCAGGTCTCAACCAGTATCAAAAGATTGGGATCATTCCCTGCATATTTTCAGACCACGATGCTCTGAAGCTAGAACTCAATCACAAGAGGAAAGTTGGAAAGAACGCAAATACATGGAGACTAAACAGCATCCTTCTAAAGAATGAATGGGACAACCAGGAAATTAAAGAAGAATTGAAAAAATTCATGGAAACAAACGATAATGAAAACACAACAATTCAAAATCTGTGGGGCACAGCAAAGGCAGTCCTGAGAGGAAAATATATAGCCATACAAGCCTTTCTCAAGAAACAAGAAAGGTCTCAAATACACAACCTAACCCTACACCTAAAGGAGCTGGAGAAAGAACAACAAAGAAAGCCTAAACCCAGCAGGAGAAGAGAAATCATAAAGATCAGAGCAGAAATAATGAAATAGAAACAAACAAACAAAAACCCAATAGAACAAATCAATGAAACTGGGAGCTGTTTCTTTGAAAGAATTAATAATATTGATAAACCCCTGGCCAGACTTATCAAAAAGAAAAGAGAAAGGATGCAAATAAATAAAATCATGAATGAAAAAGGAGAGATCACAACTAACACCAAAGAAATACAAACAATTATAAGAACATACTATGAGCAACTCTACACTAACAAATTTGACAATCTGGAAGAAATGGATGCATTCCTAGAGACATATAAACTACCACAACTGAACCAGGAAGAAATAGAAAGCCTGAACAGACCCATAACCAGTAAGGAGATTAAAACAGTCATCAAAAATCTCCAAACAAACAAAAGCCCAGGGCCAGACGGCTTCCCAGGCGAATTCTACCAAACATTTAAAGAAGAATTAATTCCTATTCTCCTGAAACTGTTCCAAAAAATAGAAGTGGAAGGAAAACTTCCAAACTCATTTTATGAGGCCAGCATCACCTTGATCCCAAAACCAGACAAGGATCCCATCAAAAAAGAGAATTACAGACCAATATCCTTGATGAACACAGATACGAAAATTCTCACCAAAATACTAGTCAATAGGATTCAAAAGAACATTAAAAGGATTATTCACCACGACCAAGTGGGATTTATTCTAGGGCTGCAAGGTTGGTTCAACATCCGCAAATCAATCAATGTGATACAATACATTAATAAAAGAAAAAACAAGAACCATATGATACCCTCAATAGATGCTGAAAAAGCATCTGACAAAGTACAGCATCCCTTCCTGATCAAAACTCTTCAAAGTGTAGGGATAGAGGGCACATACCTCAATATTATCAAAGCCATCTATGAAAAACCTGCCACAAATATCATTCTCAATGGAGAAAAACTGAAAGCTTTTCCGCTAAGGTCAGGAACACGGCAGGGATATCCATTATCACCACTGCTATTCAATATAGTACTAGAAGTCCTAGCTTCAGCAATCAGACCACAAAAAGAAATTAAAGGCATCCAAATTGGCAAAGAAGAAGTCAAACTCTCACTCTTCACAGATGATATGATAGTATATGTGGAAAACCTAAAAGATGCCACTCCAAAACTGCTAGAACTTGTACAGGAATTTAGTAATGTGTCAGGATATAAAATCAATGCACAGAAATCAGTTGCATTTCTCTACACCAACAACAAGACAGAAGAAAGAGAAATTAAGGAGTCAATCCCATTTACAATTGCACCCAAAACCATAAGAAACCTAGGAATAAACCAAACCGAAGAGGCTAAGAATCTATACTCAGAAAACTATAAAGTACTCATGAAAGAAACTGAGGAAGACACAAAGAAATGGAAAAATGTTCCATGCTCCTGGATTGGAAGAACAAATATTGTGAAACTGTCTATGCTACCTAAAGCAATCTACACATTTAATGCAATCCCTATCAAAATCCCATCCATTTTTTTTTTCAAAGAAATGGAACACATAATCCTAAAACTTATATGGAACCAGAAAAGACCTCGAATAGTGAAAAGAATATTGAAAAAGAAAGCCAAAGTCAGTGGCATCACAATTCCAGACTTCAAGTTCTATTACAAAGCTGTCATCATCAAGACAGCATGGTACTGGCACAAAAACAAGACACATAGATCAATGGAGCAGAATAGAGAGCCCAGAAATAGACCCTCAGCTCTATGGTCAACTAATTTTCAACAAAGCAGGAAAGAATGTCCAATGGAAAAAAGACAGCCTCTTCAATAAATGTTGTTGGGAAAATTGGATGGCCACATGCAGAAAAATGAAAGTGGACCATTTCCTTACACCACACACGAAAATAGACTTAAAATGGATGAAGGACCTCAATGTGAGAAAGGAATCCAACAAAATCCTTGAGGAGAACACAGGCATCAACCTCTTCGACCTCAGCCGCAGGAACTTCTTCCTAGGAACATCACCGAAGGCAACGGAAGCAAGGGCAAAAATGAACTATTGGGATTTCATCAAGATCAAAAGCTTTTGCACAGCAAAGGAAACAGTCAACAAAACCAAAGACAACTGACAGAATAGGAGAAGATATTTGCAAACAACATATCAGATAAAGGGCTAGTATCCAAAATCTATAAAGAGTTTATCAAACTCAACACCCAGAGAACAAATAATCCAATCAAGAAATGGGCAGAGGACATGAACAGACATTTCTGCAAAGAAGACATCCAGATGGCCAACAGACACATGAAAAAATGCTCTACATCATTCGGCATCAGGGAAATACAAATCAAAACCACAATGAGATACCACCTCATACCAGTCAGAATGGCTAAAATTAACAAGTCAAGAAATGACAGATGCTGGCGAGGATGCGGAGAGAGGGGAACCCTCCTACACTGCTGGTGGGAATGCAAGCTGGTGCAACCACTGTGGAAAACAGTGTGGAGGTTCCTCAAAAAACTGAAAATAGAGCTACCCTACGACTCAGCGATTGCACTACTGGGTATATATCCTAAAGATACAAACGTGGGGCTCCGAAGGGGCACGTGCACCCGAATGTTTATAGCAGCAATGTCCACAATAGCCAAACTATGGAAAGAACCTAGATGTCCATCAACAGATGAATGGATAAAGAAGATGTGGTATATAGACACAATGGAATACTATGCAGCCATCAAAAGCAATGAAATCTTGCCATTTGTGACGACATGGATGGAGCTAGAGGGTATCATGCTTAGTGAAATAAGTCAATCAGAGAAAGACAACTATCATATGATCTCTTTGATATGAGGAAGTGGAGATGCAACATGGGTGGTTTGGGGGGTCGGAGAAGAATAAATGAAACAAGATGGGATCAGGAGGGAGACAAATCATAAGTGACTCTTAATCTCACAAAACAAACTGAGGGTTGTTGGGGGTGGGGGAGAGGGAAAGTGTGGTGGGGTTATGGACATTGGGGAGGGTATGTGCTATGGTGAGTGCTGTGAAGTGTGTAAACCTGGTGATTCACAGACCTGTACCCCTGGGGATAAAAATACATTATATGTTTATTAAAAAAAAATAAAAAAAATTTTAAAAGAAGGAAAAATAATGCTAGAACTATAAAACCTATTGTTGAACATGTTAAAAAAATTACTATTAGACATCTAATCTAAATTGGCCAAGATGGTAAATTTAGCAGACAATATTTAACACAGGAAGTAAAAATAGGCTCAAAAACTAGAGAAAAGTGTGGTCAAAGACATAGAGGAAAATACAGTCTTGATAGATGAACAGATAGGAAATAGGAACTGAAAAATGAAAATTATCAAAACTAACCAGGAAAACTCTCCTTCTCTCCATGAATGTTAGTTTTGAGAGGATTCTCTTTCTCTAATAGTAGAAAACATAACAAAATACATAACAACTGATATATTTTCATTAAACATATTTTAGTTTCACATTATATTCTTTACCTTCATTGTATTTCTAAGAGAACCATTTCAGGCAGCCTATATTAAAACAATTTGTGTTAAGAATTTTTAGATTTAAATTACAAATATTGGCTGGAAAATTTTAGTTCTATTTTTAAAAAATAAAAAATTTCTCTTTTTCTCTAAAGTGGTATACTTTATAGGTAATTATAGAAATTTCCTTTTATCCTATCAAATATAACCTTTTACTTCCAGAGAAATATATTTGGTGTCTTTGAGAGAAATATTCTGGGGCCATAAAGCAGGAAAACAAAGAAGTTAATTGAGATAAATAAAAATAGCAACTGCTGATTTTAAAGCAATGACAAATTTATAATTTGTCAATTCTAGGTATCAAACCCATTTTCCTTAAAAGGATACCATGAAATATAAAGAAGCAAGATTATCTCAACAAAAAGTACCTAATATTTAAACAATATTAGAATTAGCATAGTAAAGTATGCTATGAAGTATTTTAGTAACTTAAGTTCCTATAGTGCACTTTAAATATCAATTCCTAGGAAACCTTATATAAAAATTATATCACAGGTAAAATGATGCTTTTTAAGAAAAAAATCTCACTGATCTTGTTAATTTATTCATTCAACAGATATCTATTATTGAATACCTAAAATGCTCTTGGCATAGTTGTAGATGCTTGTAGACCAAAAAAGACAGAAAAAGATCTCTTCCTTCATGTAACTTTTATTGTACCATGGAGAGAAAGCAATGATTAATACATATGATAGATTAGTAAAGTAACCTGTTAGTAGTTAATAAGTGATTTGAGGGAAAAGAATAAAGAAAAAAGTAAACCAGAAAAAGAATGATCAAGAGTGCCAAGGTTTTGTGTGTGTTACATCTTCTTACCTAATGAACTGTAGGTATTTTTTCCAACATACTAGTATTTTTTTTAAAGATTCTATTTATTTATTTGAAGGGAGAGAGAGAGAGATCACAAGTAGGCAGAGAGGCAGGCAGAGAGAGGGGGGGAAACAGGCTCCCCGCTGAGCAGAGAGCCCCATATGGGGCTCGATCCCAGGACCCTGAGATCATGACATGAGCCGAAGGCAGAGGCTTAACCCACTGAGCCACCCAGGTGCCCCCAACATACTAGTATTTTAATAAGACATTTTATAGTGCAAAATATTTCCTATGTTAAGAGTGCAATATCTAGGAGAAGGGAGCAAGATGGCAGAGAAGTTGGAGACCTAAATATCCTTGGGTCCCAGGAGTTCAGCTAGATAGTTATTAAGCCATTCTGAACACCTATAAACTCAACAGGAGATGGAAGAGAAGAAGAGCAGCAATTCTAGGAACAGAAAAGCAACCACTTCCTGGAAGGTAGGACGTGCAGAGAAGTGAATATGATGCGATGGGAAGATAGTCTGAGAGGTGGTGGTGGGGATCTGGCTCCCGGCAAGCGGTGGAGCAGCGGAGCACAAAATCAGAACTTTTAGAAGTCTGCTCCACTGATGATGTCACTCCAGAGGCTAACCGGGGGGGTGGAGCCCTCCCGGGGACAAGTGTGGTCTCAGGACCTGTGGAATCACAAAAAGACCATGGGGTTCTGAGTGTCGTGAAGCTCCCAAGTATTGGAGCAGGGAAGCCGGCTCAAGAGACAGAGCTGAGGAGTTGGTTCTCAGCTCAGGCTTACCTTAAACCATGATCCGAGGCACAGTCGGACCACTGCGCTTCAAGCAGGGACCCCACAAGTGGCAGATTTCTGGAGACCCCCTCCTCTCTCTTTCAGGAAGAGTGGCACAGGAGTAAACAGTAGGAATCTGCTGGGTTTGGAGACTCCAGACAGGGCCGTGTGCCTGTGATAGAAACGCCCGGTCACAGGCTGGGCGGGCACGGAGTGTGGCTGGAGATGAGAAAGACGGGAGGGATTGACTGCTTTTCTCTGAGGGGACACTGAAGAGTGGGGTCCCGAGCTCTCAGCTCCTACAGGGCCGGAGTTTGGGAGGCAGCCATTTTCATTCCTGTCCTCCAAAGCTCTATGGAAAGTGTTCAGGGAACAAAAGCTCCTGAGACCAAAACCACGCAGATTACTTAGCCTGGCTCCTGGCAAAGGCCGTGCAATTCCACCTCAGGCAAAGACATTTGAGAATCATGGCAACAGGCCTCTTCCCTGGGAGATCAGCAAGAACATGGAGCCAAGACCAAGTTTACCAATCAATGAGAACTGGAAAACTCCAGAGATAGGGGAAAAAAGCACAAAGAATTCATGGCTTTTTTCCCCATGATTCTGTAGCCTCTCAGAGTTAAATTTTAAATTTTTTTTCTTTTTAAATTTTTCTTTTTTCTTATTTTAACCTTTCAAAATTATTTTTTCTTATCAATATCTTTCTAAAAAATCTTTTTAAATTTTCATTGTTATATTCTACCCCTTCATTGTATTTAACCTTATTTTTTGTATACATATAGATTTTTCTTTCTTTAAAATTTTGGGATACAGTTTCTTCTAACAGATCAAAATATACCCTAAATCTAGCACATGGCTTTGTTCTAGTCTTCAGCCTAATCACATTCTTTTTTTATTCAACCAACTTCTTATCTTATCAATTCCATTTTTAGAATCTTTTTAAATTTTCATCTTTATATCTTTACAGTCATATTCCATCCCTTCATCATGTTGACATATATATATATATATATATATATATATATATATATATATATACACACACACACACACTCTCTTTCTTTAAAATTTTGGGTTGCAGTTTCTTCTAACAGACCAAAATATACCCAAAATCAAGTGTGTGGCTCTGTTCTATTCACCAGTCTAATTTATATATATATATATATATATATATATATAGAGAGAGAGAGAGAGAGAGAGAGATATCTAATTAGATATCTATATCTAATATCTATCAATCTATCTAAAGTATTTTTTTCTTTCTTTTTTTTTCCTCTTTTCTCCCCATGGTTTCTGGTCTCTTCTGATTTGGTTAGTGTATATTTTTCTAGGGTCATTGCTACCCTTTTAGTATTTTGTTCTCTCATTCACCCATTCTTACCTGGATAAAATGACAAGGTGGAAAAACTCACCTCAAAAAAAAGAACAAGAGGCAGTACTGATGGCTGGGGACCTAATCAATACAGACATTAGTAAGATGTCAGAACTAGAGTTCAGAATGACGATTATACTCTCTGTCTGCCTCTCTGCCTACTTGTGATCTCTGTAAAATAAATAAATAAAATCTTTAAAAGAAAAAAGAATGGTGATTATCAAGGTACTAGCTGGGCTCGAACAAAGCATGGAAGATACTAGAGAATCCCTTTCTGAAGAAATAAAATCCCTTTCTGGAGAAATAAAAGAACTAAAATGTAACCAAGTTGAAATAAAAAAAGCTATTAATGAGATGCAATAAAAAATGGAGGCCCTTACTGCTAGCATAAATGAGGCAGAAAAAGAGTATTAGTGATATAGAAGACAAAATGATGTAGAATAAAGGAGCTGAGAAAAAGAGAGATAAACAACTACTGGACTGCAAGGGGAAAATTCAAGAGGTAAGTGACACTATAACATGAAACAATATTAGAATAATTGGGATCCCAGAAGAAAAAGAAAGAGAGAGAGGGACAGAATGTATATTGGAGCAAATAATATTGGAGCAAATTTGGTGAAGGGAACAAGCATCAAAATCCAGGATACACAGAGAACCCCCCTCAAAATCAATAAAAATAGGTCCACACCCTGTCATCTAATAGTAAAACTTACAAGTCTCAGTGACAAAGAGGAAATCCTGAAAGCAGCCCGGGAAAAGAAGTCTGTAACATACAATGGGAGAAATATTAGATTGGCAGCAATTAGATTGGACCTATCCACAGAGACCTGGCAGGTCAGAAAGAACTGGCATGATAAATTCAGAGCAGTAAATGAGAAAAATATGCAGCCAAGAATACTATATCCAGCTAGGCTGTCACTGAAAATAGAAGCAGAGATGAAAAGCTTCCAGGACAAACAGAAACTAAAAGAATTTGCAAACCCCAAAACAGCTCTACAGGAAATATCAAAAGGGGTCCTCTTAGCAAAGAGAGAGCCTAAAAGTAACAGGCCAGAAAGGAAGGAAACAATATACAGTAACAGTCATATTACAGACAATACAATGGCACTAAATTCATATCTTCCAATACTTACCCTGAATGTAAATGGGCTAATTGCCCCCAATCAAAAGACACAGGGTATCAGAATGGATTAAAAAAATAAATAAATAAACAAGACCCACTGATATGCTGTCTGTAAGAAACTCATTTTACACCATAGGCACTTTCAGATTTAAAGTGAGGGGGTGGAAAACAATTTACCATGTTAATGAACATCAAAAGAAAGCTGGCATGGCAATCCATATATCAGATAAATTAGATTTTAAGCCAAAGACAATAATAAGAGATGAGTAAGGACACTATATCATACTTAAAGGGTCTGTCTGACAAGAAGATCTAACAATTTTAAGTATCTATGCCCCTAACATGGGAGCAGCCAATTATATAAATCAATTAATAACAAAATCAAAGAAACACACTGACAATAATACAATAATAGTAGGGGACTTTAACGCCCCCCCCCCCCACTGAAATGGACAGATCATCTAAGCCAAAGATCTACAAAGAAATAAAGGCTTTAAATGACATACTGGACCAGATAGATATCACAGATTTATTCAGAACAACCCATCCCAAAGCAACAGAATAAACATTCTACTTCAGTGCACATGGAACATTCTCCAGAATAGATCACATCCTGGGTCACAAATCAGGTCTCAATTAGTACCAAAAGACTGGGTTCATTTCCTGCATATTCTCAGACCATAGGGCTTTGAAACTAGAACTCAACCACAAGAGGAGAGTTGGAAAGAACTCACATATATGGAAGCTAAAAAGCATTCTACTAAAGAATGAATGGGTCAACCAGGAAATTAAAGAAAATTTTAAAAATTCAAGGAAACAAATGAAAATGCAAACACAAGTGTTAAAATCTTTGGGACACAGCAAAGGTGGTCCTGAGAGGAAAGTATATAGCAATACAAGCCTTTCTCAAGAAACAAGCAAGGTCTCAAGTATACAACCTAACCCTACACCTAAAGGAGCTGGAGGAAGAACAACAAATAAAGCTTAACCCCAGCAGGAGAAGAGAAATAATAAAGATCAGAGCAGAAATCAACGAAATAGAAACCAAAAGAACAGTAGAACAAATTAATGGAACTAGGAGCTATTTCTTTTTGAAAGAATTAATAAGATTGATAAACCCCTGGCCAGACTTACCAAAAAGAAAAGAGAAAGGACTCAAATGAATAAAATCATGAATGAAAGATGAGTGATCACAACCAACACCAAAGAAATACAAACAAATATAAGAACATATTATGAGCAACTATACACCAGTCGATTTGACAATCTGGAAGAAATGGATGCATTCCGAGAGACATATAAACTACCACAACTGAACCAGGATGAAATAGAAAACCTGACAAACCCATAACCAGTAAGGAGATTGAAACAGTCATCAAAAATCTCCCAACATACAAGAGCCCGGGGCCAGATGGCTTCGCAGGGGAATTCTACCAAACATTTAAAGAATTAATACCTATTCTCCTGAAACTGTTCCAAAAAACAGAAATGGAAGGAAAACTTCCAAACTCATTTTATGAGGCCAGCATTACTTTGATCCCAAAACCAGACAAAGACCCCATCAAAAAGGAGAATCACAAACCGTTATCCTTGATGAACACGGATGCAAAAATTCTCACCAAAATACTAGCCAATAGGATACAACAGTACATTGAAAGGATTATTCACCACGACCAAGTGGGATTTATTCCAGGGCTGCAAGGTTGGTTCAACATCTGCATATCAATGTGATACAATACATTAATAAAAGAAAGAACAAGAACCATATGATACTCTCAATATTTGCTGAAAAAGCATTTGACAAAGTATAGCATCCCTTCCTGATCAAAACTCTTCAAAGTGTAGAGATAGAGGGCACATACCTCAATATCAAAGCCATGTATGAAAAACCCACAGTGAATATCATTCTCAATGGAGAAAAACTGAGAGCTTTTCCACTAAAGTCAGGAACACAGCACAGATGTCCACTATCACCACTGCTATTCAACAAAGTACCAGAAGTCCTAGCCTCAGCAATCAGACAACAAAAAGAAATTAAAGGCATCCAAATCGGCAAAGAAGAAGTCAAACTCTCACTCTTTGCAGATGATATGATACTTTATGTGGAAAACCCAAGAGACTCCACTCAAAATCTCCTAGAACTTGTACAGGAATTTAGTAATGTGTCAGGATATAAAACCAATGCACAGAAATCAGTTGCACTTCTATACACCAACAGCAAGACAGAAGAAAGAGAAATTAAGGAGTCAATCCCATTTACAATTGCATCCAAAACCATAAGATACCTAGGAATAAACCTAACCAAAGAGGCAAAGAATCTGTACTCAAAACTATAAAGTACTCATGAAAGAAATTGAGGAAGACACAAAGAAATGGAAAAAGGTTCCATGCTCCTGGATTGGAAGAACAAATATTGTGAACATGTCTATGCTACCTAAAGCAATCTACACATTTAATGCAATCCCTATCAAAACACCATTAGTGTTTTCAAAGAAATGGAACAAATAATTTTAAAATTTCTATGGAACCAGAACAGACCACGAATAGCCAGAGGAATGTTGAAGAAGAAAGCCAAAGTTGGTGGCATCACAATTCCAGACTTCAAGCTCTATTACAAAGCTATCATCATCAAGACAGTATGGTACTGGCACAAAAACAGACAGATAGATCAATGGAAGAGAATAGAAAGCCCAGAAATGGACTGTCATCTCTTTGGTCAACTAATCTTCAACAAAGCAGGAAAGAATGTCCAATGGAAAAAAGGCAGTCATTTCAACAAATGGTGTTGGTAAAATTGGACAGCCACATGCAGAAGAATAAACTAGACAATTTCCTTACACCACACATGAAAATAGACTCAAAATGGAAAGACCTCAATGTGAGACAGGAATCCATCAGAATCCTTGAGAAAAACATAGGCAGCAACCTCTTTGAACTCAGCTACAGCAACTTCTTCCTAGAAACATCGTGAAAGGCAAGGGAAGCAAGGGCAAAAATGAACTACTGTGACTTCATCAAGATCAAAAGCTTTTGTACAGCAAAGGAAACAGTCAACAAAACCAAAAGACATCTGACAGAATGGGAGAAGGTATTCGCAATGACATATCAGATAAAGGGCTAGAATCCAAAACCTATAAAGAACTTTTCAAACTCAATATCCAAAGAATGAAGATTCTAATCAAGAAGTGGACAGAATACATGAACAGACATTTATGCAAAGAAGACATCCAGAGGGCCAACAGACACATGAAAAAGTGCTCCACATCACTCACCATCAGGGAAATATGAATCAAAACCACAGTGACATACCACCTCACACCAGTCAGAATGGCTAAAATTAACGAGTCAGGAAATGACAGATGTTGGCAAGGATGAGGAGAAAGGGGAACCCTCCTACACTGTTGGTGGGAATGCAAGCTGGTGCAGTCACTCTAGAAAATAGTATGGAGGTTCCTCAAAGAGTTCAAAATAGTCCTACCCTATGACCCAGCAACCACATTACTGGGTATTTACCCTAAAGATACAAAAGTAGTGATCCGAAGGGGCACGTGCACCCGAATGTTTATAACACCAATGTCCACAATAGCCAAACTATGGAAAGAACCTAGATGTCCATCAACAAATGAATGGATAAAGATGTGACTGATACACACACATACACACACACACACACACCCCGGAATACTATGCAGCCATCAAAAAAAAACCCCAGAATCTTGCCATTTGCAATGATGTGGATGGAACCAGAGGGTATTATGCTAAGAAAAATAAGTCAATCAGAGAAAGACAATTATCATATGATCTCTCTGATATGATGAATTTGAGAGGCAGGGTGGGGGGTTATGGGGGAAGGGAGGGAAAAAAAGAAACAAGATGGGACCAGGGTGCAAGACAAACTGTAAGAGACTCTTAATCTCAGGAAACAATCTGAGGACTGCTGGGGGGTGGGGAGGAGGGATAGGGTTGCTGGGTTATGGACATCGGAGTCGGTATGTGCTATAGTGAGTGCTGTGAATTGTGTAAGACTAATGATTCACAGACCTGTACCCCTGAAGCACATAATACATTAAATATTAATTTAAAAAGAAAGAATACAATATCCATTCATAACCTCTGACCCAAGGTTTATTACAAAGTAAACAAATATTCCTTTTAATTGCCATCCCTTTCGGAATTTCAGTTAAACAAAGTTCAATTCTTCATGCCTTACTTATCATATGACATAATTTTAAGAGCAATTCAATTAAAAAATTACAGGAAATACATAACTTACTTTTCTGTGTATCTTTTTTCAGTAGAATAGAATTTTCACATAAAGCTAGAATTCTACCACCATTTATTTTTTGATGCAGGAAACCAGAGAATCCTGACATTATCTACTTAAAGGTTAAAAGTAAAAAGTTAACCTTGTACTGAAGAATATCTTGTGATTGTAATTTATAATCATATAGTTTATATGTATAAATTCCCCAGATTTATTATTATGATTTCTCTTATAACCCATTGGTTAATGCTGAAATTTAAAAATCTTCAATAGCTATAGTTTAGTGCCTTAATTTTTCCTATCATTTTTAGTAATTTTTACTTATTTTTAATTTTTAGTACTGCTTAATTGTAAAACTTAGTAGACTTTGAAGCACTTCAGCATAAATATCCCTGCTTCAAGGTTAGTATTGGTTCACTGATTCAAAATAGCCAATAACGAAAAAAATAAATAAATAAAAAATAAAAATTCAAATTATAAAAAATTCAAATTATAAAAAATAAAAATTCAAAAAAAACAAACAAAATAGCCAATAATAGGGGTATAGATCAATGTGCCCTGGGAATAGTCATTTGCTTGTTGAAAGTCAGCTTTGGTTACCAAAGAACCCAGTCCTTTTGAGAAAAAGCCGTTGTACCTGCAACAGTGACAGTTCAGTGAAATGGTCATACTTTTAAGACCTTTGACCCAGAGGGCACCTGATCCAAAGCCACTCCTCTCTCTGTACAGGTTCAATAAGTCAGACACCAGTATTTTCTGCTCTCCACAGTCCAGAGTGGTCAGATGGTCTCTCAAGGAAGATTGGGCACTAAATTTTTTTTTTTAAAGATTTTATGTATTTATTTGACAGAGAGAGAGAGAGATCACAAGTAGGCAGAGAGGCAGTCAGAGAGAGCGGGGGAAGCAGGCTCCCTGCTGAGCAGAGAGCCTGATGCGGGGCTCGATCCTGGGACTCTGAGACCATGACCTAAGCCGAAGGCAGAAGCTTAGCCCACTGAGCCACCCAGACGCCCCTAACATTTTTTTAAAAAACATTTTTAGTACAACATAAAAGGACTGAATAGTACTTCTACTATTATTAAAAGCTTCTGACATTTCATAATGGAAATCTTTGAGAGTACAAAAGAAATCATATTATATTAGATAGTACACTAAGAACACAGAAAAGCTAAAAGCCTGACATCTCAAACAAATAACCCGCTGACAATGTGGCCTCCTCCCCCTTGCTGCACACCCCCCACTACACCCCACCCCACTTGAGGTGTTTATGCTTGTTTATCTGGTTTTAATTTTGCCTTCTTTTACACCTGTCAATAATACTAATTAAACAGCACAATAAAGAGGGTGAAAGGGTGATCAGGCAAATAGACACTGAAATATAACACACCAGGAGGTTTGGGGTAGCTAGAAATCCTAGGCTACGCCTTTCAGACTGATGGACAAAATGACATTATCCTTGACAGCGTGGTCAGAGAAACACGCCCATGTTCCTCATTCTCTTGTCACTTTTCACTTCACTGGAAACAGGTGTGAGGCTAACTTGTCAACTCAAGTTAAACCTCTAAATGCTTCTGCCAAAATCATGAATTTTAATTACCCTCACATTTATTTTGAGAATTCCTTTAAAAACAGGGAAAACTCTTGAGCGGCTGGCAAGGTATTCATTGTGTTGCCCACAAAGTACAAAAGTTCAAGAACCATTTTATCTTCTCCATCCCATCTCCAGTTTTGCAAGGAATTCCACATGTACAAAATTAGTTCCTTAAAATGAATTGGACAGGGCAAGAAACTTAGGCAGCAAACAAGACTAGAAGCTGGTTGGGTGGAATCAGACAGCTTCTCACCTCTCCCAGCAAGAGACGGCTGCTTGAAGGGGCGCCAACAAATTTAGGTTCAAATGCAAGCTCCTTGTAGCTTTGGCCATCACTCCAAATGTAATCAATGGCCTCTCTCTCACTGTTCCCACGGAAATTTGTACCTCCAGAGAGTCTTTGGTCTTCTTCCTTCTTCTACTAAATTGTCATCAGCTTTAGTTCAGGGATAATATTTCATTATCTCTCTAACTCTTGCAGTCAGTGTAGTCCTTTTCACACAGAAGACAGTAAACATGGGTGGTTCAGTTGTTAAGCGTCTGCCTTTGGCTCAGGTCATGATCCCAGAGTCCTAGGACCAAGCCCCATACCAGGCTTCTTGCTCAGTGGGAAGCCTGCTTCTCCCTCTCCCCCCTGCTTGTGTTCCCTCTCTCGCTGTGTCTCTCTCTGTCAAATAAATAAATAAAATATTTTTTAAAAAAAGGAAGACAGTAAATAAATGTTCAGTGAGTTAAAAACGGTGGATTAGAGGACCCTGACCTGAGGAGTCCCCAGGCACCAAATGTTCCCACATTGCCCTTTAGAAAGGCTGATTCTTATCCTCCTCAGAAGAAACAAAATACCAATTATTTTCTGGTAAGAAAAAAATATATAGTTTCAGCACCTTGCCTAGGAATTGTAAGACACTAAGCCACATACAGCACTTGGATGTTATAAAACTGCATGAAATATGCCCGCCTTTTCTCTGCCGAAGAATCTAGTCTGCATAGCTCATTCCAAACACGTATTAATCACTCATCGTATTCTAAAGGTACTTTTCTCAAAATGTGTGCTCATAACTCATTCTAGTTTTTAAAGACCTACACATAAAGATAGACTACAAAAGGTACCCAGACAAGTTTTATGTTTAATCATAACTTAAATGAAGGTAAATTTAAAATGTAGGTATTAGATTAAATTATATAGCTTTTACTCTCTATCAACAAAATCCCAGGCACTGGGCTGAATTGTTTAGGTATGTAAGAGCATATATTCTCTCAATAAGCTGGAACTCGCAGGGCACGTGGGTGGCTTACTTAGTTGAGCATCTGACTCTTGATTTTGTCTGGGGTCATCATCTCAGGGTCACGAGATAGGGTCCTCTGTGAAGCTCCTTGCTCCGTGCCTTCTCAGGCAGCTTGGGATTCTCTCCTCTGCCTCTGCCTCTCCCCCTGTCTGCAGTGTACTCACTCTCTGTCCTTCTAAAAAATAAAAATAGAGGGCTCCTGGGTGGCTCAGTGAGTTAAGCCTCTGCCTTCAGCTCAGGTGATGATCTCAGGGTCCTGGGATTGAGCCCCACATCAGGCTCTCTGCTCGGCGGGGAGCCTGCTTCCCTCTCTCTCTCTGCCTGCCTCTCTGCCTACTTGTGATCTCTCTGTCAAGTAAATAAGTAAAATCTTAAAAAAATAACAAAAAATAAAAATAGAAATAAGTTGGAATTTGCTTTACCCTAAGTCAAGAAAATATTTAAGTGACAACCCAAGGTTCCTCACCTTTACGGGGTAATGTGAAACTAAGTTCCTAAAGGAAAACCATTCCTTCTTGAAGCAGTTTTGATGAATTAATCAATGAAGAAATTAAACGGTTTTGGTAAATTTAACTTACCAGGAAGACAAGTTATTTTATAAACTATTTGAACACAATGTTTTGTAGGTGGGGGAGTGAGGCAATGTGAAGAAGCAGGGGTGGTAACCTGTTTTCAGAAATCAGTAACAAGTTTCTTTTTTTTTTTTTTCTTAAGATTTTATTCATTTATTTGACAGAGAGCTAGAGAGCATGAGGAGGGGAAGAGGGAGAGGGAGAAGCAGGCTCTCTGCTGAGCAGGGAACATGAGGCAGGGCTCGATCCCAGGATGCTGGGATCATGACCTGAGCTGAAAGCAGACGCTTAACTGACTGAGCCACCCAGGTGCCCCTAGTAACAAGTTTCTATCCATACATAACTGCTCTTATAAACTCAAAGCAGAGAAGGGGAAGACATTTTTGTTATGGATAACGGGCATAAAGAAAAATATTTTTATGTTTAAAACACACACACACATACACAGATAAGCTTATCCCCAAGAGAAGTAGCATAAAGCAAAGGGCCTTGGTGGGATCCATGTTGGATATGGTCTTCCTAAGTCTGCAGATGGCCACAGTGAACACGTCTGGACATTCAAGTATCTAACTGATGAAGGAGTGCTCCAAAGATGATAGGGACAGAAACAGCGCACATGAGGTCAAGTTAGTGTGTCTACTAATTTGTTTAGAGAGAAAGGGCTCCAGCTCCAGAGTCCATCACCAGTAGTAAACCAGGTGAGGGCGCATTTCCATGGTTCCTAGCCCCTGAACCCAATACTAGACAGTGATCACAGAAGTCAGAAAGGAGACATGAATAGAAGGAAAAGGAAGAAGGGTCACCTACTGAGGACCTGATCTGTGCCTTATAAGATATACTGAAGGGGTGCCTGGGTGGCTCAGTCGTTAAGTGTCTGCCTTCCGCTCGGGTCATGATCCCAGCATCCTAGGTTCAAGCCCTGCATCGGGCTGCCTGCTTGGCAGGAGGCCTGCTTCCCCCTCTCCCATTCCCTCTGCTTGTGTTCACTCTCTCGCTGTGTTTCTCTCTGTCAAATAAATAAAATATTAAAAAAAAGAAAAGTTATACTGAAAAAGTAGCATTTCATAAGCAGTAATATTATTGTAGTTTTTTTTTTCCATTACAGAGTTTTTAACCTAAAATAGTAACTAACTATTAAGAAAATACCCAAGTTTTAGAGATAGGCATATATGTTGGTATCCCTGTGAACTATCAAAGGAATCTGTATATTTTGGCTCTTTGACTTATCTCCTGATACTGTTAGAAAGGACAATAAACAAGCCCTCTCACAATAATGCTTTGGTGTCTCTGCCAGTGACAGATCCCAGAGGGAAAAGATCATGTGATCCCCAATCCTGGAAAGACATAGAGCAAAGTTTAAAGGCTATACCTCTTCTTAAGTTAATAGTTAATAAAATTTATACAGTTAATAAAAATATTGATGTGTGTGATGTGAGCCCTTTCTTTATCCCTATTTACACATATTTTATAGGTTAAAAAAAAATGAAGTAGAAAAAAAAAAGAAGTAGACTGTTCACCAACAGTCACCTTTCTTCTATCAACCCAATGAAGTGAAAACAGGTCCTGCCAGGGTATACATCCCGCTGTTTCATGGATATTTAATTATGCAGTGACTCATCAAGTTCTCATTTAGTCAGAGAATTATAAAAAAGCAATCATCATGAAATCAACACTGAGGATAATCTGGACCAAGGGGCAGGATTGAGAAAAGCTACATGGCTGTTTTTCTTCTTTGCTGGCCTCTCAGCCTCGCATTCTGGATGGTGGTCAGGAATCACTCACCAGTGAGAATGATGAAGAATTTTCAAGATGTGTTGATGGAACATTGGAAGAGTCTCAGTTTACCTCTGCCTGCTGGCATTTTTCTGTGTCTGCTTATGGTCTTTGTGACAAAGAAGGTTATTTTAAAATCGGAAGGCAGCTTTAGAAACACTGCGGCAATGAAAGCGAAGGACTCTGCAGAGCAGACAGCAGCCATAATCATGACTGTGTCCTGGTGGAGGCACCAATCAAGCAATTCTCCTAGAGTGATGCATTAGGGAGCATTGGGAGCCAAGCACGAAACCCAAGAATCTCAACTACTACTTTTAAGAAGCCCACGTGCCTGAAAACATTGGCTACTGGCAGGTAACCAGAAGTACAACTAGGGAGACACAGAAGTAACTAAGGAGCAGCCTGAGAGGGGTAGTGAAAGCCAGGACAGAAAGGGGAGCCCCTTGATGCTGGTGCAAGTGTCTGGCTCAGAGGCTTGCCTCTCCACTTCCTCCTACGCATGACAGTGGATGAAAACAAAGATAAATGAATGTGTGAGCATAAAGAGAACTGTAGGTGGACTGGGGGCTATTAGAGCCCATTAATTTCCTGCAACTGTCAAAGTACATGGAATATGCTAATGAAAATGAAATCCACCAGGGAGTTAAATGAAGATGAAAGGAATGCCCAGGTGGCTCAGTTGGTGAAGCGTCTGCCTTCGGCTCAGGTCATGATCCCAGGGTCCTGGGGTTGAGTCCCACATCGGGCTCCTTGCTCAGTGGAAAGCCTGGTTCTCCTTCTGCCCGCCACTGCCCCTGCTTGTGCTCTCTGACAAATAAATAAAATTTTTAAAAGAAATTTAAAAATAAAAAATAAATAAAATGGAGATGAACGCCAAACTCCCCGGTAGAACCCCAGACCAGCTTAAACTCAGTGCATGCATCATAGAGCACAGGAAGGAGAAGAGCAAAATCAAACACAAGTTTTCATTTGGTGTCTTTCTGTAGAGAAAATACGCCACCAAGTACCCACAGCTTACCTCCCTCTTTCATGCTAAGACTCTAAAATTCTCGTAAAGATCTGTAAAAAGCTGCCTGGAAAAAGCAATAGTCCTTTTGTGGATGCGGATATCCCAGAAGAAGTCCTCATTCTGGCATCTGGGGACCTCCCCATTTACAAGGCCATTCTCCGACTCCAATCACATAACCTATTAGTCAACAAGACCTACTCAGAGCAAGACAAACAGATATTACCCTCAGCCTTCTCATTCAGGGAAGAGTCCAAATGAGCAAAGCACATGTACATGTAGAACAGAGACCCATATCAGATACCTGCTATCATCACAGTTTTGGGTTTTGGATGGGTTTTTTTGGTTAAGATTTTATTATTTTTAAATAATCTCTATACCTAATGTGGAGCTCAAACTCACAACCATGCTCTCCCAAAGGAGCCAGCCAGTTGCCCCAATTTGTGTTTGTTTTTGTTTTTGTTTTTTAAGATTTTATTATCATGAATTTTTATTCTTAAATTTGAGCAAAAAGCCACTGATTACTGGCCATTTGAAGATACCCAGCAACAAAGCACAGTAAGAAAAACAAAAGTGATCTTGATAAACAAGTAATTTAACAATTAAAAGAGACTTTTAAAAAATGTAGTAAGCTGCCCAGATTCTGATTTATCTTATCATATAAGTCTGTTCCTTCAGGTCTAGAATTGAAATGGTCCAAATTAGAATAGGAATCCACACACTCTAAAATGTCTGCCTTCCAATGAGAATGTCATGACTGAAAGTTTGGCAGATTTAAGTATTTAAGAAAGGGAAACTTTTTTTTAAGAAAAATCAAGGGTTTTATTTTTTTTAAATTTTTTTATTTTTCTAAGACTTTTATTTATTTATTTATTTGAGAGACAGAGCACAAACAGGGGGAGCAGCAGGCAGAGAGAGAGAGAGAGAAGCAGACTCCCCACTGAGCAGGAAGCCTGATGCAAGACTCAATCCCAGAACCCCAGGATCGTGACCTGAGCGAAAGGTAGACGCTTAACCGACTGAGCCACCCAGGCACCTCCAAATCAAGGGTTTTTATGGAGGGCACATATTGCATGGAGTACTGGGTGTGGTGCATAAACAATGAATTTTGGAACACTAAAAAAAAAAAAAAGAGGTAAAATAAAATTCAAAAAAAAAATCAAGGGTCTTAAATAACATTTTTACCAAAATTTTTTTAATTAAATTTTTTATTTATTTTCAGCGTAACAGTATTCATTGTTTTTTCACCACACCCAGTGCTCCATGCAATCTGTGCCCTCCCTAATACCCACCACCTGGTTCCCCCACCCTCCCACCCCCACCCCTTCAAAACCCTCAGGTTGTTTTTCAGAGTCCATAGTCTCTCATGGTTCACCTCCCCTTCCAATTTCCCTCAACTCCCTTCTCCTCTCCATCTACCCTTGTCCTCTATATTATTTGTTATGCTCCACCAATAAGTGAAACCATATGATACTTGACTTTCTCTGTTTGACTTATTTCACTCAGCATAATCTCTTCCAGTCCTGTCCATGTTGCTACAAAAGTTGGGTATTCGTCCTTTCTGATGGAGGCATAATACTCCATAGTGTATATGGACCACATCTTCCTTATCCATTCATCCGTTGAAGGGCATCTTGGTTCTTTCCACAGTCTGGTGACCGTGGCCATTGTTGCTATAAACATTGGGGTACAGATGGCCCTTCTTTTCACTACATCTGTATCTTTGGGGTAAATACCCAGCAGTGCAATTGCAGGGTCATAGGGAAGATCTATTTTTAATTTCCTGAGGAATCTCCACACTGTTCTCCAAAGTGGCTGCACCAGTTTGCATTCCCACCAACAGTGTAAGAGGGTTCCCCTTTCTCCACATCCTCTCCAACACACGTTGTTTCCTGTCTTGCTAATTTTGGCCATTCTAACTGGTGTAAGATGGTATCTCAATGTGGTTTTGATTTGAATCTCCCTGATGGCTAGTGATGATGAACATTTTTTCATGTGTCTGGTAGCCATTTGTATGTCTTCATTGGAAAAGTGTCTGTTCGTATCTTCTGCCCATTTTTTAATATGATTATCTGTTTTGTGTGTGTTGAGTTTGAGGAGTTCTTTATAGATCCTGGATATCAACCTTTTATCTGTACTGTCATTTGCAAATATCTTCTCCCATTCCGTGGGTTGCCTCTTTGTTTTGATGACTGTTTCTTTTGCTATGCAGAAGCTTTTGAGTTAGTTGCAATCCATAGGCTATGTTGATAGCAAAAAAGGAAATGTGTCTGTGTTACGTATTTATATTAATTTCCTAGAATTGGGAGCATTTATTGTCTATTGCTCTAGAGCAAAATCTCAGCTCTTGGAGGTCACTCACAGGTCTTAACCATTTGATGTTCTCCTAACACAGGGCTTACTTTTTCAAATCCACCATGAGAATCTCCCTTCTGTCTCAGATAGCAAAATTCAGTTGCAAGACAGACTGTGCCATCACCTTCATTGTTGTCCCCTTGTATTCACTAGCCCTGCCCTCACTCAAGGCAAAGAGATTATACATAACACATATACTGGGGCGGGGGGTGGGGGACCTTAGTGTCATCATATAACTCTGCCTACTTCATTATTTAAAAGTGTGTACCAGGGGGCACCTGGGTGGCTCAGTGGTGAAGCATCTGCCTTTGGTTCAGGTCATGATCTCGGGGTTCTGGAATCGAACCCCACATTGGGCTCCCTGCTCAGTGGGAAGCCTGCTTCTCCCTCTCCTCTCCCTCTGCCCTGTTCTCCCTGCTTGTGTTCTCTCACTCTGTCAAATAAGCAAATAAATAAATAAAATCTTTAAAAAAAAAAGTGTACAAGTTCAACGTAGTGACTCATTTCTAAAAGATCAAGTAAGAACAACAATAAAAATAACTTGACAGTAAACATACCTGCCAAACACTGCCTCAACCAACAAGGAAGGCTAATAGCACCAGGAGTTCATGGGTAGGTCCTGTGCCCCTGAGAATGATGTGATGTGCGCATTTCACTCTTGGGGCATCCTTCCTCAGGCCTCTTAATTCCCGTATAATCCTGAGGAGAACCATGGCACACTGTCCTCAATAACCAATGGCCTGCAAAACCGTCAAGGTCACTGAAAACCAGGTAAAATGAACCAACGTTCACAGACCAAAGGAAAATAAACACAAGGAGTCAGTTCAATTGTTGTAACCTGTCCTAGAAGCTCAAACGGGAAAGGGACAGACATCAGTCTGACACAAATAAAGTCTGGTGTTCAGTTATTAGAAACATACCGATGTTGGTTTCTCATGTGTGACCAGCAGACAGTGATAATGTAAGATGTTAAGAGTAGTGATAACTGTACTGTCTTTGCCACACTTCTGTAAATCTAAAACTCAAAATGAATTCAAATAAAAAATCTGATGTTAGTCACTAGTATTTACATCTGACATAGTGGAGAGGCAAAGGAAATCGCTTAAAGCCGACAGGAGGTATGCATAAGAATATTAAGATAAAATACATATACATATAAAATATATACATCTATGATCAACAGAAGAGATAACCATCACTTGGGGAGGAAGACGGACAGGGGTTGGGGCACAGTTAAGTGCATATACAAGGTTATCTGCAGTCAAATGACTGTAAAGGGATGGAACTTCTTTGGAAATCAGTCTGGCAGTTTCTACTACATCTCTGTGAATGGACTACTTAAGACCTAGTAATTCCATCTATACTAATAAACCTCAGAGAAATCGGTGCCTTTGTTCACTAGAAAGATACACAACACTTGTTTGAAGCAACCCTATTCGTCACAGCCCAAAGGGGGAACCACATAGATGTCCACTGACATTAGAGTGGATGCAAAATTTTTATCATCTTCAAAAACAGACAAAACTCATCTGCTGCATGAGAAGTCAGAACAGAATTGACTTTCAAAGGGAGGGAGAAGGGAGGAAAGCAAAATACAAAGAGTGCTCCTCAAGAATGGGTAATGCTGTGTTTCTTTAATTTGCTGGTTACAGGAGTTTGGTCACTCTGAATTCATTTTGATGTTCAGTAGGATATGCATACTTTTCTAGGCAAAAGAGTTATAAAAAAAACTTAAAAAAAAGATTTTTATTTATTTATTTGACAGAGAGAGATCACAAGTAGGCAGAGAGGCAGGCAGAGAGAGATTGAGAGGGAAGCAGGCTCCCTGCTGAGCAGAGAGCCTGATGCAGGACTTGATCCCAGGAGCCTGAGATCATGACCTGAGCCGAAGGCAGCGGCTTAACCCACTGAGCCACCCAGGCGCCACAAAACTTTTTTTTTTAGGGGTTGGAGTTTAGGAATTGGGGTGGGAGACAAAGGAGCAGTTGTGTTGTTTTAACAGACATGTTCAACTACTTCATTTTTCAAACCTGCATTTTAAAATTTGCATTTTCAACAGAGGCCAGGAATTATCTAATTTAACTTTTTATCTCCAGCATAAAACATGCTGTCTACCAGATACTAGGTACACACTGAACATACAGGGGATGAGGGCATGAGTGCAGGAAGGGGGGAAGCAGGGACTTCAGAGCTACAGGAAAGCAAACCAAGAGCTCTGAGAACATCAAGTGGTTTCCCCGGAGACCCAAAAATCATAGGTATATCTCATTAACCTGGAAAATAAACATCCATTTGTATTTGACTTAAAGACATGAAGGGAACCATTACACACCTATTAGAATGACCTGAAACTGGAAACATAGACACCACCACGTGGGGCCAACGGCATGTGTCCACAGGAACTCTCACTCGCAGCTGGTAGGGAGGTGAAAGGCGAGAGCCACTTTTGCAAACACTTTGCCAGGTTTTTACAAAACTAAGCCTATTCTCACATGTGATCCAGCCAACGCATCCCTCTATGGTCACCCTAAGCAGCTGAAAATTCATGTCTTCTGCACGCGGATGTTTACAGCAACTTTATTCACAATTGCCAGACCTTGGAAGCCACCACATGTCCTTTGGTGGGTGAATGAATACAAAACTGTCATTACCAGACAAGACAGTGTTATTCGGTGCTTGCAAAGAGAAAGGACAAAGCTATCCTGGTCTGTTTAGACACAGAGGCAACTTCAACACTTATTACTAAGTACAAGAAGCTGATCTGAAAAGCCAGTCATACACACTGTAAGATGCCAACTCTATTACAGTCTGGAAAAGGCAAAACTATGCAAACCAAAGCATCAGTGTTGGCCACAGGGTGGTGAATGTGCAGGGAGGAGGCAGGGGCCGGGGTGGGCGATGATGAAGCAGACTGCAGGTGGTTTTCAGGGCTAAGAATATAGTCTGTATGATACTATAACAGTGGATCTACATAATTTAACATTTGTCCAAAGCCAGAGAATGTAGAACACCACGAGGGAACCCTAAGATAAACAAGGGAATTTGGGTAACAATGATGTACGAAGATTCATCCTGGTTAACACGGAAGTAATTATCAATACCATCCTGGTGAGTGTGATTAGGAAAGGGGAACAGGCTATGCCTGAGTGTGGGCAGGGGTGGGGAGGTGGCGGGAGAGATATGGGAAATCTCAACCTCCAGCTCAGTTTTGTTGTAAATCAGAAACTGCTTGGGGGCGTCTGGGTGGCTCAGTGGGTTAAAGCCTCTGCCTTCGGCCCCGGTCGTGGTCCCGGGGTCCTGGGATCCAGCCCCGCATCAGGCTCTCTGCTCAGCGGGGAGCCTGCTTCCCTTCCTCTCTCTCTGCCTGCCTCTCTGCCTACTTGTGATCTCTGTCAAATAAATAAATAAAATCTTAAAAATAAAAAATCTGCTTGAGAAAATCACGTCTTGAGTAACTTCTGTAGAAAATAAGGCCAAAAAGGGTATTAAGAGGACTTAGGGAAGGCACTAAAACTGAAGGTGAACAGAATCAGGGAGTCAAAAGTACTTGGATTTTACAACTCAAACAGGTTTAAACCTCGTCGAGTGATATTTAGGCTTTAAAAAATTCCTGATATACACGAGGTCAAACACTGGAACAAGTTATCAAAGGTAACTTCTCTCCAGCATCTGTGAAAGAATACAACTCCTTTGCCTTCAGGGGCTTAAAAGTGGCTCTATTCTCTTGAGTACATGGGCCACAGAGACTATTTTCTGTGTAAGCCTGTCTCGCAGATTTGTGCCATTTGGTTGAAAAAACCAAAAAATCTACTTGCTGGCATTTTAATAACTATATCCTAAAACACTCACCTATTTTTCCCCATACACAGAGGTTAAGGAGAGGCCACAGAAAGAGTCAGACCATTCCAGATTCATAGATGGCAGTTCTAATAGGCAAGGGAGGTAACAAGGCAGCTCCAAGATGGGGAGGTATCTGCATCCACCTGCCCCAAATCTTCATAGTTTGTATGTATGTACGTAGGTACGTATGCATGCATCTAGGTGTGTGTACGTATAATACACACACACACACACAAAATCACGTACACCATCAGGGTCTCAAGACCTTACTCTCTCAAGGTTACATCCTTGCAAGGGCTTCAGCTGTGACAACACTGCTGGAACTCCATTCCAAGGACAGGGAGGGGACAAGGGGCTTCCAAATGCCCAGACCCAGCTGTGGAGTCAGTCATTGTTGTCTTCATGACCTCCTCTAACATGTACTTGCTATTCCCAAAGCTGGGCTGTTACCAGTCTTGACTGAAAAATTCCATCTTTATTTCATAGGTTTCTATCTGAGCTCATCTCATTCTACCAGCTGTGAATGGCACCTACAATCGGGCTGATTCTACATTCTCGATCTTTGGCAGAAATGTCACCTTGTTGACGGTGCAGATGTCCCATGTACAATGATCCCAGAAATCTATTTACTGTCTACTGATCATTTTTTCAATGAACATAGTTTATTTTAGAATAGAGGCTCAGGAAGAGAGGGTTTGGGGTCTGGTTGGCACCTGGGCGTAGAAGCGTGGACAAGTCCCCTCATCTCCCTAAACCTTGGCTTTCTCAACAGTAAAATCAGAGTATTAACTCAACAGTCTGTTTCTTAGTCTAAGTGCCATGGATGCATTTTCATTTTCAAGGGTGAAACATCAACTGTTCTGGTAAATATGGCTGGTATCACAAGGGACCTAGCTCCAGTCTTATCATTCAAATAAACCAGTTCCCAAGCATGGTTATGAAAGCAGGTCTCTTCTGCTTCATGGTGGTTCCAAAGCTTCATCATTTGGAACCAAAATTTCAGTGACTTTTCTCCCTTCCCAAGGCCTCTTGCTACATCTGGACTTCTCCTCCTCCCCCACCTTTCCAGTGAGATCTGTGGTTCTACAGAGTATCTTTTGAAGAAAAAGGAAAGTGTCACATGAAGGGGAAAATGAGTGTCACTTAACTTCCTACCTTTGAACACTCTGGCTTCTTGAACTTTGGCCCCTCATTTGAAAACCTTCCTTTTCATTCTCCTAAACAGTCATTTAAAATTTTGAAAATCAATGTTTTGCTTCCAAGTAAAAACCCCCACTGATGGACAGTTATAATAATAGTTTATATATAGTATATATGTATATATAGTTATATATATATACTATATATATATAACTATATATATATAGTTATAATATAGTTTAACTATAATATCAGGTTAAAAATAAATCCAGAATGGTAAAGCTTATTAATTTTAGCTCCTAGGAATGCATATATTTTTTATCCTTTTTTTTTTCCTATTTGATGGGTCTAGTTAGGTAACTCTCCTCAAGTTTCACAATCAGATGGAAGTTCACTATTTCCAAAAGAGTAAAAGGGAAAATGAAAACATCACCAACAAAAGCAACTGTATCCATAACTCTGGTAGATAACCTAGGAGAACTGAATATTCATGAGGCAACATAACGATGAGCAAAAAAGGAAGGTGCTTCTACTCCTACAAAATATAGGTCCTTGAGTCAGTCACTTCCCTAATCTTCAGTGCCCCCATCTGTTAAATGGGTATTATTAAATTCCATCCACACAGAGTCGTGGAGGGGTTAAAACGTCAGCTCTGAACTATTAGTACCCTGTTACACTCTATAAACCCCTAAGGGCATTAGACCTAAGTATACACTTAAGAGCTGGGATGAAAATCAGTAAGTTTTGCTCCCAGTTACTTAAAGCCAGTCCTCCAACACATCTGGGCCTCTGATTCCCCACCTGTGAAAGAGGGTGCTCTATCAGACAATGTGATTTTTCCATCAACTATGGAATTTTAGAAGTGAGTAATTGTGAGCTGGGTAAATTTATGATTTGATGAGTATTTCAGTCTGGGTGAAATGAATGTCTTGGTCTCACAGAGCCTGCCAGGGACAAGACTTAACCTAGTGTACTTTCCACTTGGCCATTGTAGAGTCTGTAGACATCTAACACTTCCTGAATCAATCAACAAACACCTAGTGAGCGCCTACTTCAAGCGAGGCAACACATTAAGCTCTGAATTAACAAGTTTTCCTTACGTATGTCTAAAAAAAAAGTGGCCCAACTCTTCCATCAGCCTCTCATCGATAGACTCTCAAAATGAAACAAAAACAAAACCCTTTCAAGACTAAAAATCACAAACTACACTTAAGTGCTCCAATATCTGATGGGTTGACAAAACACGTCTGTACAGTTTCATTAGCGAGTACAGCTGTTTTCTTGCTCTTTTTACTGCAGCACATTTTTTCAACACGATATGTACTTTAGGACTCCATTGTCCTAAGTCTCTAGGATACAAGACAACACACACCAGGCTTGCACAGTGGAGTCGGTTCATCCAGAAACCAATTGAAAGTAATTTCAATTTTTACAACAATTTATAGGAAATATGGGTAAGTGTTCAGGCATACATTATCTATGCATAGGATTTCATATAGATGCGTCTCCCTGTGTTTGTTTTGCTTGAGGAAACTGTAAAAGGAAAATGAAAGTAACAAACATTCAGAGGCACATTTTAATTCTATGATGAGAAAGATATTCTTGTGACAACCCTATTATTACACTACTGAGGGAGAAACATCAAAGGTCAGGGTGGTTTCCCAGGGAGAGGGAATAATCTCAAGGGTAAATCTCGAGATTTTTATCTCAGAGAAAACCCCAAAGTCCCCCACCAATGTTTTCTGAACGGTTGCTCATGTTCCCTCCTGAACAGCATCATACCGGTCTACAAAATGCCAAAAATCACAGGAAGAAGTAAAACATTCACTTCTTTTTGGAAGTTACTCTTAGCAGCTGAGATAGGCTGGTGTGGGGCACTTGCCTGGCTCAGTTCGGAGAGCAGGAGACTCCTATCCTTGGGGTTTTGAGTTCAGGCCCCACTTTGGGTGTAGAGTTTACCAAAAAAAAAAAAAAAAACAAAACAAAAAAAACAAAAAAACACATAAGCAGGTTTGAGCTCACACAGCAAAGAAGTGATGGGCCTGTTTCCAGAAGGTAGTAAAATCAATACCTTGCCAGGTAAAGCATGATCAGCAAGCAGAGGTAAGGGACCACTTAAATCTACTTCACAGATCTGATCCAGTGTTAGGTCATGACCAGGCATGAAGCATCTTTCCATTTAAGTAGATTTAAAAATACACCTTAAAGTGGCAGCAAAAGAGCCACAGGATTTACATACACACTTAAGAATCCCTAAGCTCTAGGTAAGTGTTTAATTCTTATGTGTTCACTGATGTTGAATCCAGTGGAAATGTGTTCTGCTCCAGGAAGTGAAAAATCCCCTTTGTTATGATGATTCCAACTGGAAAACATTCTCTTAGAACCAGGTAGCTCTTTCCCAGGTTGGTATTTGCCCCACAGAGGTATCTGGAAGACCCTTCCACCTGAAAGCGGCCTACCATGGAGCACAGCCAGCTCCAGCTTGAGACGCAACAACTAAATAGGAAAACCTGCAAAGAAAACAACTGTTCATGCTCAAGGTGACCCAGCCCTTTTGTTGAGAGGAAAGCAAAGCTCCTCAAGCTGACCTGTTAAGAAATGCTCGGAGTTGAATTGTGCAGACTTTGCAAGCCTCTGCGGGCCAGACTGGAGGCAGAGGAGCTTGGAGACAATTTTACCCCCTCCTGTTTCCTGGTACATACGCTTCAGGCCCTAGGGCGCTTTTTCTCAGTGTTTTTATGAGGTAGCCACTGCCATCAGAAACACTTCAGACAGCCTGATAAAAATCAACACTTGGCCCAATTCCAAGTTTACAGAATCACAATTTCTTGGGCCTGCCAATCTGTTTCACACAAATGGCCCCAGGTCATTCCGATGCCCAGAGCAACAACAACCACTCAGGGGGAATGGGTAATGAGGCAACCACGCAGCCCCTACCCCTGAAGAAACCCATTTCTCCCTCCCCGCTACCCAGGAGACGGAGGGTCTATTCCAAGTGGCAGAAATGTCAAGTGCAGCTCAGGATTCTGTTAGGATCCCTGGGCACGCGAGATGAAAGAAAGCCTCTTTACAGGTGTTCTCATTACTCAAATTCTCACAGTATTTCCTTGTCAGGAGGCATTTCAAAAAATGATGTTCAGAAAGTCTATTAGGAGCTTGACAGGAGGATGGCTCTACATGAAACAGTTGAAAGACAGGCATATATTTTTGAATACAGCTGGGGGCTTTCACTATCTAACATGCCCAAACTCTTCATGGGACATGGTGGAGAACCATCTTAAAAAGAAGAGATACTCATTTTGTTACGAGAGTAAGCTACATAACCTTCCTCTGATTATGCAAGAAAGCACACGCTCTGGAGAAAAAATGGTAAATAATAAAAACCATATGGAATAAAACACGAGACACTAAGTATCAGCCTCAACTAAAATGTAAGCGCTAAGCACAGGGATTTTTGCTTGAGGCGATGGTGTATATACAGGACTTTGGCAACAGTCAAACTGGCTAGTCAATAAATATTTGTTTAATGTGACTCAAAAGTCAATGATAACTAATGGTTATTCTGACAAATTTCCTCACAATCATTTATATCCATCCATGCTTCTTCCCTAATAAATAACAGGGATGAGAAACTGTTCTTTGAATTTCAAGACTATATATTAACCAGTATTAATGTGTATTTTTTATTTTACCATCTGTCCTCTGGGAAGTCTGCACCAATATACACTCAAAACTGTAGTAGACTGCCATTTTATTTGTTTACTTTTGGAAGTATTGTGAACAGTGGTAGCTTCCTGTATTTGCTTGTAATTTTTGAGGATTAATTATTGAATTTTTTTTCATGCCACAGTCATTTGCATTCTTTTCTTTCTTTCTTTTTTTTTTTGGTACATGCCTGATAATTTCTTATTTGCCTCAATTTCTAGTGGAAAAGTCTGTACATAAGATTGTTAAGTTTTGGGCGCCTGGGTGGCTCAGTGGGTTAAGCCTCTGCCTTCGGCTCAGGTCATGATCCCAGGGTCCTGGGATCAAGATCTGCATCAGGCTCTCTGCTTAGCAGGGAGCCTGCTTCCTCCTCTCTCTCTCTCTGCTTACTTGTGATCTCTGTCAAATAAATAAATAAAATCTTAAAAAAAAAAAAAAAGAATGTTTAGTTTTTAAATTAAATGTCATAGAATTTTCCCCAGTTGTTTGCCTTTTAATTTTACAGGGTTTTGTCCAATAAAAGGTTTTAATTATGTTGTGATCACATTCCTTGGTATTGTATGACTTTTTTCAACCTTGAGATAAGCCTAAAGTCATCAAAGGTATATATTTGGTCATTACGTATGGGGGGGGGGATCATTAGTTTAAAGGAGAGTGAAAACTGTAGTTGCTGTTTAAGTCAATACATTTGATGAAAGAAATACACATTCTAGGCATGAGTGTTTGGAATATTTTTTCATAATGTTGTTCTTAAATATATTTTATTATCATTCTCGCTTCTGTAAGATTAATTCAGGTAGACTTAGAAAATGACCATTTTGTGGTCTGAGTGGTGCTGTTTCAAGTGCACCTCATTCAGACATTTCCTCAGTCTCCTTTCTGAGTCCTTCTACCCCTGTGGATGAATTTTCAATCACACCCAGTTGTCTTTGTCAGCTACCTTCTAAGTGTGATTCCTCGACAGAAAACACACACTCTATTTAGAGGCTATATAGATCACCTTGTTTTACCCTGCATTTGCCAGCTCACCTCCATTTGTCCTTATTGTCGGGTGGACAAAATCAGCCATCTTGAGAAGGCAACTGTATTCATTTAAAATTCTTTTTTGGAGGACAAAATATACACAACAGTGTGAACTCTACTGGAATTAAAACACTTAATGAAAATGGGGGACAAAAAAAGGAATGAACTACTGAAAAATAAAGGACCAGCCATCAGTCTATCTTGCCTTTAAAATGACCTAGAGGGTGCCCTGGTGGTTTAGTCCTATAAGCTCCTGACTTGGTTCTGGCTCAGGTCATGATCTCACAGTGGAGGGACTGGGCCTCACGTCAGGCTCTGCACTCAGTGCAGAAGCTTCTTCAGATTCTTTCTCCCTCTACCTCTGCCTCCACCCCCCCAATAAATAAATAAAATCTTTAAAAAATTAAAATTTAAAAAATTAAAAATAAAATGACCTAGAAAGTAGGCCTAGTAGTGAAAATTCACTTCTGTTTTACTACTTAAGTGAAATAATACATACAAACTTACTTGTCATAAAATTTAAACAATTAGCTCACAGTATACTCCTCAATTTCATACAGAAAGGTTTTGTGTTTGTTTTTTAACCATCTGGGGTTACAGAACTACACAAAATTCACTGTGGAAAAATATATTGTTGGGTTATGGCTTTGCCAAAAGTCTTTATCTCATTAAATTAGGTTTCCTAGCATTTCCTCTAGTGATACAGTTTCTAGTTCCATTACAAAAGAAAAATTCTAATACTTCCAAATACATGAATGACTCTAGTTTCACCAAATGTTTTGACTGAAGATCTAAGCTTTTATTATATATGGTATTACTGATTACTTAGAGCAATTATGGTTAAGTTTCACCTCTGCATTCTTAGATGAAGTAGACTTTCCCTGAAGAATATTTAAGTGCCTTAAGGTAAGATCATTCCTTGTTAGTGACTTTTGGCCAGAATTCATCTCACAAATAGAAAACACAAAAATCGCAATTAGAGATAAAACAAATCTGAGAGAAGGAGTGATGATCTCTGTCCAGTTCAGTATTAGTCACATTTCTGACTAGTTATTTGTAATAAAAGGAGGGAACAATCAGAACAGACAACACTACAGAATCCAACAATTCGAGCTGATGGCCCCAACACTCAGCAGGGCAATGGAGATTTCATTCTCTCCCCACTGTGTGACTTTTTTTTAGGCATCACTGCATTCACAGTGCAGAAGAGACACTGAATACAAATGTTCATCACATTTAGGCATTCAAAAACACCACAAATGAGTAGGTTAAAAGCCTCTCAGGAATTAGCATCAAACAGTATAGGATTCTAATTAGCTAAAAATAGTGATCATACTAACTCAACAATAATTTTCCAATTTATCAGTTCACATTAATAAATAATGAATCCCTATTTTTCATATCTTGATGCAGGCTTTCTCTTTCTGAAGCTATGAGGCCTTAAAAAGCTTTGCTTAAAGTCAACACTAGCCCCTCGAAACGGCAGGGGAATCTCAGAGGCCTGGATGGGGGCTGGTTAGGTAGACCGTGAAGCCCACTGAACACACTGATGACTGAGAACAGAGGTCTGCACCTCAATCTTGTCCATGAAAGATGGAGGGAATTTCTCAGGTTGCATTTACTGGATAAATTCTTCAATTTCTAATTAAGCATTCACTCCCTCTCAATGTAGCTCACTAGGGAGATTAATATCATCACAAAAGATATATGCCTTCCCACAGACAAGAACAGACAACCAGAGGGGGAAAAATACCTGGGAACCTGTTACTAAAAGACAATCTAAGACACTGTTGGAGATACCACAGTAAGAAAAGATTCATGGTTTTCATTTTCTTCAAGTGGTTTCTAGGTGATCCGATCCATTTTTATAAAATGAACAGTCGAGCTACCTCCAGAATGTAAGCTCCACAAAGCTAAGGACTCTTACTCTCCTATAAGTGAAGATGTCTTTGGAACATGAAAAAACATAACTTGAGTCAAACTGTTCAGGATAAAGGCAGTGTTAAAGCCTTATTTCCACAGCGTGCCCCAAGGGGGCGCCATAGAGCTAGTGCAAGTGTTTCGTGGCTAGGCTTCAAATATGTACTGTGATAAGATCTTTCCAGCCCTCTGAACAGCCAGAGCTTTGAGTATGTTGCCTCTCCTGGACAAATGTGATCAGTTTACCCCAAAGTGTCTTACAGCTGTTAGCTTTTCATTTCTATTCCTGCTATGATACAAAGACTGTAAACCACTGTGGTACATGACCAAGATAAATGAGCCTGTTACTCATGATGAACAGGTGTGATCTTTTGGCCGCTTTGACAAAAGAACCTTCACATACACTGGGTTGCAGGCTCATCCACATGCATTAGCTTTCCAGCATGCTCCACAAGGCTAATAAACTGAACTGCTCAGCTGAACTGGTTTATTTGTCTGGGGGGAGAAATGGAACTCCATTTACACAATAATAAGGATCTTTTGGCTTCTCAGGTCTACCTCTTGCCTCATTATGGTGAGCCATGCTATCTGCATAAACAAAGGTAATTATTTTTATTTTATGTGATTGGAAGGCATACAAGTAGTTCATTTAAGAAAAAAAAAAACTGCTTTTGGGTCTAAGTTAAAGGGGAACCAAGTTCCTTGAGGTTCACCATTTTAAAGTATCTTCTGTCAAGAGAAGACATTCTGCCCAGTTGAATTAGGCTCTGAGAGCTATACAGACTTGACACTGTGTTAATTGCTTTATAAACATTTTCTGGAGTTTGATAAGTAACACAAAATCCTGTCCTTTTTTTTGCAGCTGAACAGTGACATAATTCATTTTATTCCAGGTGATCTCCGAATCCCCTTGGGTAAGACATCTGGCTGACACATTCTGTACCGTATTATGGGCCTGTGCAGGACTGCAGGTTGGGGACTGACTCTTCTCTCTACCCCATCAGAATCGCCTTTTTGGGTTCTCTGTGAAAGCACAGTAAGTGTGCATGCTTCTACTCCTACTTATTTTTTTGAACAATTTGGCTGTCTAGACAGATGAAAAAGCACAGAGCGAAGGGCTGTGTAACCAAGGCTCATTTATTAAAGGGCAGGCACACAAAGAATACTAAGTTTTTAGAGGAAAATACCACAACTAAAAGACTAACTCTCCATTCCACTTCCAAGAGTGGTGAGTGGAGAGTTAATGTAAGTGATTACAAAACAATCCTACCACCTAGATGGAACAGCTAACAGTTTTGGTGACCCGCAAAACTCTCCCAGTGTCTTTCTGAGGTATCAGAGGACGACACCGTGAACACAACTGAACTAAGGCAGTGATCTTCAACCCTGGCAGCACATCAGCCTCGCTTTGGAAAGTGTTTAAAATGCTGATGCCCCAGAGGTGCCTGGGTGGCTCAGTGGATTAAGCTGCTGCCTTCGGCTCAGGTCATGATCCCAGGGTCCTGGGATCGAGCCCTGCATCGCGCTCTCTGCAAAGCAGGGAGCCTGTTTCCCTTCCTCTCTGTCTGCCTCTCTGCCTACTTGGGATCTCTATCAAATAAGTAAATAAAATCTTTAAAAAATAAAAATTAAAAAAAATAAAATGCTGATGCCCAGGACTTAGCGCTGAACAATTATTCAGTTAGAATCTCCCAAGACAGGCCATGCATATGAGTGCATTTTTACTCCTTGGTGATTATAATGGGGATCCATGGTTAAGAACCACTGTGCTAAGGATTAAAAATGATGTCCAATGATTCTCCAATTTCAACCCACCGAAGAATCACCCAGGAAGCACAGGGTAGGGCTTGCAATTCTGTATTTGCCACAGGCATGATGGCAATGATCTGAGGGCCATACTGACTTAGCTAGCCAAGTCTTCAAGCACTGGTTCTCCAAGTGGGCTGCACACTGCAAATAACCTGGGGAGTTAATAGTCCAAAGTATCGGGGTCCTTCCATAGAGATTCTGACTTCCTTCACGTGGGGCATGCTCTGGGTATTGGGTTGTAAGAACTTACCAGGTGATTCTAATAGGCAACAAGCTCTGAGGCCACTGCCTTAGCTTCTGTGGAGTGAAACAGCGAAGACTAGTAAACCAGGAATGAAGAGGAATTAGAGAAGCATCATGTTTAAGTGACAGGTTGCACATATAGGTCTCATGGCCAATGGAATGTATGACAAGTCGTGCTTTTCTTTTCTACAGGATTTGGAAGCTCTGCCATCACTGAGCTTGCATTCCCCCGTGGTAGCAA
Source organism: Martes martes (assembly GCF_963455335.1). Lineage (NCBI taxonomy): Eukaryota > Metazoa > Chordata > Mammalia > Carnivora > Mustelidae > Martes > Martes martes. The sequence continues at coordinate 98,772,966 of NC_137892.1, forward strand.
GCAGGTGGGACCACGTAGAGTCGGCCCCTTTAGACCGCACATGCCCTTTCCCCCATGCCAGCCTACCAGCCCCATTCGCTTCACTTGTATTCCCTGCCTTGCCCTGCGGGCAGTTGAGTTGGACAACTTGGGGTTCAGCAAAGCCTACTGCACCCGGACTCCAGGTCGCTGGGTTCAACGAGCAAGTCCCCAGCAGAGCTTGCTTTAATCAAGAGTGACTGTACACAAAAAGAAAAATTAGCCTCTTCAGTTTTTAGACACTGTATATGCATTGACGAGCTGCCCTTTCCATACATGGTATTTAGGAATATTAAAGGAGAGAGTTAGGGATGAAGCCCTTGAAACAGGTCACACATTCCATCCCTAGGCTCCAGGTTCTTACCCTCTATTTGTGGGGATAATAACAACCCTGTCAAGGTTTTGAGAATCAAGAGATAGACATCAAGCCCCTACTGAAGTGCTGGACTCCTAAACAAGTGCTCAATCAACATCAAGCTGCTGTTACCCATTTTGTAGCTCTGCTGCCCTTCACCTGTGCACTGAAGCTGGGTAGGCCCTGTGCACAGTGAGCTTGGTGCAAAATTTCCACTAACCCCACTGGGGAGGCTTTCACAAGGTAGGTAATTATTAAAGTAGTACTCAAAAAATGAACAAATAAACCCACATACATGCATTCCAGAGAAGTCTTGGTAGCTGATGTTGGCTGGTGTTATTTTTCTTAGGTGTTAAAATATTTCAGAATCTACGCTGTCAGTCTATCAGTGACCAAACAGCTGTTATTGGAGAATGTTAATAGAAAGACAGCCCTATGCACTGAGACTACCCATTTCCCACATCCCAATTAGCTAAAAGTGTTAAAATTTGGATTGTACACAATCAATAACGATAGGATGGTTCATTTTTCCAGAACTGTGCTTCATTATTTTGCGAGTTAGTATGGATTAAAATCATTGAACGCTTTCCCACATACCTTTCATTTTTATCTTTATTAGATCTTTCAGTAAGTACAAGTGTTCAAGAGGTAGAGGAGACTAAACCTACTTCCAGATGTTTCGATCCACCAAGCTGTACTGTACTATTCAGCAAAAGTGCTGTATTCACAGAATTTACTTCTGTCAATTTAAAATAAAAACCCATCAATGTGTTTCAAAAAAGCAACCAATGAACTCATCCCTTTCTTCTTGAAAAACAATTTTCTAACAGTGCAATCACTCTAAAGTTTTTCTAAGCTAGTTCAGACATCCCATAAAGATGGCCGTTTTTTAAATGCTCATGACACCCTTATGCTTTATCCAATCACTGCATTTTTTATGATTATTCAAAGAAAAAGAAAATGAGGTAGTACTTCTTAGTCATGTATTTATAATTGTGTTTTCATTTTCTAAGATATATTTCTCTTGAAATTACAAAGGGCATCCTTGATTGAACGATTACAATGATTCATTTTCTCTTCTAAGAATCCATTTAACACATGAGGGCGATCAGCCGTATTATGTTTGCACTGCTCGGTTATGTGAAAAGGCTCTAAGCCTCATTTTTTAGCCGTAGGCAACCTGTGTTATTTTAAATCAAGGTTTTCAGAAAATGCTAACACCTAGTAAGTAGATGAAGGGGTAGACACTTTTGGGCATCTCCCCTAACTCCACATCCTACGGGAGAGAACCCAGAGATCTCTCACAAAGTCTTGAGAGAGTCATAGAGAGCTAGCCCAAGAATCAGAACCTGACAGACTCTGTCTGCCCTTTGCCCTGCAGCACACCTCAGCCAGCTATGGGCAGATACAGTCCTTCTTGGGCTCCCCCCAGAGTGATGTGCCATTTGTCCAGGACCCTGAACACTTCCACCCAATTTCTCAGTGTTGTTTAGGCAGCTGATCACCTTGAGAGAGGACCCTGAGAACTCCTTTTGGGTGAAGGGCAGCCTTGCTTATGTAGCTTGCTATGAAAGCTCAGGGTGTACCCACTGAGTGCAAGCCTTCCAGCCAGCACACACTTCATCACCCCTGGAGCTGCCTTAGCTTGTAAGTATAGTAACATCAGCTCCGACGCCTGGCAATAAATTCAGCTTGAAAATTTGTGTTTACAGCTTATTATAGCAAATGATTTGATTAGAATTACTCAGAATACGGAGACTGGCAAACAACATAGCAAACAAAAGCATTAAAGGACTCTAGTAGATGTGTGTTCCCATTACTCACCATTCCAATACGTTCTTAGGCTATTTTTGGTCCTCATCATTCAGGTCTCAGAAGACTTTATATTTCACAGACCTTCGAGCCAACTAAAATATTCAAGTGCTTAAGAGATAGCTTCAGTCTTTAGTATATTTTGTTATTGAAATAAGCAGAAATTAATTTTTCAAAGGCAATGAGCATTCACCATAGTTAAGCTATTTACCTCTGAAAGTTTTGAGCACACAGGTTGAGTGAGTCGATAGAACAATTTCCAGCTAAGAAAACTGTATTTTGGAAGGCAAATCTTAAAGCAATTTAATGAACGTCTCAAGGACGTTTAAAGAGAGCGAGAGAGTTGACATTTAGTGAAATTCTTACGTTTCTCAAGGAGCTCTCTAAAGAGATTAAATATTTAAAGTAAAAAGTGAAGTCTTCAAAACAAAAACCTAGCTATTTATAGAAAATCTCAGAGTGCAGAGAAGGTTATCTATACAAAGAACGAACTTGGGCGTAAAGAACTCCCCCTTGCCACCCATGCTTTAGGCGTCATTACGGCTTCCTCAGGTTTCCCTAGTGCCTGGAGGAGGGTGTGTGGCTCACAGGACAGCAGGAGGGAACATGGCAGCAACGTTCCTGCACACTCTAAATTCCAGGCTCAAATCTGCAGTCAGAATCTGTCTCACCACTTCAAAGGAGCTCAATGACCTTGGGCAAGTTACTTATTCACTCAGGTCTGCATTTACGTAACAGGGCTATAAGGACTCAGTTCATATAAAGTACTTTGCTACCTGGCACATTTCCTAAGATGACGGGCACTCAAACAAATGTTGGATTTAATTCACTCTCAAAATCTGAAGCATAGGGTTTACAACTGCAAACGAACCCTACTCAGGATGCAGTGTAGGCTGATCTCTCTGTTGTACAGACAGGAAATCTGCTCCAGGTGCCAAAGGTAGGGAAGTACGAAGCCAGGTGCCCCATCTCCATGCACTGCAGGAGTGGGGGCTACTTTGCCAATAAGAAAATCTCCCGGGGTGCCTGGGTGGCTCAGATATTGGGCTCTGGTCATGATCCCAGGATTCTGGGATTGAGCCCCGCATCAGGCTCCCTGCTCAATGGAAGCCTGCTTCTCCCTCTCCCACTCCCCCTGCTTGTGTTCCCTCCTCCCCTCTCTGTCAAATAAACAAATAAAATCTTTAAAAAAAAGAAAATTTCCCGTTCTTTTCTACCAACTCCATTCACCAACAAGCCCAACCATTTTTTTTTAACTTGAGCAGAAAGGTATGTGAGACACCCCCCACCACCACCACCCCAAACAGTGGTGTATAGAAATCGTGCTATCTACAGGAATAAATTGCTAAAATGCAATACTGACATCATAAGGTGCTTATTTTTGCCAAATTCGCTAAAATAATAAAGCGCTTACTTATTGGCAAATTAACAATACAGCCAAGAAGCTACTAACGTTTTGGGTGGCAGCCAATAATTTTCACTAGTGTTCTTCGTAGGTAGCATGCATTCCTTTACTTTCTTAAAAAAAAAAATTAAGAACTCCCCATTTCCAACTTGTAATTTACAAAGTATTCCACATTTTCGGCTGAGGCTACCAAACAGGCTATTCTGAAAGCACACAGGCATTTTCCAAAACCCCAATTCAAAGCTGCGTGTATTCAATATACGTCAACAATGAGTACTTGTGTATTAACTGTACGTTCGGAGACACATCCCCTTTCATTTCCTGCATTTAGTGCCTGAAGTGGGAGGAACAATTTAACAAGGAAACAGCTGCAAGAACAATGAACCAATCTAAAGCCTAGCGACTCTTAGAGTTCTGTAGTAAAATACACTGTGCAACCAACAATTATATCAAGAAATCAAGCCTCATATGACAGGTGTGCTCTAAGTTGCCTTTTTGCTGCTCTGAGAAATACAAAAAGCCAAAAGGACAAGGAAAAATGCAGTATTAACCATAACAAACTACGAGACATTCATTTTCCCTCCCTGCCCCACTTTTCTGGAAACAAATTAGTAAGAGCTCATTGGAACGTAAAATACAGATATTATTTTATTCTCCCGAGAGCACCCCACTTATTTCCTTCCTCCTTTTCTTCATATAAACATGGTTACAAATTAAAAAAAAAAAAAAGTATGTTTACCATTGCTGTATAACCAATTATCAGGAATGCAGTGACTTAAACGTATTACCTTCCAGTTCTGCAGGTAGGAGTCCGGGAACATCGTGGTTGCATTCCTGCTCAGGATCTCTCAAGCCAGAAACAAGATGCCAGCCAGACCCCGTTCTTTTCTGCAGCTTCTGGAGAGTATTCTTCCAAACTCTACTCACGCTGTTTGCTGAATTCAGCTCTTTGTGCTTATACAACTGAGGTCCTCGTTTCTTTGCCAGCCACCTACATTTCTGAGGGTTGCAATCCCATCCAAGTTCAAAGTCAGCAGCAGAGCACTCCCCCAACCCCAGGGAGTAGGGGATCCCTCTCATACTCAGGATCTCTTTGCTCAGGAAGAGCCGAGTCTCTTTTAAAATCTCCCCTCATTAGCTACAAGCCACCAAGCCAGTCTATCTTAAGGGGCACTGATTTGAAACTTGAATCACCTGAGCAAAAACCCTTTCCTGCTACACTGACACCAGGAGGTTTAATTCCCTGCGCACTTGAGGAGCCATTTCGGAATTTTGTTTCCTATGGCGGGCAAACAGGGATTAGAGTCTATCCAATAGGAATTATTAGGTTATTTTTCCTGAACCAGCATTTTGGATTTTAATCTCTTCTAAAAAAATAAACTTTCTTGATTTGTTCAGCCTAACAGAGAAAGAAAAGCAACTTGGAAACCAGAATTCTAAAAGCCAATGGCAATTCTTTTAAAATTCCATTTCCATCTCATCTAAATAATTGATAATTCCCATTATGGTAGCCTAGTGGTTTTTAAATTCTTTTTAATCAAAGGTTAGTTGTTGATAATTAGGCTCTGTGGAGGATTAAGGAAGCATTAATGATGTGTGAACATTGATTTATAGTTATTTGACAATGTAAATAATTTCCATATTACCAGCCATCCTCCTGAATTACTTAAGAAAGCTGTCCGGAGAGAAATAAGACTAGACTGAAGACAGCAGGCCCAGGGAGAGATAGAACACTGGGGGTATCCCATGACTTTGCTAATGTCAACGGCCATGCTGTTCTAGACTGTAACGTGCATCCTTTTCCTTGTTTTCCCCTTTCCCTATGATCATCTTCACAGCATGAACCACTGGTATCAGGAAGTACAAGATAATGTGTTAAGAAACCTTATCCTCGGGGCGCCTGGGTGGCTCAGTGGATTAAAGCCTCTGCCTTCGGCTCAGGTCATGATCTCAGGGTCCTGGGATCGAGCCCCACATCGGCCTCTCTGCTCAGCAGGGAGCCTGCTTCCTCCTCTCTCTCTCTGCCTGCCTCTCCATCTACTTGTGATCTCTATCTTTTGAATAAATAAATAAAATCTTTAAAAAAAAAAAAGAAACCTTATCCTCATTCTGCTACACCTTTAATCATTCGGGCATGTTTAGAAAAGGCATTTATCTCTGGGTCTCACTGGCCACATCTGTAACATAAAACCATGTTAGAATTTTAGAGCTGAATCTCACCTTTGAGATCATGATCTTTCAAGTTCCAAGCAGCTCGAGTCATATTTATCCAAACATCAACTTGTCAAAAGGGAAAATATTCCGATTAGAGAAATGTGGTATTCAAAAAGGGTAGTAACAGGGTACTTGGTTCCTGCTTGGAGTTAGTTATCACTTTCATTCCCTTTTTTTTTTTTTCCACCTTCATTCCTTTTAAAGTTCTGCACATGTTTTTACATTTCAGTAAACGAAGCATCTTAATCCTGTTCCGAACCCCTCAATACCGGACTCCTCTTCTGCTTCAGTGCTCAACTCCTTTGTTTCCATCAATTAAAAGAACACTGTTCTACAAAATTGTAGGTACTTCCTAATTCAAAGCCTAATATATTAAAATCAATTCAGTCTTCTCATAATAACAAGGCCATGTCACCCTGCTTTTGCATGATCTGTGAAAAAGAAGAAGCCAGAATTCCCAATTATATTCTTCTGAACTCTGGAATATAGACATTCCTGAACTTTTGACATAACCTATTTCAATTTACACTTGCTGAGAGGTTATGATAGATCTGACTTTGTACCAGACCAGGAGTTTCCTACAAGCATCTTTTTATTCTCAGCACATAGCACAATGTTTAGAACTTAGCAGGTTCTCAAAATGTATTTCCAGAATGAGTACAGAAACTGCACAGATTCTGCTTTCAAAAAACTGACAATCTAGTGGGAAAGAGGGATTTCAGCCCAGTGATAGCCATTTCAGGCTTCTAACCTACAAAACTATATTAATACATTATAGTAATAATAATTATATAGTAATAATTATATAAATGTGGTATTGAGCCACTAAATCTGCGCTAATTTCTTATGGGAGTCATAGGAAGCTAACTTGGGGATCAGGGAATTGGTTTCAGCTCTGACAAGGCTTCACTGCAGTGGTATTTCATGAGAAACAAAGGGCGTGGATGCAGCAGAAGGAAACAGGTATTGTTTCTGAAATGCTTGCTACTCAAAATGTGGTCCATTCTGAGCAGCCCTGGTGCACAGAGGCCTTTCTTTTAGAAATGCAAAATGTCAGGCCCTCCTGCACACCTACGAAACCAGAGTCAGTGTTTTAATGAGAGCCCAGGTGAATGACATTCATATTAAAGTTTGAGGAGCAGTAGGTTTGAAGTTCTTCAAAACTATTTCAAAACTGATTTAAAATATTTTTGATACCCAAATTGCCTTGGGGGAAAGAATACTCAACCACACCCACAAGATTGCTGGCTGCAGTTTGTTACCGTTGACAAAAGAAATCAGCATTTCTACTGCTCTTAAATAATGACAAGGCCCTTCAGGAAAATCCATTTGCCCCACCTGCAAAGAATTTTCCTTTAAAAATTCCCTTCGGTTGATAGATTCTTGAATGTCAAAAGTTTTACACTTTGGAAAAAAATATTAGAATTCCTGGCATAGTACTCACAGAGCCATGTTGTGGAGGACAAAATAATTTCATTCACATAATACATTTTCTTTAATTACTTTAATATAAAAGACAGCAGTGTTTCATATTTCACATGATATAAAAAAAAAGTTTTAAAACCCTCTGATAAGTTTTTAATGAAAATAAATTTATTGAAGGGTAGCAATGACTACAAAATTAATATCACCAAATCATGACTCAAGCCTTTGCCTTAACTGTAATATTTGGAGGGTAGGTAGAGAAAATACCAAACAAGAATATGGACGTTTGAAAACCCTATTTTATCCAGCCTGTGACTCTTCGCTAAAGCTGGTGCCTATCAGAAGACATATTCAAAATTGTTGTAAACGCATGCGGCCAAAGTAAAAAAATCTAAAACAGTTCTCCCCTGATTTTGTAACATTGCAAACCATTCTGTTTAAAAAATTAAAACAGAGAATGGCCCAATGAGTATTTTAAGGAAAAGATACCGCTAAAAAAAAGAGAGAATATTAACAGAGAATGAGTGATAGTGACTAGAATAAGAAAATTAGCATCATCAAGAAAGATACATAATTATTCAATATACATTTGTTTGGTTAGATCAACGCTACTTACTCAAGTAAGTTGACTGCATTGTGAAAGAAAGGGGTAGAATGATCCATAGGTCTGTTTGAAATTCTCACCTAATAATCCTATTTCAATCTATCTGTAAAGTAAAAGCACTGAGTCTGGTCTACAACAGACATCTTAATAATACTATGAAAGTCAAACCATTATTGGTACATTTTTTTCTTTACAGTGCACAATTTGAGAAAATGTCACAAGAATATTCATGTTAAAAAAATAATGACCAGTGGACACAATATACACAAAACAGGCACCTTCATTATAATTATTTTAATAAATAAAAGCACATTAACCCAAAAAAGAAAAGAAGAAGAAGAAGAAGAAGGTAGGCAGCACCTGAAGCCTTTGACATTTGTAACTAAACGTTGGTACCCAAATGGTCTAACTGGTTATGTCTGACTAAGAGGCGCAAAAAAGGAGCCAAGTTTTGACTTTAACATTTTAATTCTAGTAGAGACAAGAGCTTGTCCAGGCTTACAGTCCTGTCACCTGATGGTGAGCAGCATACCAGACCTTCAAATGTCCTTATACTTTGGAAAGCAGGCCTGACTCTGGAGCACTCGCCTTAATTAAATTCTGAATTTCCTTGAATTTTGGATGGTCTTTATCTGCCACCAGCTGTAGCAGAACAGCTTCACTCGTAGTCACTATGATCCCGGTTCGAGCAAGACGCTTAAAAAAAATAAAATAAAATAAAGGCAAATCAAGAAATGAGCACGACAAGGAACACTGTATTAAATAGCAAAAGCTATGGCGGGATACAATAATTAGTGTCCTCTATTAAAACCATGGTCCTTAGCCAGACCATCCAATTAAGTGATGGGGACAGATTTCCAACTAGTCACACCACAAACTGATCAGAATTATTCTCAGTAATAGTAATGTGCACTAGAAACAAGGAAAAGAAAACATGTAGCTAATGTTATGACTCATATGTGCCAGGCACAGAAGGGACATCAAGACTATGAGGGTAAAACAATGACTTTTAATTTCTTTTTTCTGTCTCCAAACATATGACATACAGCAATGTGTGTCCTTCCCATAAGTCAGAAAGAACTGGTGGTAGGAGAGCCTCGTGCAACGTGTAAGAATGTGCCCCTGTGGCACCTGGGTGGCTCAGTCCTTAAGTGCCTGCCTTTGGCTTAGGTCATGATCCTGGAGTCCTGGGATCAAGCCCCACATCGGGCTCCCTGCTCTGCAGGAAGCCTGCTTCCCCCTCCCCCACTCCCCTGCTTGTGTTCCTTTCTCACTGTCTCTAACAAATGAATAAATGAAATCTTGGGAAAAAAAAAAGAGTGTGCCCCTGGGCTGATAACAGACCCACCAGCACTGCCGCCACCATAAACTTCAGAATCATGAAACAAGAGCATAAAATTTAAAGTTTCGCTGACAGATCAAAGAATGCTGTTGCCAAACTGCCCCAGTGGCATCATAATAAAGAAGCAAGGACAGAAGTCTCAAGAAGGGAAGGAGGGAGAGAGGAGGGCAAAGAAGACAAAACTGAGAACAAGCAGGAGAGGGGTAGAGAAGGGAATGAGAGAGAATTCTAGAGTTAGAGTTGTCTTCTCTGGCCGTCTCTATTATCAGAAACCATAGGGAAAAACCTGGCCAACTGCTGTCCCTCGAACCCTCTGCTGTAAGAACCCAGGAGACAGGCAGAGACATAATTCCCAGGCAGGTCAGGGGAAAAGACCCAGGTCAGTGACTCTTCATGAAGGAGGATTCAGAACAAGAACGAGGACATCCTCCAGGAGTGAAGGTGAAGCCTTCAGACGCTTGCAGATGTGCAGGCCTAACCTTCCCACTGGCTGAGTAAACCCCTCCTTTTTGTCCCCAAGGATGCAGAAGGGAGAAGCTCAGCCCACTTCTCAGAAAGCCAGCGTGGACCTCAGCAGCCTGTGTGGAAAAGCATGCAGGGCAGCTGACCAGCAAGCTCGAGGAAAGAAAAAACAGCAGAATTACATAGGAAAGAGGGAGAAAAAACCAAGTGCACTAGTAGCCTGTATGTTGGGGACAAACACGCAAAAGTGAGTTTTTTGAAGACTTCTGGAAACTAAAGTCCTCCTCCTTTTAGTCCACTTCTGACTATCCTATCAAAACCCTTAGACATCTCCAGGACTGTGTGCTTCCCTCCCAGAGAAGAGCAGGGGACAACTGTAAGACCAGAGCAGCTCCTGCCCTGACCAGCTGGAGGCCCGGCCTGGCCTTCCTCACAGCTTGTGGTTCAATGAGGGGACTCTCAAGGATTCACTCTGACTCTTAATCACACACTTGCAGTGTCTGTGAACACGCCTGACGTGCAGAAGTCCCAAAGAAGTCAGTTCTCACTCATCTTTCTAGTTCCTCCGTGAGGCAGGAAGGATAGAGAACTGCTCCCAGGTCTACGGAAGAAAGCAGATAACCCCTGAAAACACCAGCTTTTCCTAGGGCTCTGCTGACCACAATCTGGTGGACTGATGGCAGGTCAATAGTCCCTGGTGAGAGTCGGGTCACTGTGGCAGAGGTGGGCTGGGATGCTCGAGGCACAGAAACACATCTTAGTCAACTGACGCCAACCATGGCTTCAAAACGGAGATATGGCCAAGGCTGACTGGATTAAAAAAAAAAAAATCAACCCCCGCCCCCCCGCCCCCAAATCAAGCAAAGAACCTGTGTAGGCAGAAGACGTGGCTCGGCAACATGCAAAGTTTTCAGAACCGATTCCTGGACCTTCCCACGGTGCCTGCCAACCCCAAACCGAGTGCCTGAGCAAAGAGAGAAAAGCAGGAGCTTCTGCAGACACAGGCAGGTCTGGGCACACCCACAGGCGCTATAAGGACACCTCCAGTCCTTCTCCCAAACTCTCTTTCTTTCCCGGCTGAAAATGAGGCAAAAACTTCAAACCGCACCTCTTTAATGCACACAGGTATAGGGCTCCATCGACTACCAAAGTTCATCCCCTACACTTACAAAACCAGTCCAGCAAGGTCGAAGGAAAAGTTACTCTGACCCACAAACCTCAAAATGAAAGGGCACAAAGCCATGAGACCTTCAGAGAAGGCAAAGGGGGAGGGGGCTATACCCAGTAAATTTCTAATCAACACGAACCCCCCCACCCCTACCGCAAGTCCAAGGGTATCAACTTCCAGAGAGGGTTTCATTCTATTTTATTCTGCATTTACTCTACAATTATTAGTTGAAAGAAACAATGCCTGACAAATGGTTGGTGCTCAAAATATTCTGTTGAAGACAGCACATACCACAAACCCAGGCCCTGAATTTTCAGTAACAGTATCTATAAATCTTATTAATATAATGATCTCAACAGGCAATGTGGGTAGTCTCAGGAATTCCCGTGAGGAGCTGTGTTCTAAAGGAACAGGGAAGGCGAGCTGGCCAGACCGCTCTTTAACTTTCAAAGTCCTACAGTAAAAGAAATAAAACTAACACTTCTCCCAATAATCTAGGTACAAACTACAACACCTCCATCGAAAATTAAGACTAAGAGAAAAATCTGCAGTGTGGCACGCCTCCCCCATCGCCATCTGACCTGATTCTTTCTTTTCACTTTACAACCTCCGTGCTTGAACCCACGAGATGCTGGTTGCTCTGCCTCACCCGAAGCCACCAGAGAACCACACTCCCTCCTTCCTGCCGGGTCTGAGAAGCTGACCTACTGCTTCTACATTTTGGGTAAGACTAACCGCATGGACACAACAACAAATAATAACCACAAGAGAAATAAATGCAGCAGCTAACATTTGAATGTTTACTGCATCGGACGCCACACTAAGTGCCGTCAACACGTTACCTCACTAACCCATACCAAATCCCCCGGTGGGGTGGCTTTTCACTATATCCACTTCCCTGGTAAGAAATCTGAGGCAGTGGGGCTCCTGGGTAGCTCAGTCATTAAGTGTCTGCCTTCGGCTCAGGTCATGGTCCCAGAGTCCTGGGATAGAGACCCGCATTGAGCTCCCTGCTCAGCAGGGAGTCTGCTTCTTCCTCTCCCACTCCCCCTTCCTCTCCCACTCCCCCTACTTGTGTTCCCTCTCTTACTGTCTCTCTCTGCCCAATAAAATCTTAAAAAAAAAAAAGGAAGAAAGAAAGAAAAAACTCTGAGGCACGTGTACTAGATAACTTGTCCCTAGACACACATTTACAAAACGCCAGGCCTTGCATTCAAACCCCTAATATCCCTCCAGTGTCCAGACTCCTAATCACTGAGATGAGACAACTTCCCAAAGACAGTCAGATGGTAAAGAGGGTCACCATGTTTGTATCCCCAGTGTTAGGAGGAGACAGAATTGCCAACGATCATAATTTTCTGTAATAAATGCCATAATAAAGACACGTCTCAAAAACTTATTTGAGTGGAGGACGAAAGTCCTTGCAATTTCTTTATAAGCAAGATTGTTATTTTTGGATGTTTTTAGTTTTCCACTTCTGTGGAAACACTTCAAGTTCTGGCCCTCATCCTTCCTAGAGAAGGGATGGCCAACCAGGGCCTTAAAGAAGCTGCTGCTGCCAGCTCCCCACTTGCTTCTGCCTCGGCCCTCTGCACAGACTTTTCTCCTTTCTTGCCTATACTCTCTCATTTGCCCTACCTCAACACTCCTGGGAACACTTTCTGTGTTTGCAATCCAACACAGAAAGTGGTTCATAGGCCAGCTTGGGCCTGAACACTGGAGGATCTCAACAACGACAAAAAAAAAAAATCTGTATTTCCCATTCTCAATAAAAATCATCAGTTAAAGAACATGGCAACTCAATCCACACGGACATGACTCTAAAATTATTACAGAACTAGAATTAAATGCGAGAGAGAGAACAATCTACAATATGGAGTGAGTGTTTCAAAGGATTATGTGGTAGTTTGCCTTTCAACAGTCTTGGAAGAGAAAATGCTTACAAAGAGTACTGTTAAGCAACACTGACAAAATATCTCTGATTCCCTGACTATGGTCCACCCTGATCCTCTGGGGCAGACAGCCAAGAAATACTGTGTGTGAGTGGTGTCCAGAGGCAGTGACACACCTCCCATTGCCCAGAAACTCAAGACGGAGGAAACCCAACAGAGGTTGAACCAGGCTTAGGCTCCCCCATGCCCTAGGGTTGGGCTGAGTTAAACTAGGTGGGCTGTTTCTGATTTGCAAATCTCTCAGTGATGCAAATTAAGCTTACTAGAAGGCTTCTTACAAGTTCATACATCAAACCATAGCAAAGTCATGAGGAAAGATGTATGAGAGCTTCTGGTATCACTAGAAATCTAGATCTGAGGAGATGGAAGATATAAAACAAGATTTAGTGGCAAGACCTCAAAGGTCGGTCAGCACACCACCAAGACTCCAGAAGTCAGTGAATCTGAAGTTGTCAAAAGACACGCAAATTGAAGATGTCAATTTTTCATTGCTATGAAGTATTCATGATTCTTCAAATTAATCGGGAAAAATTGATAAATTACTCATTTTCAAAGAGGACAATTACCTCAAGAGCAAACATCCGGTCCATCATGCTTCTCGATGAGGTGGCATCAGCAACAATATGAACCTCAATACCTCGGCCCACTAGCTCCAGAGCTGTCTGCTGGATGCACACATGAGTCTAGGAGGAACATTAAAAATCCTATGTAATAATGCGGGCACACGTTTTACAAACATGTGACAACATGATAAAGCAGAAAAAAGCACTATAGTTCTCATGACCTTGCCCTCCATCTGGCTTTGCCTCTAACTTGCTAGGTCATCTTGAAAATAAACATCTCAGGCTTTGGTTTCCTCACTGTAAACTCAGAAACAATTCCATCAAGCTTCCTCACACTAGGATCCTTGAGCATATACTTGGAGCTCCGTGACAATTTTTTCAAAAGGATTTTCATCTGTCATCTGGATGACCTTCCTAAGGCTGACTACTACCACTCCGTTTTGATACTGCTCATGGTTGGGTTTATTTCTGAACTCACTCTGAGTGCCCAACACAAAGAATGAGTCAGCAGTACTGTACATGGAGAAACAAGTAGAAAAACTAAGTTGGTACGAGGTACCCAGTAGTAAAGGTAGGCCAAGTTAAAAATAACAAGTGACAAAGGCAAAAAATATCCAGTATACAGCACAAGCAGATGTATCATACAGATTCCGTCTTTGTAGGTACTAACTTGTAACAATTCATTAGCAGACAATACAGAGCAAAACCATGCCCGACAAGAGCTCTGTTACATAAGCAATGAAAGCACATTTCAATAATACCAGGATGCCAACCTTATGTGCATGTGACGAGTGAGCTTTGGAGAATTATCAACTGGCATGCCATTAAAATTGGCACTGGAGGACTGTTCAAAGATGATTTTGATTAGGCATGAGGTATAATAATGACGAATGAGCAAAAAAAGTGCCCAAGTCAGCAAAAGTATTTGGCATGACATATTTGTATCAATAGGCTTCCTCTGTATTATCATTATTGAAGTCAAAATACAAAAATATTTAATGCACACCTAAAACTAAGGCTGCATCCTTCTACTCTTAAAACCTACAGTAGAAAACCTACCATCATAGGTATATTAAATTTATACTATTTGGATTTCAGTGTATTTATCGGTTTTTTTCCATAATTTAAAAATTTAATTCAATAGCTGTTTAAATGCTTTGAATAAATACATATATTCTGTATATACAAATGCCAAGAAAAAGATTAAAAAAATCATTTTAATCCACATAAAGAATCCTTGAGTATTTTTTTTCCTTCAAAAAGGTACGTAAGTGATTCAAGTAGGAAGGACAAGAACTACATAACTTCTGAGGTTTTTCTACAGCAAAAATATGACCAAGGTGAAATGCTATAACACATAAACAAAAATAACGCCTCTGAATGTAGGCTGATCGATTCTTGTGCCTCTGCTTTTAACTACTACTTTTGGGGCACTGTGTTTTTCTGCTGTGATATGCATCCCTTAACCAGCTACCTGCTCCAAGCAAGTTACAAAGAATGTGTGTTTTAGTTTCCTCATCTGTAATAGGGGGAGACCCAAAGTACTTCATTGGCTCAGAAAGTCACTGGGAGTGTTGAATGACTGAAGAGCTACAGATCACTGCCATGCAAAGAGTCCACACTCAGTGAAGGGTGGTGGATGTTTCTCATCATTACTATCACCTACCACCTAGCCTACACATAAAATCGCACTGCAGTTTTTCTACAAATGACACTGTACCCCAAACATAACAAAATGTACTTACTTCTACTCCAAATAATACAACACTCCTGACTCCAGGAATCTCGGCTAATGCTGCTTCTACTTCTGGTATTACCATTGAAAACCTGGTCTTTGGAAGGACCAGTTTTACACCTGTTAGGTCAATTTCTTGAACGGTGCTTCCAAGACCTTTAGGGTACTGTTCTGTTACAATAACTGGAATTCCTAACATTCGGGCCCCTTGTAACTGGAAAAAACAAACAGAAAACAAGGATAATTAGCAATTTATGTATTTTGTAACCATATAAATGTATACCATGCTTCAGGGAATTGGAAAAAATAAACAAGCAAACATACCAATCTTTGTCCCACGCTAATAATATCCCCAAAATATTTGATGGCTGGTCTAAATCGCTCCTGCATATCACAGCAGAAAAACACAGTGCTTGAAGGTGTAAGATTTCCCAGGGTGGTGAGCTGAGGAAAGAAGAAAAAAGAATGATTTAGCACTCATTATACAAAGACATTTATTTTCAGTGGAGGTCAATAAAGGAGAAAAGTGTTCCTACTGTTTGACCTAGTAAGTCAATTTCTGCAACTATTATCCAAAAGAAGTGATCTGAATTATTGAAAAAAAAAATTATCCACAAGGATGTTGACTGAATTGTTTTTAATAATGAAAATGAGAAAACCAAGGACCAACGATACAGAAAAGACTTCACAACGTTTAACACACTCCCATGAGAAAATATTTTTTAGAGAACTAAAATAACATATGCAAATAAGTTTTTAAAAATATTTGAACCATCTATGAAGAAATGCTCATGATCTAATATTAATTTTAAAAAGAGAGCACAGGGGCGCCTGGGTGCTCAGTCGTTAAGTGTCTGACTTTGATTCATATCATGATCCCAGGGTCCTAGGATACAGCCCTGCATTGGGCTCCTTGTTTGGCGGGAAGCCTGCTTCTTTCTCTCCCTCTCCAGATGCTTGTGTTCCCTCTCTCGCTGTCTCTCTCTCTGTCAAATAAATGAATAAAATCTTTTAAAAATAAATAAGTAAATAAATAAAAAGAGAGCACTGAAGTTCAGCAGTATTTCAATCATGTAAAAATATAAATAGAATGTAGAAGCAAATACATGTAAATATTAACAAGTAGTTACACAGTTATGGGTGTCAGTAATATTTTTTCTTTATACTTTTCTTACCTTCTCCAAATGCTATTTAAAAACCCTTCCCAAACGTTATTTAAAAGTACACATCGCTTTTACTGTTAGAAAAAAAATGTTATGATGGTAAACAACTTAAGTTTGATGATGGCATTGCTTCTAAGTACAAAAAGTAACCCTGAAAATAATCTGTAGCAGAGACTATGGAACATAAAACTAAAAAATCAGAACAAATTCAGAACTGCCGCTGTCATCAAGACAGAAATATTAAGATGCTGTTCTCAGGAATAACTTCTCAGAGTTCAAAAAAAGAAATGCAATGAAATAATGCCAAGCACATCACCACTGTTCAATGGACAGACATAAATTGGACACCTGCATTCGTCAACAAATTCATCACCATCAGGAAATTAATGAATTAAGGTTAAAAACAGGTATTAGATTATCCAGCTTGACGTTAATTGCCATAGTTGGTCTACAGTAACAACGTGGGCCCAAGAGGAGTCTACAAAAAAGTGGAAAACCGCTGGTGAATGTTAAGAATTTCATGTCACTCATGCATTCTTCAAGGTCCATGATGCTGTTCTTCCTGCCTTCTCAAATTTCAGAAAGCACTGCAGAGGACGCAATCTGGTCCTGGATGAACCCATGCCCCTCCTCTTACTAGCCAGCCCTTAGATCTCCCCTCAATTTTCCCATTTTGCCCAAAAACCACCCATGGATAATGTCTGTTAATAATTTTCTAGAGAAAACACTGTGTCCCAATTACATGGTGGTGGCTTCCCCACCAGCCTGGCCCTACACACTCCCAGGAAACACTTACTACAGGAATTAGGTGCATCATTAAAAGGAATCTCTTATCCTTCCAGTGAGTTTATACTTCCTTATCTATGTGCTGGTCTGAGGAACTCTGGCACCCATCTCCCTCTACAGACCAAATTCATGGCAGAATGGGAGTGCCATCTGTAATGCTAACACTATGTAAAAGGTTTTCCTACTTTGCCAATAAAGGATGATCAAAATAAATATTCAAGCATCTTAAATTATATATTCTATCTTTAACTGTTCGCTCCCTTAAATTTTTAATGCAAGTATCATTTTCCAAAGCAGGGAGTGTGACATATATATAAGTACCCAGGACACAATTTTTAAAACCAATCACTATTTATGAATACGTATTTTAAATTCTCAGTAAAAATTAAATTCTGGATCAAAGGGCTCAAAGTCTAAGTGGATCCCTAGACACCCACAATATGTTTAGGGCACATGACAGAATGCAGTTTACCTGCAACTGGTCTGTTTCAAATTACAGCAATGCAACTCAGTCATTCTCGTCATTCCACGGCAGTGAAAGAAGTAAGCAAGCAAAGTAAGCCAAACTAAGTGTGCCAGATGGCCAAGCATTATCATACGCAGAGCTCATAGCCGCTCTATCTCTAGCTCGCAGATCTCACCTCAGGTAACGGACGAACTCTGTACACATTCCCAACAAGTTTAGTCCTCCTGACCCTAAACTCACAGAAGGTTATGAACAGCAAATCAGAAAGTAAGCAGCTAGAGACACGCAAACCGGTATCAGCAAGAAATGATAGGTGACAGAAAAAAAATTCAAAGTACACTAAAAGCAGATCAAAACTCAACTAGTTCCACATCTAGACTTCTAGTGGAACAGTATGTATATAATAACATAAATTGGGACATCATTTTAGCACACTCAACTAAGAAAATGTTAAATTATATAATACTTCAGGACTATGATATTAAAATGGCCAAATGTATTGGGATACATAAAGGAATAAAGCCTTACCTATCCAGAAACCCTAAATATTCAGAGTTGTGGTCTCCTGGTATTTCTGTTCCTATCTCCTTTCAGCTGTGAGGTCTCCTATTCTGGGCAGGGGGACACATCAGATATATGTCATAGTAGACACAGACTGAGGATGTCAAAAATGCAGCCACAAAATCCTCACCACCTTGCAAAACCCTCCTAGTATAGGAACTCATCTATTAACCTTCAGCAAACAGAGAAATGACAGAGATAATGTGACAAGGCATGTTCTTGTGCAGAGATGACTGGCTATAATTTAGTGAATCAAAAATGCCCAGACAGCCTCCTCTCAGTAAGTCAGAGTTTAACTCCTGATATCCCTCTTGGATGTGGACTGTATAAAATGACTTGCTTCCTCAAAGTAGAATATAGAGGAGGCAACAGGATGACTATTTACAATGGAAAAAATCTGCAGACACTGCCTCAGCCAGGTGATCAAAACTGAGAGAATCAGTCATGCCACATCGCTAGTATATCGACTTGAAAAAACGTGATAAGAACAACCTTCACCATCTGCCTCTCAAAATCCCACAGCCCCATTTGAAGCGTGCAAAAAACATCAGATAAACTAAACTGAGATACATTCTACCAAAATATCTGACCAGTACTCCGCAAAACTGTCAATGTCATCAAAAACTATACAATACAATACAGATAAAACAAGTCTGAAAACCCAAGGGAGCCTAGGAAGACATGACAACCAAACATAATTAGTATCCAGGAATGGACTGTGGAAGAGAAAAATGGCATTCGGGAAAAGCTAGTGAAACGTGAATAAAGTGTAGAACTCAAGAGATTCGAATGTACCAGTGCTGGTTCCTTAGCTGTGACAAGCATTGTGCCCAGCAATGTAAGTCGACAGTCAGGGGGGAAACTAGGTACAAGTATCCAGGAACTCTCCAGGCTATCTCTGCAACTATGCTCTAACACTGTGCTAAAACTAAAAGCTTATTTAAAAACAACAACAACAACAACAAAACAACAACAACAACAAAGAGGTATCCCTACGCTATGGTAGTTGGGGAAAAAAAATTGCTACTTTTGATAAGCCAGAAAGAAGGCTTTGAGGCTACAATAAAATGGAGAAAAAACAAAACAAAACTACCCTCAGAAACTCGAACCATGTCCCACCAATCCATCCCCCAAATTCACATGAATTCAATAAGTTGCTATTCAATTACACACTGACTCGAAAACCCAGGGACTTCTTAACTTGACTCATGAATTTCTCTTAAAGCAAAACCTCGAAGATAACTAAAAATGCTGCTCAGACATACGCTGCAACTGCAAGACAGCAAATTAAAAGTACACTGGGTCAAATGCTGTCACAAGTTAAAACACAGCAATTACAAATCATTGCATATTCAAGAACCATGAAAAAAATCACATATAAAAAATGTGTGTGTGCGAACATACACACCTTCATTTATCTATATATCTGCAAACATCTCTATACATGCACATACATAGATAACACATATCTCAATAAACATTCAAATACAAAAAACTGGTCAGAACCTGTAGCACCCTTCAGAGATCAATTTCAAGTATAAATTTTTGTCCACTTTCTTAAGAAATGTCACAGCTGGACTCTAACCAGATTTAACAGTTAAAAGACTTTTCATCCCCAAGTCCCATTATTACATTATTATGTTATCATGACAGTATATGCCCCTCTTCATTACCACCTGTGTTCTGACCATTTTCTAACAGCAGCTGTCCATCCGCAAGAAACCTGTGCTTCCTTGGCTAAATGCCCCCAGTTACTCAGGACAGGCACATACACGGAGGCTGGCCTTGCTCAGGGATGCTCTCTCTGTGCCTCAGGTCTGTGTTTCTACAAAACCAATTCACGTTGAGTGTTTTATGTTGAATTGTGTCCCCCAAAATTCGTATGTTGAATTCCTAACCCCCAGGACCTCAGAAAGTGACCTTATTTGGAAATAGAATCATTGAAAAGTAATTAGTCAAGATGAGGTCACACTGGAGCAGGGTGAAGGCCGACACCAACATGACTAGCATCCTTATAAAAAGAGGCAATCTGGACAGAGAAGGCCTTGGGAACATGAAGGCAGCAATGAAGGTGATGGGTCTATACACCATGCAATGCCAAAGATGGCCAGAAAACCAAGAGCCAGGAAAGAAGCATGGAACACATCCTCTCTCACAGTCCTCAGGAGTTGACCCTGAATGCTAGCCTCCAGAACTGGGCGGAAGTAGGCTTCTGTTGTATAAGCCACTCAGTGTGTGGTACTTTGTTTTAACAGCCTTCTAGTGAGAACTACTACCGTGAGTAAACTGTGTGTCTTTAGGAATTATTAAAGTTTGGAATTGTAAATGGGATGTGTTCAAAACCGAGGCAGTCTATGAGAGTCACAAGATAGGCATGATGTACTTGGGAGAGAGTCCCGAAGGGATGGTCGGGTATCAGTATTTCCTCTCAGAAATGTTTGCAAGGAAATGTGATTACCACAGCTACAGCAAGGCCTTGCTCCCCTGGGGTAGCAGAGCTGTGGGCAATAGAATCTGAGACCAGATCTCAATTTCCCTAAATTCAATTACATGAAATCAGACAAATCATTTACATTTTCAAACAGCAGTGTCTTAATCTGTAACAAAGCAACAAAACAGTATCTACCTCAGAGGGCTACTTCAAGGATTAAATGGGCTTCATATAATCAAACAATAACAAATAAATAATAAATTCATAGTCCCTACTCTCAAACACTGCTTATTTACAGGTAGCCTCCACTAAGGGGAAAAAAGTATGCAATGCTTGGGGCAGTAATACAAAATGTTAAATTTTTTTTTTAAGTGACACACACACACACACACACACATTCTCTCTCTCTCTCTCCCATCAAACCAATGGGGGAGAGACAAACCACATCCCTCACATTCCAGCTGTTCCCTCTCAGTGCCCTGACACTACTCACCTCACAGAGATCTGTCCCACCTGCTTCTCTATTCTGTTTCTGAGCACTATTATCTATCTGCTCCTCCTACATGCTCCCACAGTAAAGGTTTCATAATCAAAAATCACCACCTTCAAACTAGCAAGCCCAAGGGGAAACAGATTCCTTTCCTTCATCTTCCCAAACCAGGTCTTCTCTCCCTTCCCACCATGAACTCTCTGGGGTCTCTTCTGGCTAATAAATGCCATGCCCTCTGTTAAAAATAATAATAGAATATTAACAGTAGTAATAAACCTCTACGAAAGTGAAGGTGCTCTGGAGCCAAATACCTTCCCAATTAACCATCTCAGGAAAGGTCAAAATAACCTTCCCAGGGAAGCCCTTATCTCCCACCCACACAAAGCTGCCAGAGCCTTCCCTCCCACATACAAAGGGAAAATGGCCTCACTGGCATCCTCCTCGTCATGTCCACTTCTTCCTCTCTTCTGTCTGGGCTCTGCCTTCCATGGTGACAAGCTGGAAAATACACTGGAGGTGGTAGGATATCAAATGTACAGGAGTTTCCAGGATTGAATGTTTCCATTAGTAAAAACTTGGGAAATACCTTAGGAAAAATTAAAACTTGGAAGTCATAAAAATGACCTAAATTCCCACTGTTCAATCCTCTCATTTACATCTCTTCCTTTGTGTCTCAAAATGCCTCGGACTTCAAGCATTCTGACAAAGCAGAAGACACATAAACCTTGCTTGAAACATGAGCTGTCTTCAGCTACCTGAGCTGTCAGCAGACACTCGGTCCCTGTGAGATGATTTCAGAGAAGAAGACACTCAAAAGTCCAATATTCACAATGGGGATCTCAAAGATCAGTCCCCACAGAACCACTAACCCACTACAGGTGCACACAATACGGCACAGGCAACCACTGTGTGTTACAAGGTCATGGCAGCAGCAGTCAGAACAAGCGTGAAAGCAAAGCCACTCCCCTATGTAAATTAAGAATATATTCTAGAATATAAGTATGTGAGCCAGGGCCCTAGAGGCTCTAAGGTCTAGTTCAAGCAAATAACAAGTTACATTATTTAA
Source organism: Martes martes (assembly GCF_963455335.1). Taxonomy (NCBI): domain Eukaryota; kingdom Metazoa; phylum Chordata; class Mammalia; order Carnivora; family Mustelidae; genus Martes; species Martes martes. The sequence continues at coordinate 98,794,984 of NC_137892.1, forward strand.
GCAGAGGACGACATATGGCCAAACTTATGCTCTCTGTCCCTGCTGCTGGGAGAAAGGGACCATCAGGCCCCAGGAGCATGGCCTCACTGAAGGGCCATCCTGAGTCTTCTTAAGTGATAGGCACTGATTCCAAAGAACAATGAACACCAGCAAAACAAATGATATCACAAGCTAAAGTTTGTGGCCTGTTCTCTATTCTGCTTGATATTTTCATTAAGCATGAGAAGAGAAGATGAATGCTATGGTCAGCCACCAGGGAGGGCCTTCACAAGCTTTGATGGCTCCACCATTACCAGAGAACCTTGAGCAATTTCTTCCATTTTCTGCTATTTTGCAAAATGAGAGGTTATCAGGTGAGGAACAAGAATGGGGTCTTATCCATGTTTGAATTCACTGTGCCAGGCACTTAAAGCTGCCACTCAAATGTTTGTGTGATGAACTCTACGGTCTCAGTTAGCTATAAAATGTCCGTGTCTGTAGGATTACACAGCTAGGTTCCAAAAACATGTAATAAATTGTTCATGAAAAGAACTATCTTCCCTTTCACTTCTAAGTATATATACAATAAGTACACATATGTCTATATTAGAGACATATACTCATATACATATAAATAGGTATCAGAATAGCTTTATGGGTATATATGGAATGTATGTAGACTTCCACATTTATTTTATGGCTGGAGGAGGCACCGGGCTGAAGAAGTCAATGTATTATTACTAAAACGAGACAGCATTAAGAAAAATACTGTTAAAAACTTTAAAATATTTAAGGCATTATGTAACAGACTTTTAAGAACTCTTGGGCTACTTAATGAGATATAAATAATATCTTTAAAAAGACTGAACAGAGTTGTGCTATTATAATTATTATTTTAAACATCACCACCAAAAAAATGTTATCTCCTATACCAAGCAAAATATCTCAAAAGCCACAAGTTACCTGAATTATAAAATGGCTTTTGAGAATGTACAGGACATTTCAGGTATACACATATACATTACTAATTTCCAGAACGTTTCATTAAAAACAGTTGGCAGACATGGGCCTTGAATTTTTCAAAATAAGTCAGTCTTATCTTGCAGGGGAGGGGAATAGACTTAGAGATGTGGAGTGGGGGGGTCACTAGTTTGGTATAATATCTTATTAGGTATAGCCCACCCTCCCTCCCAACCACTACAGAAAATGCATCACAAAGAAGTCTGCATCCTCAGGTCAGCTGCAGACCTCCTCAGTTAGAATTTGGATTCTGGCCTTTATTAATGGATTTGTCAAAGGTGCATCCAACTTCTTGGGTATTTTGGCAACAATAACCTAAATACAAGAACAAGGAAGACTGCAGAGAGGTGTCAGCCACGAAAACTCTTGAAGACATAAAAATGGGGGGGTGGGGGTGGAGGGAGTTGTAGTAAACACCTACCAACCACCATTCTCACAATTCTCCGTATGGACAACAGGGCAAATTCTGGGGTATCAGAGATCATCCCTTTAGAATCCCCACAGGGCTAAACGGTGGATCCTCACAGCCTTTGTCCTTTGAACACAGGAAATTTATCCAGGTAAAAGTATCTGCTTTGGAAGCTTCTTGCAGGAGTGCTGGGGCTGGCATGGGTGCTGTGGTGATAAGAAACAAAACCAATTCTGTAGCTACTGACTACAGCTGGGGGGAAGAAAAATCTAGAGAATAATCTTAAGAATATGACAAGTAAAAAAAAAAAAAAAAAGAAAAAGAATATGACACTTGAATATTAAAACGCCTTCTAAGCCTGATTCCCACATTTCAGTTTGGTCTTCTGAAGAAATGGCTTATCAGTTTCTCAACAAAAGAAAAATTGTTGATAGTGTAGCACCTAAAATATATCTTATGTTCTCTCTTTCCAAAAATAAAAATCCTCCAGTGAATCCTCTGAGCGTAAAAAGAACAAGAGACAGGCCCGCATAGTTATTAGTGCATGATTTTTAAAAATATATATCTATATATATTTAAAAGCTATAAAATCATCCTCAGGTGCAATAACTTTCTCAGCCAGCACCATCGGGAAATCCTGGTGGAGGGAAAGTTGGGTGATTAACAAGGTATTACAGTCCTGGCGTCAAATGACTTTTTGAAGGTAGGCGATGCATATATAATTAAGAGATCCAGTAACCGGTTACCACGATGAGGCTACGCAAAAGGTTATTTCACTTAAGGTTAACGGAGGCTTAAGCTCCAGGAACTACAAACTGGAGAGAGGAGCGGGGGAAAGGCCTGACTCCTGAAGTTTGTGTTTCCGCAAGTGGTAAACAAAACTCCGGGTAACAAACCCTAAGGCCAATACCCTCAACAACTCTTCACCCCCATTCGGCAGCACTCGCACAGAAAACCACAGCGAGTACCGCACAGCCCTTCGGTTACGCAGGCGGCTGGACTTGCTCCTGGCACACAAAGCGGATGCGGCCGGTCGAGGACCACACACGTGGGGGCGTTCTCGCGTGCCCGGACGCGCCGGGAGGCCCACGCCCCCGCTTCGGGCGAGGACAGCTGGTGACCGTCACCTTCCGACTGGCCCATTCTCTGAGCCGTCCCCGAGGACTGCGCTCGCGGCGCAGCCCTCCCGAGCCAGCGAGGCGCGCAGGGCCCGGCGCCAGCGCGGCGCGGGGCACCTGAGGAGCGCGGCGGGGGCGGAGACAGAGACGCGCGGGGACCGGCAACAGTGGCTGGGCGCGCGGCCCTCCCGCGGGACCCACCTGGATCTGAAGCGGCACGAGGCGGACCTTGCAGCGCTCGCTCACCGCGAAGCCCTTCGGCAGGTCCACGTACTGGCCCCACTCCTCCGCGAAGAGCTGCACCACGAATTTGCGGTGCATGTCGATCTGGTCGCCGTACAGGCTGAGGAACTTCTGGATGAGCAGCTCGTAGCCCGCGCCGTGCGGCACGGACGAGGGCCGCGCAAAGACCGAGAAGCAAAAGAGCACGGGGACCGTGCCCGACGGCGCCCCCGCGCCGCCGCTGTTGGGGAGCGCCGGGACAGCCAGCCCCGCCGCCGCCATGTTCCCCCGAGCGTCTGCCAGCTCCGAGGCCAGCAAGGCGCAGACAGGGCCGGCCGCCGCGGCCCCGCCTCCCCGCGCCGCCCTCCCGCTCGGGAAGGCGAAGGGGCGGGCACTGGCGGCCGCGGCTCGCGCGCCTTCCCCCGCCCCGCAGAGGGCGGACCGCGGCAGAGAACCGGGCGGTGGGGCCGGAGGGCGCGCCAGCCAGCGCCTGCGCTCGCCGCCGGGACCGCCCCCTCCAACCTGGACCTGGCTAGGCGGCCACCGTGCGCGTCTAGTGCGCAGGGGAGGTGTGTGGCCCCCAATTCCCCCGCGCTCCGCCCACCATCGAACAAGGCTGTTCGCGGGGAGTTACGTTCTGTCTGGGGACCGAGGGCTGCCCAGCTTTATCTGCCGGGACGCGTTACTTGTTGGCCTTGTGCAGAGGCAGGGTGGCAGCAGTAATGTCAAAACCAATAGGTCAGACTGGTACAGATCCTAAGAAAAGCAGCAGAATTTAATGTTTCCTTAGAAGGGTCATCCGAGGCTCAGGATTTCATATTTTTTCAGTCCCATGGAACACAATATCTCTAGTAATGAATTTGAGGTCTTGGCCTCCCTTTATCTCATCCCAATTTCAGGGAGAATTTGGATTGGGAATTGCAAAAGATAAAAAGGTTTATGAGCAAAGTCTTGAGGAAAATTGGGACTTTATATTCAAACTGAGCATTTCTGTTTTTAAGCGAGTAAGAAGGATCACCTTCAAATAAAGTAATCCCCTGCCTTATGAACACTGTAAAGCACTATATAAAATTAACGGGAATTAGAGAAACATACGCTATGAAAGAAGTTTCCCTAACATCAGGTCCTGGGTCAAGACAGGCTCATGAGTCCAAACACATTTGAGGAACTGGGGGGAGGGGGGGGTGTTCCTCTTATTGAAATGTAAGAACTTTAAATCGGGGTTTCTCAGCTGTCATTGTTGACATTTGGAAAGCAGGCTACTTTTTCATGGGTGGGTTAGGGGGTGCTATCTTGTGTATTTGTATGATGTTTAGCAGCACCCCTGGCCTCTATCCGGTAGATACCAATAGTACAGGCTCCTCCCTAGTCTTCACAATCAAAAATGTTTCCAGACATTGCCAAACATCCCCAGGGGGCAAATTTGCTCCAAGTTGAGAACCACTGCTTTCAAGTAATGCTAAGACCTCCATTTGGTCTTTATTGTTCACTTGTACCCAAACTACTAAAAATAGTCTGTTTTCTGGTTTCTCTTCAAACTCTGAGACATTCCATTAAAAACTCTTATTGTCTGAACCCATCAGACCCAAAATGATATTTTTGCATCTATCACTCCATTGCAAGTTCTTCCATATGTGGATGTGAAAATCTGTGCTAATAAAAGTGACAATTGCAAAGCCCCACTGATGCTCCAGAATAAATAAATAAATAAATAAATAAGGACAAAGATAATTGACAGTTAAAAGCTAAGTGTGAAAGCTCTACAGGCCTTTTTGGTAGCCTTGAAAGAGGCTCTCAGTTCTGCAGTAGGAAGACAGGGAATGCTGAGGACCAAGACTAGGACTTCATGTTAAGAGTAGCAGAGTTCCGGGGCACCTGGGTGGCTCAGTGGGTTAAGCCTCTGCCTTTGGCTCAGGTCATGATCTCAGGGTCCTGGGATCGAGTCCCGCATCGGGCTCTCTGCTTGGCAGGGAGCCTGCTTCCTCCTCTCTCTCTCTGCCTGCCTCTCTGCCTACTTGTGATCTCGCTCTGTCAAATTTAAAAAAAAAAAAAAAAAAAAAAAAAAAAAAACATTAAAAGAGTAGCAGAGTTCCAAAGAAGGTTAAAGTCTTAAACAGCGCATATTTCCTATGCCAAGGCCAGAGCCCTGGTTGGAAATGGGACCCTGACACAAGAGATGGAGTTGATGATGCCCCAAATCATGAGTCCTCAGATTCCTTAATGACATATTCCTCCATTTTTTTTTAGGACAATGCAGAGGCTTTTTCTCAGTAAGACATGAACTCCCCTAGGATTCCCCCCCCCACACTTCTCCTGGTACCTAGGCCCCTAACATAGACTTAAGTAACACCAAAACCAGACCACAGATGTACTCAGCCTTGTTAAGAAAGGAAAGGGACTATATCCCAAGGAATAGTAGAATCCAGAGGAAGAGCTGAGAGATTATGTGTGTCACTGGCTTATGGGGGTGCATGACCAAAGATGCGGAGCAAAAGTTTACCAGTTAAGAAACACTCTACCAATGACAGATTTTAACACCCTGGTAAAGCTTTGGAGGGATAGACCAAACTGTGCATCTAAGGTAGCTCCTGCATGGGCCATACATTAACATTCTCATGTTATTCCCTCTGTCATACTCTGGAGAGACATAAACTGGCCGGACATCCTGCAGAATATCACATTTGTCCACTATATATTGATAACATCATGCTCATTGGACAGGATGAACAAAAAGTAACTATTTGTGGAAGGCCTTGGTAAAACCCAGGAACTCCAGGAGGCAGAGAAACTCTAAGTTTTAAGGGCCAAAGACAGCAAAATTTTAGGGTCCAATGCCCTAGCACATGCCAAATGGCAAACATCCCCTTCAATGTACAAGACACATTGCTGCTTCCTGCACTTGCACTTCCCACTATGAAGAAGGAAGAACAGTGCCTAAAAGGCCTCTTCAGATCACAGAGACAGCATATGCCACAACGGAGAATAACATGACTCATTCTGTGTGACATGAAATGCTGCCAGCTTTGATGGGGGCCCAGTAGTAAAGGTTTTGCAGTACATTCAGGTAGCAGTGTGGACAGCCCTGCCTCCCAAGCTGTATAACCTGATAGATCCCATAGGATTGGAAATACCGAAAGTAAAGAAGATGCCATCAGGTTGATGGAAAGCCCTAAGGTAAGAACCACAATCCAGACAGCATCAGTTTTGGAACACTGTTGTGTTATCTCCAACAGCGATTTCTACTGTTCCGATGGGACATCAAGTAACCATCAGATGGAAGAGCTGACCCTGAGCTGATTTCTTTCAGATCCACCAAGACTTAGGGTTAAAAAGGCCCAGAAGAAATCTGTATTGTACTTTCAACAGAAAGTTGGAAGTGATACATACGGGATCAAGAACAAGCAAGACTGGACAGATGAAATGATTAAATGCGTCAGCTTGCCTAGACACCCATGTTACCCACCACTGTCTTAACAGCACCTTTCCTTCATGGGAAGGAGATCCATTATCACTAATTGGCAGAAGCTAAAAGATTTGAGCTTGGTTCACAAATGCATTGGCTTAATGTCTTGGTATAAGCCAGGGAAGACAGGAATGAGGAGAAATCCCCCCCCCCGGGGGGGGGCAAAGTTTGGACAGTGATTTAGTTATCTACTTTTCATGGAAATAGAGGTTACCTGAGCTGGGCCTAAAAATTACACAGAATGATGGACAAAGGCAAATGGCTTAGCAAGATAGTCAGGAACCTGGAAAAAGAACGACTAGAAGATTAAGAACAAGGAGATCTGGGATAGTGATATGAAAATGTTCATACCGAAAGGAGCACCAAGTGCAACAATTTTCATATTGTATGGTAATGTTCACTCAAAAGGATCCACTACAGAAGAGACACTATACCAGCAGGAAGATACCCAGAATATAAAAAGGACTCCTTCTACTCCGTGATAAAAAGACAACCCAGTTAAAATGGGAGAAAAGACTTGAACAAGTACTTCACAGAAAAAGATGAACAAATGTCCGACAAGAACATGAGAAAGTGTTTAACGTCACTAGTTGTCAGAAAATCACAAATTAAATCAACATAAAAATTCTATTTCTGGGGCGCCTAGGTGGCTCAGTGGTTTAAGCCTCTGCCTTCGGCTCAGGTCATGATCTCAGGGTCCTGGGATCGAGCCCCGCATCGGGCTTTCTGCTCGGTGGGGAGCCTGCTTCCCCCTCTCTCTCTGCCTGCTTCTCTGCCTGCTTGTGATCTCTGTCTGTCAAGTAAATAAATAAAATCTTAAAAAAAAATTCTATTTCAAATCCACTAAAATAGTTACAATTAAAAAGATAATAACAACAATATGGAACTAGAATTTTTAAACATTGTAGTGGGTGTGTAAAATGGCACAACCGTTTAAGAAAAATTGACATGGCAACTTTTTACGTAGTTAAACATGAATCTGTTCTTTACCCACAAAATCTCAACCTACAGTTTTTATGCAAGAGACATGAAAACCTATGTCCACAAAGACTTATACGCAAATATTCGTGAAAGCTCCATTTATGATATCCCTAAATGGGAACTAACCCAAATTCTATTAAGGTTTCATAAACCACTGGTGATATATTCACACAGTGGAATACTACAAGAAATAAAAAGCAGTGAATATCTCATACACAGAACAACATAGATGAATCTGAAAACAAACAAACAAACAAACAAACATGAATATATATTAAAAGAATAATATATATATAAATATATATAATATATATATAAAAGAATATATATTGTGTGATTCCATTCAAACAAACTTCAAAAAGAGTTAAAACTAATCTCTGTGATATAAATCAGAGCAATGGTAGCCTATGGGAGGATTGCAAGGATTAGAAAGAATCACAGAATTTTCTGCGTTGCTGGAAATATTCAGCATTTCATTTGCGTTTATTTAATTAGAAGCCACCTATGCATTTTACCATATGTAAATTTTTACCCTAAAATAAAAAGTACAATCCAAAGTCTTATATTAATTATTTCTCTGATCCTAATTCCAGCCACTCAACCCTCTGCTCCAGGCCCACTGACCTCTTGTCATTCCTCATCTTTTGCACCTACTATTTTTTCTGCCTGAGAACTATTCTGTTTCCAGATAGTCACACTATCTGAGTTTTAAACGAGTCTATATGAGTTCCTGCTGTCTCATTTAATGTAGGTCTATGTTCAAATATGAACCTCAAATCAAAGAGGTCCGCCCTCATTTTCTTACATATAATAAATAGATCAGTTACCATGACCACAAGCTATACCCATTTCCTGCTTCATGTTTTTTGTCTTTCTTAACACTTATCCCCATTTGTATATATAGTGACAGCAAAAACTTGTTTCCTTTGTTTCCTACTGTATCACCACCCCTAAAACACCCCTAGAACATAGTAGGCTCTCCACAAACAGGGTGAAGGGCTGTTAACAGTGAATATATCTTTAAGCTAGCTGTACTGAAAAATCCAAGGTATGCTCAGCAAGGGTATTATTTAGGTGACTGCTTTGTCTACATTGTACATTAATCCTGCAACAGCTATGATTAGAGGATTACTGGATTTCTTAGAAGGCTCTAAACAAGATTATCTGACTCCACTTGCATTTTCTGAAAACTTTGTGATAAGCAAAGAAATGCAAGTCTCACACAGCTTTTACACCTTCCTCCATGGGGAGTTCTGACAATTTTCTGCAAAGGAAAGGAAAGGTGTCAAAATAATATTCCATACATATATGTGACGTGGTACAGCAAAATGATATGAAGACATAACAGATAAATTTAAGAACCAGAGGAGACCTTAAGATCATCGACCAGAGACACTCTAGCAGAAACTTATTGCTCAGATTTGTTGTTATTTTATTATAACATCACCAAAAATCTTAAGAGCTGATTGCCGGCGCATCCAGCTGTGACTAGCTCCCATAATGTTATTCAAACTCATATTAATATAAAATTCAATTGCTTGAATTTCCCATCTATTCAATCAATGAATACTACACACTTAGAATTCTGTGGTGAACAAGAAAGATGATAAATATTCCTACAGAGCTCCTTGCTGTTATGGAGCTGACAGTCTGTCCACTGAGGTAGGTAGATCATAAACACATAAACAAATAAAAGATCTAAATAACCCTGGGAAGCAAAAAGTCATACGAAGAAAATGTCATAGACCATAGTTGGAAGTGGTAGGATGCAGGATACTTTAAATAAATAAATAGTCTGCAATCTACTTTCTTGGAAAGCAGCATTTAAGCTGTGATCCGAGTGGTAGGAAAAAGTGCTCCAGAGGGAGGAACACGTGCCCGGGCTCTGAAAGTCTAACCAGCCTACTATGATTGAGGAAGGTTGTGGTTGGAATATAGTGAATTACACGAGACAACATATGTGATCAATGGCTTATAAGCACATAAAGAATTTGGGTTTATTTTGAGTATAAACATTTTTTTAAAAGATTTTATTTATTGATTTGAGAGAGATGCAGAGACAGATATGGAGAGAGAGAGCACAGGCAGGGGCAGAGGCAGAGGGAGAGGGAGAAGCAGACTCCTCACTGAGCTGGGAGCCTGACATGGGGCCCAATCCCAGGACTTGGTGATCACGACCTGAGTCAAAGACAGATGCCCAACCATCTGAGCCACCCAGGCACCCCTTGAGTAAAATGTTTTAATCAGGGAAATGACATGAATGATTTATAGATGAATAAAGCCTCATCTTAGTACTATGTGGGAAATTGAATGTAGAGGGTCAAAAGCAGAGACAAGGAAAATAAAAGCAGAGATAAGGAGACCTGCTTGGTTGGCTGTCAGAGTCATCCAGGCAAGAGGGGATGGCTGATTGCTTTGGAGTGGTGGTTCTCAGCCAGGGATGTATTTGGCAATGCCTGGAGGCATAAACAGCTGGAGAGAAGAGCCGACTATGTCTAATACTGCGGAGAGATCAAGCAGAATGAGAATGCACGTAGAGAGTAGGGACATCAGTGACTTTGACAAGGGCAGTTACAGGGGAAGATGGGGTTTAAGAGCCTGGTTTTACTGCATTCAAAGACACAACTGGTAGTGAGAAATGAGTTGATCAATTCTTTAGATTAAGAGGGACAGGACACCTGGGTGGCTCAGTTGGTTAAGCTTCTGCCTTGGGCTCAGGTCATGATCCTGGAATCCTGGGATCCAGTCCCACATTTACTCCCTGCTCAGGGGGAGTCTGCTTCTCTCTCTGCCTGCTACTCCCCCTCCTTCTGCTTTCTCTCTCTCTCTCTCTCTTTCTCTCTCTGACAAATAAATGAATAAAATCTTTTTTTAAAAAGCATTAAAAAAAAGAGAGACAGTTTAGGAGAATTTCCTTAAGGATAAGAAACACTAGAGATATTAGATTATCATTATACACTGGTGAGAATCAAGCAGAAAAAAGCAAGAGATGTATAATGCTGGAGGAGAGAAGATAATTGAAGGAGCAAAGTCCTTGAAAAGGACAGAATCCAGAGCACAGAAGGGGGACTGTGCTTCTTTCGGGAACAGAGATTCTTGTTCTATGGAGAATGAAAGGCAAAGACTTAGGGTAAACATAGAGGCAGGTTAATAACTGGAATAAGGACATAAGGGAGTCTGTTTTGTTTTGCATGATACATAATTTTGCATACGACTCCTAAATATCTATTATCTTTATTTCTTGGTATAATTTAGATATAAGTTATTATATTAAAGTCAGTCATAGTTTTGGCTTGGTCTGGTATTCCTAACTCTGTCTTTTCTTATTCTCTTTTCAAAGGACATACTTGGGGAGTTACACATCTATTTAACACATTCCTTTCATCATGACCATCTTTCGAAGACAGAAAGGTGTTTACAATCCATTCTATTTTGTATTTCAGAACTTCCCTGTATCTCAGGAAGTTCCTGTCCAATGTGGCATCTGGTTCATTTTTCCAAGAAGAGGCTCCTGGAGTGGAAAGGAAAAAGTGAAATTATAAACTTGTGAGCGTTTCCATTGTCTCCAAAATTTATCTTAAGATCTTCAAGTCAGACAACCTCAGACAGTCCAGCCACATGGCTGATATCACAATCTGCATGGCTTTGGTTTTCTGTAGTTCAGTTATGGCTCCTTTGGAATCCTCAATCACCTTGTTGCTCCTCGCCTGTTGCTGCCCACCTGCAGCAGACAGAGTACTGTGACTTGTGATTCTTTGACAAAAAAAAAGTTTGTAGAGCCTCTCAGGTCAGGCTAGCATTTAGCCCCCACATCTTCCCTCCTGACAAGTTGAAGGAAGCGACCTGCTCCTAACAGAGGCTACCCTTGGGCCCTGGATCCTCCATCTCTCAGAGACTTCTGTTCTGCAATTACCCCCAATCCTGTTCTACATGAACAAATGCCTTCCTCGCTCCTAGATCTTTCTCACCGGATATGAGTTAAGTGAGGAGATAAGAAATTAACTCTTTTGCTCCTTTTCTTCTAAAAATAGGGTCCTATTTCTCTCGTGTCAATTGAAAAACTTCTTGGAAAAGGTGACTCTACTTGTCTTTCCATTTATTCCCTAACGCACCCCACTATGGCTTCTACCTTCCTCTGTCCACTCAAACTGCTCTTGTCAAGGTCATCAATGAGCTTCTTCTTGCCAGTCTCATGACTATGCCTACCACCAAAGACCAAGTCTGCACTCTGAACTTATGGGACTTTTCAAGCATATGCAACATGTCTCTCATCATTCTCTGCTTTGTAAAATCTTTTTAGGTGGTAACTGTCATTACTGGTTTTCCTTCTCACTGATGGCCTTCATGAGGCTTCTAAAAAAATCTTGTTGTTCTCGCACTACCTGACCTCTAAATGTCAGCGCACACCAGACATCAGTCTTGAGTCACTTTTTTTTTCCTCTCTGCATGCTTTCCCTGATCGATCTCATCTTGTACCTAATCGCTATCTATATGTTACAACAATCAAATTTTTATCTCCAGTGCTGATTCCTCCCTGATGTTCAGACTTATATGTCAAATTGCTTTCTTGGCCCTTCCACGTGATGTCTCCAGAACTTCTCACACACACCATGATCACGATTGGAGTGCCTGGGTGACTCCTTTGGTTGAGGATGTGACTCTTGATTTCAGCTCAGGTCAATTGTGGGGTCATGAGATTAAGCCCTGCATTGGGCTCTGTGCTGGACATGGAGCCTGCTTGATTCTCTCTCCCTCTCTCTCTGCTTCTCCCCACTTGCACATGAAAGAAAGAAAGAAAGGAAGAGAGGAAGGAAGAAACAAAGAAAGAAAAGTTCAAATACGCGATGATAACACAGAATTCTTAGTTTCCATCCTATATATATCTTTCCTCAGAGTCTTCCCTCATCTTAGAAAGTGGAGTCACCTCCCAGTGGTCAAGCTGGAAACCTGCGAGTCATTCTGGACTGATCCCCGCCGGCACCACCACATTCATTTTGCCAGCAGAAGCCAGTGGCTTCTACCATCCAGTTTTGTTCAGGTTGCCACCATCCCAGTTGAAGCACGTCAGCTTTCTCCTGGATGGCTGCCAGAGGTTTCTGCCAGTGATTCAGCTCTTGCCCCTCAGGCCATGCTCCACATGGCAGAGTGAACTATTGACAAAGTAAATGAGAACATCTCACTTCTCTGCTTACAACTCCTCATTAGCTTCCAACTACATTTAAAACAGAAGGAAATCCATTTCCTTAGCTTGGTCTGCTAGGCCTTATGAAGTCTGACTTCTGTTCTACCTCTCTGCTCTCATCTCCTGACTTCCTGTCCTGAACTCCCACTGCTCCAGCTACAACGAACTTCCTCAGAACTTTCCAGCTTCAAAGCCTGGTACTTATTCTGCCTGTAGGATTTGTCCAAGATTTCCCCCTGCTGGGCTACTTCTCATTCTTCAAATCTACCTCGAGTAGATTCCCTCAATCCAGCCCCTTCACTCTTAACCACGTTATTGTCTTGATTTTCTCCTTGGCCCTTGCCATTACATAAGCTTATTTATGGAGTGTACATACCTCACGAAGGCAGAAACCCTGTCCATCTCTTTCATCAAATTGTTCCCAGGAGCACAGTGCCTGCCAAATAATACAAACTCAATAAACACATGAACAAATCAACAAATGACTCAATGTAATTGATTTACTCTCTCCTTATTCTTTCTATTCTCTGGTTGAGTAATTTGAAGTTATTTCCCACCCTCTCCAGGGTGTTACATATTTGTATGTTTTTGATGTTCCAGGGAAGTTACATCTTTGCGTGCTTCAAGGTCCCAAACCTAAAGGATTGAGAGTCTGAATTTATTGTATAGATTGTGTCAATTACAAATACAGTTCTTGTCTCTTATCACTGGTTTTGCTTTCTGCCGTTTAGGTTAACCCGCAGTCAAGCACCTTCCAGAAGCAGATAGCTCTCCTTCTGATGTATCCTTAGCAGGTCAGTTGTACCCTAATGCTATGTCACGATAGCTGGGTCATTCACCTCACTTCAGCTCCTCAGGTAGGCATTTTATCATCTCATGCCATCACAAGAAGAAGGGTGAGTGCAGTCCAGTATGATATTGTGAGAGAAAGAGGCCACATTTCTGTAACTTCTATTATATTGTTATAATTATTCTTTAAAAAAAAAAGATTTATTTTTTCATTTCAGAGAGAGAGAGAACACGCACAGGGAGGGGCAGAGAGAGATGGAGAGAGAAACTTGAGCAGACTCTACATTGAGCGAGGAGCTGAGATCATGACCTGAGCTGAAACCAAGAGTCGGAGCTTGACTGACTGAGCCACCCAGGTGCCCCTGATTGTTCTATTTTATTATTAATTATTGCTAATCTCTGTGTTAATACTGTGTCTAACTTAGAAGTTAAACTTTATCAAAGTATTAGGTATAGGAAGAAAACATAGTACATATCGAGTTCCATAGTGTCCATGGTTTCAAACACCAATGGAGGTCTTGGAATATATTTGCTGCAGAAAAGGGTGAACTACTTACGTTTACTTTCAAGAAACAGGATGTCTGACAAACTGTTTACAAGTCAAAAGTAACTGGAAGTCCAGAAGAATGTGGTGGCTGCAGCTCAGTGATGTCATCATTGAAGGTTGGTATCTCTCTGATTCTCTTACTCTTCCTTTCATGGTCCCATGATGGGGGACCACCCAGTTCCAAGCATTGCACAACTGTATTCAGTGGCCCAAAGCAAGGGCAGCACAAGGGAGAGATCTTTTCTCTGCTTCCTTTGCAATTATTGAAGAAAAGAAAAAATTTTCCAGAATCCCTGCGCAAACTTCCGGCATGCCATTGGTCAAAAGGGGGTCAGTCACATACCCATCCCTGGACTTGCAAGTGGGTATTGTGGTACTAAGGAAGAGGGATACAAGATTTGCCAAATGCAGCCTTTCCTCTATGGCCTTGCTTCATGAGGGCAGCAGAAGTAAGCCTACTGCCTCAGTTTACACTTCATCATGCAGCTCGCAATCTTGGGATGATTTTCAACACAGGAATGCTGCAGAAGAGGCTGACAAGGAGGCTTCAGGCTTTTTCTACCCAGGTAATGCGTGTCTGGCTTTCCTGTAGGGCCTCTGTGGCCACTTTATATTGTTGATTCTATCACTTCCATTAAAATTTAAAATCTAGCTGTGATGAAGTTAAGTGATTTCTCATAACCTCCTTTCTGGAGCTAAAACCTGGCAAAAATAGGATTTCCATGATTATTATTTCTTTAATGCCAGCATTTACTTTCACTGGCAGGGTTTTTCCCCAATTTAGTTTATTAAAAAATTGGACTATCTCCTATTACTTTTCTTTTCAGGAATAACCTCTCCAATCCTAATAGGCTACTCCCCAAAATTGTGCTACGGGGCTTTTATGGCTTAGAGAGTAAGGAAAAGAATATTTGGGGCTCAAACAAAAAAAACTGATGGGATTTTTTGCACACACATTTTTTTTTGTATTTTCCCTTAGCCCTATCTAAATCCATTATCTACTTCAACCTCTATGTTTCTGAGTGAATTAGGGCCTTGGTCTTATTTTTTTTGGATACCATTTTTTGAGTTTTTACTGCTCACTAGGTCCAAGACTAAGCACTTTCCATATACTTATTTAATTTGATTCATACAATAATCCAATGAAATAACCTGTCTTCACCATCTGCTCTCCTCCAGACTTCTTAGCTTACAAAGCAAACTAAGGACCAGAGAGGTGAAGTGGCTGCTTGGAATCCTATAACTTGTAGTTACAGAGCAGGGATCCCATAGGAGGTCAGGATTTTACTGCCTGCCTAATTAGAACATCTTAATGAGCAGAAGGGAAGGCTCGGGAATATGGCTACTGCTTCCCTCTAAGGCTACCCAGGTCTCTCACCCTTGTTGTATCTGATTAAAATGTCTGCTGGTGGAAGAGGGCCTATCACATGGCATGTTCTTTTCACTCACCTCTTCCGAATAAGCTTCTATCTGGAAACCCATTCAGTACCCAAGCAAATGCAAATTCCTTGAAAATAGAGAGTTAATAGTAAAAGTTGTGGTTATTGTCTTGGAATACTAATAGCAAACATCTTTATAATGCTTGGTATGTTGTAAGCACAGGTCTATTTGTTTTTGTTTCCTGTGGCTGCTGTAACAAAATTATCACAAAAGAGCTTACTTCAAACAGCACAAGTTTATTTGCTCACAATTCAAGAGGCCAGGAACCCGAGCTCAATATCACTGATGTCAACAGGCCTGGGCTGCCTCTGGAGACTATAGAGAAGAGGCTGCTCCTTGCTTTGTACAGGTTTTGGTGGCTGTTGGCATTTCTTGGCTTTTGGTCACATCACTTTAATCCCTGCCTACATCAACATATCACCTTCTTCTATGTCTGCATGTGGTCAGATTTCCCTCTGCCACCTTCTTACATGGATACATATAATTGCATTTAGGGTACATCTGGATAATCTCCCTTGACTTAAGTCAAGGGCCTTGACTTAATCACACTGGCAAAGACCCTTTTTACCATGCAAGGTGACATTTGCAGGTTGTAGGGATTAGGACCAGATACTGGAGCCATGACTTAGTCTACTACAATATTTTGTACATAGTATTCACTTAATCACATAGTCATCGAGGTAAGTATTGTGATTATCCCCATTTATTG
Organism: Martes martes; assembly: GCF_963455335.1. Taxonomy (NCBI): domain Eukaryota; kingdom Metazoa; phylum Chordata; class Mammalia; order Carnivora; family Mustelidae; genus Martes; species Martes martes. Next base: position 98,810,843 of record NC_137892.1, read on the forward strand.
ATGAAAGTGAGGCACAGAGAGTTCATAAAACTTATCCAAGATCAAACAGCCATTAAGTGGCAGTGTGTGGATTGGAACCAGGTTTGTGACCTGAAAAACTAGCTGCCACTGTAATGAAATGAAAAAAATAATTCCTATAGAAGAATTCCCAAGGCTGAGTGTGCCAAGATCGAAGTCAAATGGAAAGAGGTTTCTGCTTCAAAGGCAGTTTTCCTAATTTATGGAATTTCCCCACTTTCTCCTCTTTGGCAGGACTCTTGGTTCTGTCGTGGACTTTATCATCTCATACATAGACAATCACTCTACGTGTGGGCCTTTTAGAGTCATGTGGGAATAGTGTGCTGGAGAAACTGTAGGCAGTTGAGGTATTTGCTGAATGAATGGACTTTTAACTGATCCATCAAAGAAACACCAAGTTTGGGTTGGCAGTAAGCAAAGCAGTAAGCAAGCTAGATACTCATCATCATCTTAAATTTTTTTTTTTAAGATTTTATTTATTTGAGAGGGAGATAGCAAGAGACAGCAGGAGCAGGGGGAGAGGCAGAGAGAGAAGGAGGCTCCCTGCTTAGGGAGCCTAAAATGGGGCTTGGCCCTGGGATCATGACATTTGACTGACTGAGCCACCCAGGTGCCCCTGCCCTTTGAAACCTTAAACCTATCTATCTCTGCTACTTGCTCAGGTCAGGCTGTTTTAATCAAGTAGCCCATTTCTATATGCCTGTTATGGAGACTCTTCCAGAAAGCTCTGTATTTATATCCTTTCCCAGGTCTTCATTCTTTATAGTACTTTTAACCAGTTCATTTTTATTTTTCTTCCCCATACACTCAGAGTTTCACCAAAACAATTTTCATAGTTCTTCGTATCACTATGCTCCTAGGGTCAGGTCACTTGTCCTGAGGCTTATTTCCTTCCCCATGAATCTCATTCTCCCTTGACCAAACTAGCACGACCAACATGCTCCTCAATTTAAAGTCTTAAATTATCCCACCACTGCTGGAACACACAGGTATTACTATACTACAGAATATTGGAAAGATGTATTCAAAAAATAATACCACATCAAATAATAAAATGTTTTTAAAAATATTATGTGTTCGCAGATGAAATAAGACAGTCCCTCATACATTTCTGGTGAGCAAGCAAATTAATATAAATTTTTAAAAAACCAAGTTGCCATCATCTATCAAGAACCTTGGAAAAAAAAAAAAAGAACCTTGAAAGTATTCATTGTCTTTGATCTCTGAATTCTATTGTATAAGTCTGTATAGGTTGAGATGCTAGAACTGAGAGATTCCAGCATGTAAATTGGTTTAGAGACAATAGAGGTTTATTTCTCACTCATGTGATAGCCCTAGTTGAGTGACTTTCTTCAATATAGTGATTCAGGGACCAAGCTCCTCCCTTCTAAGGCACTGCCATCACCTCGGTCTTTATCTTCTGCATCTGGCAGACCTAAGAGAAGCAAGAGCAAGGGGAAGATGCATTTACTTCAACTTTTAATGCAAAAGTGACCCTTATATCCAATGGTGAAAACCCATCAGACAGTCAACTTTAAGGGAGACCAAAACAGTCTCGCCTAGGTCCTCAGAAACAGAAGGAATTGATTTTTTGTTGATGAACTAACAGCCACATCAAGCTTTCCAAAGAAGCCAGCCTCAATATAATGCCATAAGCAGAGTGTAGTGGGAATATAGCCCCTGATACACAGCATATACAAACATCATGGACTCATAGGGAGATTCAAGTTTGAATGCTCACTCGGACCCTCAGAAGCTGGGGGCCTTATGGAATTTAAAAGTTACCCATTTTAAAGTTTGGATAATTCTTTCTCAAGGGGATTTGGTAAAGATTAAATGGGATATTGTATTCAAAGCACTTACTCAAGTACTCGTTACACAGTAACCATTTAATAAATAACTATTATTATAATTGCTATTTTAAAATTTTATATACAAACATATCTAAGACAGTTATTCCTTTTGAACCAAAATAATCTAAATGTATCAGTGAGTTAACCACCGCACCTACATTCAATAGAATAGACTACAGTTCCTTAAAAGTGATGCAAAGTTGGGGTGCCTGGGTGGCTCAGTGGGTTAAAGCCTCTGCCTTCAGCTCAGGTCATGATCCCAGGGTGCTGGGATCAAGCCTCACATCGGGCTCTCCACTCAGCGGGGAGCCTGCTTCCCTGCCTCTCTGCCTACTTGTGATCTCTGTCAAATAAATAAATAAAATCTTTTAAAAATAATAATAAAAAAATAAAAGTGATACAAAGTCTACAAAGTACAATACAAAATGTATATAAAATGTAAAAATCTAAAAATGTTTGAGGAATATGAATCTAATTAGATTAAAATATTCTTAGCTATGTAAAAAATACAAAATGTAATAAAATTTTAACCAGTGTTATCTATAATTTTTCCTTTTTTTATTTTGAATTTTTTTTTCATTTTTAGTGACTTTTACTGTTTTTTTTGTTTGTTTGTTTGTTTTCACTGTTCCTTATGTTAAAACTTCTTTAGAGTAATAAAATGCTATAGGTATATTTGATATCCCTTTTACATGGGGTGCCTGGGTGGCTCAGTCAGTTAAGAGTCTGCCTTTAGCTCAGGTCATGATCCCAGCAAATCCCCCCTACCAGGGAGTCTGCTTCTCCTTCTGCCCTTCCCCCACTCATGCTTTGTCTCTTTCTCAAATAAATAAAAATCTTAAATTTTTTTCTTTTTTTTCCAGAAATCCCTTCTATAATCTCTCCTGCTATGCCTCTCTCCATCTGAGAGAAAACTTCTTCTTGAGTTGGGGTATGTCTTTCCTGATCAAGTATTTGGACATCTGTTTACATAAAAATACATGATAATTTGGAATTTTTTAAGTTACATGAATGGAATCCATCTCTGATTTATTTTTTCATGTATTATTGTGTGTCCAGTATATTTCCTCATCTAGTCTATAGATCCAGTTCATTCCAAGTTCCATAGTCTTTCATTGGTTGAGTATAATACAATCCATTCATTCACGCACCACAGATGAATTATTAAAGACTTCCAGTTTTGTGCTACCTTTAAGAAATATTGCAGTGAACATTTTTTTATATGCTCCCCATGAACATGTGTGATCGATTCCTTAGGGTATACAATCAGAAGTGCAGTTCATAGGTCAAAGGGTACGATCACACTCAGGTTTATTAAATATTGCCAAATTAGTTCATATCTATTTTACATTCTATTATGAATACAAGAGGTTCAATTTTATATACCTTTTTCCCAATTCTTTCTGACTTCTTTTTTTCCAGTGTGACAGGATTTAATAATATGTATCTGTGGCTTTACTTATCCTTTCACTGATTATTTGTAAGGCTACACGTTTTTCATATTTTTCTTAGGCATTTAGATTTCAACTTATACCTTTAGTTTTTTGCTATTTGTGATAATATTTTATTTACTCATCTGTATGGTTCTTTTTCTGTATATATAGTCTCAAAACTAAACACATTTTATAATACAGGCACCCCAAATATCATTGCCTATATTGTGGTTAGATGTATTGCTTTACAAACTTGAAAATCAAACTAGTATTTGGTAACTCTGGTGGAAAATTAAAATTATTTTCCAGTTGTTTTTATTGTGAATAATATATGTGGCTCACTAAAGAGATTCTGAGGACAAATATATATTCCACACAGATCAAAGAAAGACAAGCCACCGAGCTTCTTGACGTTCACCTTCCCTACTGCTACAGACAACAGAGTCTACACATGCTGCCAACTGTCAAGGATTTTCATTCTGCTCATCCAGGCTTAAATATCTGCTAATTTAGATAATGGCTACAGCCCATCAGCTAATAGTATTTACAACAAAAACATATGGCCAGTACTTGGAAGGCCAGTGATTAGCTAATGTGAGTCATTTCCAGATGATACAGAGATAATTTATATTGTCAGTATGAATTCTATTTGAGTTATATGGCATTTACCAGAGTTGACCCTTCAAGAATAGACACTGGTAGGTACTTATGTGTTAACTCTTCACAGACTCTGAAAAAGACTGCCACAGTTTAAGGAATACAGACTGAAAAAAGCAGTAAGGCTTTAGGGAGGTTGGGGAGAGAGGAAAGAAAGAAAAAGAAAGAATCAGAAAAGAATAGGACAGACTGAGCAAGCTAAAGTTTACATTAGACAGGATAAGTGCTAGATTATGCTGTAGTAAGAAATTATCTCTAGTAATGATGGCTTAACCCAATCAAATTTTTTCTTGCTTACATTGATGTTCACTGTGGGTCAGAGAGGGCTCTGACCAATAATCCTCAAGAGGTAGAAGCTTCTGTGATCATTATAATTTCCTCTCAAAATTGACATGCACCATTTCTGATCACACGTAATTGTCCACAGCAGATCCCATGGCCGCCTATAACTTCAACAGGAACTGATAGATCTTCCATGGTAGCCTGTAGGTAAAGGAACAGGAAACACTTGGCAAACAGCATAGTAACTACCAAAGACCACCATTTTAGTTATCAAATATTGGTTCAGGGGCACCTGGGTGGCTCAGTCGGTTAAGCATCTGCCTTTGGCTCGGGTCATGATCCTGGGGTCCTGGGATCAACCCCTGAGTCAGGCTTCCTGCGGGAAGCCTTCTTCTCCCTCTCCCTCTGCACACTCCCACACTTGTGCTCTCTCTCTCTCTCTCAGATAAATACAATCTTTTAAAAAAAGTTCATTCAATTGGTTCACTCTCCCAAAAAGAGAACACATCTATCCCTACTCCAAGAAAGATAACCCCCAAATCTCACTCATAGTATTACCAAACCCCAAGTTTGGCTGCCTATGACTTGAAAGGCAAATGCTCAAGAAAAGGTTTTGATTGGAAAGGAATTTGAGCTTTATTTAGGAGTCCAGCCACCTGGGGAGAAGGCAGACTCTTGTCCAAGAGCCAACTCTGAGGTTTGTCCCTGGTCCAGGGGTTTTGAAAAAGGTTTAGGGGGGTTAATCAGTGAAGGGGGTTGGTCTGCAACATCTCTTGATTACGACCAGACTCAATGGTGCCAGCTACAAATGTTATCTCAGTGCCCCAGGGGTTGTGCAAGCAGGTCCAGTTCTTGTTTGATGATGTATTGGAACGCTCTGTTCTTTCAGGAGGGCGATGTCTACATATTCAAAAAGGGAGGTAAGTACAATTATTTTAATGACCTGAAAAAAAGAGAAACATTTTGCTAAAAAAAAAAATGCTAGGCTAATCAAAAAGCTGAGGCAGCTTCAGAATTGCTGAAGCCTCTGTGGCCTGGGAGTCTTGGTCCTTCACTCCTCAAGGCCAGTGGCATGTCTGCCGAAGATCAAGGGACTTAGGTCAGCAAGTAAAGACTGTGTTAACTTGAAGCAAAGTTAACCCTGCAGACTGGTTAGAGTGCTGTTATAATGGTATTAAGCTCAACATCTCTGAAGGGGATCCCTCCTACACTGTTGGTGGGAATGCAAGCTGGTACAGCCACTCTGGAAAACAGTACGGAGATTCCTCAGAAAGTAAAAATAGAGCTACCCTATGATCGAGCAACCATACTACTAGGTACTCACCCGAAGGATACAAACAGTGATTCAAAGGGAACCTGTACCCCAATGTTTACAGGAGCAATGTCCACGATAGCCAAACTATAGAAAGGGCCCAGATGTCCATGGACAGATGAATGGATAAAGAAGACATGATTGATTTTATATATATATATAAAATATAACATATATATATATTTCATGTGTGTGTGTGTGTGTGTGTGTGTATAAAATGGAATATTACTTAGCCATCAGAAAGGATGAGATCTTGCCATTTGCAACGATGTGGATGGAACTAGAGGATATTATGCTAAGTGAAATAAGTCAGTCACAGAAAGACAAATATCATGATTTAACTCATATGTGGAATTTAAGAAACAAAACAGATGAACATAGGGGAAGGGAAGGAAAAATAAAATAAGATGAAAACAGAGAGGGAAACAAACCATAAGGCCCCTTAGCAATAGGAGAAAGACTGAGAGTTGCTGGAGGAGAGGTTGGTAGGAGGATGGGATGGCTGGCTGATGGGCATTAAGGAGGACACATGATGCAATGAGCACTCAGTGTTATATGCAACTGATCAATCACTGAACTCTACTTCTGAAACTAGTAACACACTATATGTTAATTAAATTGAATTGAATTTTTTTTTTTTAGATTTTATTTATTTATTTGACAGACAGATCACAAGTAGGCAGAGAGGCAGGCAGAGAGAGAAGGGAGGAAGCAGGCTCCCTACTGAGCAGAGAGCCCGATGCGGGGCTTGATCCCAGGACCCTGGGATCATGACCCGAGCCGAAGGCAGCGGCTTTAACCCACTGAGCCACCCAGGCGCCCCTGAATTTAATTTTAAAAAAAAAGCTCAACGTCTTGGACCTTTGTGTTGTATTCTTCTGTATCTATGTCAAGTTTGGATGCAGCTACTCTTGAAATGGAGAATTATCAACGAAAAAGACAAGTAAACACCTTTCAACACACAGACATACACACATGCCTCATTCGTTAGTGTAACAGAAACAGGTAATCATTGCTAAGGCAGGAAGCAATAAAAATCCAGTACAAATAGTGAAGAACTTAAGAAAATTGCTAGTTTATCCTGGCTTCTGTGAATCCTACCAAAGAGTGGGATTGGGAGGCTGTTGGGCATTTATTTCACCCAAAGTTAGATTTAGGGTGATACCTGGAAAAGACATACACAAGGAGCTTCCACACTCAATACTCTGCCAAATTAATATGTGAAAATAAAACCATCTGCAGCATGTACAAAGATGGGTAGACACCATGTTAGGATGCAGTTTACTCTTACCCCAGGCTTGTCTGTCAGCTTCTGGATGTATAAAATTAAATTCCCTTGTGGGGTGACTAAATTTAAACTCCAGGACTCCTTTAGCAAATGCATTTCTCTTCTATTTCCACCTCACTTTCTTCCTGCCTGTGTCGTCTGCAGCCCCTGAGCTCATTTAGACTGGAGTCTAATATCTGTGCTCCTGGCATCTGGTCTGTTTGGTCCCAAATGAGTCCTACCCTTCTGAAGCTGATCTATAAAAAGAAAAAGGATATTTTTAATAAGAATGGAAAACTTTCATAATACAGATGTTTTCAGTAACTGACAGCACAGTTGGTTGAAAATAAATTTGAAATGAGAGTGTATGGGGGTATTTTACTGGGGGGAGGTGGGTGTTTTTTAATATGCAGAGGATACTTCCAGCAGGTTAAGACCCTGAGATAATAACCTGGGAAGAACTACAGAATGCCAAACACCAAAGGGAATAAGTAATTGAGGGGAAAAAAAAAAAAAAAAAAAAGCCTGGGGAACTTTTAAACAGAATTCAGCCGAGGAAGCTCACCCTTCGTGTCCAAGGATGACCGGAGCACTAGCAGCATGGGTATCATCTGGGAGTCATTAGAAAGGCAGAATCCTGGGTCCTGAACATTATAGTATCATAGTGTGAATCTTATCTATATCATCTGGTGATTCATATCTGTGTTAATGTTGGTACTCATCAAGGTTTTAATTACAGAGGTATTTTCTTTTTTAATTTACTTATTTGACAGACAGAGACAACAAGTAAGCAGAGAGGCAGGTACAGAGAGCGGGGGGTTGGGGGGGTGGGGGGAAGCAGGCTCCCCGCTGAGCAGAGAGCCCGCCGTGCAGCTCGATCCTAGGACCCTGAGATCATGACCTGAGCTGAATGCAGAGGCTTTAACCCACTGAGCCACCCAGGCACCCCTACTAAGAGGTATTTTTTTTTTTAAGATTTTATTTATTTATTTCAGAGAGAGAGTGAGTGAGAGAGAGCCTGAGAGGGGAGAGGGTCAGAGGGAGAAAGAGACTCCCCACTGAGCAGGGAGCCCGATGTGGGACTCAATCCTGGGACTCCGGGATCACGACCTGAGACAAAGGCAGTCGCCCAACCAACTGAGCCACGCAGGTGCCCAAGAGGTATTTTAAAATAGTAAGGTACGGTTGCTCATATATTCTTGCATTCAGAAAGCAGGACCTAACACAGTTACCAAAGCTAATACAAGCTGACTAGTTGGTTATTGGTAACTATTATTAAAATCAATCATGGGACACCTGGCTGGTTTAGTCAGAAGGGCATGTGACTTTTGACTCATGGGTTGTGAGTTTGGACCCTATGTTGGGTGGAGACATTATTTAAATAAATAAATAAAATAAAAAATAAATAAAAACTTAAAAAATAAAATCACCTCTTTTGTAGTGAAAACATTTTTTCCTCTGTGTAGACTGTTATTGCTAGGATAAAGTTTATGGGGATGATAAAGCAATAAATACAAAATTTGAAAGAACATCATGAAGTAGAGGAATGCCTTATCATTTATGTATTTACATATTCCCGTATATGTGATGTACACGAGCAGAAATCATGCATACAAATATATAAAATGTAATATAAATTATAAGTGTAAACTTTTGTCATGTAAAGTGTCTTCATATGATAAAGGATACCTAGACACAGAGAAGTTAAATGTATCCAACATCACAAAACTTTTAAGTGGCAGAATATGGAATACAATCTAGTTCTCCTGAACATATTACATTATATCTAATAACTGATATTTAAAAACATTCATTAAGTTTAACTGGGGTAGTATTTCATGATGAGTTCTAAGCAAGAAACAAATTACAGCTTGAATAGAATGGATTTTATGTTCATGTTTTTCTGGAATTTTAAATAACTGAAATGTCTGTCTCACAGTTAAAAATTTTTTTATATATTATAATTTCTTTTTTTAATGTTTGTTATTTTATTACTATGGAATTCTCTACTTTCTAAATAAGATGAGCTAAATTTAATTTAAACATTAAGTCTTTAACTCAGAAATTTTAATATCACTAAAGGCTACCACAAAGTCTTAAATATGAAAGCTTTTCTAATATTTGATTCATTTTAATCTGTTCAATTTTTATAATGGGAAACCATAAAACATATTAAGTAATAGAGACTAATTTATTGGGTATTTTCCATGTGTCATGCACTTATGCCATATTTGTGCCAGTAAAACTTCCTTCTCTTTAAAATATTGATATATATTAGTTCCAACTTTTATTACATATGATACTTTATATCTATATTTTAAAAATAAGAAATGTAGAAAATCAAAACACTTATGTTACAATAAAATAATCCAAAATTGCATGTACACCATGATTACAATATAAAAATATTCATGCATATAGACAATGAAATGTAAAAATACATTTTCTAAAATAGGGTTATAGATTTGTGTTACTCTAGACATTTACATAATATGATATATTATTTTCAATAAAAACTGAGTGCTCTGTGTGTTTATGTTTCTCAAATGAGAAAACAAATGTTTTCTCATATTATGGCTTAAATTTTTATCTTCCTAATGATGTATTTAGAGAAACACAGATCTTAATTTCATTGAATAAGAGACATCAGTCTTCCTTACAGTTAGTGTCTGGTTCTGTTTAAATTTTTACACATCACAAGTTCATATTCTCTCTTCTTCTAAAAACATCATAGTTTTTACTTTCATGCTTAAATTTGCAATTGATTTGTAATTGATTTTTGTTTGTGGCAGGATGTTGAAAGAAGTTTCATTACTTTTCCATGTGAATATCCAATTTTCACAACATGGTATTTGGAAATCATCGTCATTTCTCCACCACTCTCCAGGGCTACTTTTCCACCAGTCAAATGTCCATATGCACACTGTTACATTTTCTGGTTCCCAGTTCTGGCCCTAGTTTTATTTCTCTACCTTTGTGATATCATGATAATATCTTAATTATTTTAGCTGTATAATAAATCTTTAATTACAGATTTTATTTTCTTAATAGAAGAATATTCAGATTTACAACCTCCTTTTCTTTTTTTTATCAGTTTCATTGAGTTGTATTTTTCTAGAAGGCCTAATATACATTTAACTTAAGTCCTAGAAGGAAAAAAGAGAAACAAAGAATGAGGCAAAAGGGATATTGGAAGTGGTAACAACTAAGAATTTCCCCAAACTGATTAAAGACTTCAATTCAAAGATTGGAGATCAAATTTAGATCAAGATAAAATTTAAGTTAGAGGCAAATAAATGAGAACATGGTTACAGAATTCACAAAAGTAGAAAAAGGAACAAAGAAGCAAATTACATAAAAAGGTTTTAACTCACATACTGTGGATTTTAGTTACAAATTCAAATACCAGTTACACTGCATGTAAATAATAGTCCGAGTGCTAGGATCAGGCTGTTTCAGAACCTCTCAGATGCCCTCAAGCTGTTGGGCCTTCTCCGCAGGAGAGTCTGCAGGAGATTGATTCCCAGTGGACCCTGACCCTAACTCCCTACAAGGCCACCTTTGAGCTTTAATCTAAAGCACCATAGGTTTAGAAGAGTTCCCACCACTGGTGTCTTCTGGAGTGCTTTAGTTCCCTATCCCCCAGATTCTTTCAGTAGTGGGGATGAGTTTCCTTGCCACCACCACTAGGTTAACCGAAGACCCTTGGGCCACAGCAACCCTGGAGGCATTTGGCATTTCTCCGATTTTCCATCAAGACTCAATTATCTGCATTTCTGTCTTTTTACCCCCTAATGTTTTCTACCTTGTTAGGATCCTGATAACGTCAAGTGAATTTTTTTTTTTTTTTAAGATTTTATTTATTTATTTATTTGACAGAGAGAGATCACAAGTAGGCAGAGAGGCAGGCAGAGAGAGCAGGGGAAGCAGGCTCCCCGATGAGCAGAGAGCCGTTGCGGGGCTTGATCCCAGGACCCTGAGATCATGACCTGAGCCTAAGGCAGAGGCTCAATCCACTGAGCCACCCAGGCGCCCACAAGTGAACTTTTTTTTGCAACATATTTGATGCAGGTTTTCTACTTTTCAATGGAAAAAGTGGTCTTAATTACCTAGTTTGCCCCTACCAGTAAAGATAATTCCACTCTTATTATGATTTCTTTACATGTAGAGGGCCTATCATTTCAGCTTTCTAACCTAGTTGAAATCATCTCTTCATTTCTTTTTTTAAATGTTATTTATTTATTAGAGAGAGAGAGAGAGAGAATGAGTGAGAAAGTACAAGTGGGGGAGAAGAAGGAGAAGCAGACTCCCCACTGAGCAGGGAGCCTGATGCTGGACTCCATCCCAGGACCCCGGGATCATAACCTAATCTGAAGGCAGACACTTAACTGACTGAGCCACTCAGATGCTCCTCTACGTTTCTTAAACTTATGAAAAATAAGGGTTTTAATATAAACAGCATAAAATCTCATTAAAGGTCAGGAAATCTCTGAGTTTAATCATTAATATTATATTTCATATTTACAAGCCAAGGGTTTAACAGATTTATTGTATGCATTGCCCTCATACCAAATTCCATAAAGGTTCAGATGGGTCTAAGTTTTATGTAAGCATATGTAACTTTAGCTTTCTTCAGCCTAGTTAATTCTAGGGAAAAACAAAGTAATAATAGATATAATATTAGAGATATGGGGCAAGTAATCTTCAAATATTTAAATCTGTTAGGCACTCAAGAGACAGGGGCACCAGGAACTAAAAGGAAGGACAGAAATAAAAGGGAATATGTGCAGAAGACATATTCCATTTTTTCTAGGAACTATGGTTCTCTGGAGGTGCTCTAGAAGAACTGGTAGTTTATCTTGTATGCAAATAACACTGAATCGGGGGCTCATGTGAATATTTCTCCCATCTCACTTTCATAGCTTTATGCTTGCTTATGCTTGATAACGAAAACAATGCCAGATGGTAAGGCCAGTTAACAGGCTCTAAGAGACAGCTACCAGAACTTAAATGCAAGTTAGTCTTAAAAAACTCAATTCAGTTGCTTTTCTTAACTGTGAACAGGAAATGTGCAGTCATTTGGCCAGAGAGAGAGAGAGTTACTTTAATACTTCAAGTTTTGTTTAATGCAGTTCTGTTCAGAGACTGCTTATGGGACTAGGGAAGATTTCTTGGTAAGGACAAAGTCTCTGATGACTATTGAATAGTGAGTATGAATTACCAAGGTTGGGAAGGGTGTGGGGAAAGGTAATCAGCACAGCGATGTATTTAAGAGATGTATATTAAAATCTCACCATGGGGGGCGCCTGGGTGGCTCAGTGGGTTAAGCCTCTGCCTTCAGCTCAGGTCATGATCTCAGGGACCTGGGATCAAGCCCTGCATAGGGCTCTCTGCTCATCAGGGAGCCTGCTCCCCTCACCCCGGCCTGCATACTTGTGATCTCTTTGTCAAATAAAAAAACAAAATCTTAAAAATAAGTACATAAAATAAAATAAAATCTTACCATGGGACAAGCAAAGGAGTAAATTTTGCCTCTAACCAGACAAAAGTTTCTGACCTGACTCATCAGGAGAATGGATAAAGGTGCAGTTTACTGTGATCAGAAATATAGTAGGTTGAAATCCTAAGATGCATCAAATTTAAGAAATTAGATTAAAAAGAGGGGCAAAGGACTTTGAGAACCCAGAGAAAACATCCTAGAAGTCAAGAGATTCAAGAGTTTTAAAAAGAAATAAGCACCCAAAGATGTCAAATGAACCCCATACATCTTAACAAATGGCAAAACAATGGCATAAAGCCATAGGGTTTAACAATATGTTGATTACTAAGAACGTGTAGACAGCAATTTTGACATCATTATGGCGTCAAAAATAAGATTTCAGGTGGTGCCTGGGGTGGCTCAGTCAGTTAAGCATCTGACTCTTGCTTTGGGGTCAGGTCAAGATCTCAAGGTCTGAGATCCAGTCCTGTATCACCACCCACACTCTCCCATCTGCCCTCCACTCAGCAGGGGGTCTGCTTTGAGTATCTCTTCCTTTCCCTCTGCCCCTCCCCTACTCATGCTCAATTGTGTGTGTGTTTTTTCTCTCTAAAATAAATAAACAATCTTTAAATAAATAGGATTTCAGTGAGTTAAGATGCAAAGGAAGTAGGGAAGCAGAAATAACAAGGGTGCGAGAACCTTGGCTAGAGTGACATGGAATGTATCTATTAAAGGGATGCAAAGTTGAGGGGAGGGTTCTCTTCTTTTTCTTTCTCCAGCAGGAGTAAACTAAGAGATCAGAAAGACTCAGGGGATGAACGGGTGGAGAAAATACTGTGTGAGAAGGAGAAGTCTTGATGGGAAGTAGTGGAACGTTAAGTGGTTGGTCATAAAACAGAAGGACATTTTGAACAACGGAGGGTAGGCAAAAGTTGCTTAATGAAGATATAGATGTGACTGTGTCTGGAGAGGCTTCGCTGTGTAGATGATGCATGATCAGGCCTGAGACTATGCAAGATGCACTGATTAAGCTCTGCTCTGAAAACGCAGTTGAAGTTGATTTTTGATACAAAGGATGTAATTAAGAGAAATAAGACAATTTGTAATAGTCATCCACATAATAAGGAGTCTCAGTAAGATAAATGATATTGTGAACAAATCCAACAAGAATATTTTAATTAAAAATCTTGCACTCAAGACTGAGCCTGAAGGACAATTACAGGATGGAAGGGAATTGCTGACGTTCCATAAAGATGATGTTCTCAGCAGCAGGGCTGCCCTTAGGCTTCAAGGACATCCAGTCCATCAGCCAAAGAAAATGCCAGTGGTCAGGACGGGGTGAGTATTTGAGATAGCAGAAGTCAAAGGGGAGGACAGGCCTAAAAATATGATGGAAAGTAAGAGCCGAGAAGAGTTTTTGAAGCATTCACCACAATTCATTGCACCTGGTCATTGTCTATTTATATTGGCCTCTGGGATTTAGTTAGAACTCATACATCCCTGTTTGCCTGGTTTATATCTGTTGTCACAGCACCATTTCCTATTTAACATTTGTCATGGGGTGAGCCTAGATGTAGGCACACCTGGTTGAACATTAAAACTAAGAAAGGTCATGCAGAAGTTAAGTGAATAGGTTAAGTTAGGAAGGGTAAGAAATTTTTAAATTAGATTGCTGGGTCCATTAGTGTTTGCCCAAAGCTACTCCCAGCCATTGTATTTTGTTTTAATCTAATTTGCCCTTGATAAGCTTGATTTTATAAGCTTTGCTGTTCAAACTGCAGGAGATTAGCTAAGGCTGAACTACTGACCTGATGATAAAGATCTAATCACAGGAAAAATGCCTAAGAGGCTCATAAACCCCTTGAAGCTTTCTCACTGAATCCCAGTGCTTTTTAAGTAAGTTAAGAGCTAGCTACCTAAAAAGAAATAGTTATTTGTGACCACAAGTGGTAAGTAAAGGATTGTGTTAGCATATCTTTCAAAAAGAGAAAAGGGGTGAAAAAATCAAACTAGTATCTCCTTTTTCTGTCAACTTGCTTTGCCTTTCCTCTTTCCCCTCTCCATCCTGGAAAACGAACTTTTAATTTGAATATTGCTTCTCGAATACAAAATCAATATAAGCCACTCTATAGGCAGGTAAGGGATTTTATAATTCAGGATAGGATTTTCCACTTTTGGCATTTAAAATGCCTAGAAGGCTCATTAAAACACAGGTTGCTGGGTCCCGTCCCCAGAGCTTCAGTAAGTGTGGCACTGACAGGGAGAATGGAATGGATCTGGGTGGACCGTATTTCTAACAAGTTCCCAAGTGATGTGAAAGCTGCTGGTCCCAAACCACGCCTGATAACCACTGCTGACTGTCAACCTACAGGGTGCACCTACTCAATACCCTCTTCTTTGTGTGGTACTTAAGAAACCCTGACTCATTCTTCCCCTATCATACCACTGCCCAGATTCAGAGAAAATTCAGGCCTGCACCGAAATCTCAGATCACTCCTGATTAGTCTGAAGCCTCAAGAGACTCTTTTTGACCCTCAGGGACTCATGTAAGAATTAACTGAAAACATTTTAAGTTAAGTGGCTCCCAAAGTGAAAGGCCTGCTCACAAATCCAAAAGTCCACAGGTTACCGACACAAAGCCTACAGGAGCCAGAGGACCAGCTTATATGAACACACCCCATATTTGTAGAGTGTGCTCAACATTGGCGCCTGATCAGGCTGAAAATTGCTCATCTGAAGTCACTAACCAATTTCTTTCATATCTTCATATGATTGCAATCCAGATGACAGTGGGCAAGTTTGCAGATTATTTAATAAAATTAGACAAGTAAACCAATGTAGTGCTTCTTAAAGTTTTTTAGGTACTGAAATTACTTGCAGAAACTAAGAAAAGCTATGGATATTTTCCCCAAGTAAATACATTCAATTTGTTTGGGGTGTGGGGGGACAGTGCAGTACCTCCTGAGGAATTTATATGCTCCAGATTAAGAACTTCCTGCTCTAAGGGTTTCAGGTTGATGCCCTCCTGCTGAACGAGGTGTCTCACAATCCTATGATATAAAGGCCAGTTCTGGGAGGATTTCAGTCAGGAGGAGATAGGCCCACATAGACATAGTCTATGTCTTTACCTCAATCTTCTTTTGTCCTGGAACTCTATTCATTTTAGCTGTTGAGAAAAGTTACCACAGACTTTGCAGCTTTAAAACAACACAAACTTATTATCTTACAGCTCTGGAGGTCAGGAGTTCTAAAATCAGCATGTCAGCAAGGCTGCATTTCTTCTGGAGGCTCCGGGAGACAGAATCTGTTGTTTTGTTGGTTGTTTTTGTTTTTGTTTTGCCTATGTTAGCTTCAAGAGGCCACTTGGATCCTTTGGCCGGTGGTACCTGCCTCCATCCCCAAAGCCAGGAGCCTAGCTTCTTCAAATCTCTCTGTTTTTCATCTTCATATCTCCAGCCTTCCTTCCAAGGCTCCTGCTTTCCTCTTTCTCTTTGTAAGTCCTCTGTGATTACACTGGGCCCACTTGAATAACCTCAGATGTTAGTCCCTTCTCAATATCTTTGTTCTTCCCCCCAGATTTTATTCATTTATCTTACAGAGAGAGAGAAAGCACAAAAAGGGGGAGCAGCAGAGGGAAAGGGAGAAGCAGGCTCTCTACTGAGCACGGAGCCCGATGTGGGGCTCAATCCCAGGATCCTGGGATCACAACCCGAGCCAAAGGCAGGCGTTTAACCAAGTGAGCCACTCAGGTGCTGCCATCCCACCTCAGTATCTTTAACCTGATTTCTGTCAAGTCCCTTTAGTATTTAAGGAAACACATTCACAGATTCTGGGAGTTAGTACATGGATCCTAGGGGGTGTGTGTGTGTGGGAGACACTATTCTGTCTACGAGAGCATGCTTTTTATTATCATTTCTCCAATATACTCTAGCTCTTGGTTGACTATCATTATTTTCAACATCAGTCAAATAAAATTAATAGTAACTGTGGATTCCAGTTAAGCATTTTGAACTTACTACTAGTAAGGAAGTTGGTAGGACTCTAATAGCCACTCCATGAATCATAGAAAACTTCTAAACTTAGATATTTATACACAAAAATTAATAATGTTGCTTCTAGTTCTCTAAAACTTATATATTGTGGAAACATGGTTAACAGAGTCTGTATTTTGAGACCAACTGAAAAAAAATAGAAAAAGAACAAATTAGTTTAATCTTAAAAGCACATGATGTAATCAATCAAAAATTCTTGTGCTCAAGTATAGAAAACCAAGGAATGCAGTAAGAAAGACATGATTTCACCGAAATATTGTCAAAAATAAAGTGTTTTAGTTGCTTCCATGTTCAATATGGGTTTTCAAGATAATGAGCAAGATGAATTAACAGTAGTATAATATTTAGAAAAGGGGAGATAATATTCATTCATTCAAAAAGGGTTGTTTTTGAAGCACCTACGTAGCAGACAATCTCCACTTTGTACCGTTACTATGTCCTCATTTTTAAAAATTTTAGTTTCCGAAAACCTGGATTTAAAAAAAAAATCACAGGACAGTTACAGGGAAAGGCCTAAAGTTTAAACTCAATAAAGTCTTGGTACAACAAACTTTCTTCTGAATTATTTTATCTGTTCCTGCAGTTTTATTAGCAAAAATGTATTTAAAACTGTTTTTGTTTTTTTAAATCATCAGTGGCATCGTGCATATGAAAGTTTTAAACCATCTGCTTTTCAAAATGTTCAGTTCAACATCACCATCTGCTGAAGGGGATTAAGAGCACACCTTGATGAGCATGGAGTAATATACGGAATTATCGAAGCGTGCTATATTGCACACCTGAAACTAATTTAACACTTTGTTAACTATACTGGAGTTAAATCAAATTAAAAAAAAAGAAGGAAATTCTGACACTATAAGATGGATGAACTCTGAAGACATTATGCTAAGTGAAACAAACCAGTTACAAAAGGAAAAAAATAATAAACCTCATCATCTGCAACATGTGAAAACTGTTTTTCTTTTAATTTTCCTCCTATTTCTCATGAACAGCTCTCAGAATGAACTGCAGTATAATCATTGACAGAATTTACATTCTGTCATCATGTTTAGCTAAACATTTGATATATTGCAATTTTAAGCTGCAGCAAGAGTAGCAAAAAAAATAAAAATCTTGTAAACAATTAATTCTGTCCATGATGCCCTAAATTGTCTCAATCTTTTCCACGGACTCAAAGCCCTGTTTCATTATTGTATTTGGGATAGACACACATTTTTAAAATCCTGAAGTGACATAAGCAGGCAAATGCTATTTGGGTTACAAGTTTTTTTGTTTTTTTTTTTTTAAAGCTTCAAATATTTTATTTTATTATTACTACTTTTTTAAGATTTTATTTATTTGACAGAGAGATCACAAGTAGGCAGAGAGGGAGGCAGAGAGGGAAGGGGGGAAGCAGGTTCCCCACCGAGCAGAGAGCCCGATGCGGGGCTCGATCCCAGGACCCTGAGATCATGACCTGAGCCGAAGGCAAGGGCTTAACCCACTGAGCCACCCAGGCGCCCCTGGGTTACAAGTTTTATGACAAAGAAGTAATCAATTCTTCTTCTTCAATGAAGTAAACGTGGAAAAAAGCAGAAAACACAAGTGGTGACCAATGAGTGTATCAGGCCGCAGGCCCAGGGGCACCAGAAGAAACCAGGCCTCAACCCATTTGTTCAGTTGAGGCTGGCTTCAACTGACCTGTCTTCCATCCCATTTCTCATCTGGTTGGCAGGTCAGGCCAGTGGCACATGAGTGGCCGGTGAGCCTCCTCCTTAACTTTGAAGCTTTTTGTTCCAATTCTTTCATTACTACAATGACCCTCTGAAAGACTTGGAAAAATACTTGGCCGGGCTCGCATACCATGCTGGCACAAGGATTCTCTCAGGCTATCTCAGACCACTTTTGCCTAGACACGTCAAAGACAATCCCTACCCACATCACGCCATGTTGGAGAAAGGGGCCCTTGAGGTGGTGCTGACTCCCAGGACTTTATTCAAACTGGGGTTCAGAATACCCCCCAAACTCAAACACACCATCAACCATTGCTTTAATTAGGATTTCTACTGTTCTTCTCTTTCCTGGTATTTGGCCTCAGACATCAGATAGGGCACAAAGCCCATTTCCTGGGAAAAATCACACCACTACCTAACCTTGTGCTTTCCCCTCCAGCTTCACCCCCCCACCCCCCACCCTTCTAGTCTGGCAAACCTGAATACTGTCTCCAGAGACAGGGAACAGTGGCTCTGACTGACACTTAGCTTACATTTCTGAAGCCCAGAATCTAAGTATTGACTTGTTTGTTCTGTGGTACGCTGTAATAGCAGGCCAATTTAGAGTAAAGCCTGCCTCTTGCCCTGGCTAGGTAGGAGGCAGTGAGGAGGGAAGGGAAAATGGGGGAAAGGCTGGCTCCTGGGAGGGTGAGGAGATGGATACACGTGCAGAGTCTTAGTCTCAAACTTAGAAAGAAAAGAAAAAGGACGAATGTCAGAGTGAATATTTGGAGGGGAAGCGCTTAAATTAGTCTTGAAATTAAAGGAGTTTTGACATGAAAATCGCTCTGCTTAAGAAGGAAGAGGACCAAAGAGTTAAATCCAGGGTAGAATAGGAACTTACCTACACGGGGGAGAGGGAGAAAAGTGCTAATTAATTAACCAGCTTTTTAATCTTTGTGTCATTTTAGTTACTGTAGTTTTTCCTGATATAAGTTAAATTTTAGATTTTTAAAATATAGCGAGGAATGAAATGTGCTGGGCAGAAAAGAATTTACTCACGTTGTTATGACTTCTCTTCAGGTCACACGGTAGTTGCAAGATTTTTACCTTTACAAAGGGCACCTTGCTGGCTCAGTCAGCAGACCCAGCAACTCTTGATCTCAGGGTTGTAGGTTCAGGTCCCTTGTTGGGTGTAGAGATCACTTTAAAAATAAATAAATAAATAAAGGTTTTAATTTATTTATAATAAATAAATAAATAAAGGTTTTTATTTATTTATTTTTACTTCAGGAAAAAGTGAAAAAAAAATACAGAGAATTTGTCCTCGTCATCTTCTCCCCTTCTTACTGAACACTTTCAATCCTAAATCTCAGATGCTGCTATATATGAAAGGCAGTTGGCTTTCTGTTTCACTTAAATTTATATTTTTGTATTGTTACTGAAGTAATTCTTGTGTTTTGCTAGACAACTGTATTTTTCAAAGCATGATGCAAATTTTATTCTACACTATAACAAGGAAAGAATCCAGGCAGCACCAGCCCATAAGTGCATTATAATCTCCTGGAGACTGTGGACTCTGAGAAACAAACTGAGGGTTTTGGAAGGGCGGGGGTTGGGGGTTTGGGTGAGTCTGGTAGTAGGTATTATGGAGGGCACATATTGCACAGAGCACTTGGTGTGGTACATAAACAATGAATTTTGGAACACTGAAAAAAAATTAAAAAAAAAAAAAGAAAACAATCCACTTAGTTCTATGGAGAATGAAATGCTATGATTCCATAGAGGATGATATGAAACAGGCAACCTGAGTGTGTGTCCCCGCGGACACAGGCTGACCCTAGATGATGCTGGCACTCTGGAAATAGGCTGCCAGCTACCGAGTAGCAGAGAGAGCCTCAAACCAATACAGAGATAGCCTTAGTCATGCAATCTATTTTGGCATTGGAAAGCTTATTTAATCCATCTTTTAAAGTGTCTTTTACAGAGATGTCTGGGTGGCTCATTCAGTTAGGGTCCCCTCTTGATTTCAGCTCAGATCATGATCTCAGGGTCATGAGATCGATCCCTGAGTTGGGCTCCACACCCCACACGGAGCCTAAGATTCTCTCTCTTCCCCCTCTCCCTCGGCCCCTCCCCCAACTCATGCTCACGTGCTAGCTTGCTCTCTCCCAATAAAAAAATTATAAAGTATCTTTTACATAAGGTAAGCATGACAAAATTTGTTCTTATAAATTATTTCTTCAAAATAATAGCCACTTGTAATTTTATTATGCTTTCCCCCTTCTGGTTATGGCTTACTCTTATTGTTAATAATGCCAGACTTTGTACTTGACTTACCTTTCAATCTGAGTTAGCAGCTTTCCTGAAAGTCCCTGATGTGTTTCCTCATACATAACACATCAGGAAATTTTTTTTTTTTTCCCACATCAGGATACTTTTAATGATGGTAACAGGAACCCCACTCAAACTAAAGGGATTTCATTGCCTCTCATAACTAAAAGTTCAGATGAAGAACAAATTGCTTGAGTGGTTCAATTTGGGATTTTCTCCATTTCTCTGCAATGCCCAGCTCCACATTTCTGTATATGTTAGCTTTTTCCACCTTAGCTCAATCTCCATGCAATTGTAATACAGCTGCTGTCGACATTAGGGCAACCTGATACCTCATTCACATCTGGCTGGAGAGTCTGGCTTTCCATTGTTCTCTGGTAAAAGTAGGGAAGGACTTTCCCAGGAACCACCAGAAAACTTTGCCCTGGTGCCTCATTAGTGAGAATATGAGGCTGATCGCCATTCTTCACAAGCCACTGTTAAAGGGAATACCAAGACCAACCAGTTCTACCCCATAAGCCGAGGTCAATTACACAAACCTTACGAATGATAGAAGAAGAAAATCATCATCATCATCATCATCACCACCATCACTATCATCATCATTTCAGATAAGTTAAGAATATTAAACATATTGGCCTTCATTTTTTTTTTTTTCTATTAGAGACCCCCACCAATGCATCTCGCTAGTGACCTATTCCACAGCATGGAGCTTAAAGTAGCTTTTTTCTAATCTTCTGTGTCCAGCTTTTTTCTTCCCATGCTCCTCCTGCAAGCCTTCCCAATCAAGCAAGTTCTCTCTCTCTTTTTTTTTTTTTAAAGATTTTATTTATTTATTTGACAGACAGAGATTACAAGTAGACAGAGAGGCAGGCAGAGAGAGAGGGAAGCAGGCTCCCTGCTGAGCAGAGAGCCCGATGCGGGACTCGATCCCAGGACCCTGATATCATGACCTGAGCCGAAGGCAGCGGCTTAACCCACTGAGCCACCCAGGTGCCCAAGCAAGTTCTCTCTTGCTGGGTTCTGCTAAATAAAGGTAAGTGAATACCCTGTATGCTATTCATTCCTATATTAACTTGCTGGTTAATTGACACTTAGATAGCTTTGTGATGAATAATATGAAGGAATATTAGTTGTTAATTATGGTAATTGTTGTCATATGTGAATTAGTAAGGCTTGGGAATCCACCTTTTCAGGAATGTAACCCTCTACTGAAATCTTGTTTCCATGGGAAAATGAATTTATCTTCTATCATTTCCATTGGCATAAATTCATTTATTATTTGAATTAGCATATGGCTCTAAACTTAAATACCATTTTTTCTAAATTAATGTGACCATTCATTCATTCAATAAAAATGATATTGCACAATCTCATCCTGTAGATAGGAAGTGGCCATCTCTATTTTTGCAAAATGAAGGCTAAACACAATTGTGCATATTTAATAGATAGATGCAACAAGCATTTTTTTAAATTGAGTGTACCCAGGGCCTTCACATTTGTTGTTCATTTCATCTTCACAACATTTTTGGAAGGCAGATTAATAACTTCTATTTTACAGGTGAGCAAAACAAGGCTTAGAGAGGTGAGTCGCCAAACAAAGGTGACCCAGCTAGTTAAACATCAAGGCTTCGGGAGGACAGAACACAGTAAATCCTGACTCCAGTTTCACTCTACCCATGAGTTTAAATAGGGAGACATAATGGCTAGACACTGGACAGGACAATGTCAAGGCGGCAGTGAATTTAATTTCCAGGAATCATATACTGAAAGAGTATTTTGCTACATGTTAAACTTAATTCATCTGCAGTGTGGGCCACTAGACATAAGACACTGTTTGATCAGAAAAATTTTTAAGAAATAAAAATCACTACATATTAATAAGAGAGATTATTACTCACTATTCTTCTATACAGTTTATAGAATATGTTAGTCTGATCTCTCTCCTACACAGAATCAGTAATTTTCTTAAAATTGCCCAACATTTTATATTCCAAACAAAGATGCAAGCATACACACCTCCAGGTTTTTACTGACCTTGATAGTTTTGAGGAGCATTAGTCAGCTGTTTTGCAGAGTATTCTCAACTGGCATTTGTGTGATGCTTTTTCCTATGATAAGACCGGGGTTATCTATGGGTTATTGCTCACAGTCTTTTTTTAGTCACGTGTGAATGACTAAAGTCTAAGAAAAACATATGAGAGATCTGAATTAATGCTTTGTTTTGCTTACGTACAGAACTTCCCCCATTTCCCAGAAAAAATTAATTCCTCTTACTATAAAACCCCATTTGATATAAATGTCTTTTCATATCACACAGATCATAGTAGCTTCATATAATGTTCTCTTCTTGGTTTAAATAGTGTGTGAAGGTAATTAAATAGCAAAATCAGGTATTTTGATGAGGATCAAGACCAACTGACCACTCATAGACTTCCTTTTTAAACATAATGGTTTGGCTTGCCTAACAATCCCCAAAATATTTGATAAGTGCAGGATTCACAGGAGTAGATTTGACTGTTATCTTTGATATAAACTAATTAGTTCCTATTTTTCCCTTATTGGTTTTCTTGGCAACATCAAGAAAGAATTGCCTTTTTGTTTGCTAAACTTACTCTGACAGAAATCTGTTCCCTATGTTACTGCTTTTGTGGCATAAGCTTTCACATACTATCTTCAATATTTGTAGCTCATTTGCATGAAAATATAATATCTAGTCTCAATACTGCAGCTCTTAATATATGGAGAATTTGCTTTACTTTTCCATTATGTCATTGACAATTTATAAAACATATGCCTGTGGAAAATGGCATTTTTTTGGCCCAGAGGTTCACTTACAGATAATAGTACATTCAAGAAATAGCACTAAGACAAGTCATTGTAAAAAAAGACAGCCAAAAACAAAACAAAACAAAAGACAGCCAATGACTTAGCTAATTCCATTCCCAAATCTGGCCGCTGGATGTTAGCATAAGCCTGTCTTTGACCCACCCATTACCGGTATGGGTCCCTTGTTCCCATCCATCATGCCTATGGAAGCAAAGTAATCCCTTGGCTGCTCTTTCTATTCTGACCCCAATTCATAAACAGGTAGAAAGAAGTAAAATATCTGCCAATTCTAAGAGAACCGCATCATGAATCCTACTAGAAGACCCTAAGAAACACAATCAATGACAATTCTGTGATTATTTGTAGAGATCCTTTACTGCAATTTTTCTTCCATGTCAAGAATTAGAAGGAACTGAATTTCAGTTTGAACCAGAATTAATCTAATTGCCATTTTGAAGGGCAAGATGGAAGCACTTAATTTCAAGCTATTTTGGCTTCTCTTCTATCATTTCCCTCAAATTTGGGTCTACATCCTTGGGAATGTGCTGTGGATACTGGAGAGGAGGGGGGCATTGAGTTACCCCGCCATGCAGTTCTCTCTGGAAAAGTCAGTTTTATTTGGTTCCCAGTCAAAGATCCATGCAGTTAGCCACTGAGATGCCCCTATTCTAACACCTAGCCCTCTAGAAGCCAAATGTCCTTCTCACTAATTTCCTGCTAAAGTCAAGAGTCATGGGAACCATTCTGTTTCTGAATTAGCCTCATGACTTCTCATAAGTCTCTATGACTCTAAGACCAGAGACTTTCTAATCTAGACAGATTCTAGAACCTCTCTTATCTACATTTTCTTGAGGATTTCATTTCTTAGAAATTAAAATCAGAAAACCTCCTTGCCCCCTGCTTTTATCCTAGTAAACTTGGATCTTGGTAGGGGTTCCATTTTTTTCATATTCTTTTTCCTTTGGAAGAGAATTCATCTTCTCTTCCTTTTGCCTCCCCCCCTTTTTTGTGCAAATGTTCTTAATATATAATAAATGTGGGCAACTTCCTTCCCCAGGTTTCTAGACATTTTCTCTTAGTTTCTAGCTCTTTAAAAACTTTAATCCTTAGTGTCTTTTGTCTTAAAGAAGTTTTGAATGTCATGGGATCTTATTTTCTATTTCTTTTATGTCATGAGTTATCTTGTGCACTGATGGAAATTTTCTATTAATCAAGGGAAAGGCAGAGAAACTCATTATCTCAATTTTCTACAATTAATTACCCTAATTAATTACACAGAGGACCCATCCTGGTCTTTAGATGTGTTTTCAATGTGGTTGGAGTTTCTTTTGCCTTTGAAGCATTTTTCAGTGGTATAAGTGTGAGGCTTTTTTCCCCCATCCATCTATGGTTTCTTTGAAAACCTCGTCTCATGTGTTTCCTATTTTCCAGTAATTTCTGACAATGTTTTATCCACTAAAGACAGGCTCTCTTGTTCCCTCCATTCCCCCATCTTTTAGTGGATTATTGTTTTCATGGTATTTTGTCTTTTACTATAATGAATTTGACAGGAAAGTTACAGGTAAGGGAGTAAGATATGTATGCTAAATTCACCATCATTTTCTCATCTCTAACAATTTTAAAAAGTTATGAGTTAGTAGTAAAATGTCCATTCAGATTTATTGCAGTAAAGAGCACCCATAAATCAAAACTATGTAGATAAAGGCAGAACAGATTTTTAACGGGAAAGGTAAAGAATCCAAATCACCAATACAAAAACCAAGTGCCAATTTATTCATTCACTTAATAGTTTTTAATAAAGACCATTCATCCATTCTCACATATTTAACAGGAGAATGGATACACTTAGACTTACTTAATTCATTCTGACTTAAGAACTTTTTTCTCTTTTAAAATTTTTTATTTCTGCAAAGTTGATTATATCTTGTCATTTTTTCAATCTTAAAGCTTTACATTTTATTTCTATGCTACTATGCTTAACCTATACATTTAAAACATATTTTAATTTTGTAACTCTTGTTTTCCTAGTAAGTACAAAAAGGAACCACTGTATCTGCAACTTCTCTTCCAACCAAAATAAGCTTTTTTTTTTTTTTAAGGTTTTATTTATTTATTTGAGAGAGAGAATGAGCAAGTGAGATGGAGAGAGAGAGACAGAAAGACAGAGAGAGAGAGAATGAACAGGGGGAGAGAGAGAAGCAGACTCCCCACTGTGGAAGGAAACAGATGCAGAGCTCCATCCCAGGACCCTGGCATCATGACCTAAGCCAAAGGCAGACACTTAACCACTGAGACACCCAGGCTTTCCCCCAAATAAGCTTTTTAATAGGAGGCAAAGCTAACTTTCCTTCTCCTTGTACAGAGAGCTGGGTTTATTGGCAAAGGAGCTTCCTGTTGGGCTCCACTCCATTTAAGCCGAGCTCCACAACCTCCTCCTGTGGAAGCGAGCTCACTTTACCAAGAGAGTCATTTACGTGCTTCCAACTTGAAGCAAACCTTGGAGGTTGTTGCTTCCAGACTGGAAGAAGTCCAACTGTGTGTTTTAATATTGTCCTTGCAATGCCTTTCTGTTAATAACCACAAACCTGCTCACACTCAGAGTCTCTTCTGCCTCTGATCTTAGTGTCAATACCTATGTTCTATTGTAGTCCATTCTTTCTCTGTATCACCAGTGGTTTCTACAGCTCTGTTGGATTTTACCATTAATTTGATCTTGTTTATGTATCTTCCAAAAATTCCTAAATGTTTTGGGCTTACTGGTTTTCTGGCTTTGCTGTAAAACACTTCTTTATTTCTTCTATCATCAGAATGTGAGTTCAATAAGGGAGACAGGAATGTATGTTTGAGGTCAGTCAGCTTCCTTGGACTGGAAGTTTACAGATAAAACATCAGAACAGAACCTCAAAACACATATTAATGAAGATGATTTTATTGAGTTATAGGACAGGGTGCATAAGAATAAAACATTTGATCAAAATTTAACCATTTACTCAAAACTAGAAACTTTAAATAGTAAAAAGTACATTTGAAGTAAGTTTCTAAATTGTTAACTACTGATTATTTAGAATCCTTATGACTGAAGCAAATATTTAGTTATGTAGTGAACCCCCAGATAGCTAAAACAAACAATCAACTAAAGTTTGTTATGGTCTAAAACAAATGAAAGTTCCTACTTAGAAAAAAGTTGTTGCATATTAAGAAAACACAGCATATGTTAGTTAATATCCATTCCCTCCTCCTGTATCATGTTAAAGAATCACTTTCCTCTCACTTCTCCTAAGAAAACATATGAAAATCCCATGTGTAAAAAATCTTAAAGTTTGACCTTCCCTAAAACTATTTGATTATAAAGTTCTTTGGTCAGTGGAACATAAGATTTTTTCAAGTTATCCATGAAATAAAGTGGGTCAGAAATTTTCAACGGACTAAATCCTTCTTCCATCAATTGAAACTTCTGTAGTTTGAATGTCCCTGTTGTTTCCATCTTCTCCTACAAAGCAATTGTCAGGATTAGTGGAATCATTTAATATTATCTAAAATCTATAAACAGAATATTCAATAATAAGACAGACTGTAATATTTAATTATAACACTTTTATGTTCAGTGACCATCTCTCTATTTACTACTAATAATTTAACATCAGAAATTTTAAAAAATGCCCTCTAGAACAGTGGAATTTTTAGCTCGATTTACCTCTGAACTTTATTTAATATAGAAGAATTATGAAAATTGTCAAAAACTAATTACAACCAACTATAGAAGCATCTAAAATACATAGGCTTATCTCTTTAATTCACTGTCAACACAACATCACGTACAGGAAATGCTATTAGACACCAAGAAGATAAAACCTATGAAAGAGAACATTCCATTCCATAAGTCCGAATACTATAAACCAGAAAGAGTAAAAGATGATCTGAATCCTGGGTTTTCAAACTGTGCACTGAGGTGCTTTGTGGTACTTCTGTGAAATTCCAGTGTCTCTAAGGTGTATTTTTAATTTTCCAGGTAAACCCAGTGATATCTGTTGGTCACTGCTTGCTAACTACTAGCTCAAGGTAGTTCATACTTCCAATATTAGTTTGTGACACATTCTTTTCAACGATGCCATATCTTTGTGAAATAGGATTTTCAGTGGTTGCTGTGATAAAAGGCAAGTACAACTCCAAATCAATGTGGGACAAGGAATTAGGCTCTCCCTGTGCAGTCCAATCTAATTCCAAGGTTTGAGGAGTTGTACAATGCCCGATTTACATCTCTCTGGTAGTTGTGGTTGCCTAAAAATAAGAGTATTTTTTCCCTTTCAATTTATATACACTATTTTTTCAAAGAGCAATTAATTTGTTAGACCTAAAAACTTAATGAATTTCTTTTGACCTAAATACTGAAGAAAAGAAAATTTAGGTATTTGGTGAATCCCAAATGCCAGGAAATACTGAGACTCTAGAGATGCCATGAATCTAGAAAGTTTAAGAAGCTATCTGCTTTAAGGGATTTAAGAGATAAAGTGTATCTCTCTGTGACAGCTGCAGGCATGGAGAAGTAACCTGCTTTAAGTCAGATGACACACAGAGGTCCTTATAAGGTTCTATGAGTCACCTGGCCATTTTTATTCATCCTTCTGGACTAATGCAAGACTCAAGTTCCTCTGCACCTCCTTCCCTGATCTCATCCTTTCTATCCCACCCTCTTCCTAACACTGTTATCACAGAACTAGATCTGACTGTGTGGAAAAACATACTCTTTTTCTCATTTTTAGAAAATTAAAAACTCCCTGTATGTATACAATTGATATTCTGTCTTAAACACACACACACACACACACACACACAGCTCTAGCGGCACCTGGGTGGCTCAGTTGGTTGAGCTTCAAACTCTTTGATTTTGGCTCAGGGTCCTGGCACTGGGCCCCATCAGCTCTACAATCAGCACAGAGTCTGCTTGGGATGCTTCTCTCCCTCTGCCCTTCTTCCTACTCCACTTTCGTGCTCTCTCCCCACCTCTCTCTATAATATGTAAATAAATAAAATCTAAATAAACAAACAAAAACCCCCAGCTCTATAATATGCTAGGTGTATTTCTCCAGGTAAGGTAATTTTTCTTTAAGTAATAAAAACCATTAGGTAATGGTTTAATAAGATCTCATCTGATTATTTTAATTAACATTATTCTTATTTTAACTAATAAAGAATATAAAAATTTTTAACTGCTATAAATAACATTTTGTAGAGCATCTTTATATATAACATTTGTTCAGCTTGATTACTTTCTAAGGATACATTTCTGGAAATGAAATTATTAAGTCAAAATATATGTAAATTCTGAGAGCCTAATTATATATTTACCAAATTGTTTTCTAGTGAGGTTATAACAGTTTGTGTTTCCACAAGCAGAATGAAAGGATCAATTTAATTTCATCCCACCCATACTGAGTAATATCACATTAATTTTTTTTTTTTTTTTTTTTTTTTTTTGGTAAATTTAGGGTGCCTAGGTGGCTCAGGCAGTTAAGTCTCTCTTTTTTTCTTAATGTTTTATTAGTCACCATATAGTACATCATTAGTTTTTTATGTAGTGTTCCAAAATTCATTGTTTACGTATAACTCCCAGTGCTCCAAGCGTCTGACTCTTGATTTTGGCTAAGGTCATGATCTCAGTGTCCTTGGAGGGAGCCCCACATAGGGCTCTGGGCCCAGGGGGAGTCTTCCTGAGGATTCTCTCTCTCCCTTTGCCCTTTCTCTGCCCACCCCCAGAATAAATAAATCTTTAAAAAAATCTTTTTTATAAATTTAGTAGCAAAAATAATCATTTTTTAAATTTTTGCTAAATGGATTTTGGTAAGATTTTGATTTTGATAAGAGAGTTGTCTTATTTACTTTGTCAGAAGTGACTTAAAGTTTTGTACTGCTTATATCAGATAATTTATTATAATTTGTTAAATAAATATTGTTACTACCAACTAAGTACTAACAATAGCAAATACTATAATAAATATAACAGTCACATTTCTATTTCTTTAGGTGTTAAATGATGCTAAAGCATTTTCTAAGTTTGTGTAAGACTGACTTGGATTTCTAGAATAGTTCTATGCCAAAATATTTCTTCTTCTTAATGAAAGTGAATTTTAAGTTGCCCTAGGGGAAACTGTTTAAGATATTATTTCAACTACCAACTGTCTACCCCATTAAAATACATTATTTCTAAGGTAGTATGAGGAAATTCAAGAGAGAACTGAATGTGATTATAAAAGGGAAACATGAGACATCCTGTGGTGTCAGAATTGTTCATATCTTGGCTGTAGTCATTGGTGAAAAAGCAATACAGGTGATAAGAGTGTATAGATCTTAATACACACACACACACACATAGGTAAAGCACAAAATTTAACAAGATGGATAGATTGTATCAACATTAATGTCTAAGTTATAACAGTTTTGAAAAATACCACCGCTGGAGGAAATTGAGTAATCGCTACATTAAGGATCTTTCTCTGTGTTATTTCTTCCAATAGCATGACTACAACAATCTCAATAAAAATTTCAATCGAAAATGTATTAATTCTGCTTCATACTTCTGCTTACCTTTGGTATTTCAGAGGACTGCTATGAAAATAATCTGAGACAATGTGTACGAAAGCTCTTAAAATTATGTAAATGAATATTTTTAAAATTATGTAAATGAAATATATATTTATGACAGTTCAGATGATACATCCCTATGACCAAGCCATGACAGGGCCATGAAGATTGTTCAGCAAATGCTTGGAAGATGAATATGATGCTATCGATTGTTCCGCTAGGGATCTAAGAGTAATATGATGAATGTATCCAGAAAAGTTTTGTGATTGGATATTAAGAAATAAGTACTAGCTTTGGGGACACAGTATTAGAAACACGAATGGCTGAATAAATGAGTGAGCAAATTCATCCAGTGGCTGAGCAAACTCTTCTTTTTACTGTATTATATTCTAGCGACCTAACAAGAGAGTGCCCACCTCTCAAAACAAATAAACTGAGAATTCCCTAAAAGTATAGAGTTCCAGAGGAAGGCTGGACAGAACGAGGGTAAAAATTAAAAGCAGAATTGCTTAAAGCCAATTGCCTTTCAGTTCTGCACACATCCTCAGACACCTTGATGTCAGCCTGGTGGAACACAGTTCTAGGCACAGAGCACCAAGTGTCTTCACAAGTCTTGTGTACAATGGAGTTTGGGCTTGCACCATTGCTGAGGTCTTGAGTGAAGAGGAAGAAAGCAATTCTATAATTAGGACAAAGACAAAGACACCCTAGCATTTCATCAAGTTCCCTTCTATAATTAGGCTTCAAATATGGCATAAATTAGCATCCCAATGCTTTTCATTATTCTTGAGGTTTTCTAATATAAATCAAATGCACGTATTATCTAAAAGATAAAATATTATTTTGTAAATAAACCATCTCCTGGATTCCTGGTCTTGTAGTTAAGTTGAATCTTTAGTTAAGTAATATTACCTGAATTCTTAAAAATCGTGGGCAGGCATAAGCTGGTAAGAATGTTACAACTTGTTCATAAACCTTCTCCAAGTCCAGAGTCTTATTTGGTTTTAAAGTAATAGAAGCCATTCCTGCTTTTCCTTCATAATCTGAAAAAAAAGTTTGAAATAGCATTAATTTTACAAGCTCTAGGTGATTTTTAAAATGATTCTCTTAATCACATACTAATTATTGCAAATGGAGACATTAATCCTATCACAGCAGTAACAATGCAACAATAGTATAAGTGAGTGGATCCCTCCCCGAGCATATGATCGACGTCCCAGAAATAAGTCAGGAACAGGAAAGGATAGAGTCTATTCTTGACTGTCGACACTACACAAATGAAATAGATGGAATAGAAAACACCATAAATAACCCCCAGTTTGCATTCTACCACCATTAATATAAAATTTTGGGAGGAAACACTTATTTAACGGTGAATATATTCCAGACAAATATACATGTTAAGAGTCAATACAAAAATTAAAAGGTGACCAAAAAGAGAGGAGGAGTCATGATGGCGGAGAAGTAGCAGGCTGAGATGACATCGGGGAGCAGGAGATCAGCTAGACAGCTTATCTAACCATTGCGAACACCTACAAATCCAACGGGAAATCGAAGAGAAGAAGAGCAACAATTCTAGAAACAGAAAATTGATCACTTTCTGAAAGGTAGGACCTTCGGAGAAGTGAATCCAAAGCTACGGGAAGACATACCGCAGGGGGAGGGGCCAGCTCCCAGCAAGTGGTGGAGCAATGGAGCACAAAATCGGGACTTTTAAAAGTCTGCTCCATGGAGGGACATCGCTCAAGAGGCTAAACTGTGGGGAAGCCCACGTGGGGTAAGCGTAACCCCACGTCCAGCAGGGTCACAGAAGGACTGGGGGTGTCTGAGTGTCGCAGAGCTCACAGGTATTAGAGCGGGGAAGCCGGCTACAGCGACAAAGCTGAAGAGTGAGCTCTCAGCTCAGGGTTACCTTGAGCGGGTCGCAGGCTGGGTGCCACGGAGACAGAAGCGACCAGGCGCTTTTCTCCAAGTGTGAGCAATTGAGCACTTTCCTCCAGGTGCAACCAGAGGCCAGGGAGGTGGGGGCGGTTGGGCGCTTTTCTCTGAGGGCACACTGAGGAGCGGGACCCCGAGCTCTCAGCTCCTCTGGGCCGGAGACTGGGAAGCCGCCATCCTCATTCCCGTCCTCCGGAACTCTACGGAAAGTGCTCAGGGAACAAAAGCTCTTGAAAGCAAACCTGAGCGGATTGCTTAGCCCAGCGCCTGGTAAGGGCTGTGCAATTCCGCCTGGGGCAAAGACACTTGAGAATCACTACAACAGGCCCCTCCCCCAGAAGATCAACAAGAAACCCAGCCAAGACCAACTTCACTCAACAAGAACAGCGGAATTACAGAGGATGAGAAAGCAAATCTTATCTGGACAAAATGACAAGGTGCAAAAACTCACCACAAAAAAAAGAACAAGAGGCAGTACCGAAGGCTGGGGACCTAATCAATACGGACATTGGTAATATGACAGATCTAGAGTTGAGAATGACGATTCTCAAGGTTCTAGCCAGGCTCGAAAAAGGCATAGAAGATATTAGAGAAACCGTCTCCAGAGAGAAAAAAGGCCATTCTGGAGAAATAAAAGAACTAAAATCTAACGAAGTTGAAATCAAAAAAGCTATTAATGAGGTGCAATAAAAAATGGAAGCTCTCACTGCTAGGATAAATGAGGCAGAAGAAAGAATTAGTGACATAGAAGACCAAATGACAGAGAATAAAGAAGCTGAGCAAAAGAGAGACAAACAAATACTGGACCACGAGGAGAGAATTCGAGAGATAAGCAATACCATGAGATGACACAACATTAGAATAATTGGGATTCCAGAAGAAGAAGAAAGAGAGAGGGGAGCAGAAGGTATATTGGAGACAATTATTGGAGAGAATTTCCCTAATATGGCAAAGGGAACAAACATCAAAATCCAGGAGATGCTAAGAACGCCCCTCAAAATCAATAAAAATAGGTCCACACCTCGTCACCTGATAGGAAAATTTACAAGTCTTAGCGACAAAGAGAAAATCCTGAAAGCAGCCCGGAAAAAGAAGTCTGTAACATACAATGGTAAAAACATTAGATTGGCAGAAGACCTATCCACAGAGACCTGGCAGGCCAGGAAGAACTGGCATGATATATTCAGAGCACTAAACGAGAAAAACATGCAGCCAAGAATACTATATCCGGCTAGGCTATCATTGAAAATAGAAGGAGAGATAAAGAGCTTCCAGGACAAACAAAAGCTGAAAGAATCTGCAAACACCAAACCAGCTCTATAGGAAATATTGAAAGGGGTCCTCTAAGCAAAGAGAGACCCTAAAAGTAGTAGATCAGAAAGAAACAGAGACAATATACAGTAACAGTCACCTTACAGGCAATACAATGGCACTAAATTCATATCTCTCAATAGCTACCCTGAATGTTAATGGGCTAAATGCCCCAACCAAAAGACACAGGGTATCAGAATGGATAAAAAAACAAAACCCCCCATCAATATGCTGCCTACAAGAAACTCATTTTAGACCCGAAGACACCTCCAGATTTAAAGTGAGGGGGTGGAAAACAATGTACCATGCTAATGGACATCAGAAGAAAGCTGGGGTGGCAATCCTTATATCAGATCAATTAGATCTTAAGCTAAAGACTATAATAAGACATGAGGAAGGACACTATATCATACTCAAAGGGTCTGTCCAACAAGAAGACCTAACAATCTTAAATATCTATGCCCCCAGCATGGGAGCAGCCAACTATATAAACCAATTAATAACAAAATCAAAGAAATACATCGACAGTAATACAATAATAGCAGGGGACTTTAACACTCCCCTCACTGAAATGGACAGATCATCTAAGCAAAAGATCAACAAGGAAATAAAGGCCTCAAATGACACACTGGACCAGATGGACGTCACAGATATCTTCAGAACATTCCATCCCAAAGCAACAGAATATACATTCTTCTCTAGTGCACATGGAACATTCTCCA
Source organism: Martes martes (assembly GCF_963455335.1). Lineage (NCBI taxonomy): Eukaryota > Metazoa > Chordata > Mammalia > Carnivora > Mustelidae > Martes > Martes martes. The sequence continues at coordinate 98,844,603 of NC_137892.1, forward strand.
GAATAGATCACATCCTGGGTCATAAATCGGGTCTCAACTGGTATCAAAAGATTGAGATCATTCCCTGCATATTTTCAGACCACAATGCTCTGAAGCTAGAACTCAAACACAAGAGGAAATTTGGAAAGAACACAAATACATGGAGATTAAACAGCATCGTTCTAAAGAAAGAATGGGTCAACCAGGAAATTAAGGAAGAATTGAAAAAATTCATGGAAACAAATGATAATGAAAACACAATGGTTCAAAATCTGTGGGACACAACAAAGGCGGTCCTGAGAGGAAAATATATAGCAGTACAAGCCTTTCTCAAGAAACAAGAAAGGTCTCAAATACACAACCTAACCCTACACCTAAAGGAGCTGGAGAAAGAACAACAAAGAAAGCCTAAACCCAGCAAGAGAAGAGAAATCATAAAGATCAGAGCAGAAATCAATGAAATAGAAACTAAAAAAACAATAGAACAAATCAACAAAACTAGGAGCTGGTTCTTTGAAAGAATTAATAAGATTGACAAACCCCTGGCCAGACTTATCAAAAAGAAAAGAGAAAGGATGCAAATAAATAAAATCATGAATGAAAGAGGAGAGATTACAACCAACACCAAAGAAATACAAACAATTATAAGAACATACTATGAGCAACTCTATGCCAACAAATTCGACAATTTGGAAGAAATGGATACATTTCTAGAGACATATAAACTACCACAACTGAACCAGGAAGAAATAGAAAGCCTGAACAGACCCATAACCAGTAAGGACATTGAAACAGTCACCAAAAATCTCCAAACAAACAAAAGTCCAGGACCAGACGGCTTCCCAGGCGAATTCTACCAAACATTTAAAGAAGAATTAATTCCTATTCTCCTGAAACTGTTCCAAAAAATAGAAATGGAAGGAAAACTTCCAAACTCATTTTATGAGGCCAGCACCACCTTGATCCCAACACCAGACAAGGATCCCATCAAAAAAGAGAATTACAGACCAATATCCTTGATGAACACAGATGCGAAAATTCTCACCAAAATACTGGCCAATAGGATCCAACAGTACATTAAAAGGATTATTCAGGGCGCCTGGGTGGCTCAGTGGGTTAAAGCCTCTGCCTTCGGCTCAGGTCCTGATCCCAGGGTCCTGGGATCAAGCCCCACATCGGACTCTCTGCTCGGAGGGGAGCCTGCTTCCCTTTCTCTCTCTCTGCCTGCCCCTCTGCCTACCTGTGATCTCTGTCAAATAAATAATTTAAAAAATTAAAAAAAAAAAAGGAAAAAAAAAAGGATTATTCACCACGACCAAGTGGGATTTATTCCAGGGCTGCAAGGTTGGTTCAACATCCGCAAATCCATCAATGTGATACAATATATTAATAAAAGAAAGAATAAGAACCATATGATATTCTCAATAGATGCTGAAAAAGCATTTGACAAAGTGCAGCATCCCTTCCTGATTAAAACTCTTCAAAGTGTAGGGATAGAGGGCACATACCTCAATATCATCAAAGCCATTATGAAAAACCCACTGCAAATATCATTCTTAATGGAGAAAAACTGAAAGCTTTTCTGCTAAGGTCTGGAACACGACAGTGATGTCCATTATCACCACTGCTATTCAACATAGTACTAGAAGTCCTAGGCTCAGCAATCAGACAACAAAAAGAAATTAAAGGCATCCAAATTGGCAAAGAAGAAGTCAAACTCTCACTCTTCACAGATGATATGATACTATATGTGGAAAACCCAAAAGGCTCCACTCCAAAACTGCTAGACCTTGTACAGGAATTCAGTAAAGTGTTAGGATATAAAGTCAATGCACAAAAATCGGTTGTATTTCTTTACACTAACAACAACAAGACAGAAGAAAGAGAAATGGAGGAGTCAGTCCCATTTACAACTGCACCCAAAACCATAAGATACCTAGGAATAAACCTAACCAAAGAGGCAAAGAATCTATACTCAGAAAACTATAAAGCACTCATAAAAGAAATTGAGGAAGACACAAAGAAATGGAAAAATGTTCCACGCTCATGGATTGGAAGAACAAATATTGTGAAAATGTCTATTCTACCTGAAGCAATCTACGCATTTAATGAAATCCCTATCAAAATACCATCCATTTTTTCAATGAAATAGAAAAAATAATCCTAAAATTTATATGGAACCAGAAAAGTCCTCTAATAGCCAAGGGAATATTGAAAAAGAAAGCCAAAGTTGGTGGCATCACAATTCCAGACTTCAAGCTCTATTACAAAGCTGTCATCTTCAAGACAGTATGGTACTGGCACAAAAACAGACACATAGATCAATGGAACAGAACAGAGAGCCCAGAAATAGACCCTCAACTCTATGGTCAACTAATCTTCGACAAAGCAGGAAGGAATGTCCAATGGAAAAAAGACAGCCTCTTCAACAAATGGTGCTGGGAAAATTGGACAGCCACATGCAGAAAAATGAAATTGGACTATTTCCTTACACCACACATGAAAATAGACTCAAGATGGATGAAGGACCTCAATGTGAGAAAGGAATCCATCAAAATCTTTGAGGAGAACGCAGGCAGCAACTTCTTCCTAGGAACATCGCCAAAGGCAATAGAAGCAAGGGCAAAAATGAACTATTGGGATTTCATCAAGATCAAAAGCTTTTGCACAGCAAAGGAAACAGTTAACAAAACCAAAAGACAACTGACAGAATGGGAGAAGATATTTGCAAACGACATATCAGATAAAGGGCTAGTATCCAAAATCTATAAAGAGCTTAGCAAACTCAACACCCAAAGAACAAGTAATCCAATCAAGAAATGGGCAGAGGACATGAACAGACATTTCTGCAAAGAAGACATCCAGATGGCCAACAGACACATGAAAAAATGCTCCACATCACTCGGCATCAGGGAAATACAAATCAAAACCACAATGAGATACCACCTCATACCAGTCAGAATGGCTAAAATTAACAAGTCAAGAAATGACAGATGCTGGTGAGGATGCGGAGAGAGGGGAACCCTCCTACACTGTTGGTGGGAATGCAAGCTGGTGCAACCACTCTGGAAAACAGTGTGGAGGTTCCTCAAAAAGCTGAAAATAGAGCTATCCTATGACCCAGTGATTGCACTTCTGGGTATATATCCTAAGGATACAAACGTGGTGCTCCGAAGGGGCACGTGCACCCAAATGTTTATAGCAGCAATGTCCACAATAGCCAAACTATGGAAAGAACCTAGATGTCCATCAACAGATGAATGGATAAAGAAGATGTGGTATATAGACACAATGGAATACTATGCAGCCATCAAAAGAAATGAAATCTTGCCATTCGCAACAACATGGATGGAACTAGAGGGTATTATGCTTAGTGAAATAAGTCAATCGGAGAAAGACAACTATCATATGATCTCCCTGATATGAGGAAGTGGAGATGCAATGTGGGGGGGTTGGGGGGGTATGAAAAGAAAAAATGAAAGAAGATGGGTTTGGGAGGGAGACAAACCATAAAAGACTCAATCTCAAAAAACAGACTGAGGGTTGCTGGGGGGAGGGGGGCGGGAGAGGGTGGTGGGGATATGGACATTGGGGAGGGTATGTGCTATGATGAGTGCTGTGAAATGTGTAAACCTGGTGATTCACAGACCTGTACCCTTGGGGATAAAAATAAATTATATGTTTATTAAAATAAATAAATAAATTAATTAAAAAATTAAAAGGCAACATTGTTTTTAAATTTAAAAACCAGACTGGTATTTAATTCCACAGATCACTTAGTGCTTATCATGCCACCTATGGGTTTTTCCAGGGAAACAGAATAGACAACACCCAAGGTCTATTAGAGTAAACATGCCCTTCCTCTGCTTCTCATTTAAACACTCCCATCCCATTGTCCTGGGCACCTATAAACATTAGTTGGACATTTTTTACACTTATCAAAACAAAACAAAACAGCAAAGGAGAACAGCTATCCTATCATTTCAGTTTGGTAACTTTTCTTTGTCATTTTCACCATCATGAGACAATCCTCATATGCACATTTACAAAGATAAATGAAGCCAAACAGGTTTTTAAATTATTTTTTATAAAGGTTCAACTTAAGGGGCACTGGGTGGCTCAGTGGGTTAAACGTCTGCCTTCGGCTCAGGTCATGATGCCGGGGTCCTGGGATCGAGTACCACATCAGGCTCTCTGCTCAGCGGGGAGCCTGCTTCCCCGCCCCCCCTTTCCCCCCACCCCCAGCCTGTCTCTCTGCCTACTTGTGATCTCTGTCAAATAAATAAAAATAAAATCTTTAAAAAAATAAAAATAAAAAGGTTCTACTTAACTAGGGCTGCTTAGTGGCTCAGCTGGTTCAGCAGCCGCCTTTACCTCAGGTCATGATCCTGGGCTCCCTGCTCAGCAGCAAGTCTATTTCTAGATAGCCTCTCCTTCTGTCCTCCCCCTACTCGCACATGCTCTCTCTCTCTCAAATAAATAAAATCTTTTTAAAAAAAAGATTCAATGTAACCACAAGTCAGTGTTACTAAACATTTAAACTAGCATGTGTTAGGCATGCATAAACTCTAGTCATAAAGGGAACAATAACAGACTATTGAAAAGTTGGAATTATTTTCAAGCAGTGAGTCATGGACCAGAATTTTCAAGCTTTACTTAAAAATACACACATCCATTAAAATTAAGTTGGTACTGGATGTGACCATGGCATTTGTTAGCCTGGTCTAGGGCATTACTTTCCAAGACAAGACTAAGATATTTAATATATCAAAAAATGAAATGTCGAATTAGTAAGATTGTTACAAAAGTAAAGAAAAGCGACACATTTATTTTGAGAATTCTTCCAAACCTGAAATATACTCGTACCTGGCACTGTCACCCCATAGACGTTTGTCTCCTGTATGAAATCCAACATTCCAATAACATCAGCAACCTCTGTGGTGGCAACATTTTCTCCTTTCCACCTAAATGAAAACCAAGTTCCAGTGAATGTACCTCTGTCTGAAGAAGTAGGTACCCAGTTTTAGCTTCAGTACCTTGTGTTTGGTTCTGAGCAAGTTCCAAGTAACCAAACACAACGGCAGTTTTTGAAACAAAAGGCATTTCCAAGGAAGCACTTCACTGAGAAGTCAACGAAAGCAGAATCATTATTTTAATTAAAATTACTTTACCTGTGTTTCATTGGCATAAATCGATTACTGTAAGATGTTTTTCTACAGTATGTCATAAAAACAAAGGAATGATAATTCCTCTTTATTTTGAATTGTAATTACAATTAAGTATAAAACATTGCCTATCTCTAATGATAGAGTCAGAAAAAATGAAAGTTCCAGTTGTCTCTCAGGGTACTGACCTTTAATTTCTAGGGGTTAACCCCTTTGGATTCTTTAATGCAAATGAATTATGGATTGAGTATATTCAATTAGAATAATTTTATACAAAGTGAGCCCATAAGTTGGCATAAGGAGGTAAGGAAGTATGATTCATTTATCCATTCGAACATTTTTTTTAATGTCTCTTGTATGTCCCTCATTATTCCATAGTCATTGAGTAGTAAAGCAAAATCACTGAATAAGCCTAAAATCTTAAGGAATTAAGAAGGAAAATGTAAGAAAGGAAAATTTTGCTGTTTCATTGTTTTTATCATTCAGTCAAAAGTAGACCAGACTTGACCGAACTGGTTTTTGTTTCAACTCTGCCATTTAAACATCACATCTGTCTACTTATTTTGTATTCTTAAAAAAAAGGAGCTCACTGATTTGGACCAAAGTGATTCATTTAAAAATGATAAAAATTGACATCAACACTTAAATTAGGTTTCAATCTAGAAACAGATGGCCACTGAATTTTTAAATGGGGAGACATTACAGAGATGAAAGCGTTCTGCCTGCCCCAAAGGTACAGACCATGTGGTCTACAATCTTTCCACAGAGCCTTGCTTGGACATGGTGCACAATCACAGAAGAAGCAGTATGACCCATGCTATTTCGCACCTGAAAGTGTCGCCAATACGGTCCCAAAAATAAAAGAAATTGTCCTGATCTTGCACCATTAAGTCTCCTGTATTAAAGTAAACATCTCCCTTCTTAAAAACATCACAAAGCAGTTTCTTCTCTGTGTGTTTCTTACTCCCGGCATAACCAAAGAAGGGATTCTTCTTATTCACTCGACAAATGAGCAGCCCAGGTTCTCCTGGGAGAGAAAGGCACTTTTTGGTGACTTGATTAAAATTATTATTACACATATCATGCACATACTTAGATTATATCTGGCCAACACAACCAGTGTTCCCCTGAACTTGATTTTTATTATATTTGATATTTACCCTGGGTGCCTACATCCTGCATCCAACACACCCTTTCACAGACTGCCACCAACACAAACCACTTTGGAAAAACTAGCAAAAAGGAAAGGGAATGCAGGCAAAGGCACATTAAATTTATTTTACATCCTATCCTGGGGGGATAGACCAAAGGCTACCTTTATTTCAAGTTCCAGAGATTTTAACACTGATAATAATGAAACTATATAAGTAACCATAATAATAATTTTAGTAAGATTATGATAGTAGCAATATTTATCAGGCTTTTACCATGCAGCAAGCCCCATGAGTCCCTTGCAACTGTCATCCTATTTATTTTTCACAGAAATCCTTTAAAAATGATAATTAAAATCCTTATTTCACAAGGAAGGAGCCATGGCTCAGAAAGGTCAAGTAAGTTACTGAAGTCCAACACTGTTTAAAGGAATGGACCTAGAACTCAAATTCAAGTCCTTGATTTTGCAACAAGCTCTCTGTTCAATACTATCTCAGATCTAGAAGGTAATAGAAGCTTAAGAAAACGTTTTATTCTTATAGGATGTTATGTGGAAATCCTCAGTGGGCAAGAGATGAGGCATGAAAGTTATTAGTATTCTTTATATGTAGACACATTAACTGAAACAAATTTTCAATCAGATTTACTCAAATTAATCAGGATTTTGCCCAGCAAGCTGCAAGATAGAAATCTACTTCTACGAGAAGGGTGGAAGACAAAGGGGAGCAGCAATCACTGTCCCATAACATCCCAAGGCCATTGTTGACTCGATTTGCCCCCCTGTAAACAGAGGCAATGTCCACGTGACTAATCAGATGGGGTTAATTCCAGAACACGGTAAATCAATTATGTCATTTTAACATGATTCAATGTTCATTGTTCCCACTCCTGCTGGACATCCTGGCTTCCACAGGCACATATGCCATTGGCCAAGCCAAGTCTGGTTGGCTACTGCAGAGGCCCCTCATTGTCACTGTCATCATGGACACCTTCATCATCACCGTCGTCACCATTGTTACACTTCCTGAGCGCTTTCTGGAGACCAGTCACTATTCTGAGCACTGTATTTATCTGATTCTCATCACAAACCTATAACACAGGCCCTCATATCATCTTCATTTTACAGTAAAGAAACCAAGAAAGATATAGTAATTTGCCCAATGTCATACAGTTACCAAATGTGGGAGATGGGCTTTGTTGTTGTTTTAAAGCCTCAGGCTCCACGCTGAGATCAAGACTCAGATGCTTAACTGACTGAGGCACCCGGGTGCCCCTGAGATGGGTTTTTATAAACCAAGTTCATCTGACTCCAAAAGCTGTCCTCCAACACATATTCCTTCAGTTACATTCTCTCTATTGCAGAAATCTCCAAGCCTCTCATGTTCCCCTTAAAATTTATATTCTTTGTTTTTCTTCTTCAAGACACAGGTTGACAGTTTCTTCCCTGACAAATTATTGCAAATGCTTAAAAAGATCATAGTTTTTGTCATCTATCTATTCCAGGGAAATGTATGCAAGACACAGTATCATTAATGGAGAAAATATTGAGTAATTTATAATGAGAATCACAGAACACTAAAGCAAATGTTTGGGGATGATCCGCTTTTATTTATTTATTTATTTATTTTAAGATTTACAGATTTATTTATTTTAGAGAGAGAGAGAAAGAGTGCAAGCACAAGTCAGGGGAGGAGTAGAGGGAGAGGGTGAGCACGAATCCTCAAGCAGACTCCCACTAAGTGAAGAGCCCACACAGGGCTCAATCCCAGGATCCTGAGATCATGACCTAAGCCAAAATCCAGTCAGCGACTGAGTCACGCAGGTGCCCAGGGACAACCTGCTTTTTTTTTTTTTTTTAACCTGCTTTTTTAAGAAACCCTGAGTTTGTACAAGCAGTTCTGAGACTCAAGTTCCAATGTTGATACTGTCCTAAATCCAATAAATAAAACACACTAGGAGTGCATGGCTGGCTTAGTCACTAGAGCATGAAACTCTTGATCTTAGGGTTGTGGGTTTGAGCACCATGTTGGGTGCATAGATTCCTTAAAAAAAATAAAATCTTAAATTAAAAAAACAAAATAAAATACACTAGAAAGGTGTGAATAAACAAAGTTCTTTACAATCTTTTTAGAATTGGCTTTTCTCTTGGACACAGCTTACAGACCTGAATTAGGGGAAGATATCTGATAAATGCTCTTAGGTTTGAAATTTAGAGGACAGGGCAATTTGTTTTTTAATATACAAGGCTTATATTCTTTCCAAGATTCCAGCTACCAAAACACGCAAACAAGCCAGGTTTGCAACCTTTATCTCCACATTTAAAGTTAAGATTTAAATGAATTCATCTTTGAAATGTAGCCTAAGCATATTCTAAAAAAAGTAAAAAGTAATTTTGGCCTGATTTATCCAGCCTGAATCTCTAAACAATTCCAAGTGCACATATCTACACTGAAATCTCTAGACTGATCATATGCAGCAGCAAGTTAATTGTCTAACCAAAAATTATCAGAAACTATACCTTGGTGGAGGAGGGGAGTGAGATGGAGAAAAGCAGCAGGTAGGTAGCAAACCACATGCCAGGCTCTCTGTAGGACTCTGCATACATCACCTCATTTAATGGTCAACAAGAACCTCACAAAATAAATATTGTCAACTCTACATATGAAGAAAATGAATCTCAGCTCGAGTGGCCTGCCCAAAGTTATACATTTTCTAAGGGTGAGAGCCCAGATATAAATGTAAGCCTGCCTGACTTTCCACTATACCTAGAGTGATAACTAAGGCATTCTTTTTTACATTTTATCTTGGTGATAGAGGACATTAGCACTACTGTTACAACTAGAAGAGTAGATCAGGAAAAAAAGGATCCCAGTAATAATCCATTTTAAATTTTAGTAACTGACCATCTGAGTGACCCAATTGGGATCCCTAATACCTAATAATGAAACTATTCTACCTGCATTGAAATTCCAAATAAATCTCATCACATATCCATAACAGCTATTCTTTCTTCTCTAAATTCAGTAGTAATTGAATAGAAATTCAGAAACTTTTGCCTGAAAAGACATGGTCAAACGCAAGAATCTTACCTTTCTTCACATGAATACACCACCCCTGTTCATTTCTAATGGGTTCATCTTTCTGAAAATCATACTTTAGCAAGTCAAAACTGAAAAGAAGCTGCAAAAACAAAATTCAACAAACAACAAAAACAATAACGAAATATTTATTTGTGCAGTGACAACTACTGGTGGCAGAGTTTATGTTCAGGCAACTGAAATAAAGAATTAGAATGCAGATTTACAAAAAAAAGTAAACTTTCCTGATAAAAATTAAATACATATTTGAAAATCAAAACTGAAGGCATTAGTAAAGAGCACTTACATGAAGGCATTTACTTACATTTCATTTTATGTTGCATATTACCTTAGCAAAACATTAATTTTATTCTTAAATGAGCAGTATCAAACATCCCGGTGCTCTACTAACTCTAGCTAAAAGGAACACTTCCTGCTTTATTCTTTTTGCAATCATTCAAAAATATCCCTTCGGGGGCACCTGGGTGGCTAAACTGGTTAAGCATCTGAATTTTGGTGTCAGCTCAGGTCATGATATCTCAGGGTCTTGAGATCCAGCCCCACATGCTTGGGATTCTCTCTCTCCTCTCCCTCTGTCCCTCTGTTCATGCTCTTTCTCAAATAAATAAATAAATAAAAATTTTTAAAATCCCCTGAAAGTTTTAATAAAACCAAAGTTTCAACTACACGAAGACAAGAATTTCGTTGTCTGTTTTTAATTTACAATCCCTTAAAAAAGGGATCAGATGCCTATTTGACTTTGAACTTTTCCCCAGGCCTTTCACCTTTACATCCCTAAACTAACACTTAGTACTTCTGTGCTGTGAGATAGCAAATTTGTTAGAACATGCTCATCAAGTTGGGAAACAAGCTAGTTGGATATCTCTCCTTGTCCCCAAATATTTCCAGCTACTCTGCTCCTGTCGTGTCCACCTATCCACTAAGAGGTGATTCTGGGAGGAAAAATTGCAGATTGGTTCAACCCCACCCCTTCCTTTTATATATAAGAAAACTGGAGTTTTGCCAATCAATTAAACAAGCTATCTTATTAAGGTGAACTAGGAAACAGTCATCTAAAATTACAGAAAAAATAATAACGAAGAACACATAGAAGAGAGAAAGACAAAGAGGAGGAGGAACAAAGTGAATAAATATAGAGCAAATAAGTGGGAAAAGACGAATAAAATTAATGGGGTGCCTGGGTAGCTCAGTCGTTGGGCATCTGCCTTCAGCTTGGGTCATGATCCTGGGGTCCTGGGATCGAGCCCCAAGTCGGGCTCCCTGCTCCGCGGGAGGAGGCCTGTTTCTCCCTCTCCCACTCCCCCTGCTTGTGTTCCCTCTATCACTGTGTCTCTCTCTGTCAAATAAATAAATGAAATCTTTAAAAAAAAAAAAAACTTTTAATAGACTATATAAAGGAATGCATTTGACAAGCATCATTACAAGTGTGTTTAAATTGATAGGGAGAAAGGTAGGAAACTAAGTAATAAAATAATCTATAAAAAATGATACCACACCATTTTAAGTAATGCAATCAATCTAATTCCCTTGAATTTAACCAAAGAAAATGGAACTGAAGTTAAATTATGTGTTTCTTTAGCAAGAGAGAAATCAGTCCCTGCGGCATCAAGAATTTAACCTTAACCCCAGTTTAACCAGGGGTCTGGCTTTCACTCTCAGCTTCTGGGAGATTCTCTCTATGCCTTGCAATGTCATGGCCAACAGGACTCTATGTGTTAGTCTAAGGGCTTTTGGCATCCACATAGTGACAGTATGATTCAGATTGAGTGTCTCTGAGCCACACGAATAACATGATGTGGGGTGGGGACTTTGGGTCTCCCAGCTTGACCTTCTGAGGGATTCGGGAAAGAGGTCAGCCTCACAAGCAACCAAATAGATGTAAATGATGGAGCTGCAAAGAAGACTGCGGACACCAAGGCTGGTGAGCTTCCCTAGCTGGCAATACTCCGTGTACATGGTCACCCATCAGTTCTAGGAGAGTAATGCCATCCTGACTCCACATGAAAGGACCCCTAAAAGCCTTCCATTTGGTGCCCTTCTGATTCTGCCCTACTGCTTCTCCCTCCATCTGATTTTAATCCGTATCCTTTAGATGTAATAATAATAAGTACAAGCGTAACAGCTTTTGGTAAATTTTAAGTCCTCAGCGAATCATTGAACCCCGAGTGGGTTGTTGGGACTTCAAAACTGGCAAGTGCTGTGAGAAGCGACGGTGGCCTCGTGGAGATTAATGCCTAACTGCACTGCTGGTTAAATTTCCTGGTCCATAAAAATTGCCTACTTTTAAGATAATAAATAAGTTTACAGAAATCTGAAGGTATCTCTTTATTAAATATTTTTATTTATGTACTTACTATGGAAGATGAGAAAATTAGTACCTGTATTTCCTCCTCTCCTCCCACCCAATTCCCATCATAGTTAGTGCTGTGTTTTTATATTTTCAGGATTGATACTGCCATCCCATCTATAAACATAATTTGGAGCTTTTCAATCTTCTGTATTTAAATGGATTCAATCAAACCTTTTAACTGAAGGTGATTTCTTCATTTCTAAAATCTGCTTTCTCTTCGGGTTGACTGGATATTTCCACTGAGTCAATTTTATAAAGATGTATGATGTTTTTATACATATAGGGGTATTGTATTCTCTGAATTCTTAAAATTTGGAGAACATCTTTGTTGCCTTTTTACTCAAAGAACAACTCAGTCAGAAGTAAAATTCTTAGGTGAATACCTTCCTTACTTTTTTATTTTTCCTGGCTTTGAGTGTTTAGTTCTTGTTTTAAGAGATGCCTGAGATGATTCCCATCTTCACCCTACACTTTGTACAACCTTTGTTTTCTCCTTATGGTTCTTTATGTTCAGTAATTTTACCAGTATATATTTTTCTGATGGTCATTCTGTACTTTTTTTTTCCCCCTAGAACATAGTGTGCTCTTTTGCTAAAGACTGAAGTCTTTTAGGAAGTTTTCCTCTATTAGGTTTCAAATCATTTTTTTTCTTTTTGATCTTTTTTTTCTTGCAGAAACACCAATTAGTGGATGTCAGATGATTGTATATGTTTTCAAAATCAATCTTTCTCATTTATTTTATATTCTTATTTGCTTATTCTTTTTATTGTGTTTGTGTGACTCCTTAATCCCAACCATCTTGCTCCCTAACAATGTTTAGAGCCTGTAATGTGGTGTTCATCTCTGCAATACTTTCATTCTTAGACCCTTTTATTTTTCTCCTTTGAACTGAGTGTGTCTACTTTTCAACTCCTTTTGTTAATTTATATTTCCCTTGTACTTTCGTATCTTTCGAGCTCTTATTTCTTTTTAAAAGATTTTATTTATTTATTTGTCAGGGAAAGAGAGAGAGAGAGCACAAGCAGAGGGAGCAGCAGGCAGAGGGAGAAGCAGGTACTCCCTGAGCAGGGAGCCTGATGTGGGACTCGATCCCAGGACCCTGAGAGTATGACCTGAGCTGGAGGCAGAGGCTTAAGGGACTGAGCCACCCAGGTGTCCCACTGAGCTTTTATTTTATTTATTTTTAAACATTTTATTTATTTAATTGACAGACAGAGAGGGAACACAAGCAGGGGGAGCAGCAGAGGGAGAGGGAGAAGCAGGCTCCCGCTGAGCAAGAAGCCTAAAGAGGGGCTTTGGGCTCCATCCTAGGACCCTAGGATCAAGACCTGAGCCCAAGGCAGATGCTTAATGACTGAGCCACCCAGGTGCCCCTGAGATTTTATTTTTAAAGAGAATATTATTGCAATTTTTGAATCTATGGGAAATTGTTTTACTAAATATTCCCTGGTCATTTTATAGGGCTTATCATTTTGCTGTGTATTTGTATTTTTTTGTCAGCTACCTTTTATTAAGACTTCTTTTCTTTTCTTTTCTTTTTTCAAGTTTTATTTCTTCTAGGGATTTCATGTTTGTTCTCTCCCAATTATATCATCCCTGGGTGTAGAAAAGGAGAAGCCAGTCTGTAACTGTGACTTGGATTTGTCTCTCAAATGCAGTCACCAAATTTTTTAGTGTTTGCTCTGGGGGCTTATATGGCACCATTCCCTTCGGCTGCATACATTTAAATGGTAAGTACAGCACACACGAAGGACATTTGGGACGCAGGAACTTTGTGTTGATGCCTCATCTTTTTCCTTTTTTATTAACAGCCTATCTCTGTTTAGATGCTGATTTGTCTGTGAAACGGTAAGTGGAAGCTTCCATTAGGTTTAAGTTTTTGAGAGATGGACTTATCAGATCTCTCCACATGATTATGAAAGTTATTGGTCCAAATTTTTCTGGTGACTTGGTATGTAACAAAACAATAATATATGCATAATATAATAATAATGAGAAAAGATAGAACTGAATTCATTTGATACCAGGTACAATTTTTTTCATTTCCAAACTGAAAAAAAAAAAAAGTTGAAAATCAGTTGTTTTCCAAATAAATTGGGGACAATGACTTCTTGCTTTATTGACAGTATTGCAGTCTGACAGGGAATTTAAGATGTTATAAAATTATAATGAGGTCAAGTCAGTAATGTAAAATACAAATCTTCTTCACTGTACTCCTGTTGGATGACTACTTGGGAATGACTCAGATTCACTAAGGAGCTTTAATACGAATATGAAATTCTTAATGGAACCAGTGCAACGAGTTGAGAAATTTAACTGTAAGGACTGAAAAACTCAATAAATATCAGCACTTACTTTCCCAAAATTACTTTTCAGAATGCAGCTGCATTTCTGAGAGGTCGATAAGACCCTCAAAATCCCAAAGAGTATATCATAAAAGTAGTTTGTGCCTTCTCTAGGTTCCAAACACAAGATAAATTTATACCAGCTTTGAACCTATTTCTTTACTTTTTAAAAATTATATGTCTCTCTTCTGATACTTCTCACTAAATGTTTATTTCATGTCTTTTTAATTTTTGTTCTTGATTAGTTCCTTATTTTTATTTTCTTTGAGTTTATTTCAGTTGCTTTTTAATTAACCCCCAGAAATGGATATTTAGCTCGCAAATTTTCAACCACTCTTATGTAGGTCCAAAGTTTTGAAATATAACATTTTAATTTTGATTCAGCTCCCATTATTTTTTTTCAGATTTATTTTTATTTATTCACTTGAGACAGAGAGATAGCACAGACAAGAGCCCGAGCAGTGGGAGGAACAGAAGGGGAGAGAGAGGGACAAGCACCAGTAGACTTTCTGCTAAGCGTGGAGCCTAAGCATGGGATCCATCCCACAACCTGAGATCATGACTGAAGCCAAAATCAAGAATCAACTGACTGTACCACCCAGGCGCCCCATCTCAAAGTATTTTTCAATTTCAATAATGATTTTTTTGTCCACTCACAGAAACTTACAGATATCCTATAACCCAATATATAGATGACCTACCTGTCATTTAAAAAATTTATTTCTACCTTAATTAAACTGCTGTCAGAGAACATAATCCATATTTAATCCTCTGAAGTTTGCTGAAATTCCCTAAGTGGCCCAGTAATCTTTGTGAATGTTTCATAAGTGCTTGAAAAGAAATGATATTCTGCAGTTTTTAGATGCAGTATCCTACAAATGTCTGTTAGTTCAAGTAACTTGTTACTGCATATTCTATAACATTGAAGGTTTTCTTTTGTTTGTTCTAACAAATACTGAAAGAGCTATAATACAATATCCTACTATGATTCTGGAGTTGCTTATTTCCACTTGAGTTTATAAACATTGTGCTATATAAATTTAGAAACTATTTTCTTTAATTTCACTTTTATTCTTTAAAAAATATTGTTCAGTGTAAGCTTTATTTTGACAATTACTTTCTCCAAAGCGGTTCAAGACATTGTTCTTTTGGCTTCCATGGTTGCTACTGAGAAATCAGCTGGAAGTCTTTTACTCCTAGGTAAGTGATTTTTTGGGTGGCTTTTAAGATTTTAGTGGTATCTTGGTTTATCAGAAACCTATACATAATTTTTTTAAAGATTTTATTTATTTATTTGACAGAGAGAGGGATCACAAGCAGGCAGAGAGGCAGGCAGAGAGAGAGGGGAAGCAGGCTCCCTGCTGAGCAGAGAGCCCGATGCAGGGCTTGATCCCAGGACCCTGAGATCATGACCTGAGCTGAAGGCAGAGGCTTAACCCACTGAGCCGCCCAGGAGCTTCAGAAACCTATACATAATTTTTGAATGATATAAAAATGAAGTGTAAGCAGAAACACTGGATTGAAAAGACTCAGGAAAAATGGAAAGAGTCAAATTGACATGTATCAGAAACTTTGCTTGTTTTTTATATATTTTCTTATTAACTTTGAAAATAGAACAAAAACCACTTGGGTATCATTATCCTCACATTATAGAGGAAAATCTGGGAGACAGTTGAGGTTTTTATAACCTATGGTTCACCTAGAAGCCATGACTTTATAGACATTCTCAACTTAAAAAAGAAAAAAAAAAAGAAAAGAAAAAGGAAAGGTGATTGTATTTACTGTAATTTATAAACAGGACATCTAGAAGAGAGGTAAACTGACCTCAATATATTTATGTAAGGAAAATACTGTACTTACTTTGTGAAAGAAATTTGTTCTCCCAACCGATCCTATTTTCCCAGTGTAATTCATGAAACTAATGTTTCCTTCAGTAGCTCCATAAAGTTCACACATCTTAATATTTCCAAATCTGTCTAAAAATTCCCTCCATACATCACTCCGTACACCATTTCCAACTGCCAAGCGCACTTGATGATCTTTTTCTCCTTCTCTCTGTTAGAAGAAAAGATTTTACTTGTAATTTATTATTTCCAGTTCTCCATTCTTTCTTTCATTACTATGACTTTATCTGCAAATATCCAGAAGTTGCACATATGCAATAATGGAAAGGAAGTTTAAAAAAAATCACGTTTAACTCTGTTGCTGAACCACGTACAATAGCTAATGAAACTAACACTGGCCTAGAGTAACATAGCTTTTATTACCCCATATCTGGTAAAAGATCTTTACCTTCCAGATTACGAAAGCCTTATTTTGGTAGAGATCAGGTAAGGAAGAAAGCATATTTCAGGAAAAAAAGCATTACTTTAAAAAAATTATAAAATATACTTGAGTTTGTACTCTTAGCTCTACTAGTTATTGTCCATATAACTTTGAACTAAAAGGTTGAATACCATTGTGATTCTCCATTTGTTCAGCTGTAAAAATGAGAATACCTTTCTCATCTGTATACTGCAGTATATAGGTAAACCCAGGGCCTAACATAGGGTAAATGATACACTGATATCATCTAATCCCTGTAATATTTGACTTGCAAATATTATGGCAACTGCTTATAAATATTTTTTTTTATTGTGTTATGTTAGTCACCATACAGTACATTAGTTTTTAATGTAGTGCTCCAAGATTCATTATGTATAATACCCAATGCTTCATGCAATACATGCCTTCCTTACTACCCATCACCAGGCCCTATGACCTGGCAATTATAAATATTATTTTTAAATATGCAATAGTCTCACATTTTTTCTTCTGACTGATACTTAAGAATTGAAAGAGAACTAGAACTATATTTTATTCTACACTCAGCAGGCACTATGTTAACATGAATTATACACTGATCAAAAATGAGAAACTCATACCTGTTAGAATGGCTATTTAAAAAGAAGACAAAAAATAACAAGTGTTGGCAAGGACAGAGGAAAGGGAACCCTTGTGCTCTGTGGGTGGGAATGTGTATTGGTAGAGCTACTATGGAAAACAGGAGAGAGGGTCCTCCAAAAATTAAAAATAAAACTCCCATGTGATCCAGCAATTCCATGTCTGGGCACTTATGTGAAACATAAGTGGAAAAGATATTTGCACACACACCCCCCCGCCAATGTTCACTGCAGCATAATTTAGTACCCAGGACACAGAAACAACCCAAGTGCCCACTAACATATGAATGGACAAAGAAATTGTAGTACACACACACAAACACACACACACACACACACACAGTGGGATATTACTAAGCCAAGAGAAGGGAAATATTGCCATTTGCAACAGCACAGATGGACCTTGAGGGTATTATGCTTAATGAAATAAATCAGACAAAGACCAAGACCATGTGATTTCATGTATATGTGAAATCTAAAAACAAAAGCAAAAACAAAACTCAAAATAATCCCCAATCTAAAGCTCACTGATATAGACAACAGACTCAAGGAGTGGGGTGAGGGTGAAATGGATAAAGGACATCAAAAGGTACAAACTTCCAGATATAAAATAAGTCAGTCATGGGAATGTTACATACAGCAAGGTGAGTACAGTCAAAAATACTGGGCTGAATATTTGAAAGTTGCTAAGAGTAAATCTTAAAAGTTTCTCCACAAGAAAGAGAAATTTCTAACTATGTGTGATATTGGACATTAATGAGATTAATTTTGGTGATCATTTTGCAATATTCACAAATATCAACTCATTCTGTTATACACCTAAGACTTATATAATGTTAAATGTCAATTATATTTACCAAAAAATTGAGTAAGAGTATAGTATGAATTAGAGTAAGAATATACTATAAGTATAGTTATGATAAATCCATGATTCCCCCTGAGCGACTCCCATCCTTGCCAAAAATAATTATAAAATTAACAAGAAATAATAATACATCAACAACAATAAAAATCAATATCCCTGACACTTATAATTAAAAATACATAACTGAGCACATTCTTTATCTCAGTTCCTTCTCAGTCTTAAAGGAAAGATTTTTATCTATTAACTCAGTGGGAAAGGCTGGCATAAAGGCCTGCAGGTGGGAACACAAAACATGCTCTGAGGTGTTACAGAAGCAGTAAAAAGAATGAGGAAGGCAGAAGGCTTGGCTGAAAATGTCTAAGTACTGCGTGTGGTGCAAAAACAATGAATACTGTAACGCTGAAAAGAAAAAAGAAAGAAAGAAAGAAAGAAAGAAAGAAAGAAAGAAAGAAAGAAAGAAAATGTCTAAGAAGCCCCTGCGCCCTTAGATATTCCAACATATACAATGCATCTAGGTGTCTGCCCTCGCTATGTGTTACACAGATACCAGAGACTAACTTTCTGGAGAAGTCCATCCAGACAGTCACCAGTCTGGGGTTGAGGAATCTACTGAAGACAGTAGTGTTACAGAAAAGTATGAATACTAAATGGTGAGATCATTAAACTCTTCTGCTCTGATCTCAGAGCAAAACTAATCTGTAGTGACAGAAATCAGAATACTGTTCACATTTGGTGGGACAATGGCTGATTCTTAAAGCTATCCAGGGGGATGGTCTTCAAGAAAAAAATAAACAAGGGTGCCTGGTGGCTCAGTTGGTTAAGCAACTGCCTTTGGCTTAGGTCATGATCCCAGAGTCCCGGGACCAAGTCCCGCTTAGGGCTCCCAGCTCCATGGGGAGTTTGCTTCTCCCTCTGAACTTCTCCCCTCTCATGCTCTAACTTTCACTCTCTCTCTCTCAAATATATAAATAAAATCATTTTTTTTAAAGAAAAAAATAAACAGAATTACTTAAAAATACTCCAAGTGCTGTTAAATCATAATGAGAAATTTCAGCTGCGATGGAAAGTTTGAGAGTATTTCAATACTAACTCATTTAGATCCTAATTCATTGGGTGTTTAGAAAGCCAAATTTTCTAAGAAGCAACTATTAGAAATGAAAAGTTGAAAAAATAAAATGGTAATGATCTTTTAATTACATGATGTGCCTCAGCTGTGAATAAAATGTACATATTATAATTTCTTTATAATAACTTAAAAAAACCTGATTATCGGGATAATTACATTGGTGCCAAAGAGGGAGAAGAAACAATCTATAAGAATATGTGAGTAGAAAGCCAGGTAGATGACAATTAAAACTAAAAATCAAGAAATTAGTAACATACGTATTTTATTGAGAAATATGCGACTAGATAACAACCAAAAATATGTTAAAATAATGAAGTGTGTTTACTTCTAGAGATCAGGTATTGATAGCAAGGGGTTACCTTTATTTTGAGAGTACTACTGTTTTTTTTAAACTATAGAATTCCTTATGTGATAAAATAAAAATTAAATTAAAAAAATAAACTAGGAAGCAAGCAAGAGTGTGGATATATTGAAAATAAGACTCCAAGCTGCTGACTTCCTTGGCCCTGCATCAACAGGGTTGAAGGTAAACATTCTACAGACAGAAAAAAAAAAACTCACTCAAGATACAAGCAGCTCCTTTCAAGACAGAGGAGCAGCTGTGTACTGGTTCCCACCTTCCATGGGCATGTTGGATATGGCCAACCTGCCACGGAGTTCGTTCTTGGATTTTCTGCTATCATTTTTTTCTGTACAAGACAGTAGTGCTGCTAATCTTAGGATTTATTCTGCTTGAACAGAGAACAATCTTTTATATACTATAGCTCTTGGATGCTTTCCAGGTCAGAGATGAGTCTCAGCAA
This sequence comes from Martes martes, assembly GCF_963455335.1. Taxonomy (NCBI): domain Eukaryota; kingdom Metazoa; phylum Chordata; class Mammalia; order Carnivora; family Mustelidae; genus Martes; species Martes martes. Next base: position 98,864,428 of record NC_137892.1, read on the forward strand.
GTATCATTACTTATAAAATGTGTTGTGCACTCCAGAAAATAGTAAGAAGGTGTTTATAAACCAAATTCCACAGACTTCAACCTGTGTGTGCTACAGCCAGACAAGCTTACTAAATGAGGATAAATATTCATCCAAAAATGATTGGATTGATAGAGAAAATCGTATTATCAATACTAGGGTAAGGCTTTTGTCTAAAAATATCAAATCCACTTATGTAACTCTTAAGATACCTTTATTTTATGGTCTTCTCTTTTATTTTACTTTTTAAATTTATTTATTTGAGAGAGAGAGAGAGAGAGCCTGTACATGAGGTGGGGGGCAAGTGGTGAGGTGGGACAGAGGGAAAGGAGAAAGAGAATCCTAAGGAGGCTTCAAGCTCAGTGCAGAGCTGAAGGCAGGCTCCATCTCACGGCCCTGAGATCATGACCTGAGCCCAAATCAAGAGTCAGATACTTTACTGACTGAGCCACCCAGGCACCCCTAAGCTGGCTTTTATAATTAAAGTATGGTTTTCATTAGGCAAAGACCAATTATTTTCAACACTCGCACAAATCACTCTAATTTTACAATGACATTTGCAGAAAACATTACTACATTCTGCTTAAAAATAGTTCCTTCCATTTGTATTGGGCTTCTCAGTTTAGATTTTTTAATGTATATCTCATAACTGGATTATGAGAAGCAGGGGGCAAATGAGGACAACTGGGTGTTGCCACCTATTTTATATAACGATGGGAACCATGGCTCAAAGAGAAGTGACCAGCAGAAAGTCATACAACAAGAGTCTGAAACTGAACCTGTGTCTTTTGATTCCATAGTCAATGCATTACTTTCTTTCTGCATAAAGTAAATTTGTTGGAATTTTTTTTTAAAGATTCATTTATTTGAGAGAAGAGAGAGAGCACACACACACATGCAAGAGTGGAGGGAAGGGGAGAGGGAGAGAATCTGAAGCAGACTCCCCACTGATTCTGGAGCCAAGGCAGGGCTTGATCCCAGGACCCTGAGATCATGACCTGAGCCAAAATCAAGAGTCTGATGCTTAACTGACTGAGTCACCCAGGTGCCCCTATCTGTTGGGTAATTCAGCAACTAAGAGATATGTGTACTCTTAATGGAAATTATAACATGAATGGTATAAGCAAATAGAAAAAGATACGTATATTTTGTAGGCATTACTACCCATGAAATACAGATCATTAAATATTAAAATTAGCACTTGTTAAAAACCATTAATAATATACACAGTCTAAACCATTTCAAAATATTCATTAATTCCCTGCTAATTCTTCTAGCATTTAGGCAGCTCGTAGCTATTTCTGAGTCCTTCTAAGGACTATGTTTCCATATTTGTAGTTTTTGGTTTTTTTTTTAAGATTTTATTTATTTATTTGACAGAGAGAGACACAGTGAGAGAGGGAACACAAGCAGGGGGAGTGGGAGAGGGAGAAGCAGGCTTCCGGCTGAGCAGGGATCTTGCTGTCGGGGCTCGATTCCAGGACCCTGAGATCATGACCTGAGCAGAATGCAACCACTTAATGACTGAGTCACCCAGGCGTCCCTCTATATTTGTAGTTTTTAAGCAGAAAAAAAGATTCTGGGAACTTGTCAAATTTTCTAAATGCTTTTATATCTACTATGAGAATATTAAACATATCTTTGATTTACTTAAGGAAAACTGAGTTTTAAAAGAGAGATGATTTACTCAATCATATAATAAAATGCTTCAAGAAATAACAAAAAAACTATAAATATCTCAAAACGTCTAGGTCTTGGAGATAAAATCAATTGTTTTGAGTGTTTCAGAGTCAGAAATGATAGCAAAACTAATGCAGAACATCTTAATAAGAATTAAAGCTCATATTAATTTAAAAATGTCATTCTTTAGAGGTTATTAAGTATGATGAGAAAAGTTTCCAGAGCTCAATGTTTTGATAAACTACATCTTTTACAAGATGTGGAATGAGGAAAATGTGATGATAAAACATTTGAAGTTAGGTAGAAACTAAAAAAATGAAAACATGACAGAAAAACGAAAGTTTTTAATATACCCATTAAGGTGCATGTATTCTTCTACATCAATTTAGTGTAATTTAGTCCCTTCTATTAGAATTGTATTTTTTGACAAATCTCCATCTTCCTCATCCCCACTTCCCTAAATATGACAAGGAAAACTCTTAAAAGTTTGGAAGAAATGATGGGCTTTCTTTGAAGAAAATAGAGTAGATGGCTTTTCAAATTGAAGTCTTAAAAAATCTCGCAGTGCTGATAATTGATTATTGTCATTTAACAACATAACATTAACCATTTAACATTTAGGGTAACAACTTGTTACCCTAAAGAAAGCCCAGCAAACACTTATGGGTGCCCTGCATGACTGTCTAAACATTGCTGGTAAAAAAAATTAGTATGGCTTTTAATGACCATCATTTAATAAATATTTATCAGATATCCGGGTCCTGTAAAATATCTCCCTTTTCAGAATGGGAATCAACTGTAATCCATTTTGTCAAAGCTTTAACACACTTTCATGAAGGTATCTAGAATCTTAAGGATACTTTCTAGTTCCTAGTGAATTTTCTGACTTTTAAGAAAATAGAAGAGAGAAAAAGGATGTAATTTATAGAAGATATATTCACTAAAAAACATATATCAAAATACATATACTAGAAAGTATAGGATATGCCTTCAGAATGTCAAAACCTGGGTATTTTACATTGAGACAAACTATATTGCCTAAATGATAATATTAACTTGAAAAACAAATATTACATACATAAATCTTTGCCTGGTTAGTTATATCCTGCCTTCTGTAGGCTTTGGGCTCCAGATTCCTACATCCAACTACCAATTCCATTTCTTTACCTGAATGCCTAATGAACATACCAAACTTAACAAGTCCAAAAGAAATTTAATTTTAATTCTTTAAATCTCAGTTTACCTTACCTGACAAGGGCTCACAGTTTACCCATTTCAACCAAAAACCTGAGACTCATCATTGATTCTATTACTTCACCGCCTAACCCTGTTAGTTAGTCTTGAAAATCTAACCCTGTTAGTTAGTTAGAAAGTCTTGTTATCCTTCCTTCAAATAGATTCCAAATCAGTATAGTTTCTTTTTTTCAGTTTGCCTTCATCTTTTCCCAAATGCTCTACTGGAAATGATATCCACATTTCTCCTCCATGGTACATATTGAGCCCTATAAGATCTGGTCTGTGAGTGGCCTAGCCACCCTTTCCTTCTCTAAATATTCAGTCTGTGTTCTCCGTGGGCTTCTTCATTTTCACTTTGTTCTGTTGTGACTGTAATCTCCCCGCTTTTTCATGGTTGGATCACACTTGCCATACCAATTTCTTGGCTCATTGGTCACCATTTCAGAGAAGCCCTCCCTGACCCCTCAACCTAATTAGTAATGCCACACCCTCACCACCCACCATCTCCTCCTCCTCACCCTCTTTGTTTCTTCAAAACACTTGCCATTGTCACTTTCCTTCATGTATTGGCTGCTGTATGCTCTCCCTTCCCAAACTAGAGCATGAGTACCATCAGAAAAGATGGCTTGTCTTATGTGCCCCTGTATACCAAAACCTGCAATATTACTCGAATGACCAAATGAGTGACAGGTAAGATTCTATCCCTAGATATTGCTAACTCTTGGCAGTTTCAGGCAGAGTGTATTTAAAGAAGATGAAGTGTGCAGGAATCCCACAGAGGATCACTGATGAATAGCATGCCACCATATTCCTCACCAACCAATATGAAATGCAGCACTAATGCTAAGAAAACAAAGAACCCGACCCAATCAGAGAGTGTATGATGCTGCTTCAGTAATGCAGAAGACTTGAAAGACTGGAACGTGGGGAGAGCTGCTTTCCTATTCTTCAGGGAAGAGAATAATTACTCCATTCCTCCGTGACTAAGAAGAGTCAGTACCATGGCTTTTTTAAAAAGGGTAGTGCTGCTGCCAGAAGTTTGAGGCAGTTCCAATGTTTATGCCAAAGGAACTTTTGTAACTGGACTTTTGAAAAAGAGAAAAAAGACAGGGTTGGTTTGGGGGGTCAGGGGTGGATAAAAGCTTCCAGCCAGGGAAGGCCAACTCTAGGGTGTTTTTATTCAACTATGTACAACCACATACAGCTTTGGGCAAAGCTCTATTTATTTCCGTCCTTCCTCCTCAATTTGCCTCAGGTCATTGCTTAAAGATTGTTTCCAAATGCTATCTTTTCTTCCAAGAACCTCAGTTAAGACTTAAAATATGATGTCATTAACTAAAAGCAATCAGGAATTCTGTTTTAAGCACTCAGACCATGAATTCTGCCTGCAGGTAAACCTCCTTTGGAATATATTACTTACCCTTGGATGGAGAACAAATCTGGATGTATTTAGAGAATATGTGGTTTGCTTTTTTTTTAGTTAAGGATTTATATTAAACAAATGTCTATGGGGCCTCAAACCAGGGTGTAGGACACATCCACTTCTAATTCTCTGAAGGTGTGGACCTGGTTACCCGCTCACTCTCGGCTGTGCCTGGAGCCCCTGATGTGCCACCGAGCAGATGTGGCCCCTGCCTGTAGGAGTTCACTGAAAGCAATAAATATTGGACCGAAAAAAAAGCAAGACCTCCTTGAAGGGGTCAGATGTCTTACCAGAATGGCTTTCTTCTTTCCCTAATCTTTAATGCCAAGAACTGCTTGTTCTTGTTCTGTGTGAAATCAACAAAAGGGATTAAGTAATACAACGAATTGCTGCTCAAAAAAAAAATGATCACTTTTTCCTTCGAGCAGAGCTATTTTTTACTTCCCCTCTCTCCTCCTCCACTTGTCTTCAGGCAAATGCTGAGAGATTATGTCAAAAACACTATCTTTTCTTCAAAGAACTTTAGTTAAGAATGAAAATATTTCATTAACTAAAAGAAAAATCAGGTATTCTACTTTCAATTCTCAGTTCTCTCAAATTCTCTGTGGCTATAGCATTTTCCCCAAATTAATTCATTCCCAATTCAGAGAGGTGAAAACGTTCTTTTTTTTTTTAAAAATTCTAACAAAAACACTTTGAAAAAAGATTTGTAGTGAACATGACAAACTATTAATAAATATCTTTATTATAGGAAATGGTGGCTCAAACAGATAAAATATTATGTGCTATAGGCATAAATGAATAAAAGACTCAGAAAAGACATTTTAAAGAGAACTACTGGTAATTTTATAATTATTCAACCTTGCTAGTAATCCGAACAAAGAACTTAAAAATATATTTGTTTCTATATATAAAGTCATAAATAAAATTAAATGTTCCCCCATTACCAAAAAAGAAAAAAAAAACAAGGGAAAAAAAACCCAAGACATTCCTTGTTCAAACAAAATATTAAGAAGCCCTAGGGCTGCTTGGGTGGCTCATTTGGTTAAGCATCTGCTTTCTGCTCAGGTCATGATACTGGAGTCCTGGTATCTAGTTCTGCACTGGGTTGCCTGCCCAGCAGGGAGTCTGCTTCTCCCTCTGACCTTCTTCCTTCTCATGCTCTCTCTCTCTCTCACTCTCACTCTCTCAAGTAAATAAAAATCTTTAAAAAGAAAAAAAAAAAAAAGAAGAAGCCCTAGCAAACCGGGTTTCATCCAACATATTTGAAAGACTGTGAAGATTGCCCTATATTCCCTATTCACTATCCTTCAGTGACTTTTGAGGAACTCTGAAGGGGGTTCTAGTTCTCCATGAAGCATAACTGGGAAACCACTATTTTTAATATCACACAGTCCTGATAAAGAGACCATATGCACAATAAGTATACTCTCACTGAGATTCTAAATCACATTAACCATTTTGAACTGTAATTTGGAAATATGCCCTAAAAATCACCAAAATACCCATGTCCTTTGACTGCCTTCACTTCTGAGCCCTTCTACTGGCAACATTGCATAAAGACACTAATTGCAACATCATTTAACAGAGTAAAACATTAGAAAAAAATGCATGTGTTCCACTGTTCAGTACATACTTACTGAGCAAATAACCCTGCAAAAGCTAATGTTGCTATTGAAGGATGAGAAAAAAAAGGAATGGTTAGGGGTGTAGTTTAGAAAGTCTGTGAAAGTGCTCGCTTCGGCAGCACATATACTAGAAAGTCTGTGAAGAAGTTCATTATGTGGTGCCCAATTTGTCCTTTACTGAAGGAGGCTTCTATCTTCCTGGAGGACATTAATTCCCCAAATTATCCTCATCCAGACATCACATCACCAAACAACACAATGAGAACTAGAAAACATACCAGGTTGTGGCATTATAATTAATTATTCCACTAGGACTCTTAAGACCACAATTTTGACATTGGCCAAGTCTCCCTAAAGAAAATGAAGGCCAAAAAGTCAAAAACATTTCTCTGGGACTCCCCGTCTTAGCGATGGATCTAGGGAATCTATAGCTATTTGAAGCACTCTTGACTGAAAAAAGAACAAGGATGGCTTCTGGGCACAAAGGGAGTGTGGATCAGGAGCTAGAGGAGGTCTCTACATGGTAAAATTCAAGCTTAAAGTGAATAAAAGCATTTTGTAAATAAAACTATCCAGTTTCACTTTCTTCTTGTGTTTTCCTTCCCTGTGTAATCCCATCTCTTCAACAAAGTCTAATTTAAATGCTCCCAGCCTAGTCTCAGCTGTGCTGAGGGTAAAGGAAGAATTACATATCCATATTTTAGACAGAGAAGACATCCCAGTCCACCATCCATGCCTTAGGCTGGCATGATGATGGCAAAGGTGATGCATGAGGAATGACGAAGGGGGTTTATCAAGGGCCAAGGACAGGCCATCAGCTTCTGCTGCCTGTCCCTCACAGGGAGGCATACCCAATCACCATTATTCATGGGGTGGTGTGGATTTGATGACAGAAGGTCACTTCTTTGTAGCCTCAAGAATGTTTTAAGAAATCAGGTAAAACATAAGCATCTCAAAACACAAACGAGACCAGGAAAAGAATTTCTGAAGGCAAAAACGCAAACAAATGAATAAAGACTAACCTCAGGCTCTTGCAACTCTCTCTGCTTGTCTATTTTCAGAAAGGGCCAATTTATCAGTTGTTTGTGGGAATGACAGTTTCAGGTGGGGAGACAAGAACACATGAAAGCAAAATTTCTTTTTAACTTAAAATCAAAACCAAACAGACTAATGTAATCACTTATTCAAAAGAAAAGAAATAACAAACAAGTATAGTCAATATCATTAGTTTTGTTTTGTTTTTTAGAGAACAGCATTTTGAAAGATGATCTAATTCAGCCTTGCAGTAACCACTTTCTGTGTACAGAGTAGGCATTTAATTTCAAAATCAGATGTGTGCTACATTTGCAGAAATTTTAATCAGTCTCAACATAAAATGGACTGGATTGCAAGTCTTTCCTATCCTGTCATAATGTAAAGCACTTCAGTATAATCACGCAGAGCTCTCCTTTTATTTCCTCTGACTTGCATCTCTGTAAGTCAGTCAAACTATGTTCTGGAAGAAGGTCTCCACCTTTGTGTACACACACACACAAATTATTTTTCTCTCCATACTTTTTTCTTTCTGAAATTATTTTTCCTTTCTGAAAATGATTCCTCTTACCTTAGGTTGTTTGCAAAGATAGCGACAAAGTTCTCCAATATATAGAAACACAGTCACATTATACTTTCTGCAGTCATTCCAAAATTGACTTGCTGAGAATTTCTTCTTCAACACACAAGTAGCTCCTATGAGAAAAGGCAAAGAACAGGCACAGGGGGAAAATATTCAAGGGCAGAAGTGACATAAAACACAAATGATGTTGCCCCGTCTAGAACATTTACATTCAGTTTCAAGGCTTTTGTAATCTATCAGTGGCCATTTATATCAAGCTCATTTGAAACCATTAATCTTACAATCCAATAAACTTAAAAAAATACATGTTATAATTCTACATTTTGACTGCAAATGTATTTTTTTTTCTTTTTGAAATACAGGGGATGAAAGAAAAGATCAAAATAAGTAGGGGAGTTGCAAGTATTAGAGCATGACTATAGATAATGGTCAGTCTTCTTCACAGAGACCAAGATTATTCACTTACTTTGTTTTTGAATATGTATACTTATTTTCAAAACCTTAAAGCTGCCTCAGTATTTCTTGATGTTGAGAGTTGGTAAGAAAGAATTGGTAAAATAGCACCAGTCAAGCTCATCGATGACTATAGAACCTAAATGTAACAACCTAATTTTCACAACAATGTAAGTCATATGAATATGTTCTTGACTCTTGCCTTTGTTTATTTTGGACACTGGTCATGTTTTACATATACTACTCCATAAAATTACTTTTTTATATTTCAGACATATACAGGTAGTAGTGAATGGTCTCCATTATATATTATTTAGGGGCCAGACACATAATCTCAGCATGTTTATGAATAGAATCTACTGAGTCACGAGCTACCAACAGACTTACTGGGTGCCTGGGGTACCTTGTTTGCAAAGGTAGCCTCAATAATTCCTGCTATGCAATGTGGATTTGCCACCTCTCTATTTCAAGGGGTAGGATCTATTTCCTCACCCCTCATATCTTGACTCTAGACTGGTTTGTTACTTGCTCTTATCAACAATATGCATGTGAAATGATCAATGTGATTTCTGAGGTTAAGCCTTAAGAGCTACACAGTTTCTACATTCACCCTCTTGGAAGCCTCCTTCCACCATTTAAGGAGGTGGGGAGTAGATCATCAAAGGATGAGTGACCATATAGAGAAGGAAGACTGGTCAACAGCCAGCTTCAACCATACAGCCAAATGTCCAAGGCATTGCTCTCTTCACTTCAGGAACAGACTGAGTAAATCACAAAATTGGGTCCTTTTAATAAAAATTATGTTGTAACTATATAATAAGCCCACAGTTACTCTAAATTCTCTGACAGAGTTTCAAAATTTAATGAACACAAGTTAATAAGTACTTTGAATACTCATCAAACAGAAAATGAAAACTCACCCAACTCAACACATCCACCAATTCCCACAAGAGATCCTGAACTATGATACAGAGGAAGAGTTATATAAATGATGTCATTAGCTGTAGAACCAAAACCCCACAAGACAGCAGAACCCTTTAAAGACTGCAGCTGACTGATTACAGCTGCTTTTGGTAGACCTGGAAGAAAAGAAAAGAGATATATGTAATAGAAAGCAAGTTTACATATTACAAGTGCTTTGTAGGGACCAAGCAAATGTGAGCTGCTGCTGTAATTATTTCTAGAATCTTGGATCTACCTAAAAGATTAAAATTAAAATTATATAGTTTGAGATATCATAAGCTTCAAAGAAGAGTCATATCTGCTTTAAAAATGACAAAAATTCCCCAAATCTGAAAATGTATACCCAAAATGAGGCAAATCATGACATTAATCTAAATTATACTTAAAGTAGACATTTTCTAGTGAAAAATTTTAAGTAAGATTCTATCTCAATAATCAGTAATTCTGTCATGTTTCATATCAAATTCCATATTAAATGATGTTGAAATAGTTCTACACATTCATGATCCAAACATAAATCATCTGCTTTTTTCTTTCTAGTCTTCTTTGTACCATGGGAGTCTTATAAAAATATATTGTTATAATTAGTGTAAAAAACATTTTACATATTGTTTTTAATTTTCCATATTGTTATAGTCTTTTGTAGTATAACGTTAGCACAATAAATTCATCCAGTTAATATGTGATATAATATGAAAGTGCCTTATCTGTGATTGAATATCACCAATTTCATGTTTCAACCTATATCTCCTTGTACACACAACACACAACTTGTTTTCATAATGGTAAGTATCTTCTCTTGAATTCATTTGTTAGATTACATGGTATTTTAGTTCCATTCTCTTTGTCAGTTCAAAGAGTTCTAGTATCTGTGGGATGCCCTCAGGCAGAGGACCCCATCCCAAATCTACCTTACTGATGAAGTTACTTTGCTTCACAACATGCAATGGTGACAAGGAGTATCATCCATTGTTCCAGACAGGCAAGCAGAGACCAATGTCAGAGAAGGCACAGGAATAAGCAAATGGCAGGATCAAAAGTGAGGACCAGCAGCCCTAAGTGCGGCCTTTCTCTCTACCCCCATACTGGAACAGTCCCACTTACCATTTGCCAAGGGTGGGTTACTAATGTCAGTGGCTCTGCACACTTACTGCTGCACCTGACTGGACTCTATTTCCCAATTCTAGAAAATGAGACCCAAATTTCACAATGTATTTCCTAAATTGAAGTACTTCCTTGTTATTTTCGGCTTGTCTTAGAGTCCTACAGCAAAATATACTCCCACAGTGATGTTGGCTGCAAGGCTGTATGAGTCATTCCTTTTTTTCTCTCCCTTCTGATATACAACTAATGGGACCTGTATAACTACCTCCTTTCCAAAAGTGCCTTTGTACAACATACAAGGACACCCCAGAGATCCATCCACCCGTGGATATGAATGTGGGTGAACTGGACCCCAGAGGAGGTGGCAGATTAGGGGAGGTGGTGATAGAGCCATGACCTTTCTGGCAGAAAAGGTCAAGGGTGAAGGCAGTGAGTTGGTGAGTGGTGAATTTGCCTGGCCCTGTGGGCAGCTGCTTCTAGGACCAGTTGCTCTCTCTGAGAAGAGACCACAGTGACTAAGGGGAGGGAAGGGGAAGGGGAAGTGAAGACAAAGAGAGGTGAAGGAAAGTGACTCCTACTATCTACCCCAGGACTCAAGAGAACCAACCATAGACCTCTGGGACCTCCCCCTCCACTTGCACTTGATGATTCCCCCTACCAAGGCAGAGGCATGCCCAAAGCCACACGTGCTAAGTACATACTTACCCCTCCCACCTCAACCACCACTTGGCCTTTTTTTGTGTGTTTTGAGCATCAGTAGAGAAATCAAGAATTGGTGCTATAGCGCCACCTTCTGGAAAACAAAAGGAGGGCTCCTAACTACCAACGTGTTGAACTGTTGATATCAAAATAAACAAAACCTTGCCTGGGGGGCACCTGGCTGGCTTAGCTAGTGGAGCCTGAGACTCTGAATCTCCAGGTTGTGACTAAGAGCCCCAGGCTGGGTGTAGAGACTACTTAAAAATAAAATCTTTTAAAAAATAACCCCCCAAAATCGGGATGCCTGGTTGGTTCAGTTGGTTAAGCATCTATCTTGGCCTTGGTCATGATCACAGATCTGGGATCTAGTCTCTCATCAGGCTCCATCCTTGGGGAGGAGCCTGCTTCTCCCTCTGCCTGCCGCTCCCCTTGCTTGTACTCTTACTTTCTTTCTCTCTCCCTCTCTTTCTGATAAATAAATAAATAAATAAAATCTTAAAAACAAAAACAAAAAACCTTGCCTAAATAAGAAAGGTATTTCCTGCTTCAAATATGGTGGCAGAGGCACTTTTCATCAAACATCATGAAAAATCATGGTAACAGAGTATAACAGAAAATGACAATATTTCCATGAACCAAACAAACCAAAGGCATGGAATACTGTAATCTAACTGATAACAGAATTTAAAATAGTTATTATGAAGATATTCAATGAACTACAAGAAAACTCAGAAAGATAATATGATGATCTCAGAGCTACAATTAATGAGCAGGAGTACTTTACCAAAGAGACTGAAATTGTGAAAAAGAACCAAACAAATTCTCAAACTGAAGAACTCAAGAAATGGTATGAAAAAATGTATTAGGCAAGCAGTGGAAATAGACCAGATTATATGAAAGACAGAATGAGTAAGATGGAACAGAGAAATACAGAAGTGATTCAAGTATATGAGAGAAAACTAAGATTTTTAACAAGTGAAGAAAAACCAATGAGAATTATCTGATTCTATGAGAAAAGCCCATACAAGAATAATGGGTAGCCCAGAAAGAGATGAGAGGGAGAAGAAGGCAGAGGGACTATTTAAAGAAATAATAGCTAAGAACATCCTTTACCTGGGGAAGGAAGTGGATATACAAGTCCATGAAGCTAATAGCACACCTTACTATTTCAATGCACAAAGACTTTTCCTAAGACACATTATATTAAAACTGTCAAAAATCGATGATAATGAAAGGCTTTTAAAGGAAGCCAAGTGAAATAAGACAGTAGCCTGCAATGGCACCCCCATTACACTACCAGCAAATTTCTCAGCAGAAACTCTACAGAGAAGGAGAGAATGGAATAACATATTCAGAATATTGGAAGATAAAAACTGACAGTCATGAATAATCCACCTGGAAAAATTATACTTCAGATATGAAGCAGAAATAAAGGCTTTCCCAAACAAATAAAAGTTGAGGGAGTTCACCACCGTGAGACCTGACTTACATAAAATGTTGAAAAGAGCTCTTTGAGCTGAAACAAAAAGGCAAAAGTAAACAGAATTCTAATTAAGTTGATAAGCAGTCAGAATTGGAATACTGTAACTCTTTTATAGAACAGTATAATAAACTCTTAACTATAACATAGAGGATAAAGGAAAATTGTTTTAAAAATTACTATCTACTATAACTTGGTAATAAAATCACAGCATATATAGAGATAATCTGTGACATGAAAAATATAAAAGAGTATAAAGATGGGACATTTACAGATGAATGAAGATTAATTGCTTCAGCAGAAAAAAAGAATTATTTTATCTAGGACATGTTTTATGTAATGCTTGGTAACCACAAAGCAAAAATCTAGAGCAGGGATGTTATACATAAAAAAGAGCAAGACTGAGCAAATCAACATGCAAAACCACCAACTTACAAAAGTAGACATAAACATAAAAGGAAAGAAAAAGAAACAATAGAGACACAAAATAACCAAAAGGTAAAAGATAAATGACACCAGTAAATCCTTGCATTATCAATAATCACCCTAAACATAAATTGTTTGTACTCACCAGTCAAAAAACACAGAGTGGCTGCATGGATTTAAAATAAAAAAGGCCCAATTATATGCTGCCTACAGGAGAATCATTTCAGCTCTGAAGACACTAATAAGTTCCTAATGAAAGGATAGAACTTGATATTCCAAGCAAATAGAAATGAAAAGAAGGCAGGCATAGCCATTTATCTCCAAAATAGACTTCAAGCCAAATGGGTAGTAAGAGAAAGAAGAGAAAGAAGTAAGAGAAAGAAGGTCATTATAAAATGATAAGGGGTCAGTACCTCAAGAAAATACAGTGATCATAAATAGATAATGTTCTTAACACCTGAGCACAGATGTTAAATGTATTAAGTGATTTAACAATGTATTTAACAGGTGTTAAATGTATTAAGCAATTAATAACAGATCTTAAGGAAGAAATACATGACAGTACAATAATTGTAGGGTACTTCGCACTTGACCTTAGTAAAAAAGCTGATAAGCTATTGTAGGGAACCTCAGTACCCCACCAACAACAATGGGTAGATCATTCAGTAAGAAAATAAATAAGGAAAACACTGGAATTGAACATTTTAGAAAAAATGGACCTAATACACATGTACAGGACAGTCCATCCAACAGCAGCAGATTACACATTCTTCTCAAATGCACATGGAAAAATCTCCAGGGTAGATCATGCCATAAGTCACAAAACAGATCTTAGCAAATTTAGGAAGACTGAAATCGTATCAACTGTCTTCTCTGAACACAATGGTATAATACTAGAAATCAGCAACAAGAGGAAAGTAAGATCTACAAATTGTGGAAGCTAAATAACATACTTCTAAGCAGCCATTTGGTCAAAGAAGAAATCAAAAGGGAAATTAAAAATTATGTCAAAACAAAAGAAACTGAAAACACAACATCCCAAATATTGTGTAATACAGCAACAGCAGTTCTGAGAGGAAAGTTTATAGCTACAAATGCCTACATTAAGAAGTTAGAAAGATCTCAAACAACCCAACTTTGCACCTTAAGGAAATAGAAAAAGAAGAAAAAGTTAAGCTCAAAGTTAGCAGGAGAAGGAAATAATAAGGATCAGAGCAGAAATTATGAAATACAGACCAGAAAAACAAGAGAAAGGATCAACAAAACTAAAAGCTGGTTCTCTAAAAAGATAAACAAAATTGGCAAACTTTTAGCTAAACTAACTGAAGAGAGAAGGCTCGAATAAATAAAATCAGAAATGAAAGAGAAGACATTATAACTGATGCTAAAAAATAAAAAACGATCATGAGAACTAAAGTGAAGAATTATATGGCAACAAATTATATAACCTAGAAGAAATGGATATGTTGCTAGAAGCACACAATGTACCAAGACTCAATCAGGAAGAAATAGAAAATCCAATAATGAGTAAAAAGACTGAATTAAAAAAAAAAAACAAAAAAATACCAACTCCCAAAACTGAAATCTCTGGGACCAGATAAGATACTTCACTGGAGAAGTCTACCAAACAACTGAAGAATTGACACCAATCTTCCTCAAGCTCTTCCAAAATATTGATGAGGAAGAAACACTTTCAAACTCATTCTACAAAGTCAGCATTACTTTGATACTAAAACCAGATAAAAATACAGGAACAAATATATAAATCAATATCCCTAATGAAAACAGATGCAAAAATTCTCAATGACACATTAGCAAACCAAGTTCTAGAACATATTAAAAGCATAATACACCATGACCAAGGGGGATTATCCCTGGGATGCAAGGATGGTTCAACATATGTGAATCAATAAATGTAATACATCACACATCAATAAAGGAAAGAGATAAATCAGGATGATCATTTCAACAGACATAGAAAAAAAGCATCTGACTATACAATATCATCTTATGATAAAAATTTTTAACAAACTGTGTATTGATACCTCAACATAATAAAGATCATATACAACAGACCCACAGTTAACATTATATTCAATGGAGAGAAACTGAAACATTTCTTCTAAGATGAGGAACAAGGCCAGGACGTCCACTCTCACCACTCCTATTCAACATATTACTTGGAAGTCCTAGCTAGAGCAATTAGGCAAGACAAAGAAATAAAATCTATCTCAGATAGGAAAGAAAGAAGTAAAATTGGCCTTATTTGCTGGTAATATGATTTAAAAGAAAATCCCAAATAATTAATCAAAAGACTATGGGAGGGGCGCCTGGGTGGTTCAGTGGGTTAAGCCACTGCCTTTGGCTCAGGTCATGATCTCAGGGTCCTGGGATCGAGCCCCACGTCGGGCTCTATGCTTGGCGGGGAGCCTGCTTCCCTCTCTCTCTCTGCTTGCTGCTCTGCCTACCTGATATATATATCTCTCTCTGTCAAATAAATAAATAAAAACTTAAAAAAATAAAATAAAAATAAAAATAAAAAAGGACTATGGGAGTTAACAATTGCAGTGAAGTGTTGAGACACAAAATCAATATAGAGAAATCAATTGTATTCCTTTATACTAATGATGGATCAATTAGAAAAAAAAGAAAGAAAATCATCCCATTCACAATAGTATCAAAAATAATAAAATCCTTAGGAATAAATTTACTCAAGGAAATGAAAGATATATGCAATGAAAACTACAAAACTTTGCTAAAAGAAATGAAGAAAACATAAACAGAAAGACATTCCACATTCATGTACTGGAAGAATCAGTATTATTAGAATGACCATACCTCCCAAAGCTATCTACAGATTCAATGCAATCACCATCAAAATACCAAAGAAATTCTTCACTGAAATATAGGAAACAATCCCCAAAATTTGGTGGAACCACAAAACACCCCAAAGAGTCAAAGTAATCCTGAGAAAAAAAGAACAAAGGCAGAGGTATCAGGCTTCTGAATTTCAAACTATACTACAAAGCCATAGTAATAAAAACAGTATGATACTCACACAAAAATAGACACATCTACTAATAAAACATAATGGAGAGCCCATAATTAAACCCTGTCATATATGGTCAACTAATATTTGACAAAGGGGCCAAGAATACCTACTGCAGGAAATATCCTCAACAAATGGTACTGGGAATGCTAAAGAAATATATATAGAACCATGAAATTGGACCTATATTTCACACCACAAAAAAATTAACTTGACATGGATCAAAGACCTAGACATAAGACCTAATACAATTAAACTCATAAAAGAAAACATATGGAAGAAGGTCACTGATACTGGTCTTGGCAATATTTTTGAATACAATATGAAAATAATACGTGATAAAAGAAAATTTAACAAATGGGATTACATCAAACTCAAAAGCTTCTGCAAAGCAAAAGAAACAGCCAAATAAAAAGACAACCTATAGAATGGGAGAAAATTTCTTCGAACTATATATCAGATAAGAGGTTAGCATTCAAAACCTATAAAGAAGTAAGTCAACACAGTAACAGAAAAAAATCCAATAAAAAACAGGGCAGGAGAATTAAATAGACATTTCTCTGAACTGCACATCAAAATGGCCAAGACACATGAAATGATGTTCAATATCACTAATCACCAGGGAAATGCAAATTGAAACCACAATCAGATAACACCTCACACTTATTAAAATGGCTACCATCAAGAAGACAAGCGACAACAGGTGCTGGCAAGGATGCAATAAAAACAGAATATTTATACATTGCTGGTAGGAATGTAAATTGATCTAACCACTATAGAAAACAATATGGAGGTTTTCAAAAAATTAAAAATAAATTTACCATATGATCCAATTCTACTTCTGTATATATACCCAAAGGAAATGAAAATGAGATTTCAACAAGACATCTGCACCCCCATGTTTATCACAGCATTATTCACAATAGCCAAGATATGGGAACAAGTCCATCAATGGATAAAAAAGATGCATACATATACACAGTGGAATATTTTCCAGCCATTCAAAAGGAAGATACCCTCCATTTGTTTTTTTTTTTCTTTTTTAGATATCTTCCCATTTGTGACAGCATGAATGGACTGTGAACGATGCTTGAAATGATGCTTGATCTTCCAACTGAGATTTGACTCACACTGGACTTTCTATGTCCCAACATATATCTCACTCAGACAATGAGCTCTACCTGGTTCATACAAACTAAACTCCAATTTTGTTCTGGTAGGTCTTCTCCGGTTTCATCCTCTATTCAGCAGTTTGTAGTAATCAAAATCACTTACACGTGGCTTAGTCAATGGGGGGCACCATCTTACTAGTAGTAGGATATCATTATCTCTGATTTAACATATTCACTGATAACAGCCAAAATTTTCATAGGGTTTTTTTTTTAAAGAAGTTCTTTTTTTTTTTTTTTAAGATTTTATTTATCTAGTTGACAGACAGAGATCACAGGTAGGCAGAGAGGCAGGCAGAGAGAGGAGGAAGCAGGCTCCCTGCCGAGCAGAGAACCCGATGTGGGACTCAATTCCAGGACCCTGGGACCACAACCTGAGCCGAAGGCAGAGGCTTTAACCCACTGAGCCACCCAGGTGCCCCTCATAGGGTTTTTGGTCACAGTGGTACCTAGAACTATGAACCACATGTTTTAGTGTCTCCTAGACACTAATCCAGGTGAACCTCAAATCCACCTTGTTGTTGTACTTGCCCTGACGTTTTCTGATCAGCTTTGTGTTACATTTCTACTAAACTGGAAGACAATTGATCTCATATGCAAAGGCTGGCATTATTTTGCCTTTATTCTAGCTAAAATTTATTAATTTTTTTAAGTCTCTCTGGCTCTTCCTGACAGGTTGGCATCTCACAACATGGAAGTTTCTAGTCATCCACATGCACAGGGAATCTGTCCAAATTTTCTCATCATAGTCATGTATAAAGATTTTGGGTGAGCCTCTCTCCATCCTTGGTCTTGATAATTTAATGTCTTTCTCTTCTTTATCCAGAGAATCAAGTTTTTCCGTGTTTTCTGCTTCTAAGAAGTTCCCACCCATGGTTCTTCAGTCACTATATTCCCTACTTCCCATGCTGTTTCTGATCTCATGGAAACCCAACATTAAAATAATTTTTCAATTAGGGTGTGACCAAAAAAAAAGAGGATACTTTATCTAGTTGTTTTCCATCTGTATGTTTATGTCACTCCTTCAAATCACTTTAGTAAACTAATTAACGATGTTTCCTTTCCTAATTTGGTTAGCTTTAAGTGATAATGAACTCATTAATTTATTATAAACCATCCAAAGTACTCAGTTAGATTTGGGGGCGGGGTGCAGAGGGACAAGGAGAAAGAGAATCTTAAATAAGCTTCACACCAGCATGGCGCCAGACACAGAGCTCAAGCTCATGACCCAGAGATCATGATCTGCCCGAGCTGAAATCAAGAGTTGGTTGCTTGACTGACTGAACCACTCAGGTACCCCATCCCCTAGATTTTTTTGATAAAAGAGACAACAGATATGAGATTGTCCAAGAAATTAAAGTGATCAAAGGTTGATGGAGATTAAATTGAAAGAAGAAAAAGGAGAATAAAGTTTGTTAAAAGTGCATTTTAGCATCCCCCTTTGAAGAGTTAGAAAGCACATTAACATTTTAAAGGCCTTGCAGAGTCCAGCAATACAAAAACTTTGGTATTTTTGTTAATGGTGTCTCTCAAACTTATGTGGTCATAAAGCCATATATATATATGTGTGTGTGTGTGTGTATATATATATATATACATAATTTTATATATATATACATATATATACACACATATACATACATACATATTATTTTATTTTATTTCATTTTTATTTTCTTTTTTTTTAGGTATACTCTACACCCAGTGAGGGCTTTAACTCACAACGCTGAGTTCAAGCTGTGGTATCAAGTCAGATGCTCCACTGACTAAGCGACCCAGGCATCCCACCCCTTTTTAATGTTCATTTCACTTCTCTAAACATGTGAAGGGACCTATCATAGAACACACTTTGAGAAATGCTCTGAAGTCCTCTGCTCTTCTAACCTTCTACGAATCCTTGGCATTGGAATTCCTCATAGGTCCAGGAGGAGGTCCAGGCATAAAGGTAGGAGGGAGGTGTGTCCAGTGAGTTGGGGATTAGGAGGGCGAAGGAGGAAGAGATGATGTCAAGAGAAATCTAATCCAGAGGCAGGAATAAATAATTTGGGGAATTCTGGGATAGTTTTGGAAAAATGAAAAATTCTGTAAGGTTAAGGAAAAGGAGAGATGAAGGAAAGAAAGATTGAGATGGTGGTAGCACCTGGCTTCCAGGAAAAGCTCAGCAGGCAGTGACCTAGTTTTCCTCCTCCCTCTCCTTCTAGGAACAGTTGAACCCATGGCTGCTCTGTCCAGGCTTAAACAGTTTTCCTAGATATTCTTGAGGGTACCTAACTAAGACCAGTGAATAATAATAGAAATAGAATTTGGCAGAAAGTACACACACACAGACCCTCAATGCAAAAAGAATGGATTTATAGATGAAATCAATAAAATTTCAGAAGAGCAGATGGACAGCCGTGATGACTGACACAGACCCAAGAAGCTGACACCTGAGAGGAGCCTTGAAGAAAGCTGATTTCCCCCGCACAGAGCCCTAGAAAGGCTTAGAAATTTGATGAACAGGTACCCTATAGAATGGAAGATAAATATGGAACTACAAACGAGGAGCTTTATGGAAGTTTTATTTAAGAAACAATGAGGTCAAGGTTATAGAAAAGGGTATCTATATAATGCTCACCCCTTGTTCATCAAGAAAACCTTCTAGGTCAAAGAGACAGGAATGCCATCAAAACTGATGTCAACCTTTTTCTTACTCAGACACACTCTACGTTTGTTCAGATGTGGGAACGTAATATTTTGGTGATCTTGAGTAAACAGGGCTTAGCATTAGTAAGAATGGCTAGGAAATGTTCACTATCAGCCCAAGGGCTTCCTTAGAGCCTGCTGAAAGGCCTCATGAGAGAACTCTCTCCCTCTATTGCTCACTTTTTCAAAGCCTCACTTTCTACATCACTTCCTAACATACACCAACACCTTATTCATTATCAACATCAGAAGACTTTGCTGTATGAGAATCATATGACTTTTCTGACATTAAATGGCATACTAATATAAATGATCATATTTACTACTATTACAATCAATTCAGGTCCAGGTTTTAAGTTGCAAAACACACCAGTCTGTATTAGAGATTCTTTACATAAAAAAAGTCAATTAAATCTTTAATGAGGCTGCATCATGGTTTTGTTACACTCTTCGATAGCATTATTTTAAAAAATCAAGGCATCCACTGTATGACCAATTCTGTACATGGCTCTGTTTTGCTCTCCATAAGAGGACCCCAGGTTGCTTAGGACTTTAAGCTATAAGAAGATGACATTTGTATCACTCTCCTTTTTTTTTGGATGGCCTGTACTTTTTTTCCTCTTTATATTATTATGTTCACTTTCCCTGTGTAAGCTCATTCACAAAATAATTTTGGAAGAATGTCAATAAATGCTTTTGGTATTTGTTCTAAAATGCAGAAAACAGAACAAATTATAGCCCAGATTGCTTCTGCCATACTGGTGGAAGTTATGAGATTTATTCTCTGGAAAAGATGAGCCTCAGGAAACATGAGGAAGAAGAAATATTGAGCAAACAAGGGGAATGAGAGAAAGTCTGCTTATTCCTCCAGCTCCCTTCTACATTTGACTCGTTTTACCCTTTCAGCTTCTTGTCTGAGGAATCTGAACCATTCGCAAGTCAAATCCGAAAGACGCTGGCAGTCATGAATCCTCCAAGAAAATGTCCGGGATGACGAAATCAATCAGTCCACAAATCCTACTCATGCACACACAGCTCCTAGCCAGGATCTGTTTTGGGGGTTTTTGTGTGTGTTTCAGTGTCTGCACTTTAAATATGAACTGACAGCCAAAGGTCACCAGTTATTTAAGGAAATCCTCTAAGATAAAGGATAGAGACCAAAATAAACCAAAAGATAAGAGGTTGTTGGTAAAAAAGGAGACAAGGTGAAGAGATATTTTCAAAAAAATTATCACTAATATTCTGAGAGATACAACATAACAAGTAATCAATAATACAAAAATAGCCTGCTACACAATGAAGCATTTTCAGAAAACAGAGGTTTAAAAGATAAATCTCTCAGAAAGTAGATGAAAAATAAGGAAGGAAAATGGGATAGAAAAGATTAGAAAATTAATAACTCAGTCCAGGAGGGCCAATCTTTAAAAAGTTTGAGTTTCAAAGACAAAAGAATGAACAAACAAATACAATAGGAGGGACTGTATAGAAAGAACAACAATAAAGAAGGAAAAAGAAGGGGATGTAGAACTTTTTTTCAATTTCCAAGTATCTAGAATTGCAAGATATGAGTTTCTAGACTGAAAAGGCTTACAAATTTCCCAATAAAATGGATAAATAAGACTAATCCCAGTACAAGTCATCACCAGATTAGAGACTACTAAAGACTCTCAGAAGGTTAAAAAATTCCCCCCAAAGAAAGAGAAAAATAACCAGCTAGCATGTAAAGGGTGAGAAATCAGAAAGAAAACAATGTCTCACTGTGTGGAAGTCAGAAGACAGTGGGATGTCCTTACAGCCAGGGATAAAAATTGTGTTTAACTTAGAATGCTACACAAACAAGGATAAAGGTATTTCCAGATGTGAGGATTTACAGATTTTACCTCCTAAATACTCTTCTTTTTAAAAAAGATTTATTTATTTTAAAGAAACAGAGAGAGAAAGAGCAAGCATGAGAGACTGCCTGCATGCAAGCATGGGGAGGGGCAGAAGGAGAGTGGGAGAATCTCCAGCAGACCCCCTCTAAGCATGGAGCCTGCCATGGGGTTTGATCTCCTGACCCTGAGATCATGACCTGAGCCAAAACCAACAATCCGATGCTCAACCTACTGAGCCACCCAAGAGCTCCCCTCTTAAATACTCTTTAGGAGGCAGCTACTGAAATCAGTGCAGTGATAAAATAAGAAGTAAACTGGGGCACCTGGGTGGCTCAGTGGGTTAAGCCTCTGCCTTCTGCTCAGGTCATGATCTCAGGGTCCTGGGATTGAGCCCCACATTGGGCTCTCTGCTCAGCGGGGAGCCTGCTTCCCCCTCTCTCTGCCTGCCTCTCTGCCTACTTGTGATCTCTGTCAAATAAATCAATAAAAATCTTTTTAAAAAAATGAAAAGTAAACTGAGGAAACTAATTTAGAATCTAGAAATTAGGGGATTAAGAAAAAGAAAAGAACTGAAGGGAATTCCCAGGACAATGGTGAAAAAAGACAGGACAGCCAGAGAGTGAGGGCTTGAGAATGAAATCACAGAGAAGCTCCAGGCAAAAGGTGGCCAAGAACAAAGGCTTGACAACATACAGACTATCTTACCAATATCAAAGGTGAGTTATCTTTTTGACAAAGGGGAAAGTAGGAACCAGCAAGAAGTGTATAGAAAATTAAGGAAGCAAGGAAACAAATAAAAATAATGGTCAATCCCAGGTTGGGGGGAATTTTACATGGAAGGCATAACAGTGTTTACTAAGTTATGATAACTGATACCAATCCAGTCAAAATTCACAAAAACACATTATTAGTGTGACATTGGGGAAAGAATGTGTCTCCACCAGAGAGAAAGAAATGAATGGAGAGAGAGAGTGGTTGGTGAGAGAAGACAAATCATCATTTTCATCATGGAAAATCAGTAGATACTCTTCAGTAAGCATCTACTAAGTATCCAGTAAGATACGCCTTTTATGCAAAGAAATGGAAGTGATTCTAAAAATAAAGATCTAAAAATGTTGACTGTAGTTGGTTTGGAGAAGGAGAAATGGGGAAGGAAGTTATAAGTGTACTTTTCTCTAAAATTTCTAAAAGTATTAGAATTTATCTCTGAGCTATAGAACTTTAACATAAATATAAAATAAAATAAAAATCAGTAGTGCTTTTGCTTTCGGCCTGTTATATAAATGCATAGAACAATCTGGTTTCAATCTTGGAAAGTGAAAGCTGTTATTAGTGGCTCTGGCTTATTGTCTTTTTTTTTTTTTTTTTTTTGATAGAGTATATGCAAGCTAGCAGAAGGGGGGAGGGGTAGAGGGAGAGAGAATCTTTTTTTTTTTTTTAAGATTTTATTTATTTATTTGACAGACAGAGATCACAAGTAGGCAGAGAGGCAGGCAGAGAGAGAGGGGGAAACAGGCTCCCTGCTGAGCAGAGAGCCCGATGGGGGGCTTGATCCCAGGACCCTGGGATCATGACCTGAGCCGAAAGCAGAGGCCTTAACCCACTGAGCCACCCAGGTGCCCCGAGGGAGAGAGAATCTTAAGCAGGCTCCATGCTCAGTGCAGAGCCTGATGAGGGGCTCAAACTCATGACGTTGTGATCATGGCCTGAGACAGAATCAAGTGCTCAATGTCAACTAACTGAGTCCCCAGACACCACCACCCTCCACCCCACCCTATTCTCTTTGGGCCTTGGGATGGGGAAGTGGTAAAGAATGTTTGGAAGACCAATCACTTTCTATTTTTTACAAGAAAACAGCCATACAGATAAATTGGTTAAGTACCTTCAGTTGAAAGTTTTCAAAGCATTTCTGAAATTTCACTGTCTCTTTCAAAGTCCAAAGTCAGACTGAATGTATGCTGACAACCTGAGACACATGAGCACTTTCCAGTTCATTTATCAAAGCTGTTCTAGACATCAAAACTATAGTCTACTCTCCAGTCTAAAAGATCATTGTTAGCCTCTAAAGAGTAAATAAAAGAGACAGACACACACACATAGAAAGAGAAAAGAAAAAGAGAAAAGAAAACTTTACTTATGCAATAGTAGTTTGCTTACAATACCACCAGTGCTTAGGAAATAAGTTAACAGAATATTTTTCCTTGCTCTAATTCAAACACCTGATCATCTTCACACTAACGACAAAAGCTTATTTGGCCTATCATAATATTTGGCTATCATAATATTTGGCCTATTCACCTTTTCCTAAGAGTCAATTAGGTTTAACATTTCTTTTGAATTCTAAGGCGGTTTAATTATTCTTTTTATTTTTGGGTGTTATGATTTTTTTACCTACAAAAAGGGAGGGGGAGATGTTTAGTTACTTGATTCTATTTTGTATCTTTTCCTAACTCCCCACTGCTTTGAAGACTTTCTGTTTGTCACACATTCCAATCTCCCTAAGGAAAAGTAGGAGAGCCTGCTCCCCATGCTTAAACTACAGCTATAGCTGGACTGTGTTTAGGATTTAAGATGGCACATAAGAACACAGAAGGCTATTTTAACTTTTTTTTTTTTTGGATAGACTGAGATCACAAGTAAGCAGAGATGCAGGCGGGGTGGGGGGGCAAGCTCCCCACTGAGCAGAAAGCCTGTTGTCGGGCTCAATTCCAGGACCCTGGGATCATGACCCGAGCTGAAGGCAGAGGCTTTAACCCACTGAGCCACCCAGGTGCCCCCAGAAGGCTATTTTAAAGTAGACCGATGGATTTTTTGATCCAGGAAGATAATTCGAAACTACATAAATGAATCTCCTCATTTTACGTATCAGGAATCTTAAGGAATAGAAAAGCTAGCAGGTATCTTGCCAATAAGCTGGCCAAATTTCACACTCAGAGCAACTGGGCTAGATCAAGGTCTTCACTCATTTCAAGGTCTTCGATGACACCTGCAGAAAATCTTTCTAAATGAGACAATGGCCAAGTGAACATGGTAACTTGCTAAGTCATGGTGAGAGCAAATTCATCTAAGTTTGAGAGTTCTAAGATCTAAGAACCTTGGGACCTCTTGAATGCATGCTTTCTCAGAGTTTTGGTGAGTACCCACGACGGCAACTCCTGTTGCTTTGCAAATATGTTGTATTCTTTTTAATTCTCGAGAAGAAATGGATCCTACCTGTAGTTCCGGATGTAAAAATATAAAGATGAGGAGACTTGAGACTTGAAGCCACATGGTAGCTGCGGGGTACTGGCCTGTCAGATGCCATGCTTAGTTTTTCTTTGAGTGAAGTTATGCCCTGTGGAACAGAATCGCTCATCCCCCAAACAGTGATACCTTCTGGGAGGCTTGGAAGGATTTCTTCTACAGTTTCAAGCAGATCTAAAAACCAGAGGTTAAGGAAGAGAGAAATAAAACATAAATCTCAAATCATTAACTTGTGTTTTCTTTTCTCTGCTGGAACATGGATAAATGTCACTATCATGCTGACTTCATCTTCAATGGGATAATTAATATCATAGCCATTTTATGATTCTGATTCAACAGGACCAACTGAAAGGGAAATCTGGTTACCACCTGATGTAATAAATGCAAATAGGCTGATTCAGATAAAATTCTGGAGACACCATTGTTCAGATTATGATTTTTTTTCTAATTTTTAAATGAAACTCTATTTTTATATTCTGCTTTAAATCTACACTCAGGATACCACAGTAAACATTTTCATTGAAATAGATCTCGGTAGCTCATTATTCCCCAAAGCCATCTATCAGTGTATCACTGATTAACTCTACTATAACACAATACATTCAGGAAACTCTCCTGACCCCTTTGGAGTCCTTAGATCATTATGGTTTACACACTGTTTCTGAGCCAAAAGTTAAGTGAGGAAATTTAGAGATGCCCTTTTCTCTAGATCAGGTTATCCAAAGGTGAAAGACTTTGAAATCAAAATGATGAAATGAATGCCTTCTATAACAGGCAACAAGGTCCCCAGGGCCTGGCAAGGTGGGAGCAGACTGAAGACAGCACAACCTCCATCCGCAGCAGTGTGGGATCCAAGGGTCGCCTACAGACAACAGCAAGCAAAAAGAAAGCTAGAAGTAGAAAAGCCTGAAATGCGGGTGTCTTCAGGCCTGAAGAACTTGAGAATCTCACCTCACAAGACTAAAGGTCTGGGCTGCAATTCAGATTTCAGAAAGGGAAAAAAGGATACATCTCCCAGGAAGTCTCTACTGTACAGAAAACAAAAGAGTACCGGGAGAGGAGAGGCTATGTTGCATTAATTTGGGAGACTGAACCCAAACTTTTTCATTTGGCCATTAATGTAGAAGAAAACCTTATTTGCTCAGGAGGAGCTGGTAGAGAAGAAGAGAAGCGGAAGGTGGGCGTGAGTCCCTGAGGAGGAAATATTTATTAAGGTATCCAGCACTCTGCAGGATATAAAAGAAGCAGAGCCTCATCATTCCCAGAGTCTTTTGTGTAAGCCAGTGAGGCCTCATAGTTTTTGCTAGAGTAGATACATAGTTATTCACAGTCTCAAAATACCTTTAAAATTTAACACTTCCCTACTTTAATATGGATCTCTAACACGGAAGTTTGACTTTTGTATTCTACAAAGGTGCTCCAGTTTCAGTGTGGTATTCCTATAAAATGTCCTATTTGTCTAAGTTATAAGGGATTTCTGAGCACTACATTACTTATCTTAAAATCCACCTTAACATCCTTAGAAATACTAAGTGGTAATACCCCCCTGGATTTTGGAGTTAATGCAAGGAATGAATGCCAGAGATTACCAGCAACTGCCAAAAGTTAGGAAGAGGCAAAGGAAAACTTTTTCCTAAATCCTTTAGAGGGAGTGTGGCCCAAAAGACACTTTTATTTTGGACTTCTAGCCCCCAGAATGGCGAGGGTATAAATTTCTTCTGTTTTATGCAACCCAGTTTGCAGGAGTTTATTATAGCAGCCCTGGAAAATTAATACATCAAGTCACAAGTTGGTGGACAGAACTGTTATTATAACCTGTGGCTAATTATCCCTAAAATCTATACATTACCTCATAAAAGAAATCAATTATGAAAAATAATGTTATTAAATGTAAAATATACCCTGGTTAAAAGCCCAAGTACATGTAAATATGAACCTTTCCATCCAAGCAATTATATTTTTTTCTAAATTTTTATCCAAACTTCAAGAATACTTACAAGATATATTCTGCTTTGAAGCTGAACTTGGTGTCCTGCATTAAACATTTTTCTGGAAATGGAAATCAGTATCTGGCAACCTCAAAAAGCCATTTGTCAGCCACTATTTAGTTCTACTATAATATAACACATTTGAGAAGGACTCGTGACTTAGTTCCTCAAAATCTATAATCCAGACTGATCACAAAGAAACAACAAGAGAAACACGTCAAATTAGACCAAGTATTTCACAAATAAAACCACCAAGGAAACACAGATAATGATAAGGAGTTCATATGCAGGGGGTAGGGAGGCAGACTGGGACTTGAATTTCTTTGAATTAATTTTTATTTCTGTCACAAATCCACATAAAATAAACTGTAAGAGTCCAGAGTTCCACTAAGTATGTACAGCGTGCTGCTAGCTATAGATTGCTTTGGTAAGAAGTGAAAAATCACAGGGAATGGTGGGGGAAGAATAAGCCACAAATGAAAAAACAGGACAAACAAATTATCAAGACTTTCTGCTTTCTTTTGTGTTATTGTTGTTTTTGACAGGGTGGCTGGGGGTGGGGGCAGAGGCAGAAGCAGAGAGAGAATCTTAAGCAGGCTCCGCACCCAGCTCAGAGCCCAAACCAGGGCCCAACCTCACAACTCTAAGATCAAGGACATGAGCCTAAATCTAGAGTCCGATGCTTAACCCATTGAGCCAACCAGGCACCCCTAATCTTGTTTTAATGACTCTTTCTGGCAATTTGAATGTATAAGTACAAGTCTCTGAACTGACTCATTTCATTATCTTCATTTCAAATTTCTTGTCTGGAACTGTAAATTAATAGCAAAAACTTAAAATGTTTGTAATGATATGTAAGTCTAAGTAGTCAAAAAAAAAAAAAGTGCAGAGAAAGTTATAATGTGATTAATTGTGGCTCCAAATCTTTTTTTGGAATTGTAGAGTCTATAAAGAAACACTCAATTTTTACAATGAGTGATGAGTTTTAGAAGAAAAAGGAAGTGAGCAGATTCCTAAGAATTAGAGGAAATACAATTTAGTTCCTTCATAGGTTAAAATTTAATTGACTTGACTCAGCTGAGACATTCAGAATTCTATAGAATTTCATTAAATTATTTCTTCAGTAGTCATAGGTAATGTGGTCGAGGATACTGAAAACTGAAATAAAAACTTGGAAAGTCTTGTAGAGGATAAAAAAAATGAAGATTTATTTATCACTGTCAATCTTCCTTAATAAAACGAAAAGGTTCAGTGTCATTTTGAAAGTAAATTCTGAATAGTAAGTCCTGACACAAAATAGCACATTTTTCAATACCTAGAGGGCACTTGGCTGTGGTTTCAGGAAGATTTACTCTTCAGTGAAGGAAGGGTACTACCATCAAAACTTGTCAAACTGTGAGCACCCCAGATGAATGTTGTGTGTTCTAATCCACACCTCTGCTCAGGGCACCTGGTGCCCACAGGCAGTGGGTGCGGGATAGAGATCTGGTTATGGAATTGAGCTCTGCCCAAGAGATCCCCTGGAGAAGCAGGTCGTGACAGAAAACTGTTGTAAGAAAATGAGACACCTGAATATTCTATGATCCTGAACAAAGTCTACCGCAAAGGACGAGGCTGTAATGTAGAAGGCTTTCATCACAATAGGGTCCTTTTAGGAAACACTTTTTTATTTCTCATATACACAAGGCACTTCAATAGGTAGCACTGCAAGCATTAGCATCAAAACAGGTAAATTAGAGGGCTTCCTTAGTGGCTCAATTAGGTAAGCATCTGATTTTAGCTCAGGTCATCATCTCGGGGGCCCGGGATGGAGTCCCAGATTGGCTCCCCACCGTGCTGGGTGTCTGCTTCTCCCTCTCCCACTCCCTCTGC
The DNA here is from genome assembly GCF_963455335.1 of Martes martes. Lineage (NCBI taxonomy): Eukaryota > Metazoa > Chordata > Mammalia > Carnivora > Mustelidae > Martes > Martes martes. The sequence goes on from NC_137892.1 coordinate 98,893,033, forward strand.
CCATACCCCACTTTCTCTCTCTCAAATAAATAAATAAATTCTTAAAAAAAAAAAAAGGTAAGTTATGAACTCTACTTATGATCCTCCAGCACTTTTTGTACCAATTAATTTGTTTCTACATCATATCTCTTATTCATATTACTGAAAACGCAATGAGTAAAATCTAACATATCTCTCTACTATGCCATTTAGTATGAATCATGTTTTTCATCCTACATTAAAAACTTTTAAAGTTATCTTATTTTACAATGCTTTCAAAGGAATTGCTTGTAGCTCTTAATACATTGGCAAACACTGAAACTTTTAGGCGTGAAGACAACTTACATGGAATTCAGGGACAAATGGTTACCTTGAACTTTCCACATTCCAAAGCAATAATCACACAGAATCCAAAATGAAACTGTAGATCTCATTTCATGCTTATAAATATCATCCTACCACTTAGATAAATATCATCCTACCACTTAGAGAAGCTCAGCAAGTTTGACATAGAAAGCATGGGCAAGCTCTGGTTTCTAACAAAACTGATGCTTAAGTAAGCAACGTCCTAAGGCAATTCATAACAGGTTAGAAACACACCTCACCATGAAAAATGTGCCAGCTATTCTGACAAATATTACTTTATTAATAATCATTATAACCCTAGGAAGTCCACAGAAGCACAAGTCTTTCAATTGTGATAACATATTCTTCCCTGAAATGATTTTATTAGCTGCCCTGAATATATGCACATAAGTTTGCAAGTGGGCTTGTGTGTTTTCACTCTCAGCTGTTTTGAGGGACAAAGAGCATATTTATTATTGGTAAAACTGTGCAAGAAAGTAAAAAGCAGAACACTTCATTTGATTTTATTTCTAGCACATCTCCCACTGCCAGTGAATAATTATTACCCAAATGGGACCACACCGCCATGATGTATTTCGTATACATTTCATATTCATATACATTTTTTCAATGGCAAAGTAGTAAAAACCAGTAAATGCACAGAAATGCTCTCCAGACACAGACTAATCAGCAAGTAAACTATAAATTGGGAAAAGGCAATTCCAAGGTAGTATGTCTACAAGATTCATACACCATCAGAGTTATTTTCCACATTCCTTTTTGGTTATAAATGGAAGAATCCTCCTTTTCTTGGCCAGAGAAGAGCTAACCATCTGGCTCCTAACTTGTCTGACACCATTCCAGCCCTAGCTGCTGAGGGTTGGGAAGAAGATATGTCCGCAATGCTACTGGGGAGGACCGAACAGCTGCTTAAAACGAGTCCGCCTGGGTCACATGCCATGTGCCTGGATCTGCCTCCCAAAGGCCTTCTGCCAAAAGCAAAGGTAGACATTCTTACTCTGCATATATGTCTCTGCTGCCTCGTAATTAAAATAATTATGGCGACCAATTATTAAATATATACTATGGTCCAGGGACTTTGTTCTGTTCTTTACGTTTAATTCACACAAGACCCACTGATACCCACTGATTATCTGCTATGTCAGTTAATGGCAGAGTTAGGGTTCAAGCCCATGTTTGCCTGACTCCAAGATGTGTATTTCTCCCACTTCACACAGCCACTTCTCTGAGCAGGCACAATCTCCTTTTAAATAGTTTTTGCTCCTGCCAGCATTCAAACATCTTTCCCTTATAGTGAACACATATTCAGCAGATACTGTAAATAAGAACCCCAGTCAGTGAACCCATGATCAGACAAGAAAAAAACCACAAGTGTATCAGTGCTTAGAACACTGTCTTTTCCAGTGAGGGAACCTTCCTATTGAAATGAGCTTTTTCTTTTGGAATGGAGGTCATCTTTGACTGAGCTGAGTCTAAAATGGAAAATAAAAATGCAAAACAGCCATTCATTCTACTAAATGTAGGTAAAAATATAAAAATGTCCTAAAAATGAATATAGATAGATGTGAGGTTATCACAATATCTAGATTAAATAATAAAAGTTTACAGGAGCCATGTTTCTTATCTATCTGAATACATATACTTTTCTATAAAACTTAAAGGGTTTTTATTTTTCCTCTAACCCTTCCTCTTGGTTTTTAAAAAGCAGATGTCTTTATGGCTGAAAGTCATTTGGAGAATTACAGTGGCTTGATTCTTAACTGGAACATCTGCCCTTCACAGTCTGAACGCAATGGTTCAGGAAAACTAACAGGGTAAATCTGCCTGCATTACTGTAAGTTATTAGAGCCTTTTTTTGTGAGCAGGAACACAAAACCTTTGCAAACATGTTGATACTACTGAATACAAAGTAAAAGATTTCAGGGTAATATTAATATATATTTTTTAGTTATCCACTTAGAATAATTTGTGTATATTAAGATAGCAAAGAGTACAAAATACATACATGCAACTAAATCTGAAACTTTGGGGATGCTTAGTGTATCTAAAGCACTTCCTACTTTCGGGGAGTCATGAGTCTAACAACTAGCAACATTTATATAAAATAACACAACAAAGAAATTCCACTGACACATCTACTACCAAAATCAATTACCAAATTGATAGCGGTGGGACAATGTATTAGCAAAAGTATGCAAGTAAGTAAGTTACTGAGTGTCCATATGTACCATGAGGTCATTCATTCATCCTGGCAATATATATTTGTTGAGCATCTCCTTTGTGCTAAGCTTTGAGAATTTAGTAGCGAACAAGACAAACTTCTTCCACTCAAAGAGCTTACATCCCGGTTCCAGGCCTCCTCCTCAGAGTCCACACTAGAACTTTACCATATCAGTGGGTCACTGTGAAGAACCATACTACACCTGAGGTAAGACGGGTTAGTGGAAAAGATACTGAAAGCAAGTAGGTGGATAGATGGAAGGTTAGAGACAGGGTAGGAAAGGCGGTGGGGAAGGAAGGGATAAGGAAAGGAAAGGAAACAATGGCGATGGGGGAAAGAACACGAGCAGGAGGACAAAGACAAAGGTGTACCCAGCAGGCTTTCACATCAGAAATGCTAGTTCCAATCTGTACATTGCTTCTTCTACATGTGTGAGCTCTAGGAGATGGCTTGCCTGCTTTAAGCCATGCTTCTGCTCCCTTTAAAACGAGGTTATGGCTGTGATGAGGCTCACATAAGACAATATATATAAAAACAATTTGTAACTCATAAAGTACTTTAGAAATAGAAGAGATTATTATTATTTATTGTTAACATTATAATTGCTAAATAGATCAAAGAATATAATTGCTTAGACTTTTTAAAGTGATACACAAGCATGATAAACATTTTCCTGTTTATTCTAAATAAAGAGAAAAGCATATAGAGGTAGATGATGATCTTGGCCACAGCCACTAATAGTAATAATAACAGTTGAAATATTGGGAGGAAAGGATTAGGTTTAACCTAACACTATTTAATTTTGAGTAAGCACTGAAATTTTCCAGGGAAATCTGAAATGCCATTTGATACATCTTCAAAACCATGTTATACAGATAGGAAACCTGGCAAGTACTTTTGAACCTTCAGACTGTGAGAGAAAGGAATAAGAGCTGTAAAAACATTTAATTTTTTCTAGTTACCTGTATGTGAAAAACCTTTGTCTGTATATTGCCAACTTCTATTTTACTATTTCTATATAACTGGAATGTATATTTTTTCATAGTTATATGAAAAGGGGGCTGACAGCCTCAGAAACAATTGGGCTATATTATATAGTACAGTACAGTCTTATATCAGAGATCAGTTTTTGAATCTTTGCTCTGCAAACTAAGTTGTGTTAAACTAGACATCCTCAGTGAACTTCTCTCCCTCTGCTGCCAATATACAGCTCTGTACCTGCCTCTCAGAATCAATGAGAGTATCTTTACCTAATCAGCCTTGAGTAAAGGGCAACTGTTAATATTTTTGTTAATGACAGTAAAAATTTGGTAGATGAGTTGATATATTTTGCTTTGACTTATTCCTTTTTTTAAAAAAAGATTTTATTTATTTGTTTGACAGAAAGAACACAAGTAGGCAGAGAGGCAGTCAGAGAAAGAGGGAGGAGCAGGCTCCCCACTGAGCGGGAGCCCGATGGGGCTCGATCCCAGGACCCCGGGACCATGACCTGAGTTGAAGGCAGCTGCTTAACCGACTGAGCCACCCAGGCGCCCCTGCTTTGACTTATTCCTGAAGACAGAATTATAAGACATTATTTGGGGGCTCCTGGGTGGCTCAGCTTGAAATCCCCTTGATTTCAGCTCAGCTCATGATCTCAGGGTCCTGAGATGGAGCCTGATTTTGGGCTCCACACTCAGCAGGGAGTCTGCTTGAGATTGTCTCCTTTTGCCCCTCCCTCTGCTCACTCTGTCCCTCTCTCTAAATAAATAAATAAGTAAATACAATATATATATATTTTTTAAAATTATCTGGCGTGCCTATAAAACCTGTTTGAAGCAAGTTCTATACAACTTCTGGAAAGTAAAATGTTGTTAAAACATACCAAAGTAAGGTGTTCGAGGTCCTTCGCCAAACTACTTACTAGCCTTTTTTATAGCTATCTAATTAGATTGTATCAGCAAAATCCAAGTAAGTTTCCTTATTAAAAGCCCAAGATGACTTTATAATAATAATAACAGCAATTATTTCAATTCACTACAGCTCCAGTTAGTACATACAAGCCACTCAGCTAGTCATTTTACAAGAGCTACATCATTTAATCTCAAAATTACATTGTGAAGTAGATTGGTATTGTCACCATTTTACAACAAAGTAAAATGAGACCCAGGGCACCTGATGACCTTTTCCTCAATGACACAGCTAAGAAGTGGTAGACCATATATGAAATCCAAATCTGTCTGGCTTATCTCCATCTAAACCCTCTGATTCATTTCTTTCTCAATACATTTTCCCTGGGGATATAATGGTTTAATGACACATCTCTATTAGAAACATTCCATGAGAACCTAAGACATCTAAAATTTAAAGCTCTAAAAACTGTATGTATATATTTTTCACTAATTTGACTCAAGATGCCAAGAATACGCTATATTGGGCTAAGAGCTTCGAATACAGAAAAGTCCCCTTGATAAGCCACATCTTACCAAAAAAACAAAACAAAACAACAACAAAAAACCCCCAAAACCCAAAACACACAACAACCTAGGAAGTACATAAAACACAATTGTCCCATCTTTGAAAAACATATGTAATTTATATATTCTAAAGTATCCTAAAGTATGCTAAAAATCTACTAATAAGATTGAAGGTTGATTTCTCTACCTATCTATTACTAAGCAGGTTGACTAAATGGTTTTGGCTTCAAACTCCAGCATCTCAAATTGATTTTTACACATAAAAACTCACCGTTGGTGTGAAAGTTATAAACAAGGAGACAATGCAATTTAGTTGTTGGCAAGCAAAACTTTCACACAAGTAGAACTGCAAAATTAATTGGTCCTAATTAGGCAACCACTCAGTCAAGAGCAAAGTTTGTTCTTTGCTGAGAGGTAACCAGCCCTATTCACTCTGAGCAGAATCCCTCAGGAGACTGGCTATATGTTTTTCAGGTTGGCTTCAATAACATGGCCACCCAAATCTTTTTAGGGATACCCTGGTCCTCTTAGTTTGCTCTTGTAAAAGGAATTTGTGGCTTCATCAACTTTTAGCACAACCTAATTTGAATTTGCTCTAGAAATTGCTATCTAAATTAGATTGAGCAATAAAATGTTAGAATATATCCAGAAATGAACAATATTATTTTCTGCTGCGCTCACATTTATCACTTGCTCCTGTTCCCCATGATGTCAAAATCCTGTTTGACTCATTTATCCTACTTATTGTTACAGTTCAGAGGAAGTTCATCACACTAGTTAACCTCTTTCCAAGATGAGGGATTGGATTTCAGTCTTGGAGGATATGACTATTGAATGGGGGGGGGTCAAAAAATAGACAAGAGAGACTATTCAGCTTCTCCACTCCTTTAGATTAAACCAGATAAAATCAGTGCTTGAGAGCAAACATTTTGCTACTTTCTCGGGTAACAAGTTGAGCTGGAAGGACAAGGCGAATGAGCAGAAATGAAAAATCTTGAAAAACTAACCTTTGTACTATATATCACCTAACCCATTATTGTGTGATATGCAAGAGTTATATAATAAAGGTTACCCGTAAAGGTCTACACTTTAGAGACTGCTAATGTATAAATGTAGATAATTTTTCCTTAATGCTCTATAAATCTAAAAACTCTTTCTGAGGTGTCAGTGTGTGTACCTATGAGTCTAAAATACTTAAGAACTTTCACTAAGGCCCTTGCTGTTGAGCCTCCTTATCCTCCACCTGCCTATCCTCATGCAAGAAAAATATGCACAAATCCATTAGATTATACCAAATAAGTATCACTGGTCATAATTCAAGTCCACTTGGTTGTGGGACCCATCTCCCTAGGTTCTTTCCTAATTAGATATTCAACCAAAACTTTGTAGTTCTGTGTCAATATGCATATCCAAAGCCTAACTCCAAGGGAGGAGGGAGAAGAACTTACTGAAGAAAGAAAAAAAAAAAAAAAGACGACAGGTGCTCAGGCACAGCTGGGGTGAGAGAGAGAGTCAGCCAAGAGCCCGCCCACTGGCTGGGAGTTGGGAACCTAACCTTGCTAGGCAAATCCTAGCTTGCAAGCTGTGCAAAATAAGAGCAGATATGAAGATAAGAATTCACGCAATTTAGGTTAAACATATTTGTTCTTCAACTGTAGTCAACCTTGAGAGTGCTACTCTTAGAGGCAGGTAGGTATTCCACCATGAAATCAAGATAAATATCCTACTCGTCACATAATCTGGTCAGATAGGACAAAATTAAAAAATTATCAAGTTCTAGCATTCACTGAAGGCATCAATAACAGTAACACCGCCCCCTCTCCCAAAGCAGTAAGAAGCAGAGAATTCAGAAAAGTTTTTGAACTTGTCTTGGTATTAACTAATCTACAACAGAGTGAGTGATGGAAACGGAAGAGGGGAAATTAAACTGCCAGTCACAGAACTGTAAAAACGGTTTTGTATCCTTACTACCACACTTCATCACACATGCAAAGCATTATTTGTGAACTGTTCTATCAAAGAAGGGCGGGGAGGGGGGAGCCCTCACCCCTTACTTTACCTGCGCCTACCACGAGGGCCTGGGGCTCACAGCTGCGGATACAGTGCAGTAGGCAGTTGGAGCGAATGTTGGAATTGAGGAAGGCCACCACGCAGCCCAGCTTGGCCAAGCCGAACCACACATGGACGAAGTCAGGCTCATTGCTCATCAGAAGAGCCACGGTGTCCCCCCTTTTCAGCGTGGAATGGTTCAGGAAGACGTGGGCCACTCTGCTACTCCTTTTGTCTACATCCTGATAGGTGTGGATGTCCCCCTCATAGATGATGAAAGGTTTCTGGGGCTGCTTCTTGGCAAGACTCAGGAATTTATCCAGGACTGTGAACAGCTCCCCTTTCAGGACGTACTTCTCCATCCGAATTCCACAGCGTACCACCTTCAGTAGGAACCAGAAATCGTCCCAGAAGTAAGGGAACAGGAGTTTCTGCAAGAAATGCAGGAAGACTATTCCAGCCGCTAGTCCTGTTAAACATGACAGGAGCATGGAGGCCACCGGGACAGAAGGCAGCTCGGATACCAGCCCTTCTCTCCAAATGCAGCTCTCCGCAGAGACCACAGGTCGTGGGGGCTACAGCCTGGCACCTGCAGTTCGCACCAGCCTTTCCGGGAGGGAGAGGGTAATCTTGAGAAACAGAATCAGAAGTGTGCACAGTAGAGGTCGCCCCAACAGATGCCGGGGATAAGGCTTGGGTCACCTGGAGGATGAGGGGAGAGCGAGCGAAATCAACGTGGGCACTTGGAGGGTCCACGGAATCTAGGAGCCCAGATCAGCGCCCCTGCCTGGCAAAAGCCCCGACGGCGGCCCGCGCCCTGCGAGGTCCTATGGCCCTCTCCAGCCCTCTCCCCGCAGGCTTGGTCAGTACCCGGAGCCTCTGCGGCCCTCAACAAGTCCCACCACCCACAGAACTTTGTCCAGAGGGCAAATGCTCTTCTTCTGAGGGTAGACTTTCCGGCGGCTGCAACTTGAAGGCTGAACTCGAGCCTGGAGAAGGCTGGGTGGCGACGGCTGAGAAATGCAGCGGCTTCCCCTCTTAACCCGCCAGAAACCGCGCGGAGGTGTCTGGGCCACGCCTCGGTCGGGGATGACCCAGGTCTAGAGAGATCCCGGTCCGAGTCCCGCCCCCGCTCCGCCCCGCGCCCCACAGCCGGGCTCCCAGGGACTCCCGACCGACGCACCGGTCTCCGGCGAGCTGCTTCCCGGCTATCGCCGCGCCGGCAGGGGTGGCTGCCTCCTGCCCCGGTCGCAGATCCCCTCCGACTGTTCTCCGGCTGGTGTATCTCTCTCCCGGGCCACCGCGGAGGTGTTGTCCGCTTACCGCCCGCCTCCGGGCTTCCAGCCGAGCCCCGCTCCGAGCGCCGCCGCTGGAACGGCTCCGGCGCCTTCGCCGCCTACTCCCTGGGCGCGCGTCCCGCCACCCCGTCAAGTGTGCAGTGACTGGGGCCTCTGCGGGAGAAAGGACCGTCCCTGGAGGGAAAGTCGGGAGCCCAGAAGTCGTGGCAAGAGTGGAGGGCAACCAGGCTGCTGGAATTAGGGCGAGGGAGTTCATTCACTAAGCAATAAAGGCAACTAAACTTAACTAGAGGTTGGAGAGGCGATTGGAAGAATTAAATATATATATATCTATCCCGACGGAAAGAGAGAGAGAAAACAACAGAAAAGCTGTCTATGAATTGGTCGGGTCAAGGGATATTTGAACTCTTCGATCATAAAACAAAACCGTGTTGTTGTTCTACAAAAAGTACTTTTAAAAAACTTACAGGTTGGAATTGACATTTATATTGAAATGTTATCCTTAAAATGCCTAGAAGCACTTTTTACAAAATCTTACAGAAATACTGATTGATGTAGAAGCTTAAGTCCATAACCACACACACACACACACACACACACACACACACACACACACACACTTTTTTTTTTTCTTTTTTTTTTTAATATAAGATACTATTGGGCGCCTGGGTGACTCAGATACTATTGGGCGCCTGGGTGACTCAGTCAGTTAAGGATCCTACTCTTGATTTTGGCTCAAGTCAGGATCTCAGGTTCTTGGGATGAGCCCAATGTGGGACTGATGCTGGGCATGGAGTCCGCTTGGGATTCTCTCTAGCCCTCCTTCCGCCCACCCCATTCCTTGCTCTCGCACTCTCAAAAAAAAGTGGGGGGAGGATACTATTTTCTGTCCTTAAAAATAACTTCTTTTTTTTTTTTTCCATTTGGTCGTTTAAACCATTACCAAGACTTCAAACTAATGATTCCCAAGGTGGGAGGGGAAATGGAGTGGAAACAAGTAATCATGAAGAATAACCATAAAATTTTATGCAATGATGAAATTTTACTGAAGGTAAGAACCTGAGGAGCATTTAATTACACACTTTTTTTCTTGCAGAAACCATCATTCCAGGCCTCTGCTTTTAAGAAGTGTGAGTACATGGTTAATTGCACATAATGAAATGATTAGCATTGCCTCACATTTCCCAGGAGGGAAATTTTAAATAAATAAAGAAAACCTGATAACTCCAAGGCAGACTCTGGTTTATTAATCTGAAAATGATTATTCTGAAATTACAGTGAAGAGCCCAGAAGAAAGACAGGCTCTTTAATCCTATTTATGCAGATGAAGAAAATGTTTTACTCAGCTCTGTTTTTTTCAATCCAAAAACATCTCAGTTTTTTTAAAAAAGTGTTAGCATCAAGTAGTTTTCAACTTGAAAAGCATCTTTGACTTGAAATTTGATCCTTTTCTCTCCTAGCTGTAGTCTGTTTCAGTTACCTCCTGAAAATAGCATTTTTAGCAGATAATAGATTATGGAACAGTGGGTCTTAGGCTTTTGGATTTCCAGCACAAGTAAACTCTGTCCTCCTCCAGTGGAAAAACATGACTAAAGAAACACAGGTTGCCATCTTTTACTTTATTTAATTAAAAACAGTAGCACACATTAAAACAATAACCATCTACTGTCACCATTGTTTTATAAAGGGAAGGATTTATTTCAACATTAAAAACAAGGAAAGGAATACTATCATAATAAAACACAGTCTTTTAAAATAAAATTAGCTTCATGAAAAATTCATTGTGTTACACTTATTTTTCTTACCATGGGTCTGCTAACATCATCCCAAGGCATGGAGCTAAATTTCTAGCAACTACAGATGTGAGTTAAGAAAATATTTGGCACGATGAATGTGAGATACTTTGATTTATTAGGAGAGCTACAAGCCTATATTTACAAAATCTGTATTAGCCAAGACCAATTCCTTGCCTGAAATCTCACCACAAAAGAAGGAATCAAGAAAAATCTTGGGACAGCTAGCAGTATTATCGGTACTATTACATCAGCTCATATGTCTGTTCCTGGTTTTTTTGGTCTATAAATTTGATATTCACTTTTGAAAGAACCAAAGACAGCTAAGTAAAAAAGAAATAATTATTTATTTAGTTGTTAATTATTATAAAATGGGTGTCAGACAGTAAGAATAATTGCAAGTGAGTAAATTTATCATTTAAAATAGAAACAAACAGGGGCACCTGGGTGGCTCAGTTGGTTAAGCGACTGCCTTCAGCTCAGGTCAGGATCCTGGAGTCCTGGGATCGAGTCCCATATCAGGATCCCTGCTTTGCAGGGAGTCTCCTTCTCCCTCTGACCCTTCCCCTTCTCATGCTCTCTCTCTGTCACTCTCACTCTCTCTCTCTCTCAAATAAATAAGTAAAATCTTAAAAAAAAAAAATAGAAACAAACAAATGCAAATAGTCTAGACATTTCTGTTAACATTACTTTTGATCAGGGACAATGTAATATTTCTCAGGTTTCCTTTTATGAAATATAGAAATTTAATTATTTTCTTTGATGTTATTTGACAATAAATATTTTGGTTAAATGCAAATGAATGCAAAACAAAACAAAAACCATCCTTTTTTTCAAGGTGAATATGCTCTCCTCTCCCCTTCTCCATTTCTGACTTGACTTTCCCCTCTAACCTGCTTCCAATCCCCTCTACACCCCAAGTTCTATTGAAGATGAATTGTTTAGTGAGTAGACAGAACTAAAACTGAACAAAAAGTATCATATGGTAGACCCTGAGTCATGTTATGCCCATAGGATTTTACCACTGTAACTTAAGAATTTTGACTTTGTGTATTTCTGTAGACAAATTACTTGTGTCCATTTGTATTCTGAGTATTCTGAGGAAATTCTACAGATGTCATATTTTGGATTATAGGAAGTTTTAGGGGAGAAGGCAGAGGTTTAGAGAGTCCCAAATGATGCTATGTTGGTACCAAAATACCACAACAGGTGTATGCCATGGGCCAGGACTGAGTCCCTAGACTATAGCAGTGCTTGGGATGGGGGTGGGCATGGAGTGGACCGTGTGAGAGATATGGATGGTGAGATGAGGCTGGGAAGGGGTGAATGTTGAGACTTGTCCACTTAACACTTCTGTCCAGGAATGGGGTCTGGCTCAGGCTTTAATCACTGTTTTAGTCTCTGATCATAACTTGGTTTTTGATGGGAAGCCTAAGTCTTTCTGCAGCTGGTTTGTTTGTATTAATGAGCCATCATTGCCTATAAGATTATTCCCCACAAGAACTCATGAAGCAAACTCAACATTAAAGATGAGAAGTGGGTTAGAGGGTTGCACAGTAGTAATATTACTACATGTCTTAGACACATCAAACACTGCTTGGAATAAAAAAATTTTATAGCACCGTGTAAGTGATCCTGTAATAATAGTCTGGGAAACCATTATCAAACAAATTAAATCTTTAAATATTATTTTTGCCACAGACCAGAAAACATGCCTAGAAACTTTTGCCCATCAGGATCCCGCCAAGAAGATACATATTTTATCCATGAATTTTATTTTTTTATTATTTTTTTAAGATTTTATTTATTTATTTGACAGGCAGAGATCACAAGTAGGCAGAGAGGCAGGCAGAGAGAGGAGGAAACAGGTTCCCTGCTGCGCAGAGAGCCCGAAGCAGGGCTCAATCCCAGGACCCTGGGGTCATGACCTGAGCCAAAGACAGAGGCCTTAATCCACTGAGCCACCCAGGTACCCCCATCCATGAATTTTAGAAACAGCTTTGTTATATCCAGGTACTTCTATCTATGATAACTTCCTCTTCCTCAGTGTTGGTGTACTATTTGGGAAGGATACTTAAATGAAGTTTTACATGCTGATTCTGAGTCCTCAGGGTAGCTTCATTTCTATTTTATAAGCCACCTACATGGAAGCAGGTCATATGATCATTAGTGAGATAAAATCAAAGAAACTCTTTGGCAAATTTTATTAGGAATTAACAGTGTTCCAAATATCACAGTGAGCTGTTCAATGGGCCCCCAGTTCTGCAAGTCTCATAGGGTCTAAGATTCAGTCTCAAAGGTATGGGAGGAGAGAGCAAAACTTCTGAGGTTCAAAGTATAAATATTACTTCTTGACATATCAAGCAAATTTACAACGTTTAAAATTAATTTTTTTTCCAGGGTTTAATTATAATCATCATTTCTCCCTGGGTGGAGAGGTGGTTCAGAGCTGACATCACTCTGCCAACTTCCACTTGGTGCTTTCCACTTAGGGGGTCAAGGCAGCTACTCCAGCTCTTGCCAGTTCCCAGTCTTCAAAAGGGGGAGGGGCAGGGAGACTGAAGGAGTCACCTTAACCCATGTTGCATTGCTTCAGTTTTATTTTTCAGCTTTTTATTAAATAAAATTTACAAACACACATAAAGACAGAAATAATACAATAATGATCCCCCTACCGTACTGTCATCACCTGGAGTTCATGATTGTTAACCTTCTGCCCAATTTGTTTCAACTCTTTTTTTCTGAAGTACTTTAATTTCAGACAACATATCATTACCACCCTGAATATCTCTAGTGCTTTTCTGAAAAAAGATTTCACTCCCTAATCACTATACCACAGTCACATGTGATAAGATCAGTGCTAATTCTTTAATGCCATCTAATACTTAGTCCACATTTAATTGCTTCCAAAATGTGTTGGGGAATTGGCTGACCTAAAACCAGAATCAATTCAAGCTCTAAAGTCTAAGTTCTCTTTTAATCTAGAAGAGTCCTTCTCACAACCTCTTTATCTTTTCCCCAAACATTTCCTGGTTAAAGAAAATAGGCCTAAGACTACAGAGTGTCCCACCTTCTGCTTTGATCTGATTGCTTCCCCATGCCTCCTTTAAAATGTTCCTCTGTCCACCCACATTTCAGGCAAACTGGTAATTAGACCTAAAGACTTGGTGAGATTCAGGTTAAACAGTTTTGGGCAAGAATACTTCACAGGAGAATCTATATATTTTACGTTGTATTATATCAAGATAAACCTGCTATCTAGTTGTTGTGAATCATCACTGTTGATGAAGAAATGTACCTTACTGTATACACTGATACCTATCTTGTTTTGTGCCCCTAATGCACTCTGGTAACCACACTCTATCATTATGCAGTGATCCTCCTCCTTTTCTTTCATGGTTGTATATATACTCCATCATGCGGTAAATAACATAACTTACTCAACTTGCTCTCCACTGGTGGGCTGTTTTCAATCTTTTGCCATTACAAATAGTGTTACAATTAAGAGACTATGCACATGCTGTATATTTATTTTCAGTGTAACTTTGGGATAGTTTTCTAGAAATAGGATTTCTGAGTCATAGAGAAAACATATGTGTAATTTTTCTGATTATTGTCATTTTCCCCTCCATATCAAATGCCCACCTTCACTATATGAGAATATTTGGGAAGAGCAATGAAGTCTCTAATGGCTACTTTGACTAAACTGGCAATACCAGGGACTACATACAATGTTCCCACAAGTATGTACAAGGTAATTCATGTTCAGTATTGTAAAGCATTTGGTTCTGTATTCTGACAGTTATTCAAGTGTTTCATTTGTTTTCTTTAAGATTTTATTTATTTATTTGACAGAGAGACAGAGCACAAGCAGAGGGAGCAGCAGAGGGAGAGGGAGAAGTAGGCTCCCTGCTAAGCAGGGAGCCAGACACAGGGCTCGATCCCAGGACCCCAGGGTTATAACCTGAGCTGAAAGCAGACGCTTAATCAACTGAGCCACGCAGGCAACCCTGAAGTGGTTCACTTGTATTGATATAATTTTTTTCTTTTATTTTACATGGAACTATATAATTCAGAATCCAAATCTGTGGTATGATTTGGGCAACACTAAATTTCCAGTCTTTTTAGACAGTAAATTACAAAAACATATTTAAAACAAAAGCTAAACTAAAGTAACAGATCTTTTCAAAGGTGAGAAATAAGACAGCAACATGGCCTCAACATCTGGACCGCACACTTCAAAGAGATAGGCTTCTGCAAATTATTACAACAATATGTGTTCTGATTTGTTACAGAAGGCACATGTAAATTTTGGCTCATTTAATTAATGATATCTGTGGGCAGCCTAACATAATACCAGATGAAAACCTAAAGGTTACAGACAAGAAATTTCTGATGCATGCAAACAGGAAAACTTGCCCACTCTTTAAAATTGGCTTTTGAACCCAGAGAAGGTTCCAAAAACCCTCGTATGGATTTTTCTCTATGTGGAAATTTCAAGAATAAAACTGCAAGTTTGATAATGCACTCTTTTGCCAGGGAAAGATACGTGAAAACAAAGGGAGAGAGCCTGGTACTCTCTCTCAGAGAAGGGTTTTCAACAAAGTCAACATCAGATTCTGTGACCGTGTTCCAACAACCTGAGAACTAGTACAAACATGGTTAACTGATGCCCTTCTTTAAAGATCAGAGTACAAGGGATACAACTTCCAGCAGTAACATGCTGATAGAACCTACAGATAAATGATTTACCTGGTGCTCAATGATTTACCCAGGAGGGTGGAAAGCATAGTTAGACCTGACTGCTGTCATGTGGCCACAGAATTTATCAAAACTCAGGGCAGGAGTGCCCACATGCAACTCAGGACCATCTTTGACAAAGCTCTAGAGGAAATGTTAATTAATTAAGCCGGCATCTCACTGGGGAGGCTTATTTCTCTGGCACTCTGCCCGAGCCCCAGCATAATCTTGGTGGATCACCAGCAATGTTAACTATGCAGTATCTGGGCTTCAGGGTCATGTGGTGATGCTCAGGTGAAATGATGACCTGCACTGGACATACTATATTAATCTGGTAGACCAGATGGACTGAAGTGTTTTCTGTACCTGCCCTTGACGCCCAAGAACCCTGGGTCTGGTCAGTGGACCTGCATATTGGTCTTCACACCCATATTAGCTAAGGTTGCCCAATTCAACCCCCTGGTGTGAGTCATCATCAGAGTTCTCTACTCAAGTCTTTTTATCCCCTGGCTTCCAAGGTCACATGATATAAGACTAAAGAATTCTAATTTGTATTCCTCTTTTATAGAGTTCTGTGTAGTACCCACTCCCATGCCAATAACAAATGCAGAGATAACTGTAAGCTGGCGGGCGTCTTGAGTGCAGTACCACATACTGTGTCTCTCATCTCTGTGGGGCAAAATGGACATACTCTAATTCTCTCCAGGCATTTAATCATCACATATTCTTCATTATAGCAGATTCTATCCCTCTCACTGTCATTGTGGCTATTCCAATAGCAGGCCAGAATTTAGAGAAGCTGCATGACAAATAAAAGAGATAAAAAACCATAGCCAACAAAGCCTACGTTCTCCAGGTCTGTATGTAATAGGGAGCCCAGATAGGTGAGGCCTGTAGTTCTCAACTCTCCATAAACATTAAATAAAGAAGAGGGTACTTGGCTGATGCTCAAGCACCAAGCCAATAGCCCAGAAGTTTCTGCCTGATGCTTCTTTTCCCTTCTCCCAAGATTTGAACATCCCCTTCTCCCAAGAGTAGCACTAGCCCATCAGCTTGCCTCCCTTTGGCAGAAAATACCTACTAGAAACTGGTAAATATTGTTGCCTGAAACCTGAAGGACATGCAGACCCCATGCAAGAGAAATATCCCTTCTGGGACCCAGCCTTGGGCTTCTCCACTAGATGTGCTGCAGCCTCTAACATTGGCAGGTTGGCCAGTTGGTCTTTCAACTTAGGCAGCTGGCCATTCCCCACTGACTCTTATGAATGGTTGATCCTTATATTAGCCATGTGCCCCAAATCAATACAATGAGTGGCTAATTCACCAAAATTTAATTCACTAGAAGATAATCTGCTAAACTCCTGACCACTTCTTTAATGTTTTAGTATTAGCTTTTTTGTTTGCTTGCTTTACCATCAGTGTCTATTGCTACCAAAGCCTTAGTCTAGACCTTGTACCTTGCAGAGGTTGTCAGACCAATGCTGGAATGTGTGTAAGGCAGTTAGTCCAGCCTTGCTGCCACCAGAGGCAGGGAGGAGGCAGACCCAACTACAAGAGCAGGGTGACAACGAAGCTGCAAACAGAGAGTTTAAGTGTCAAACTGTTCTTTGAATATAAAACAGGAGGGTCACCGGAAGGTCAAGTGTAGATGGTGGAGCAGGAGAAGGTGCAGGGGGAGGCAGCCACCTCATTCAGCAAAACTGAAGCTTTGTGAATAGTGTGATGTTTCTCTTTCCAACTACAATGCTTGGTATAGTTCTTCCTACTGGATTAGAAGGGTGGAATAAACCTACAGACTCCTGAAGATTCAATCTGGAGTTAGAATGAGGAAGAGGTTGAAACATCTTAATGAGGATTTTTTTCTTAAAGCCTCTTAATTAATTCATTTGAAAATATATTTGAGGGTGCTAAGGTGAGTTCAGCAAGTTTTAAAAGACAGAATAAAAGGATTCGAACATACAGATTACTTCCTTATATTCTATGGCTTAGGAATTACGATGTACTCAAAGCACCAGGCTAAAGCTAACCCAACCATTTACTCTCCCACTTATTTCAGCAGCTCCTCTTCTGCCTTTAATAAGGTCTGTACATTGTTTTCTGATGTGCTCTGAGGACCTGTTTGGCTTCCGTGCAGCCTTTTTTGGGGGGAAAAAAAAGGCATGCTTGTTCACTGGACTAAAAATAGAGACTCATCAGCACACATACACAGAAGCATCTACTATGGAGGCATTCACAGCATTATATGGGTTCTTCTGTTTTAATTTCATGGCAAAGCAAATAACTCAGAATTAGTTTATGCATATACGTATGTATGCATATGTATATATTCTTTTCTGTGTAGTATCTAATAAGAAGAAATATTATCATTAATCAAATGTAAGTATTCTTTGGGTAACAATTGAGTTTCTTGAGAATGTCTTTTTTTTTTAAATAATACCTTAGTAAGGTATAATGTGTAGAATAATTTTAAAACGGTACATATTTAAAGTGTATAACTTAGTCTTGATGTGTATATGTGTATATATATATACACACACACACACATATATATATATGCATGAAATTACCACCACAATCAAGATAATGAACATACATCCATCAGTATCCAAAGCATCCTTACTTTGAAATCCCTTCTTCTAGTCACTCCCCACCACATCTGCCCCCCCCATCTCCTAGTGAATACTGATGGTGCCTTCTATAGATTAGTTTGCATTTTCTAGAATTCCATGCAAAAGAATCATACCAGTGGTGCAGAGCATCTGACTAGACATTTTTCCAAATGAGACATATATAGCTAACCAGTAGGTACATGAAAGATGTTCAACATCAGTAGCCATTACAGAAATACAAATCAAAAACACAGTAAAATATCACCTCACCCCTGTTAAAACAGCTATTAACAAAAAGATAAGAAGATAACAAATGCTGGGGAGGACGTAGAAAAAAGAGAACACTTGTACACTGTGGGTGGGAATGTGAATTAGTGCAGCCATTATGGAAACCAGTATGGAGGCTCCTCAAATAATTAAAAATAGAAATATCATATCCAGCAATTCTACTTCCGGTTATTTATTCAAAGAAAATGAAAACAAAAATGTTTATGACAGCATTATTGCAATAGCCGAGATATGGAGACAACTGAAGTGTCCACTGGCAGATGAGTAGTTAAAGAAGTAGTCGTAATACACACACACACACACACACACACACACACACATATTATTAAGCCCCTAGAAAAGAATGAAATCCTACCACTTGCAACAACATGGGTAGACCTTGAGGGCATTTCACTAAATGAAATAATTCAGGCAAAGACAAGTACCATATTATTTCACGTATATGTAGAATCTAAAAAATATGTAGAATCTAAAAAAAAAACAAAAATGAAAACAAGCTCATAGATTTAGAGAAGAGATTGGTGGTTGCCAGAGGCAGGGAGTGGGAGGTGGGGGAAAATGGGTGAAAGGGGTCAAAGGGTACAAAATATCAGTTATAAGATAATCATGGGGATGTAATGTACAGCATGGTGACCATAGTTAATATACTGTATTGCATATTTGAAAGTTGCTAAGAGGTTAGATCTTTTTTTATCCTTGAATTTTTTTTTTACTTAAATTCAATTAGCCAACATATGGTATATCATTATTTTCAGATATAGTGTTCAATAATTTATCAGTTGCATATAACACCCAGTGCTCATCACATCATGTGCCCTCCTTAATGCCCATCACCCAGTTACCCCATCCCCCACCCACCCACCTCCTTTCCAGCAGCCCTCAGTTTGTCTCCAATAGTTAAGAATCTCTCAGTTTTTCTCCCTCTCTGATGACTTCCTATTCAGTTTTCCCTCCCTTCCCCTGTGATCTTCGGTTTCTTATATTCCACATATGAGTGAAACCCATATGATAATTGTTTTTCTCTGATTGACTTGTTTCTCTCAGCGTCATACCCTCCAGTTCCATCCACATCACTGTAAATGGTAAATATTCATCCTTTCTGATGTCTGAGTAATATTCCATTGTGTGTGTGTGTGAGTGTGTGTACGCCACATCTTCTTTATCCATTCATCTGTCTGTGGACATCTTGGCTTTTTCCACAGTGTAGCTATTATGGACAGTGCTGCTATGAGTATTGGGGTGCAGGTAACCCTTCTTTTCACTGCATCCATATCTTTAGGGTAAAGACTTAGTAGTGCAGTTGCTGGATTGTAGGGTAGCTCTAGTTTTAACTTCTTGAGGAATCTCCATACTGTTTTCCAGAGTGTCTGCACCAGCTTGCATTCCCACCAATAGTGCAAGAGGGTTCCCCTTTCTCCATATCCTTGCCAATATTTGTTGTTTACTATCTTGTTAATTTTAGCCATTCTCACTGATGTGAGGTAGTTGTGGTTTTGATTTGTATTTCCCTGATGCCAAGTGATGTGGAGAATTTTTTCATCTGTCTGTTGTCCATTTGTCTGTCTCCTTTGGAGACATGTCCATTCATGTCTTCTTCCCATTTAGGAGACTAGATCTTAAAAGGTCTCATCACAAAAGAAAACAATTCTGTAATTATGTACAGTGACAATGTTAACTAGATTTACTCCATGATGTATACAAATAATGAATCATTATGTTATACACCTGAAACTAATATAATTTTGTATGTCAATTTTTAAAAATTGAACCCCTTTTAAAAAAACCCAATATAACTAAGGCTTCAAAAAGTAAAAAGAAATATTCTTAATGAACTTAAAAATTCATTAGCTTTTTCGTGTTGTTTAAATGTATTTTTTAAATATGAGAGTCTTAAATCAATGAAAGCCTTTGGTTTGTCATTATGTTGCCTTTTTCTTTTACTTTCTTATATAGTTTCAAATATATTATTAAGCAACATGAATTACCATGCTATTTTTTTTAAAGATTTTATTTATTTATTTTACAGAGAGAGAGAGATCACAAGTAGGCAGAGAGGCAGGCAGAGAGAAAGGGGGAAGCAGGCTCCCCGCCAAGCAGAGAGCCTGACACGGGGCTCAATCCCAGGACCCTGAGATCATGACCTGAGCAGAAGGCAGAGGCTTAATCCACTGAGCCACCCAGGTGCCCCAATTACCACGCTATTAAATAATTGTTTATTATGTATTGTTTAACTTCTCACCTGAATATGATTGTTCTTATTATTTATATTTGTGGATATATTGTTACTACAAAATAATTTAGTTTCCTCAAAAAAAAATTTAGTTAAACATTATTATTTTACCCACCCTAATGGTAATTCTGGGAGCACCAGCAACTTCAGCTGGAGCAGAAAAACTGTATGCTTCACTCATACGCACTTAACTATTATTGAGGGAATAAGACACACTTCCAAAGACAGGATAAATTCCAAATAATTAATAAGGCACACTTGACATTCATGTGCCATTTTGTTCAGCAAGTGGAGACATTTTGAAATAAATCTTTTATCTGTGTCAGAAAGACGTCCATAGCTATCAGGATGAGGACACAGGAATAATCAGGTTAACCATGTCTTGATAGATCAGGCAGCTCTTAAGAAGAGAGACATATTGCTCCACTACTAAGCAATATGCCAGATTTCATTCCTGTATGGTTTGGGGTGGTCAAGTTGGACCAGATAGCAATACTGCTTACACCAATGCTCAACCCAATTCCTGCCTGCACTGTCCTCACCAAAACAGAGCCATGTTATTGGTACTGAGTGATGGTAAGCACATTTTATTTATATTGATGTTCAACCTACTGGCTTCTATTTCTACAGAAACATGTGAAGTATTAAGCCATTCATCTATGTAATGGATATATATTCAGTATCAAATAGCAGATATTGATAGATGCTGGGGACAACATGAAATATCACAGTCTCCTCTCTCAGAAAAGAGAGGTGGGCATGGTGGCAACCAGTAGGATGGTTTATAAAATGGATAGATGAACAGTGTATTGAGGGGATAAAATGATAAAATCCTCAGGTAACTTGGGAGAATCATATACCTCCTTCCAAAAGAAGTTAATATTTGAAATGCACTTTTCTGAAATTTCTCATATCAAAGAATAGAGATGCCCCAGGCCAGGCTCAGGAATCAGACTATTTGGATTTCACTTGGGCTTCCTGTGATATGTGAAGTTACTTGGTCTCACCAAGGACTACTGCAGACACAAGATGAGATAATTTAGATAAAGAAGAACATTGTGCAGTAAGTTTCTAGTAAATATGATTCATTCCTGTTTTCTTTCCATTACAAATGTGTAGTCTTATCTAGCATTAGGTTGACAGATTCTCGTTGGGGTTTCACAGATAAGGAAAAATAGATCCAGAGATGCTGGTTGGCCAAAGCCACACAGGTCATTACTCTTCTGACATAATTTGTAAAATTAACCTATGGCTCTTCTGTCAAGTAGAACTTGCTTCTTTTTTTTTTTTTTTTTTTTTACTCGAAATATACTTTGATTCTGAGCTTATCATTCCTAAATAAAGTAGCATTCAGAAATTTATGATAAAATGGATGAGATTTTAAAATCCTCACATTGTCAAAACCTTCAAAATTTTTTTTATCAATTGGATCAAAAATTGAAAGTATTTGCTATTTAAACACTTTAAGTATTTTCTTCCACATTCTTGACTATGAAAATATTTGTGAAGATGGTTTATCTGTCAGATTTTAGAAGCTAACATTAGCATTTAGTTTCTGAGGAAGAATTATTCTTTCCAACACATAAATACTTTATTGAACAAACTAGATGATGGCCCTAAAGATCCCCTCCCTTCACACATTAGAACTACAGCAAGTACAGGCAACTCAGCCTTACTCACACTCAAGCCTGAAACCGCAGGTGATACTTTTTAAATCTTGTCATACTATTCAACATTCCTATTGCACAATAATCCATTTGAACAATATCTGTGCCCTAAATCTATATCCCATTATCACAATGCAGATGAAGAAGAGTTCTAAGAAAAAAATTTCTAAGAACTATTTCTATTTTGTAATGAGAACTCATGAGGTAAATATCACCTTTCCAAATGTTTTGACCATTAAAATTGATATTTTGATACTAAAACATTTATATTAATTTTACCTACATATTCACTGCCTAAACTAAATTAGTCAAAGTTTAAATGAAATTATTTGGTCCATCTTTCTTTTTTGTTTGTTACTTTCTGTTAATTTACTGGTATTTCATGTTTGTTTCATTAGCTATTTCACAAGTGCTTATTTGCTAAAAGAACACATTTTTGTTCACTTGGCTTAGAAGCAGGCACAAGCAATCATCACATTTATAAACTGAGTTAGTCCAGTACAGACTTCGTAGGCTGGTGACATTTGGGTTGTAAATTAAAATTTTCAACATATCTGCACTGACTGGATTTATACACAAA
Source organism: Martes martes (assembly GCF_963455335.1). NCBI lineage: Eukaryota > Metazoa > Chordata > Mammalia > Carnivora > Mustelidae > Martes > Martes martes. The sequence continues at coordinate 98,915,309 of NC_137892.1, forward strand.
ATATTTTGTCTGAAATCTCCTGTGCAACGAAGACAGCTGAAATGTCAAAACATAATGTTCTAAAAAGGAAAGCAGCAATGGAATTTAGTGAGTGTTTGCCCCCAACAAACAGGTATCTCTGTACTTGGTACTCCTCATTCGGATCCTACTGACTAAACACTGTAGAGAGGTTGAGATACATCTTGGTGAATCAAACTAGAGAATTTATACTGGCCATCTAGCCAGTATAGCCAGTGACTTTCATGACTGGGAAGAATTAAGTTGGATTTCACAGTTTGGTAACAGAGTGACAGGAAGGAAGAAAGGAAGGACTGACGGAAGGAAGGGAAGGAAGGAAAGGGGGAGGGAGGGAGGTAAGGATAGAGAGAAAGAAAGAGAGAAAGAGAAAAAGAAAACAAGCAAGCAAGTTTCAGATATTTAAATTGCGAGGACTGCTCATGGGTGGTAGATGTATCTATTTTAGTTTCCTAGATAGCAGGGAAGTATACTCATGTACACCCAGGAATGGCCTCTGCCATGTGAAAAGCTATCCCAGGAAAGGACCATAATAGTTTGATAGTTTGCTTTTATTCCCCAATGATGGAGCTTCCCTTCCATTTCACTGCCTGTGACCGCCTTCCCTTTTCTTTACACAGAATCTGGGTTTTCTGGTGGTAGCCCCACTTACCTCCTCCCCTGAGTTTTTGATGGTTAAGATGTGAAATAACAAGGCTAGTTGAGAAAGGAAGGTGGAAAATATCCAAGGTGGGTTCTCCCCTTACTTCTTGTCTCACCAGCAAGCCACACTGTTATTCTCCCAATCAAGTTTTCACCTCTCAGAGCTCCCCCTCCTTCTCTTCACTGGACTTTTAATGCAGATTTTGCAAGAAACTGCCAAGATAATCATCTTTTGCATAAAGCAGAGCTAAATTCCCTGATGTTTAATTAAATCTTAGAGAAATTGATTGCAACTGATTGCAAACAGGAGAAACTAACTAACCCTAAGCAAATTTAAACAGAAAAGACATTGCCAGAAAGGCTGGAGAATTGGACAAAGCCTGGGCAAGAACCAGAGGAGGCTAGACACAGCGGCAGCTGAAACCATACCTCCAGACGCCATGTGGAGGCAGACACTGCTATCTTTCCAGTTGCACATGATGTGTAGCATCTGGCACACAGTTCCATCTGGCACCAGATAGTATGTATACAGTGGCACCACGGAGACTGCAGCCAAAACTAAGCCATGCTGTGAGATGAATTCTTGCCCTCCACTAAGGGCCTATAAGATTGTACTCATCCCCCACTTCTGGGGACTGGAGAAAGGTGTTTGGATGGTAGAGATTTTATACTAGGAGATAGGCCCTGCCTCCCCAAGGGTCATGAGGGAGAGAATTTCTCAAATAGAGAAGAATACAGAAGAGGATTTTCCAAGCAGAGAGAAGAGCTTCAACACCTACACAGCTAAAGTAAACCAAAGGGCCCAGTAGATTGACATTTTTTACATGATTTGAATTTCCCCATATGTTACTTTTAAGCTAATTTTTTTTTAGTTTTATTATTGAAATGTTTTTAAAACCTTCAAATAAGCTTCTCCAAACAGTGATATGTGACTTCTAAATGAGTCATTAAATCAATTTAGTGAGCTAATTTTTTTTCAACACACTAGAAAGGAATACAAATTATTAATGTGCATATCACATGGTATGATGAGTTTTTTCCCTGAGACTCCAGTTTCAGTTATGTGTATGTATGTATGTATACACACACACACACACACACACACACACATGCATTTACTTAATTATGATGTAAAATGCTTTTATGACAGTGGGTCACAGTAAATAGAAGTTTGAAAAGCACTCCTGCAAAGGACTAGAGACTAGGGAATAACATCAATTTTTCATGACAGTGACCCGGGAGAGGAGATAAACTGTGGGAAGAAGGGACAGGTCAGGGCAGTAGAACTGGAAACACATGGGCCACTGTCAGGGCCTGTACATAATGTAATTGGGAGCTGATGCAGAACAAAGAACCTGAGCTCTCCTTGCTCTCTTCCAATTGTCCTTGACCCAGCCCCAAATGGCTGGAATTTTTCATCCAGGTCTCAGTAATCATTCCCAGTGATTGAAAAGACAGTGTTGGAAAGGTGATGGCAGTGGGACATGGTTCCTGTCATCCCAAGTTAGAATGAGTTATGAGTTTCCCCTGGCAGAGCTTAGAATACAACGCTACTGTCTATAGGGCTATTGTTGCTCTTGTGAGGAACATCATGAATTCTGTTAGGCTACATGTACATTATTATTTCTATAGCAAATATGTTTCATTTCTAAAGAACTGACACACTTCATAGTACTTTGGTAACTTCCTCTAATATTTCCAAGTAGAAGCAGGGGTTGATGAAAAGTCATGTGCATGAAAGAGGAAGTGTCTCTCACTATAAACATATGGACAGGCAGCAAAAGCCATGTAAATATGGCTTTGTAGTTTTGCATTTGTAGGAATTTTAGTAATATTAGATGTCTGTAATATTGTCATACTCTGCCATTACTCACATTTAGGTCTCCCCCAAATGGAGTTACCATTAACCAGAACACACTGACAGATGGTCTATCCCTCCTTTTTGTAGGGAGATGACATAATCAATTATCATGTTGATCTTCACATGTATCAGGCCAGAACATCTCTAGTTGGTGGTGGAGCATGCAATGAACTTCATAGTTTATCTGCTGAATAAACACTGTTCTGTAACTCAGAATTGTGTGGTATGGTAGAGTTCAGAGGATACAGAACTACAAAGAGAAGCATCACTAAGATGCAAACACATTTTCTCTCACAGATGACTAGACTGTAAACTTCCACAGAGTAAGGAATGTGATTTATTAACTCTGTGTTCCCAGGTTGGGTCTAGAGCTTGAAATCCAACTAACACTCAATGTGTCATTCTGGAATGTGATGGCCACATTTCACTCAGACATTTCCTAATACACGCTTTATTAATTAATCTTTACAAAAACACTACAAACTAGGTTTTATTCCCTTTCATATTATACAAATGAGAACACTGGCAAAGGTTAAATAATTGCTCCAAGTCACACAGCTCGTGGGAGGCCAAGCTGGGATCTTAACCATGCAGTTTGACTCAAGAATCCACAACCTTAATCAATGAGCAAAACTGCCTCTCTTGATGTCTAAGTATTGTTGGGAGGGAAGAGGACCACAAGAAATAAGACCACAGACTTTAAGAAATTATCAAAATGAGAATAAAGGTAAAATTATTCAAACCCCCAATAGAGTGCTATTTTCTTTGCTAAAACAAGTTTCCTCTCTGCTTCCCTTTAGTGAAACTCTTTACAGCCTGAGTACTAGGATATGTATGGACCAGAATATACTTTAATAGTAGGGGTTACATGAAGCTTATTTTATTCTCATGTGAAATAAATCTGGAGGTAAGAAGTCCAACTTCTGTTTTCATCAGAAACCTCAACTCCTATTGTTCTTTCCTACTAGGTTAGCACAAGGTTGCTACCCTCAGGATACCTTGTGACCCAAAAAAGTCTGTGGAACTTCAGCCATTATATCTGAGCTGTGGGCCAGAAGACAAAAGGAAGAAGGATAAAAAGAAACTCCTTCCTGAAGAACCCAGATATCCATTGACAGAGGAATGGATAAAGAAGATGTGGTGTACATATACAATGGAATATTACTCAGCCATCAAAAAATGAAATCTTGCCATTTGCAATGATGTGGATGGAACTAGAGGGTATTACACTACGTGAAATAAATCAGTCAGAGAAAAACAATTATCATATGATCTCACTCATATGTGGAATAAGAAACAAAACAGAGGATCAGAGGAGAAGGGAGGGAGAAATAAAGACAAAATCAGAAAGGAGACAAACCGTTAAGAGACTCTTAACTATAGGAAACAAACTGAAGGTTGCTGGAAGGGTGGTGTGTGGGGGGAATGGGATAACTGGGTGATGGACATTAAGGAGGGTACATGATATAATGAGCACTGGGTGTTATATACAACTGATGAATCACTAAACTCTACCTCTGAAGCTATTAATACACTATATGTTAATTAATTGAATTAGAAAAAAAAGAAAAAAAGAAACACCTCCTACAAGTTAACTACCTTTAAGCAACATTCACAGAAATCACACATAACATTTCTGCTGACATCTCACTGGCCAGTGTATGGTCACATAACAGCTTTAAGAGAAGCTGGGAAATGTGGTCTTTCTTTTCATGCATCAATGGGCTCAACTAAAGTCAGGATTGTGAACTAAGAAGGAAGGGGGACCGTGGATATCTAGGTAGACAACTAATAGTTTCTGCTACAGTCCCTCGCTGACAGGTCATCTATTCCAAGAAATCTTTCCTTTAACTTCTGTTCTGATGTGATCAGTCCTTACTTCAAATTCCATAGCATATCGTAAGTGCTTCTAATTATAGTTTTATAATCTTATCTATACAGTGCTCTTGCTTTATCCTTACAATTTGATAATCAGATTCTTGAAGTCAGACACTGCCTTGGCCCTTCATGCATTCCATGGCAGCACCAACAATATAGTCTTGCATTGAGTGGGTGTTCAGTACAAGTGCAAATGGAGTTTTCTTTGTGTTGCAGGGAAGCAAAAGAATGGTCATGCATGATGCTAATGTCATTATTCCTTCATATTATCATCTCATCAACATTACTTTCAGGGAGATTCTACAGAAATGAAGAGGTTAACTAGCATATCAATGCCATGTGAGCAAATCCCCAGTATTGTCCGAAATAGAAAAACAATGCTTTAAAAAGGTTCTAAGAGATTCTTAATCTCAGGAAACAAACTGAGGGGTGCTGGGGGGTAGGGTTGGGATAGGGTGGCTGCATGATGGACATCAGGGAGGGTATGTGCTATGGTGAGTGCTGTGAATTGTGTGAGACTGATGATTCACAGACCTGTACCCCTGAAGCAAATAATACATTCTATGTTAATTAAAAGAGAGAAAATACCATAAAAATGAAGGGGAAGCTTTCCTCAGGAAGTGATTTTTAAAAAGCTGAAAATAGGGGATTTCTCTTTTTTAAAAAAAAATTATTTATTTAGAATGGGAGAGTGCCCACTACAAGTTGGGGGGGGAGGAGCAGAAGAGGTGGGAGAGGGACAAGTAAACTCCCTGCTGAGAGAATTGGAGGCCATGTGGGGCTCTATCCCATGACCCTAAGATGAAGATGTGAGCCCAGATCAAGAGTTGGGTCACCCAACTGACTGAGCCACCCCGGCACCCCAGGATTTCTCTTTTTTAAAAAATAATTTTTTAAAAGATTTTATTTATTTATTTGATAGACAGAGGTCACAAGTAGGCAGAGAGGCAGGTAGAGAGAGGGGGAAGTAGGCTCCCTGCTGAGCAGAGAGCCTGATGCGGGGCTCAATCCCAGGACCCTGGGATCATGACCTGAGCCAAAGACTTAACCACCTAGGTGCCGCCGAAATAATTTTTTTGAGATATAATCCTGGTAAAACATTACATTACTTTCAGCTGTACTACATAATGATTCAGTGCGTGTATATGTATCAAAGTGATCACCAGAGTAAGTCTAGTTAACATTCACCATCACATCTAGTTATAAAGTTTTTTTCTTGTGAGGAGAACTTTTAAGATTTATCTTCTCAGCAACTTTTTATGCACAATACAGTATTATTACCTATAGTCATTACATGACCAGGACATATTTATTTTGTAACTGGAAGTTTATACCTTTAATCCCAATTCACCCATTTTACCTACCACCTACACCCCACCTTTGGCAACCATTAGTAGGTTCTCTCCATCTGTGAGTTCAATTTTTGTTTTTATTTTTGATTCCACATTTAAGTGAGATTACAATATTTCTCTTTCTCTGTCTGACTTATTTCACTTAAGATAAGGCCTATATATGTATGGGGTTATTTCTGGACTGTCTTTTCTCTTCCATTGATTTATGTGTCTGTTTTTGTGTTGTTTTTTTTAAGTTTATTTATTTATTTAAGCAATCTCTATACCCAATGTGGAGCTCAAACTCACAATCCTGAGATCCAGAGTCACATGCTTTTCCAACTAAGCCAGCCAGGTCTCCCTACGGGTCTGTCTTTATGCTAATATTTATTCCAATTGGATAGGAAGGGAGACGGAACTGATAAAAGATGTATATACAGCTTGTCAATTACTTTGCTAAAGAAGGGAGTCCTTCAATATAAACCAATATAATGGTTTATATTGGGCCTGCATATCTAGGAATATCCTACACATACATGAAGGACATCAGTATGTCATTTCGTCAGAGCACTCAGGTATCCCTCTTCAAAACTGGCAGAGCTTACCTTAATAGAAGGAAACAGAGGTCATCTTTAATAATGAAAACAAACCTCAATAGACTGATTTATATAGAGACTATGTCGTAAAGGAAAAATTAACATAAAATGCCAAAAATGTTGCAAGTCCCAAGCTCAGCAAGAGAATTTGGTTCAGCTCTTAAATAGATGCTAAATCATAGAATTTCTTTTTTATTTTTCTCTCTTGGCTTGAATTCGGAAGCAGTTATTCTTAATCTCTTAGCTCTGTAAACATGCTCACAGTTTTGTGTCTTAAGATATAAAGTAAAGAGTACATTAACAGTCCCTTACTTAGCCTAAACTTTTTTCTCTGCACTTAGCAATTTACTTCCAATAACAATGGGAGCCAAACAGTGGTTTTTTTATATAACGTACCTTTTAAGAAAATCTGTAAAGATTTACTACTTTGTATTAAGTGCCTTTTGTTTCTTAGTCTCAAAGACAGAAAAAATAAAACTGTAATAGAAATATTGAATAGATCTTATAGAGCTATCGAAAATATTTTTAGGAATCGGGGAAGATTTTTAGTTAGTTAGACTGTGGGCAGTTAAGTAAAAACAAAAACTTTGTGGAGGCCTGGCGCAGTTATTTCTGCAAAAAAGAGCAAATGAATCCTCATACTCACCTCCTTCACCAAACTTCTCAGAACTGCAGGATCCCACTTTAACTCTGTGTTTAATATTCTAAGGAAATGCCAGACTTTTTCCAAAATATTTTCCAAATTTGCATTCCCATCGGTGTATGAGGGTTCCAATTCCTCCACATTCTCACTAACAACTGTTACTCATTTCTTCGATTATATCCATCCTAGTAGGGGTGAGTTGGGGTCTCACTGGAGTTTTGATCTGCATTTCCATGATGAGTAATGATGTTGAGTATATGTGTCTCTTCTCTGAAGAAATGTCTATTTGGATCTCTTGCCCTTTGTTTTTGTATATATGAAAAATTTATTTCGGTTTTTAAGATTTATTTTTCCAGTTTTATTGGGGTATAATTGATAAAACTGTATATATCTGAAGTGTACAATGTGATGATTTGAATTAGGTATACATATGAAATGATTACCACAATCAAGTTAATTTTATAACTGCCTTTTTTGAACTAGGCTTTTACAGACTTAATTTTATGTCCTTAGGATTTTGTTTTTCTCTTTCTGTTTACTTTGAGCATTTGAGTACTTGCTGTGTTTTATGTATGATAACTTAATTTAATTGGAGTCAAGTTTGAGCACAAATAATGAATCCAGGTACTGCACTGGCCTAGTTTACAAGTTGTTTACAAAGAGCTGAGAATATTTTGACTGTCCTTGTGATCACCTTGTCAAATATGTACTATGACCAAATATGTACCTGACCAAATATGTACTATGTAATGCGAAGACAGAGTTTTGCTGGGCAAAGGAGGCTATAGTAAAGCAAAGGCCTTCCAAACTGCCAGTCTGCCCACAGGAAGGGGCTTGTGGGTTTTCCAGGGAAATAGAGGATATAGCTAGTTTCTACAGGAATTATATTTATGCTGCTAGGCTCCTTCCTCATGTTTTCTGGGTCTACTGAGTTCTTGAAACCAAAAGCTAAGAAGGGAAAAGAAGAGGGGAGGTTTGCGGAAGGGAGTGAAAAGGCGACTTTGATTAAAACTAAGCCTCACTGAAGCATTAAAGCAGCCTTTTTGACTTTTGTTCAACTTCATGCTTTTAAGTGGTTTCCATCACATCACAATTCTATTTCCCTCCCCACATTTAAGTTGCTTTAGCATGTGCAGGAAGACAGAATGATTGTAAACATAATCTGCTCCAACACATGCATTCAACATATACTGAACTACTAATGGGCATGTTTTAAAAACTTGTTTTCATTTTATGGTTCAGAGCAATAAGTTAATAGTTTTTATTGCTTAAATCTGTTAGCTATTTGGTCATAGCAATTTTTAAAAGTTTTATTACTTCAAAAACAAAGCTAATAAAACAAAAATAATCACTTGTCTGTGAAAGCAAGTATGTTACAGAACAACAGGTGTTTTTAATCTTTTCACATAGTGTATATTAAAATGTATATAGTGTATATTAAAGATCAATTAAAGAAACAGGATTATTAATGCAAAAGGAGAATATTTTTCTACCTCAAGTACATATTTCACTTCATTTTGCTAATCCTCAATTTGTAGAAATTGAACAGATATCTTGAGACCCTCTGCGTTAAACATGGGTAATTGTTAAGTATGAACTGTTTGGCAGAAGTGGTCATTTTTTTCAAATTCACATGGAATTTACTGAGCACTGTATAATTAAATACTATATCTTGTAGCATTCCTCTGTTTCAGATACTTCATTCCAATTTAGGAACAACATGTGTGATTAAAAAATTTCTTCCAGTAAGTTCTGGGATGACTACCAAAAACACAGTGACCATGTCCTGACATATTGGGGGAGTTCTGTCATTAATGGTGTAACAAACCAAGGCTGAACTTGAAGGACAGGACCCCAGAGCTGGGGACAGGGTACCGGGCACTGGGACTCTGCTCTTCACAGAAAGTGGTTCTCAAGCAGGGAGACTTTGCCCTGACGTGGGGACCAGCTGAGGGGTAGATGTGCTACTAGCGTCTAATGGTAAAGGTCAGGCATGTTGCTGAGCACTCCATAAGGTGCGGGACAATCCCTGACAACAAAGAATCATCTGGCCCAAAATATCAATAAGGCCCCAGTTGAGACACTTGGATGCTGACGAAAAGAGATGGCTCTATTCAAATGTTCAGCTTCTTACTGGTAAAGATCATTATCAGTTGAATTCCAGGCAGCATGCTAGGGCTTGGACACTGTGTCAATTTCTCTTTGGACCCTATATATATCATCTTAGCATGCTCTTACATTTCCTATGCAAGGTGGTATGATGACCAGATATACTGTGAACATACGATTCCAATTCATTAAGAACTCAGATATGCATGATTGAAACATGGCTCAAATAAAACCAAGCAGCCCTAGTCTCTATTTTTATGCGGTACCACATAAATACCAAAGATAAATTTTCATCTTAACATGTAAGGGTAAGAAAAAAATACACCATTCTTTTCACACTCCATTTGTACATTTTCAACTAAACTGAATTTCAAGTGATTCCTTCTCTTCACCCCATCAAAATTAGAGGGAAGACTGTCACTGGGACTTTGAACTGATCTATAGATATTTCAGAAGGCATCTTTCTAATGATTGTCTTCTTCCACAATAACATGCAAAATTAAGAGTATTAACAGAAAAAATAACTTATCAAAAAAAGCCTAGGGAGTTGAGTAATGTAGACTAAAACAGCTGTCATGAAAACAATTGGACATCTCTATCTTTAATTATGTTTTCAAACCCTCCGCACTATCACTATGTCAAGGGCACCTTTCAATTTACTCCATCAAACTATTTATTATAAGGCAAATAGAAATTTAGCTCAAGATTTAGGAGAAACTTCCTATTTATATTTAATTACTGGCTAGGCATTTATAGTTTTTAAATTAAAAAATCTGAACCTGTTTCTGTGAATAAAGATATTTCAAATTTATCTTATGAATGACATTAAGTGCCTTTTGATTTAGGTTAGATATGGATATTTCTCTGAGCTGTAAACTGCCCTTCTTTCTGCTAAGAGCTTATTTCTACATAACTGCAAACATTTCTAATTACAAATACTAGCAAATATACAAAAATCGCCTATTTTGTATCATCCATTCAATGCCATTTCTCACAAGAAATTTTTATATGTGAAAACTATAAAACTGACATTTTTGTTAAAAAAAAAAAAACTCATACTTTCCTTTATACTATGAATCAAAATCTAGTTAACTATAGGGAAACAAATAGTCATCAATGATGTGGGAAACAGAGGCAGAAGAAAAGTTATTAAATTTCCTTACCCACTGGCAAGCCTTTGAAATAGGCAGAGTGACATTCCTCTAGGAACTCAACTGCCTCCACCTTAATACTTTGCTAAGGGCAAAAGGCAATCCTAGCCTGACTGCCGCATCCCCCACCCCAACCAGGATCCTGTGGGTCTGCTTTAACATATAAAAATTCCTTTGCAAACTTCCTTTATCTCTAAATCCTCCAAGATACGTGTTGACGATCATCCCCAAGCATATGGCCCACTGATATATATCTGAAAGGTCTCATGACTAAGGTTTTATTAGATAGTAATAAATTACCTTTTCCCAACAACAGCTAGCCCCTCAAATTCCTGGAAACCTTGCTTCCAAAATTCCTTAGAGACTTTTGCTATTCCTGACCCCCTTCCATCTTGCAAGTATATAATGAACCACCCCTCACAACCCCGAGGCAGCAGCTCTTTCTGTCCACGGGTCCTGTCCCCATGCTTTAATAAACCACCATTTTGTACCAAAGATGTCTCAAGAATTCTTTCTTGGTCTTCGGCTCCGGACCTCATTCCAGCGAATCTCACTTATATTCTAAAACTTCATCATCACAAGCAGGGGCAAAGGTAAAGGCAAGAGAATGATAAGCAAAATATGAGAAGATTTCCAGTGGTTTATTCGTTAAAAGGAGAGTTTAAGTGTGAAAACCAACCTGGAGAAAGAAATGGAAATGTTCTGAGTTATTGAGAATAAAGGGCTCCTTGCCCAGGAACACGGCAGTCATACTGCTATCCACCTAGCATGCTGTTAAAATGGCAAGCCATGAAGTTAGAATTGTACTGTATTCCCATCTCTATCAATCCACTAGAAGTTTGCACAATTATTCTGATTAAGAGCTTTTACGAAATGGATGCACTGAATATCACTATTATCACCCACACAGCTTCATAAATGCCTCCTTTGATAATTGTGAAAGAGTAAATTTGGTTAATTACCTGCCAGGGGCCAAGGAGTGTTGAAAAATGGCACGTCCTACGCTTGAGGCCATTTCACCTCACCTCTAAGATCATTTCGAAGTCTGAGAGTAACTTTTTTTTTTTTTTTAAGCAGGCTCCAACCTAGCAATGGAGCCCAACACAGGGCTTGTATTTATGACCCTGAGATCAAAACCTGAACTGAACTCAAGAGTTAGGCGCTTAAGCAACAGAGCCACCCAGGCACCCTAAGGGTAACTTTTGAGACAAACAAAGTTACAGTGTTCTGAGACAATCCTCAAATTATCCCTCATTGTCACTGAGGGGCAGAGTTCTCCACAGGAACGTGATGATAAGAAGCAAAATATTCGGCTCACAAAGGTTACTCTGCCATTCGGAGGTTAAGTAAAAATTCATCTGGAGAAAGAAAGGCTTCCATTTTCTGCAACAGAATCATATATTTTTAGGCCCTGTTAGCCAATAAAGAGAGCACCATACTGAGTGCCATTTATAATGTAATGGTTGAGACGGAAGCATATTTTACAGTTTTTATAAAGTCCTCAACACAAACTGTGTTTCAGTATTTTGGCTTCCGTAGTGTTGCTTTCCTCTCTCTCTCTCTCTTTCCCCTCTTGCTAACATTCTTTCATTTTATCCCATATGAAAATGTTATATATAACATGTTCAGAAGAAAAGAAAGATCAAATATGCTGGCACTGGGAAATGGAATAAGGCCTAAGGCTTGGAAGGAATTTCTTGAATGATTTGGTCCAATTAAAATGCCTGATGTTTATAAATCCACAGGCTGAAATACATTTATCTTCATGTACACAAATGCCACAGGGGCAGCGGGACATCACAGTGTCTTCTCTGAGGTAAATATTAGCTGCCTTTGTGTAGACAGCTTGCCCGAGCCCAGCCTCATTCAGATTTCCTTCCGCCTGTGCCAAAACCATGATTTTACCACGCAATATTTTTTACTTCATTTCACTTGAAATTCCTTTAACTTTCTTGGTATTTAAAAGGAGAAAGAATGAACCATGTGGAAAGGGGCAGGGGTGGTATATCAAGGCCAAACTGGGTTTAAAATGGCTTTCTTTCTAGTACACCATTGCTGATTGCCTGAGATGAAAGAAGTAATATAGTATTATTGTGGCAATGGTGACATAAACGTAAGATAAAAATATACAAGAAAAAGATTAATGGCAGAAAAGCAAAAGAAGAGCAAGTCTAAAAGTAAAATATCTTCTTCATATTTTGAATAGTAGCTTCAAAAAAAGGTATGTCCATGCCCTAGTCCCTGGAACCTGAGAATATTACCTTATTTGGGAAAAGGTCTTTATAAAATAGTTGAATTAAAGACCTTGAAATGAGAAGATCATCCTGGATAATATGAGTGGACCCTAAATTCAATAACGAGTGTCTTTATTAGAGACATAGAGAAGAGAAGTCAGACATACAGAGGACAAGTCAGTGTGATGATGGGTGTCAGAGACTGGAGTGATGTGACTGTAAGGACCTATTTTATATTTTTATATTTTAGCAAGAGGCTTTCATTGAGGTTAAACAAAAACCTTATTGTTTAACCCTGCTCCCCTTCCCCAGAGGATTCACTTAAAAACAAGTCCCGGAAACCAGCTCCAGGTAACAAAGCCCAGATACAAAGGTGGGTCAGGCCAGGTGGAGACATCTGATCAGTAGTGGGTAGCACACTGTCTCCCTAGCTACCAAGGAGTATGGGCCCCCGCCCTTTGGGAACCCTTTTGGCGCCAATCCTAATCAAGGTGTAATAGGCTGATTCAAATGTCTACTAGGGTAAATTATAATTCAATTGGTCACCTAGCATCACTGTGGAGTTTCCTGTGTGTTACAATCTCATTAGTCACCTGTGCATGGCCAGGCCCGACCGCATGGCCTTTGCCCTTAAAAGCTAGACTGTGAAACAGAGAAGGGTCGCCCTCTCTTGCAAGAGGTGCGGCCCTGAACGTTCTGTTAGATTCTTGATGCTTGGCTCGAAATAAAGCTTTGCTTGACCTTCGCTTTGTATCAGTCTCGCTCCTTTAATCACGGACCCATTAAATGGGCATAACAGTGACCATTACCCAGAAACTGGAAAAGGCATGGAACAGATTCTCCCCTAGAACATCTACAGAGTGAGGCCTGCCAACACCTTGATTTGGGGCTCTAGCCACCAGAACTATGACTGAATAAACTGCTATGATTTTAAGCCACCGAGTTTATGGTAATGTTACATCAGCCCTAGCCAATTAATACACTTTCCAAACTACACACACACACACACACACACACACACACACACAGAAATATGTGTGTATATATACACATAAGCATGTATACATATATGCACACATGGTCAGGTGTATACGTATGCATGTTTTGAAAGGTGTGAGCATGTTTCTCTCAAAGTTTCAGCGCACTGGCTCAGTGAGAGTCACTGAGTCTTTGTTTGGCTAACTCTATAGGAGATTGAACATAATGCTGTTTAAGTACAAATATCCTTAACACTAAGTATCTTGATTGTGTGTATGTGATTTTGTTTTTCAGTTGACCTGGTTGTTAAGTAATAAATTATGAAATTTCAATTGCATGAAATTTAAGGAAGAACTCCACTCAATTGATAATTTAAAAAAAAATTTTAAACCATGTTAATCGTTAAGCAACAATAAAAATGACTATCTGTTGATCTTAGCCTCTAAAGAACAGGTAGGAATGGTGAGAGTGGTTCTTATCCATCTCAAGAGCTACAAGGGAAAGGAATCTATGAGGATGCTGTGAGTTGCCTCCTGAGTTATGGTAAGGAAAGAGTCACCACTTTCAAAGAACAGTTTCTATTGAACAGTTTCTGATTCCCTTCCTCTGAATGGAGTTCACCTGGGAAGACAGGACTGTCAAGAATTGGTGTGAGGAATACATGAAGCAGGGCTGGCATGGCGGCAGCAATGGCTGGAGGCTGAAGTGAAGAGATAATTTGGAAAAAAGCTATAAATTCCACTCTTACTTTTCACCACATTGCCTAAGAAAAGCTACTGCTTACCCTGTGACTCAAGAAATGCTCAGCAGGGGCACCTGGGTGGCTCAGTGGGTTAAAGCCTCTGCTTTCAGCTCAGGTCATGATCCCAGGGTCCTGGGATCGAGCCCTGCATCGGGCTCTCTGCTCTGCAGGGAGCCTGCTTCCTCCTCTCTCTGCCTGTCTCTCTGTCTACTTGTGATCTTTGTCTGTCGAATAAATACATAAAATCTTAAAAAGAAAAAAAAAAAAAAAGAAATGCTCAGCAACTGTCAGGCTGTTGGGATTGGTGGGAGAGAGCATGCCATGGGCCCCCCAGATTCTCTCAGATGTCTATGAAGAGACGTGCACAGAGATATTCAGTACAGCCTCATGTGAGTTCAGGGAGTGTAGCAGATGCGTCCTGTGGGGTATTACATAGCAATTAGTGTTTCTTTTCTTTTCTTTTTTTTTTATTTTAATAAACATATAATGTATTTTTATCCCCAGGAGTACAGGTCTGTGAATCGCCAGATTTACACATTTCACAGCACTCATCATAGCACATACCCTCCCCAATGTCCATATCCCTACCACCCTCTCCCGTCCCCCCTCCCCTCAGCAACCCTCAGTCTGTTTTTTGAGATTGAGTCTTTTATGGTTTGTCTCCCTCCCAATCCCATCTTTTCATTTTTTCTTTTCCTACCTCCCTCCAACCCCCCCATTGCATCTCCACTTCCTCATATCAAAGAGATCATATGATAGTTGTCTTTCTCCGATTGACTTATTTCGCTAAGCATGATACCCTCTAGTTCCATCCACGTCATCGCAAATGGCAAGATTTCATTTCTTTTGATGGCTGCATTGTATTCCACTGTATATATATACCACTTCTTCTTTATCCATTCATCTGTTGATGGACATCTAGGTTCTTTCCACAGTTTGGCTATTGTGGACATTGCTGCTATAAACATTCGGGTGCACGTGCCCCTTCGGAGCACCACGTTTGTA
This sequence comes from Martes martes, assembly GCF_963455335.1. Taxonomy (NCBI): domain Eukaryota; kingdom Metazoa; phylum Chordata; class Mammalia; order Carnivora; family Mustelidae; genus Martes; species Martes martes. Next base: position 98,930,494 of record NC_137892.1, read on the forward strand.
TCTTTAGGATATATACCAAGTAGTGCAATTGCTGGGTCATAGGGTAGCTCTATTTTCAGTTTTTTGAGGAACCTCCACACTGTTTTCCACAGTGGTTGCACCAGCTTGCATTCCCACCAGCAGTGTAGGAGGGTTCCCCTCTCTCCGCGTCCTCGCCAGCATCTGTCATTTCTTGACTTGTTAATTTTAGCCATTCTGACTGGTGTGAGGTGGTATCTCATTGTGGTTTTGATTTGTATTTCCCTGATGCCGAGTGATGTGGAGCATTTTTTCATGTGTCTGTTGGCCATCTGGATGTCTTCTTTGCAGAAATGTCTGTCATGTCCTCTGCTCATTTCTTGATTGGATTATTTGTTCTTTGGGTGCTGAGTTTGATAAGCTCTTTATAGATTTTGGATACTAGCCCTTTATCTGATATGTCGTTTGCGAAAATCTTCTCCCATTCTGTCAGTTGTCTTTTGGTTTTGTTCACTGTTTCCTTTGCTGTGCAAAAGCTTTTGATCTTGATGAAATCCCAATAGTTCATTTTTGCCCTTGCTTCTGTTGCCTTTGGCGATGTTCCTAGGAAGAAGTTGCTGCGGTTGAGGTCAAAGAGGTTGCTGCCTGCGTTCTCCTCAAGGATTTTGATGGATTCCTTTCTCACATTGAGGTCCTTCATCCATTTTGAGTCTATTTTCGTGTGTGGTGTAAGGAAATGGTCCACTTTCATTTTTCTGCATGTGGCTGTCCAATTTTCCCAGCACCATTTGTTGAAGAGGCTGTCTTTTTTCCATTGGACATTCCTTCCTGCTTTGTCAAAGATTAGTTGACCATAGAGTTGAGGGTCTATTTCTGGGCTCTCTATTCTGTTCCATTGATCTATGTGTCTGTTTTTGTGCCAGTACCATACTGTCTTGATGATGACAGCTTTGTGATAGAGCTTGAAGTCTGGAATTGTGATGCCACCAACTTTGGCTTTCTTTTTCAATATTCCTTTGGTTATTCGAGGTCTTTTCTGGTTCCATATAAATTTTAGGATTATTTGTTCTATTTCTTTAAAAAAACTGGATGTGATTTTGATAGGGATTGCATTAAATGTGTAGATTGCTTTAGGTAGAATAGACATTTTCACAATATTTGTTCTTCCAATCCATGAGCATGGAATATTTTTCCATTTCGTTGTGTCTTCCTCAATTTCTTTTATGAGTGCTTTATAGTTTTCTGAGTATAGATTCTTTGCCTCTTTGGTTAGGTTTATTCCTAGGTATCTTATGGTTTTGGGTGCAACTGTAAATGGGACTGACTCCTTAATTTCTCGTTCTTCTGTCTTGTTGTTAGTGTAAAGAAATGCGACTGATTTCTGTGCATTGATTTTATATCCTGACACTTTACTGAATTCTTGTACAAGTTCTAGCAGTTTTGGAGTGGAGCCTTTTGGGTTTTCCACATATAGTATCATATCATCTGCAAAGAGTGATAGTTTGACTTCTTCTTTGCCAATTTGGATGCCTTTAATTTCTTTTTGTTGTCTGATTGCTGAGGCTAGGACTTCTAGTACTATATTGAACAGCAGTGGTGATAACGGACATCCTTGCCGTGTTCCAGACCTTAGCGGAAAAGCTTTCAGTTTTTCTCCATTGAGAATGATATTTGCAGTGGGTTTTTCATAGATGGCTTTGATAATATTGAGGTATGTGCCTTCTATCCCTACACTTTGAAGAGTTTTAATCAGGAAGGGATGCTGCACTTTGTCAAATGCTTTTTCGGCATCTATTGAGAGTATCATATGGTTCTTACTCTTTCTTTTACTAATGTATTGTATCACATTGATGGATTTGCGGATGTTGAACCAACCTTGCAGCCCTGGAATAAATCCCACTTGGTCGTGGTGAATAATCCTTTTAATGTATTGTTGGATCCTATTGGCCAGTATGTTGGTGAGAATTTTCGAATCTGTGTTCATCAAGGATATGGGTCTGTAACTCTCTTTTTTGGTGGGATCCTTGTCTGTTTATGGGATCAAGCTGATGCTGGCCTCATAGAATGAGTTTGGAAGTTTTCCCCACTTCTATTTTTTGGAACAGTTTCAGGAGAATAGGTATTAATTCTTCTTTAAATGTTTGGTAGAATTCCCCTGGGAAGCCGTCTGGTCTTGGACTTTTGTTTGTTTGGAGATTTTTGATGACTGTTTCAATCTCCTTACTGGTTATAGGTCTGTTCAGGTTTTCTATTTCTTCCTGGTTCAGTTGTGGTAGTTTACATGTCTCTAGAAATGTATCCATTTCTTCCAGGTTGTCAAATTTGTTGGCATAGAGTTGCTCGTAGTATGTTCTTATAATTGTTTGTATTTCTTTGGTGTTGGTTGTGATCTCTCCTCTTTCATTCATGATTTTATTTGCGTCCTTTCTCTTTTCTTTTTGATAAGTCTGGCCAGGGGTTTGTCAATCTTATTAATTCTTTCAAAGAACCAGCTCCTAGTTTCGTTGATTTGTTCTATTGTTTTTTTAGTTTCTATTTCATTGATTTCTGCTCTGATCTTTACGATTTCTCTTCTCCTGATGGGTTTAGGCTTTCTTTGTTGTTCTTTCTCCAGCTCCTTTAGGTGTAGGGTTAGGTTGTGTATTTGAAACCTTTCTTGTTTCTTGAGAAAGGTTTGTACCGCTATATATTTTCCTCTCAGGACTGCCTTTGTTGTGTCCCACAGATTTTGAACCGTTGTGTTTTCATTATCATTTGTTTCCATGAATTTTTTCAATTCTTCTTTAATTTCCTGGTTGACCCATTCATTTTTTAGAAGGATGCTGTTTAGTCTCCATGTATTTGCGTTCTTTCCAAATTTCCTCTTGTGATTGAGTTCGAGCTTCAGAGCATTGTGGTCTGAAAGTATGCAGGGAATGATCCCAATCTTTTGATACCGGTTGAGACCTGATTTATGACCCAGGATGTGGTCTATGCTGGAGAATGTTCCATGTGCACTAGAGAAGAATGTATATTCTGTTGCTTTGTGATGGAATGTTCTGAAGATATCTGTGATGTCCATCTGGTCCAGTGTGTCATTTAAGGCCTTTATTTCCTTGTTGATCTTTTGCTTAGATGATCTGTCCATTTCAGTGAGGGGAGTGTTAAAGTCCCCTGCTATTATTGTATTACTGTCGATGTATTTCTTTGATTTTGTTATTAATTGGTTTATATAGTTGGCTCTCCCATGTTAGGGGCATAGATATTTAAGACTGTTAGGTCTTCTTGTTGGACAGACCCTTTGAGTATGATATAGTGTCCTTCCTCATCTCTTATTATAGTCTTTGGCTTAAAATCTAATTGATCTGATAGAAGGATTGCCACCCCAGCTTTCTTCTGATGTCCATTAGCATGGTACATTGTTTTCCACCCCCTCACTTTAAATCTGGAGGTGTCTTCGGGTCTAAAATGAGTTTCTTGTAGGCAGCATATTGATGGGTTTTGTTTTTTTATCCATTCTGATACCCTGTGTCTTTTGGTTGGGGCATTTAGCCCATTAACATTCAGGGTAACTATTGAGAGATAGGAATTTAGTGCCATTGTATTGCCTGTAAGGTGACTGTTACTGTATATTGTCTCTGTTTCTTTCTGATCTACTACTTTTAGGGTCTCTCTTTGCTTAGAGGACCCCTTTCAATATTTCCTGTAGAGCTGGTTTGGTGTTTGCAAATTCTTTCAGCTTTTGTTTGTCCTGGAAGCTTTTTATCTCTCCTTCTATTTTCAATGATAGCCTAGCTGGATATAGTATTCTTGGCTGCATGTTTTTCTCGTTTAGTACTCTGAATATATAATGCCAGTTCTTTCTGGCCTGCCAGGTCTCTGTGGATAGGTCCGTTGCCAATCTAATGCTTTTACCCTTGTATGTTACAGACTTCTTTTCCCGGGCTGCTTTCAGGATTTTCTCTTTGTCGCTAAGACTTGTAAATTTTACTATCAGGTGACGAGGTGTGGACCTATTTTTATTGATTCTTAGCATCTCCTGGATTTTGGTGTTTGTTCTCTTTGCCATATTAGGGTAATTCTCTCCAATAATTCTCTCCCTTATACCTTCTCCAATATACCCTCTCTCTTTCTTCTTCTTCTGGAATCCCAATTATTCTAATGTTGTGTCGTCTTATGGTGTCGCTTATCTCTCGAATTCTCTCAATCCCAATTATTCTAATGTTGTGTCATCTTATGGTGTCGCTTATCTCTCGAATTCTCTCCTCGTGGTCCAGTATTTGTCTTTCTTTTGCTCAGCTTCATTATTCTCTGTCATTTGGTCTTCTATGTCACTAATTCTTTCTTCTGCCTCATTTATCCTAGCAGTAAGAGCTTTCATTTTTGATTGCACCTCATTAATAGCTTTTTAAATTTCAACTTGGTTAGATTTTAGTTCTTCTATTTCTCCAGAAAGGGCTTTTATCTCTCCGGAGAGGGTTTCTCTAATATCTTCTATGCCTTTTTTGAGCCCGGCTAGAACCTTGAGAATCATCATTCTGAATTCTAGATCTGTCATATTACCAATGCCCGTATTGATTATGTCCCCAGCCTTCAGTACTGCCTCTTGTTCTTTTTTCTGTGGTGAGTTTTTCCGCCTTGTCATTTTGTCCAGATAAGATTTGCTTTCTCCTCCTCTAGAATTCCACTGTTCTTGGTGAGTGAAGTTGGTCTTGGCTGGGTTTCTTGTTGATCTTCTGGGGGAGGGGCCTGTTGTAGTGATTCCCAAGTGTCTTTGCCCCAGGCGGAATTGCACCATCCTTGCCAGGGGCCGGGCTAAGTAATCCACTCGGGTTCGTTTTCGAGAGCTTTTGTTCCCTGAGTGCTTTCTGTACAGTTCCGGAGGACGAGAATGAAGATGGCGGCCTCCCAATCTCCAGCCCGGAGGAGCCGAGAACTTGGGGTCCCGCTCTTCAGTGTGCCCTCAGAGAAAAGCGCCCAACCACCCCGCCTCCCTGGCCTCCAGTCGCCCCTGGAGGAAAGCAGTCAATTGCTGGCATTTGGAGAAAAGCGCCCAGTTGCTTCTGTCTCCGTGGCCTCCGGCCGTGCTCCGAGCCCACCCATCCTGCGACCGGCACAAGGTAACCCCGGGCTGAGAGCTCACTCCTCAGCTTTGTCGCTGTAGCCGGCTTCCCCACTCTAATACCTGTGAGCTCTGTGGCACTCAGACATCCCCGCTCCTTCTGTGACCCCGCGGGACCTGGGGTTACACTGACCCTGCCTGGGCTTCCCCCTGGTTTAGTCTCTGGAGTGATGTCCCTCCGTGGAGCAGACTTTTACAAGTCCTGATGTTGTGCTCCATTGCTCCGCCGCTTGCTGGGAGCCGGCCCCTCCCCCCGCAGTCTGTCTTCCTGTCGCTTTGGATTCACTTCTCCGCAGGTCCTACCTTTCAGAAAGTGATCGATTTTCTGTTTCTGGAATTGTTACTCTTCTTCTCTTCGATTTCCTGTTGGATTTGTAGGTGTTCACAATGGTTAGGTAAGCTATCTAGCTGATCTCCTGCTACCCGATATCGTCTCAGCCTGCTACTTCTCCGCCATCTTGACTCCCTCCAGTTAGTGTTTCTTTTGACCAAAATATAAAACCTTGTGTCGTGGATGGAACTAGAGAGTATAATGCTGAGTGAAGTCAGTCAGTCAGAGAAAGACAATTACCATATGATCTCTCTGATATGAGGAATTTGAGAGGCAAAGTGGGGGTTTGGGGGGTAGGGAAGGAAAAAATGAAACAAGATGGGACAGGGAGGGAGACAAACCATAAGAGACTCTTAATCTCAGAAAACAAACTGAGGGTTGCCCGGGGTAGTGGGGTAGGGAAAGGGTGGTTGGGTTATGGACACTGGGGATAGTATGTGCTATGGTAAGTGCTGTGAAGTGTGTAAGCCTGATGATTCACAGACCTGTAGCCCTGGGGCTAATAATACATTATATGTTAATAAAAAAAAATTAAAGGGCACCTGGGTAGCTCAGTGGGTTAAGCCTCTGCCTTCAGCTCAGGTCATGATCTCAGGGTCCTAGGATCGAGCCCCATATCGGGCTCTCTGCTCAGCAGGGAACCTGCTTCTACCTCCCTCTCTGCCTGCCTCTCTGCCTACTTGTGATCTCTGTCACATAAATAAATATTTTTTAAAAAATAAAGAATAAATTAAAAAAAAAACCTTGTGTAAAGAAGAGTCTACTTTTGGACCACTAAGTGCTTGGAAAAGAAACTGTAGACACTTTAATTAACCCTGACATGGCAACATATAATATAAGTGGTATATTTTAGCTACCCTGTTGGTCTGACCATGGAAATTGCTTTGTGCACTTTGGAAAAATAGGTTTCAATAGGTTTAATTGTCCAAAAGACGAGGTAAATCAGAGTTGTCAATACAAATTATTAATGATAGTACTTTCAATCTTCTCCTGTTCCCCATATTTTCATATCCATCAATCCACAGAAGCATGGCTGTCAATCCTTCCTCATGTACAACGAAGGTCTGTAAAGTTATCTTACTTGTCATGTAACCCAGTATGGTTGTCCTTGAGTATGTTTGATTCCACAACCAAACAGGGCAAGCCAGGAGTTTTTTTTTTTTTTTTTTTTTTTTTTTTTTTTAAAGATTTATTTTATTTATTTGACAGAGAGAGATCACAAGTAAGCAGAGAGGCAGGCAAAGAGAGAGAGGGAGGGAAGCAGGCTTCCTGCTGAGCAGAGAGCCCGATATGGGACTCGATCCCAGGACCCTGAGATCATGACCTGAGCCGAAGGCAGCGGCTTAACCCACTGAGCCACCCAGGCGCCCCAAGCCAGGAGTTTTATAAGGCAAACACGGAAGTCAGGATGCTTTAACATCATAATTATCCCTTGTTTTCTAAAGACTGTCTAATAATTTAGTCCTAACTATCTTCTGAGAATGATTTTCCATCACAAGATCCTCCTTTTGGCAGGCAGGCTCCAGACCTGTTCAACCCATGTTAGGTAACTTAGCCACATTCCTTCACATTCTGGAGATTATAAAAACCAACCAACCAACCAACCATCCAAACAACCAACCAAACAAAAATCTTTGCAAGAGTAGAGAAGCAATATTGAAAGAGCTACTGCATAATTTAAAATTTTCACTATCTGGGATTTTTAGGATCTTGTGAAGATAACACCAATGTTCAAGAATTTGAAAGGATCTCTAACCATAAAAGGATTTAATAATCTCTGGGTCATTCTATATGAAAATCTAAATTGCCTTTAACGAAGAAACTAAAAGAATACTGTATCTGGCTAGGTCTGGTTATGACTGCTATCATGATTTTTTCAAACCACATGGGAATAATTCTGAGGCTCTGAAAAATCACTATGATTTCAATGGTTATCTAGCAGTTTTTCTGATCAGCATTGCTATATCTCATATCCTTTTTGTTTCTATTTCTTGCCAAAAAGTATCATTATTAATTCAATCATGGATCTCAAGTTATGCAAGTAATTAGGTTTAATGAATACATTTTGTACCAGGAAGTCAATGAATGGGAAGTTTAAGGACTTGGAAAATATCCTTATTAAAAATAAGCATATTAATTTCATTGGATCTATATCACCATGGACTTTTTTCACAAATTAATAAGCAGAGATGAGTCCTTTTTAAATAGTCAAGGTAAGCAATAGACAGAATCAGTTATAGTAAAGATCCAAGAGTCACAGGATGGTCAGAATCCACACATATTTTAAAACTGTCTGTGGAGGTCCAAGAAGCTTCTGTGTGTGACTGACTAATGATGGAAGACTAAGCATTCAGGGTCGTAAGTTGTAGAGGCTCTGTGGGCTGGGTCAAAGTAATTTGATGATTTCAGCAACAGTCTCTTCTTTGGAACTTTTTTAAAATAACTGCTCTCTGCTCCAATCCGTGTCTCATCCTGCACTCAATTAATGTCTTTAAAACATCTAACTCTAGATGATTCTCTTCCTCAAAAATGCTCAGCCATCCTTCATTATCTGGCAACATAGCATTCATGTGTCCCCTCCTGGCCCCATCCTGCTGGCAAATCTGAACATCTCCCTCTCATTCACTCAGCCATACCTCCCAGGAATCCCTACACCAACCACTCTCTGCCCCAAACTGCCCACTTCTAACTTCAAGCCTTACCTTGTGCTTTTCATGTCACTTGCCCCTTCTCAAACTGTCAGTTACATCACTCAAGCCCATCTTCTTAAAAATCTCAGTATCTTCAGCACTCACATAATCCCATCTCCAAATTCTTGCAGGGCTTATTTCCTCATCTGCTCATTTTGGTGTCTAATTATACACTTCCACATCCTGTTAATTATTATTTCAAAGTTTAATCAGGTTCCTATAATTAGGTATTTAAATAATAATTACCACTGTGTGTAAGATTTTACTGTTCTCCACTTAGCAAAGGGTTTTGCTCTTAACAGAATCTTTTCATCCATTGAGAGAGGAAGTTCTTCAAGTACAGTGATCTAGCAAAATCCAAAGTAATGTCAGGTCTCTTGGTCACATAAGTTCAAAAATATAAACTATAGGAGAGCAACTAATTTCTCATCTGTGACAACATCAGGCAACATATACCAGCAGGAAGTGACTTAGATATGCTATCAAGGCACAACTTTAGTCTTCAATGAAGATTTTGACAAGATTGGTTTCTCAAGGCTGGATTGTTTTCAGTTTGTCTTTCCTTGATCCTGCAGAATATCTGACAGGGCCTGCTATCATCTTGCTTTCTCTTTTGGAAAATAAGATTGTTTCAAGATGCTCCTGAAATACTGCTCCTAACTTTTAAAAAAGTAATAATAGATTTTATACTTCTAAATAGATTTTGTTGTTGTTGCTTATCTTCTTTGAATAACTGTGATTACATGGTCATCATCATTGACATATCTTTTTAAAATTTACAATCAGATCCACTTTACTAGTTACGGGAGACAAAACAAATCTTACATTATCACCCTGACTCATTTTGTACTCCAAAAAATACCGACTTTATTCACTAAATTTAGTTTCAAACTGAACCACCCCTATAACAAATAAACCTTCAAAGGATGATTTGACATTATGAATAGTATCTTTAGGAAACTGGCTCAGATACTGAAGGCAATTACAAAGGAAGAATTCGGGGGGCGAGGGCGGGGAGTCAAATGGTGAGAATATTTCCAGCTTCCAAAGGATACTTCTTTGAAGATTTAAAAAAAAAAAAAAGAATCTATCTTATATGTGTAAATTCTGGCATATTTATCCATATCATTGTTATATTCTAGCCATAGACCAAATGAATGTGTGTGTTTTCACATCTCCCTTTCAGTTCAAATGGTTATTGAATAGCTTTCATCTTCTAGGCATGTTTCTGGGGATAGAAACAGAAATGAAACAAAGTAGAATACCTCAAAACAGCTTCCTCCAGTGAGGAAGACATACACGTGCATGATTATAATCAAATGTTATGTGTAAATGTCCATGGGAATATCTAGAGTGTGACCTGCAATTTTTCTGGGCAGGTGAGGGAAAGAGAAGAATGTTAACCCTTTTTCTTTTTTCTTAAGAAAGCAGAAGTGACGATTTCTTTTTATGGAGCTTGAAGTGAATATTTCTTTTTACGGAGCTTCTAGTAGAGAAAGGAAGACCACAAGCAAAAATAACACCCAGGGGCACCTGGATGGCTCAGTGGGTTAAAGTCTCTGTCTTCAGCTCAGGTCATGGTCTCAGGGTCCTGGGATCGGACCCCATGTCCGACTCTCTGCTCAGCGGGGAGCCTGCTTCCCCTTCTGTCTCTGCCTGCCTCTCTGCCTACTTGTGATCTCTGTCAAAATAAATAAATAAAAATAAAAAAACAACAACACCCAAATACCATGTTGTAGTAACACGAATTATAGAAAACAGAAACAGACAATGGAGATAGTGGTTCAGGGTGGTCAAAATTTGAATGGAGGTGATCAGAGAAGGCTCTGTGAAAAGTAAAAATTGAGCACCGCTTTGAAGGCAAAGCAGCTATCTGGTGAAAGTGTGCTTCAGGCAGGTGCAGAGAGCTACATAGAGAAGTCTGACTGGTATGCTTCAGGAACAGCAAGGATCGCCGGATGGGAGAGAAGAGGAGCTGGTGTGGAAAGGATAAGCAAATAGTGGGGGACCACAGGGTGGTGTCAGAGATAATATAAGATGAGATCAGAGAAGTAAGAGCTGCGTAAGTTACAGGGCATTGAGGCCATTTTAGGGCTTTAACTTTTCTTTTCTTTTCAAATTAATTAATTATTTAAGTGAGCTCTACACCCAATGTGGGACTCACGACCCTGAGATCAAGAGTTGCATGCTCTTCCAAATGAGCCAGCCAGGCACCCCTGGGGTTTTAACTTTTCTTGAGTAGAGATGGAAGCCAGTGATATTTGGGAGCAGAAGAATGCTATGATCACACTTACATTTTACCAAGGTCATTGTGGATGTTGGATTTAAACCAGACTAATGGCACAAGGGCAGAACCAGGAGATCAGACAGGAAGTTATGGCTTTCATCTGCTCCAGGAATGACAGCATCTTTGACGCTCCTAACAGTAGTGAGGACAGACAAAAGTGCTCAGAGACATTAGGTCATAGAGCTGGCAGTGAATGCTGATGAAGTGTAAGTCAGGGGAGGAGACAAAGACAAGGAAGGAGGCAAAGACAAACCCACAGCGTTTGGATTGTCAGGAGGACAGAACTGCCAACAGGGAGGAAGTCTTAGATTGATATAAAAATTTGGAAGTCATCACATGGTTTGAAGTTTCATACCTATGTTGAGATATGAGTAAAAATGGTGTTACTATCCATATTGACTCTACAGAAACCCAAGACCCACACAGGTGGATTATCAGCACAAAGTCCCTCATCAGTGGGACAGAACAGGAATGAGAACATGGGTCTCTATTCTTGGATTAGGACTCTTTCATTTACAGTACTTGGTCTGTTTAAATAATTCTATCATCCTGCTGTAATTAGTTACCGCAGCCCCCATGGGAATACATGGAGCATGTGTTTGTTGAACACCCAGCAAGCACAGGAACTGTTTCTGGGGCTGGGAATACAAAAAAGGAAAAAAACCAAAAACCTGACAAAACCCTGTCTGTTGAGGAGCCTCCATCTTCTTAGGAAGGAACACATAAACAAGTAGATGTGTGGCAGACTGCTTGATGATAAAATATAGATTTTAACAATAAATCCAGATAAAGGGGGAAGAGAATACCAGGGGTAACAGAGGTGTTATTGTGTCACTATTTTTTACAGGGTGTGCACAGAAGGGTTCAGTGAAGGGAATGAGCAGAGCCCCATGGAAATGAGAGACAGCCATGTTGAATCTGGGTAACAACTTTCCATGGGGAGGAGTAATTTGAGATGATTGCTCCCTCCCTCCTTCCGCCCAAGTCAGTAAATCACAAGAGAAGCAAAATAAGATTTGTGAGTGAGGATGTTTTCTCCCAGTGGTCTAAAAGTAAATGGATATTCACCAGGTAGCTTAATTTATAAAACAACAAATTTAGATCTGATATTATAGGGTTAAAAAAATGCTCTCAAAAACATGAGCAACAATAAAATAAGCAAAAATGTATATTGGTTATATTCTGGAAGGTGGAAGTTAGCCTTTGAAACACCCTTTACAGGCCCACAAACCAAAGAATACATTAAACAGTAACACACTACTACTCTAAGTAAGCGTCCTTGCATGTGCTGCCATCTTGTGGCAGAACAGAAAAGTGTTACTAAGTTACTACATTTAATGTCTACATTTATTCAACTACTGGTTGTCTTAGTTGACCAAATGTGGCTCTCGGGAGAGAAAAAGCATGCTTTGTAACTGATCCTGGAGATGAAATACCTTTAAGCTAAGTTAACATTCAATAAAAGAGCTGGGAAAAGTGGAATTTATAAAAATGGTGGCTTTATCAGTTTGCCTAAAAAAAAAAACAATTGCATTGTAAAATTACTTCACCATACACAGTATTTCTTCTCAATACATAAATACATAATTTTAAGGTGAATTTCATTATTCTATACTCTCAAATGAACCATCTTTTTGCTACACCTAAACAGATCATGTCTTTCAATCTTTGACAAATTGCCGACTGCAAATACTAGGTAACATACACAAGGGTAATTTTCATTCTTTCCTGTGTCCATGACTTTTGTGTTTGTTAGCTGTAAGCAATTTGAACAGACTGGTTGCCTGGGTATTTATAAGCACTGTGCTTGGAGGAATAGGATTCCTGGGGGTCAGGGAAGGAGAGAGCTGCCTAAGGCTGTGATTTAATGTGTCTTGAAAACTAATTCTGACTCTTAGAGAGTTAAAAATCACAGGCCATCACCAGTGTATGTTATCATGACCCCCTTTGCCTTGAGAGCCAAAGTGTTTGAGACATCATTGAACTGTAATAGAGACAGTCACAAGTCTGACCTATAACTCCATCTCTGGTTACTCATCCACACAGAGTCCTATGGCCCTACTCACACCTGATTCCACATCCATCATTTCTGTCTTACAGAGGATTGCTGCTTGGTGGGTCTCCCAGACCTATCTTACCCCCCCCCTACTAGACTGTCAAAACGTATGGCATTTGTATTTGGTTCTGTAGCAGTAACTCTCACATTTGGTTAACCTTGATTCTATGTTTAAACAGAAAATATTGGGATGCCTGGGTGGCTCAGTGGGTTAAGCCTCTGCCTTCAGCTCAGGTCATAATCTCAGGGTCCTGGGATCGAGCCCCACATTGGGCTCTCTGCTCAGTGGGGAGCCTGCTTCCCTGTCTCTGCCTGCCTCTCTGTCTGCTTGTGATTTCTCTCTCTCTGTCAAAAGAATAAATAAAATCTTAAAAAAAAAAAAAGAAAATATTTATGACAGACGCGGCCAGTGGTCCCTCTATACCACCCTCCATGTTTTTGCGGTCAGTAAGAGAAACCTCGATTTTGATCCACACACTTGGTTGCCCAGGATGAAAAGTGCATTCCCCAGACTTCTGGATATGGCGATAAAATTAAGTCTTAGTTCACAAGAAGGAGGTAGAAGTGCCAAGTGAATTCTTTTAGGAACGTTTTTAAAAAGACAGCTAGTGTCCTACAAATTAATTTTTTAAAAATCAATTTCAAGAAGTGTCATGTATGTTGGAGGGGTTTAAACATGCTCTATAAGGTAGGAAGGAGCCCCCCCAAATTGCAGGGATTCATCACATCATTAAGATTTCAGGAGTCCACAGCCAGACATACCCTCCAAAATAAAACACACATTATTACTCCTTGAAGTTTGGTCACTTATGGAAAACCTCTGAAGGACCATCCAGGCTCTAAACTCTCCATTGGAAGGACTGAGACCTCTCTCTCTCTCTCTCTCTCTCTCTCTTTTAATTTAGGCTCCACACTGAACACAGGGCTTGAACTCACCCTGAGATCAATACCTGAGCTGAGATCAAGGGTCAGATGCATAACCAACTAAGCCACACAGGTGCCCCTAGACAGAGACCTCTCTTGCAACTTCTCTGCCTAATTCTGTTTTCTTCAGTTCCTTAGAGATTAAAGGAGAGGAGAGACCTGCCCCCACCTCTCCCTAACTAAACGCCTGCACACATCATTTCATTTCTGATGCTTTTCTAGTGAATGCAACCTGAGACACCTTTCAGTGTCCCCCCACACTGTCTCCACGCAGACCCATCAGATTTGCACATTCTTCTGAACCCCACAGAATCTGATGGCAAATGTGTTTAATGCTGACTTCCAACCCCTTCCTATACATTTATGTACAGTCCACACAGTTATTGGTAGTATGCAATACGATCCTCTACACTCTTACTGATTTTTAAAACATGGGACGGAAGTCACAGAATGGATACAGAATTATGTCTAGAGTGTAGATAACTTTTACCGTTCTCTTTTTACTGATATCTTTCTTAGAAAACTTATTATTTCTACAATGAAAACTTTTACATAAGGAAGACTTTTCCCATCTAATAATAATGCTAATAATAACTACCAACCAGGAATACCAAATTACCCAAAAAAGGCAGCAGATTGTAATACAAACCCTATTTGTAGTAACTGATAAGCACACAAATTATCTCAAGTCTGTCTCCTTCATTGCAGTCCAAAAAGAGTAGTGAGATAAACTGTGTAGCTCTGGCTAGGAATATTTCAACACTCAAAAAGGAAAAAAAAAAAAAAACAAAAACACCCACAACAACAATGAGCTATTTCTGCATCTCTGTCAAGTGTTGTCTCTGCTGTAATCTGCTTTGAGCCAAGGAAAAGATAAACGCAATAAAAGTGTGGAGTGAGAACCCCACTGTCACTTAGCTTTGTTTAGGTTAATCAGCATGAATGATCTTTGAGAATGTATCAGGAGCAGATTTCTGGAGGTTATTATCTGGCTTTCACCATTAACTCTCCTGAGGTATAATTCATTTTCTTAAGTCTCTCTTCTCTTCCCTTTCAGTCCCATCCTATACTACTCTCCAGTATTCGCTGCATTTCTCAGGGAAAAAAGAAATCCCATAATCTTTACAGATTTAAAGCTAATGCTTTATTTGGAAACAGTGCATCCCTTTCCCTGGAGCTAAGAGCTACACAGAATTAGACCAAATGTTTCTCAGTGCAGATAACATTGGCTTTTTCCACCACTGATTTCTGAGGCTTTTTGTTTGTTGCATACAAGGATAATCATGAGTCAAAGTGACAGGGGACACACCTGCAGTTCGCTCTGTGTTTGTGTGTGTTTGTCTTGTATGTGTGTTTGTCTTGTATGAGAAGTCCCTAGGACTTTGTCTGGCACACACACAAGTGGCTCTGTCTCTTAAGACAATACATTTGAGGAAAAAAAAAAAAAAAGAAAATACACTTGTTCTTTCGGGTCTGTAAGTCGAGCCGTATTCATGCTGCATTTTACAGCTGACACCTTTTTCCCCTCTAAAGTTATAGAAGGCTTTAATTTTAAGGATAAATGAAACGCTTTTCAATAAAAACATTAACTGGTCCTAACACAGTGTTGTCAATTATTAAATAATATTACAATAGCTGAATGCCTTGGAACATTAACAAGGAAGGAAATAAAATGTTAAATGGACTTGATGCTTATATATCAATATTAAATAATTTTACTAGATGGCTCTCCTGTGATCTTAAGCACCCCTGCACATATTCTCAAAAAGACACTGAATGAGTCAACTTCCCAAAGGAAACACACCCCTTTCCTTTTGGTGCTTTTTTCAGGATGACTATCTTCTCAGCAGATTCCTGGCTCTTTAAGGGTTAGAGTCTGGGGTTCATATTTTCACTCCATAGCAATTAGCATGGTATCAGTGTCTTGCATATAGATAGTGTTAATAGTTATATGTCAAAATGATTGATAGGCAAGAGATTCGCATTGTGATGGAACCAACTGTACAAATTAATGTTGTCAGCTTTGAGGAAGAATGAACAGTTGGGATTTGATTAGCAGCAAGTGAATGAACAGCTGTGTACATACATTCTCATGTGATCCTGAACTGATTGTGACTATGTGTGGCTTATTATAAACGGCCACACACGTTCTTTGACACTTCTTTCTTTGACACTGGGCAAGATGTCCCTTCCCTTTGAATCCAGGCTAGCCTTTGACTGCTGTGACCAATGGAGCATTGTGGAAATATATTACACTTGTTCCAGGTCTAGCCTAAAGAGGATTGACAACTTTGATCTCAGTTTCTAGGAGCCCTGTGCCACAGTATAAGAAGAGTGACTACCCTGAAGGACAGAACATATGGGGAAGCCCTGGATGATGATGCAGGCGGAGGAGAGTGACAACTTATTTCCAGCTGTCTCTTTCAATGCAACAGGCATGTAAATGAATCCATTTTGACCCTCCAAACCAGACCAGCAGCCAGCCAGCTACCACCAACTGACCCTAGCTGATGCCACGTGGAACAGAAGAATAACCCAGTTTGACTCTGCCTGAGTTCCTGGCTCAAATAAACAAAACAAAACAAAACAATACAAAACAACAACAACAACAAAAACACATGGATATAATAAAAGAGATGTCTGAAGCCACTACTTTTTGGGGAAGTTTCATACATAGCAGTCAATAACCAGAACATTCTACATGGTGGTTTGCCTGGGAGAGTCCCACTCTCGGACAGTTGTTCAAGCATCATCTCATGATTTATATGTGTTCTGGATTTTCAGTGCTCATTAAGTATTATCTATCACTGGATTTAAATAAGCCAAGATAGTCTTGATAGTTTCTGCCATGTTCCCATCCAGAAGAGAGCAAGAATTCTGTGAAAGGAATAGTTGCAAGCTGAAACTTATTTAAACTGGGACAACCAATGAAAACCTTCCTTTTCTCCTGAAACCCTCAGACGGAAACAGACTAACATTTCCTCTTGGAGGTCAGCAGGCAGGGTGCTTGCTGATAAAGTTAAGCTCCCGGAACCCAAACCATCAGCTGCAAAAAACAACCAGCTCCTTCTGATCTTAGGCAGTGGTGGAGGGAGCACCATTGTCTGGGCTGCTCTAGTTGGCCAGACAAATGGTGCCTCAGTGCTGCCTTGGTCTGCAAGAGAGACAAATCTGCCAGGCCACGAGCCCTGCATTAAACTGTTCAGTAGATGGGGGTAAGGGGCCTTAGGAGGAATCATGGGAAATTATAAGTTAGGTGTATATGACTAATGTGTAGGAAACAGAACTGGAGCTGTCCTTCCACAGAGTGAATAGAAAACAGTCTGTATTCTTCATTTAGAGGTAAGATCCTTACTGCATTGTGCAAATCTATAATATTTATTCGTTTCTCAAATTTGAAAATTTTCAAGAAATGTTCAGAACCAGTGAGCTAAAAATAGAAGTGCATATTGAAGGACAATTAAATGTTAAATGTTCATTTCTCAAGAAAGTAGATGATAAAAAAGTAACTTACACAAAATGGGCATCATTGCCCGTCTGCCATGTTATCTGTACTGAAATCCAGAAGGCATAAATCTGCTAAAGAATCACTGGCATTTGACTCAAGAATTAATTTTAAGAAAACTGTGCCTGAAGAAAACAATTTAGTATATGTAAATGCAGAAAACATATTTATACATGAACCTGCGAAGCATGACTTCCAATTATATCTAAAGACTGTTTTCCTAATTTAAATGTGCTCATTTTAAATTCCAAAATTACTTGTGCACATATAAAATGAGGCAGTAGCTGCCAATGTATCCACTATTAGAAAAACAAACAAACAAAAAACAAAAGCAAAACAAAACCCCTTGCAAACAGTGAGTTAATGCAGTTTTTTCATTAATGTCATCAAGTGCTTCAAATAGAAAATCAAAGAAATGCATATCAATAATAGATAAAGAAAATGTGGTATATACATACAATGGAATACTACACAGCAATCAAGAAAAATGAAATCCTGCCATTTGCAATAACATGGTTGGAACTAGAGGGTATTATGTTAAGTGAAATAAGTCAGCCAGAGAAAGACAATTATCATATGATTTCATTCATGTGGAATTTAAGAAACAAAACAAATGAATACAGAAGAAGGGAAGGAAAACTAAAATAAGACAAAAACAGAGAAGGAGGCAAACCATAAGAGATTCTTAACTACAGGAAACAAACTGAGTGTTGCTGGAGAGGCAGGGAGGTAACTAGGAGATGGGCAATAAGGAGGGCACATGATGCAATGAGCCCTAGGTATTATATGCAACTGATGAATCACTAATTCTACTCCTAAAGCTAATAATACATTATATGTTAACCAAATGGAATTTAAATAAAACATTTAAAAAATTCATATCAATAATCATTCAAATATTTTTCACCCAATTGTTGGAACCAAAGAGTGTTTATTTAGTTCATTTTGCAAAAGCTGATAATGTGGCTCCTATTGTGGAATTCATTTAAAAGTTCAATACTGAAGATAAAATCATTTAGTTAGTAGTAAAACTATAAAGACAAATTTAGAATAAACAAGTTTTATGATTAAAAACAATAGTCTTAGAAGTTGAGAGAATAATTCACTTGGAATTGGTGGTGATGTACACATAATTCACAATTGAGTTCAAATAAGCTTTAAGAGTCTACTAATTGAAACAGAGTATGTTTAGTGTCCAAATTTATAATCTACAAATATTACTACATATATGTAATTGGGGTGACTGGTCTACATTTTTGGTGATGAGGCTGGTATTTAATATTTTAAAAATCACTTGAGCACAACTGCAGATACTTCATTAATTTAATATTAATTGGCAGTTAGCTATATATAAAACCTTTGAAGCACTACCTTGTAAATCAACCTAAGTGTTCTACGATGGTATTGAAAATTTCTGTAAATTCATTCTTTGAAGTCTAGAATAAGTTTCTAAAAAAATTATAGGAAACTTTTAATCCAAGTGTTCCAAAATTAAGCATCAGAAATCTCTGAAGCATTTACATTTTGTACCAGTTGAAAGCATTGCTTGCAGAACAGAAGACAGTGAATATCATTCTTACAAAGCTAAAGAGGAACTGAACAAATTAGCTAATGTGAACTCAGCATGTACATGATGTAAGTTTGATGCTTTATACTTGAAATATTAAATGTCTCACCTTGCAGAAATAATCTTTAATGGAGCTTTAATAAAAAAAGATTGATTGATTGATTGATTTGAGAGAGAGAGAGAGAGAACACAAACAAGCCACGGGAAGAGCGGGGAGAGGGAGAGGGAGAGAATCTCAAGCAGGATCCCTGCTAAGCGTGGAGGAGCTCTGTCTCCTGACCTTGAGATCATGACCTGAGCTGACATCAAGAGTTGGACACTCAACTGACTGAGCCACCCAGATGCCCCACGGAGCTCCTATTTTTAATAAATTTAAACTCTATACTGAAATCAAACTGAGATGGCTTACAGTTTTCTAACATTAAAGCTTGGCAAAACATTGAAAAGAATTATACACAGAGAAAATTTTTGTCTTGGAATAATATTTGTCAAAGATGGTTCTCTGAATTGGAGGTTAAAAAATACCTAAAATATTAAGCTAAAATCTTTTCATAGATTAAGAAAAGAGTTCAAATTGATTAAGTCTTCCATTTAGGGTACTTGCTTGGAGTTTATTAAACATGTCAGCACCTGCAGGGAGAGCACTTTCTCAAGTAAAACTATCCTAATCTAGTCCTAATCAAGTCCATTTCAAATTCAGCACCATGAATTTGGTAACTTTCAAGAAGATGGCAGATAATTTTAGGAAAAAATTATTATAATACCATTATATTGAAATACCATTATATTGAAATACCATTATATTGAAATACCATTATATTGAAAGTATATTCTCCAGAAGATATTAATGACAAGGTATTGAAAGTAAAAATGGCTGTGAAACTGATTCAAGTATGTGACCACAGATGAGAAGCAATTATTTTGCTTGTATTATTTTAAATTTCAGTTAACCAATATTTTTGCTTTAGTGTATGTGGATATATTCTATTTTCAGAAATCACTTTTAAAAAGAACTGTTTTATAGGTCCACCAAAAAAATACAATTTATTCACCTATAAACATTTCTAAAAGTTGTAACATTTTAATGATTTCAGTGCTGTTTGCTCTCAGAAATGTCCCATTTTTTAATGATAAATGATGTGGTTGCTTTCCTTATTTCTATTCTGAATTACTATTTCCAGTCATTTCTTCACTTCATTCACATTACAGCCCCATGCTATCATCATCAGATTGTTTTTCTCTCTTCACAATGCAGAAAAAGTCCATTTTTTCCTACTTTTCCCAGCCTGACGTTTCTTCATTTTCCTATGAACCCTGATTTCTATTCCCCAAATACACTTTTCCATCCCTCTCAAATGTTGAGGATATTGTTAATACTCTTTTTTGACATTTTTAAGAAGATTTATTTATTTTTTTGGCAGGAGAGAGAGAGAGCATGAGTAAGAGGGGCAAAGGGAGAGGGAGAGAGAAACCCAAGCAGACTCCATACTGAGTGTAGAGCCCCATGAGGATCTTGATGCAGGGCTTGATCTCAAGACCCCAGGATCATGACCTGAGTGGAAACCAAGAGTCAGAAGCCTGAGTGTACCACCCAGGTGCCCCTATTTTCTGACATCTTGAACCCTTCCTTTCTAAAGCAACTTGTGACAATATTCCCCACTTTTCAACACCTGGCTCAAATACTGTCTCCTCCCACATTCTTAAACCACAATCAATCTCTTCCCCTTTTCTCTTCCTGAAGAGTTCTACTTGTACATCCACTGGAGCCCACTGAGTTTGCTTTACAACGCAGATAACTGCATGCTCAGTTTTCTTCCTCTAAATAATGTCTTAAATACCATATTCTCCTGTTGATCTCAGCTTTCTTCCCTGCATCCCTTCCTTGCTGTGGTAGACTGAATAAGCTGAGTACAGCTCTCTAAAGGTTGTTAGACTAATTGCTATCTTTCTATAAACATGTTTCAATTATCATCTCTCTTTACACATGTCATCTTAGTCCATTTTATAGTTCTAATGTGGTATGTTTATACTCTTTTTTCCAATGTACCTTAATTACTCTTAGTCAAGCGTCTGACCATTAGTATCCAAATATGGCCTTCTTCATTTTTTCCTCAAAAAATCGATACATCTTTATCTTGCCTGATGCATTTCCTGGTTTTCTGTTTTGTTTTGGTTTTAGATTTTATTTATTTGAGAGAGAGACAGAGAGAGCAAGAGCAGGGAGAAGGATAGAGGGATTGAGAGAGAGATAAGCAGACTCTCCATTGAGCATGGAGCTGGACCAGAGGCTCAATCCCAGGACCCTGAGATCACAACCTGAGCCACCCAGGCATCCCCATCTCCTAGTTTTGCTGCAAAATCTAGTATTTCTTTTTGTAATGCCATTTCCACTTTGACAAAAACATGGCCATTTCTTCACAGCTTTTAACTCCCCAAATTTCTCCCCATAAAGGAGAATACATGATTTCTTCAGACAATTAATAATAAAGGAAAAGAGCCACATATAATCCTTGACAAAACAGATGAGAAAAATAAGGCCATGGATATTATTAATACAAGGAAGCTGGATAGGTAGCAGTGTTCAGAAAACACATATATGACCCTGATTAATAAAATGCTTTTAATTATGACTCACTGAAGTAAGAAAATGTGTTTAGTCAAAAAAGATAGAATTTCTGGTAACACAAATAATAGAAAATTCCTTGGATTTAATTTATTTATAAAGAGCTTTTTTGTATACTTAAAAATTGACATCAGAGAATTCAAAAAGCAAAGAGAGCAAATTATGTGATATAAACTGTTTTAATTTCTATGTAGTAAGGGGTGTGAAAAAGGAGATCAGATTTTAAATATAAAAGATTAAGACATTACTGGCTTTATTTCTAGCTTTGCGTGCATTATTACTTGATATGCATTATAATTTTTAGTCATTCTTATTGTTTTAGGTTCACTTTTGTTTCTCTACTGCTTTGGAAGTTATCCACATCCTAGTTTTATTTTTAAATTGACTTAAAATTTTCAACATGCATACTTTACTTAAAGCCAAACATTTAATATCTCTCTCTTATTCCTAAACAGTCAGGGACTTCTTGGATGTATGAAATTGCAATCACCACTCTTTCAGCCTTACATATATTATTATTTTGGTTCTTCTTGTTATTTCTTTTAACCACAAAAACTGGGCATTGTTATTATTGTTTTAAACAATCGCTGTTAAATTTGTCTGTAAGTCTACCAGTTTCCTTGTACAACCTTTCATCCCATGTCTCAGACATTCATTTCTCTTTAGAAATTTATTCAGTGAAGATCTACTGGTAATATACTGTTACGTTTTCAGCTTTCAAAAAATGCCTGTATTTCATTTTCATTCTTGAAAAAAATGTACTTTGGAACACAACTGTATATCAATAGTTACTTTTGCATTCATCAAGATATAATTCACTATTTTAGTGCTTCATTAATACTGTTGAAAATTCTGAGTCTTATTCATAAGATTTTCATTTTCTCTGTTTTAAGCTCTTTGCTTTGTAAGTTCCTTATGATGTGCTCCTAAATTCTCATTCCCTACCAGGTCTGTAAAATGATCTCTTCAAACTATCCCTTAAAATGCTGCCTGTTTCTTAGCTTCTTGATTCTCTTCTTTAGGGGCCTCAATTAAAGATGCATTAGATATTTACATTCTATCCTCTGTGTCACTTAACCTTTCTTATATTTTTCATCTCCTTATCCCACCATTTTGCAATCTGAGTAATTTCTTCAAATCTATCTTCCATTTCACCAATGTTTCTTATCCTTACCCATTCTCTCATATTATTCCAACTTTCCATCTGATATTATGCTCTTTATCCCTGAAGAATATGCTTTGGTGTTTTAAAAATACCATTCTTACAGTGATTTCTTTAGTTGAGAATATCTTATTTTCTTTATTTCTTGGAATAAAATTTACACGAGGTTATAATTCTGGTTTGGCCATTACTGTCTTTGAGCTATCTGAATTTACCTTTCCCTTTTCTTCCTGGCTTCTCTTGTCCTTAAGAAATCAATTGTCAGTCAAATAGTTGCTCTTTTGATGGTAATCTGCAACTTTTCCCTAGCTGATTTTTATATTTTTCTTTGGATCTTTGGCCTTCAGGCAGTTTTCTTCATGTGTAGGTGTGCTTTTGTTATCTTACTTTGAGTTCATTTGGACTTCATGAATCTGTGGCTTCAATCAGTTTCAGTTATGTAAAATCTTCAGGCATAATCTCTATAAATACTGCTTTTACTCTTTTCTCTTTCTTTCTTCTCTACTTCTGGGAATTCAGTTAAACTTGTGATACACCTTTTATTGTTATCTTTTATATTTTTATCCTATATTGCCATTTTCCATCATTTTTCTCTATGTTGTTCAGATTGGATTTTTTTTCTGAACTATTTTCCAGTTAACAAATTCTCTCTTCAGTTGTCTCTAATCTGCTTCTTTCACCATACATCAGTTTTAATTATTGTTCTTTACAGTCACAGAATTTTATTTTATTCTTTTTAAATCTGTTATGTCATTTGTCCTCTTAAACTATGGTAGTTTTTATTTTGAGACATAATATGCATACCATAAAATTCATTATGTTGAAGTATATACGATTTAGTGGTTTTTAGTATATTCAAAAGGTTGTACAACCATCACTGCTACCTAGTTTCAGAACAATTTCATCACTCAAAAAAGCAATCCAGTATGATAAGCAGTCACTTCCCATTATTTTTCCACTGAGTTCCTGCCATCCCCTCATCTACATTCTTTTTCCATGAACTTGCCTATTCTCATTATTTCATATAATGCGACCATATAATAGGCAGTCTCTTGTGTCTGGCTTCTTTCAGTTAGCATAATGCTTCCAAGATTCACCCATGTTGTAGCATGTATCAGTACTTCATTACATTTCATGGCTGAATAATACTTCTTTCTATAGATATGCCACCTGTGGGTTATCCAGTCAACAACTGATTGAAATTTGTTTCCATGTTTTGGCTATCTGCATAATGCTATCTCTTTGTAGATAGCATATAGCTGGATAATGTTTTTATTCCCATTTTTCCATTATCTGCCCTTTAACTGAAGAATTTGAATGGATCAAATGGTTGCATTTCATGTACTTACCAATAAAGTGGAATTTAGGTCTGCCATTTTGGTATTTATTTTCTGTATGTCTGGAATGCTTTCCCCTCAGGTATCCACACAGTTCACTCCGTCAGTATTTTATGATCTTTTCTCAAACATGAGCTCCTTAGTGAGGTCTTTGCTGGCCATCCTGTTCAAAATTTAAACACTTCTAACATACACATTTCCTAACTTCATACTCTACTTGATTTTTTCAATATTTATCTTTATCTAACATACTATATATTGAATTTATTCATCACTTAATGTGTATATTGTTTTGTATACAAACAGATTTACCTCATTAAACTGTATGCTTTGTGGGGGTAGGGTTTTTTGTTTCTTGTTTTATTTTGTTTTGTTTTGTTATATTGCCAGCACCTAGGAGAGGCCCATAGTAGAGGTCCACCAAATATTTTGTTGAATGAATGATCAAAATACTTAGACATTTTTTCTATGAATCTCAATGGAGGCTGCTTGTTTTCTTTTCAGTCAGAAACACCATAAAGTTTTTTGAAATTTAATTGCAAATGTTCCTTTTAGAATAACTTAAAGAGAAATAACTTTGTAATACTTATTATGTGCTAAGTAATGTGGGGAATTTGCAAAACAGAATTCAATAGATGCATTAATTGAAGACTCTGCACGATCAGAAGGCAAATTTGATCGGACTCAGGGAGCTCCTAACTTCAGCATACCATTTTCTTCTTACAGATGGAACAAGAGGTATTAAATAGCTCCAGCCATCCAAAACACAGCCATCGAACTCCAAATCCAAAGAGCTTCCTGCCATTTAGCATTCTCTCTTAGCTATTTCAAGGTCTCCCAAACTCATCATACCTAAAACCAAAATATGCACCTCTTCACACCAGATCCTCTCCCCAAGAATGCCATCTCACCCATCTTATTATACAAGCATTATTGACACAAGCAGTACTTTCCTTAAGTCTTAATATGAAATCTATCATCAAGTACTCTTCCATCTTACCACCCAAATGCCTACTAAGTTTATCCCTATTTTTCCATCTCTGTCACTTCTGTCCTAATTCACATTACTATCATCTCTATTTGGTTTCCTGCAATAGATTCTTAACTTGTTCCCCCCTGCCACTTTTCATTCTACTCCAATCCATTCTATACACTTCAGCCAACATAATTTTTGCTAAAAGAGATCTGTTTAAGATATTTCATCAGCATTTTATTCCCCTTAAGATAAAGAAAATACTCTGAACTTGCCTAAAGCTCTATATGTTTTCATCCCTGCCTACAGCTTCATTTTAAGCCACTCTCCTCCCTCCCTTTATAGAGCTGCTACGTTTATCATTTCTCATTTTCTGGAACGCACCTCGTTTCCTCTGCCATTTTGTTCCACTTCCTGCTCTCTCTCTTTCTCTCATTCTCTCTCCACAAACAGGCCTTTTTGTCTCCCTATTCATCTAGAGAACTATCACTACACATCTATCAGACTTCAGCTCAACTCTTTCTTCTCAAGGAAGCTTTCCCTGACCATTTCCTATCCACCACACCACATACATAGGCTAAGTATCAATGTTACATTTTCCTATGAACCATGTTCTTTGTCTCATGGCACTTATTTGGTTTGCAAATAAATACCACTTGTAAGGTTACTTGATTTTAATTTATATTTTAAGCTCTGCAAATTCAAGACCATGCCAGCTTTTGCTCTATATGTTTTTACCCAAATACAATGCCCAGTGCAATAAATATTTATTAAATGAATGTATTATATAGCTTTGTATCAAGTAGACCATAATCCAATGTTAGGGTTCTCCTACAGCTTCCTTTATGCATTACCTTCACTGACATTGCCCCACTCTCTGCCCCTCAGTAACCACTCCATATAGCAGACACGGTTATCTGAAGCTCTTCCAACAAATAACAACAGTACTGCTCAATCATGTGTAAGGTTCCATAATAATAATATATCAGGCAAATACATGGACTTTTGCCTACAAAAAAATGGCACATCAGTATTGCTCATCTCCGTACATTCTTTACCACTGACATATGTAAAGAGTATCATATTTTTTATAAATATATATATATATATATATATATATATATATGGGTAGGTATGTATTGGAAGTGCATGAATGTATTAGAAAATCAGTACTGTTCATATACACAGTCATCACTCAACTCCCTTGTCTCTTTTTATTATCTGTGGACTCCAGACCCAGCTCTGTAAAAACCGTGAAGTCAGCCAACTTGTTTTTGTTAGTGTGTTCTTCCACTCTCCTTTTCAACCACTATCACCTCTACTTGCATTCTTTCCTCATGACATATCATTCTTTCCTCATGACATATATGTCTACTCTCATTCTTTCCTCATGACCCTGTGAGCTACCTAGTGTCATCTCCTCCACCTCCCCTGCCTTGAGCCTCCTTCACCTTCTTCCCCGCTGCTATTACTTGTGAAGTATATGATCAGATGATTTGTAAATGACCCAAATTGTTATTACCCATCCTGAGAAAAAAGTCTCTAGCAGTGGGATTTCATTTATATAAAATAGGCTGGCAGATGATAATGGTAGGATCAAAAAATATTATACATGTCTCTGATTCAAACAGTGTAGGTAAGCTCTAGCAACCAAAGACAACCCAGATCTTTTCCCAGTGGGCTGTTCTTAGCAAGTATTACAAAAAAGAAGAAGAAGAAGAGGAGGAAGAGGAGGAGAAGGGGAAGGAGGGGAAGGAGGAGGAGGAGAAGGAGGTGGCAGAGGGGGGGTGTGGGGGTGTGTGTGAGGGGGGGAAGCACCCAGTACAGCTTGTAAGGAAATGTATCTTTTTAAAGCTGTTGAAATGTTTTAAAAGCAAGAACCACACCCCTAAAACTCAAGATTATAGTACTTGCTATATAGACTTCCTCCCTGCCTTTGGAAACTACCCAACTATCTTCATGTGGTGCTTTAGTAGTAGTTCTCCACCCCCATGATTGATGTGGTTTGAATGCTAAAGTTATAGTTCCCTTGTCATCTGAAGTGATTTCCCAAGGTGATCTGTTTCCTTTCAAACTTCAGACATTTTAACCTACACTCTGAAAACAGCCAAGGCAGTTTTTACAAAGATCAGATTAACTTACCATCAAGGCTATGTGGAAAAAAAAAAAAAAATTCTGGATCATAGTCAGTGTTCTTAGATGTTCCTGGACGTGAATGAAGACCTAAAACATGTTCTGACTGTAGTCACTATGGAAAACAAATTCTATTTATTTCAAGTTAAAGGAGATTGATTTTAAACGTCCATTTCTTTCCCAGTAAAATTATTTAAGGTTCATTCTGACTACATGCTTCAAACAAAGGGAGGGTTTAAGGAAATTACCCTCTGGATAAAAGAAAAATGTCTCCCACTATTTTATCTTTGATGATCTAGATTGTTCAGGTAAAGAGCCCTGTTTCAGCCTGAATAGCCTGGGCAAGGCTCCAGTTGTGCATACTCCCTCATCTATTGGGAGGAGTGCCTTTCCAGTAGCAAAGGTGTTTCCGGTATTCTCTTGTCAATGTTTTCAATTAAAATTTAGAGATAAGGTTTCCATTCCATACAAAAAGACCAGAAAAGAGAAAAGAATTCACAAAATTTATGCTTTGTAAAGATGAAACTGAAATCTGCAGAACTGTTAGTACTACTGGCCTCTGCCTCCACCCATCATCCACCTGAACTACACCTGCCAAACCTACTCGTCTGTTTGTAGCACCACCTCTGCAAATTGCTTAAATCAGATACCAGAACATAAATGCTTGAGTCCGATCTTTTCATCTATCTTCACAAAAGACCCTGCATTCTGTTTTTACGACAGGTTAGTAATTCTAGAATTCCTCCACTTTTCATCATTTTTATTGGGCCTACTTTACTTGAGGCCACTATCTATCTTTGCTGGATTATGGGAAAGCTTCTGCCTGACTTCTCCAGCCTCATCTCTTTGTAAAGCTTTCTACATCGTCCTCCTCAAACCCTATCCTCCGACACAGCTGACATATTGGCAGGTCCCAGCATACATCACCCTCACTCTTATCTCTAGGTTCTGTGCATTCTGCTTCTTTTGTTTGGACTCTTCTCCCCAACCTCTCTTAACTACTGCTTGTTTTCTGTTTCCTTCAAGGATGAACTGAGTAATTAGTGTCCCTGACTCTTTCCACCACCACAAATCTGATGAATGTCCCTCCTCTGTGTTCTTTCAGCCAAAAGAAAATTTAAAACAAACAAAATCAAACTTATCTTTTAACAAATGGTATGGTTTTAATGATAAAAATAAGTTTCCAATAGACTTCAGGAATTACTGAAAAAATAATGGGCATTTCGTTCTTTGACCACACGGTTGTATTCCAGAGGCCAGGATCCCTGAGATTAAGTTAAAGGAGAGAAGCTGCTAATGCCACAGCACTTTACTAAAGGTGAATTGGTGAATGGAATCTTGTGGCCTGCTTCCAACCAGGTCATTCTTTTTTTTTTTTTTTAAAGATTTTATTTATTTATTTGACAGATAGAGATCACAAGTAGGCAGAGAGGCAGGCAGAGAGAGAGGAGGAAGCAGGCTCCCTGATTAGCAGAGAGCCCGATGCGGGGCTCAATCCCAGGACCCTGGGATCATGACCTGAACCGAAGGCAGAGGATTTAACCCACTGAGCAACCCAGGTGCCCCCAACCAGGTCATTCTTGAAGGCACTTGATTTATAGAACTCTTTATAAAAAATACAGGTCTCCATAATTTGGCATCTTTTCCTTCACAATTTTGTAATTCGCAAGAGAATGCGGATGACTTAGCTCATTAGAATTTCAGCACTTAGTTCTCTCTGTAAATACTCATCTCTACCATTGTTTTCCTTTCAACAGAAAGTTCCAGAGTTGATCTATGTATTAGAATTATGATATAGCTTCAATGTATATGACTCACTACAGAACATTATTTTTCCTTTACTGGTGGTTTCTGTCATTACCTCAAATTGCAACCATCCAAAAAATGTGTGGAAATGTGTGGACTAAAGCAGAGATAAATGAGTTTAGCAAATATGAATTATTTTGCCAAAAAGGAAAAGTAATTTGCTCTTCTAAATCCTCTGAAGTGTCTAAAAGGAGTCAAAGTGAAGTCTCACACCCCCCAGGCACTACCCAAGCTGTGCCCTCTTCTGATCTTAGTGACTGTGGAGTATCTTGTGTCCTTCCTGCCTTAGGAAAGCACAACATTAGCTCATTCAAATTCATGAAAAAGACTGATTAGCTTTAAATAGTATCCTGTTTCCATTTTTGTCTAGAGGACAGGCTTAACTACAAGTAATAAATCTTTGGAGAAGTGAACTTGGAAGACAGCCTCCAAGACTCTTCAAACCTTAATTGTGTAAGCATAAAACACACTCGATCTCAAGAGGGATAGAAGGGTTAGTATAGCAAGTGTACTGGATACTGGGTGCTCTATCATAAGGTACAAATTAATATTCTATATTCATCAAGTATTTAAGTCAATATAGTTGATTTTATAATAAGATGGAATTAAACATATGTATACTTAATCATTAAATCATCACTTTTTTAAAAAAAAATCATCACTCTTTTTAACATTTCTTGGATTATAAATGTACTTTAGAGGCTCACAGGACCTTAGGATTCTCATTAATGGGAAATTCTTGTGGATACGAACTAAATGCGTTTGTATTATCTAATACAATAATTAAGTCAATTACTTAGTAATTCTACTAAAAATATTAATTATTATGTGCCTTTGCTATACTCCCTTCTAACAGCTGGTGGAGAGCAGTGGCCTTGTTTTGCACTCATATAACCCCCACCCAGAACAGATGATTAGATTCATTGAGCTTCTCGGATGGGATTAAGGCTTTCAATACATTTGAGGAGTTTTTGATCAATATTGCTTCTGTCATTTTCTGTCTTCTCCTCTTGGTACTCCCATTTTACATATGTTGTTGCACTTAATGGTGTCCCACATTTCTCTGAAATTCTGCCCACTTTTCTTCCTTCCTTTGTCTCCCCTTTCTTCAGGTTGCGTAATGTCTAATGATTTCCATTCCAGTTCACTAATTCTTTACTCTGCCACTTCAAGTCTGCTATTGAGTCGCTTCCAGTGAAATTTTCATTTCAGTTATTTTACTTTTCAGGAAAAAACATAATTTCTATTCAGTTCTTTTTATAACTTTAGTCTCTTTATTGATATTCTCTATTTGATGAGATACTGTCAACATATCTTCCTGTATTTCTTTAAGCCTGGCTTCCTTCGGTTCCTTAAACATATTTATAATGGCTACCTTAAGGTCTTTATCTATTAAATCTGACATCTGGTTGCTCTCACAGGCAGTATTTGCTGACTTCTTTCTTCCCCCCATGTATAGATTTTCCTTTCTTTGTGCCATGAGTTTTTGTTGGAAACTGGACATTTTAGGTATTAGATTATAGAAAGTCTAGGCACTGCTGCTCCAGCCCTCCACATCAGGGTTTGCTATTGTTTTTTCAATGGTTTTTTTTTTTTTTTTTTTTTTTTTTTTTTTTTGGTCTAGTGATGGGCTGGATTAGTTGAGTGAAGTCTTAATTCCCCTCAGTGTGAAACCAGTAATGCTGCTCCTAGAGGGAGCAGCCTTGAGCATGCATAGTCACTCTGCGATGACAGTGATTTTGGCTGGGCTCTCTTTCCATCTCTTTCCCTAACCACAACCAGCTGTTTAAGCTCAACTAGTTGCCAGCTGACTGCTCAATTATTTTCAACAATGCTCTGAGGCATAAAGTGCTCCACAGATTGATCCATTGCATTGAGGATCCTTTATTAATTTATGAGGTCAGTGTTTCAGATTTGTCCTGACTCTAGAAGGTCACTGTTTTACTCTGGTAAAGTAGCTGGCTAATGGTTTATCTTCTCTCTCTAATGTATCTGTAAGTCTCCTCTAAATTGCTTTACCCCATACCCTCTATTGTTTTTGAGAGTGCCCTTAGGCTTGAATTTCCCCACACTCTGTGGCAAATGAAGTCAGTTCCTTTAGGAAATGTTTCCATTGCTGTGTTTTATGACCTGCCTTTATCTCTGGCCAAACTTTCTATTCCTCTCTGAAGCTCAGGGTGGGGAAAGTGACACACTCTTCCTTAAGTAACCCTCCTGCTTTAGGATCTATCTGGTGCATTTGCCAGGGAGGAAGGGGTTGAGGGCAATAGGCTCAGGTCTCAGCGGGCCACTCATCACATGGAATGTCTGCTTTATGAGTGAGGCAAGAGTGATAGGGCTCTAGTATTCACTGTATCTGTGCTAGAGCTTCTGTACCATGAGAGGTGACTGGAGGGAAGAAAAGAGTTCCCAACTCTTGGCTATAACTGATCAGAACTTAATCTTTGCAACATGGTGTTGTGGGCAGGATACAAAATGCTGATGTTCTCCTGCCCCTTTCTGGAAGACACCATAGCCTTGAAATTGGCAGCTGGGGGAGGAGAAAGCCCTGTGTTCTTGGCTGCACCCATCTGAAACACTGTTCCCACCATACTGAGCTGGGATTGGGGTGATGAAGGGAGCAGACTATGATTCAAATGCTACCTATTTCTGCAATTCTTACCAACTTTCAGCAGGCTTTCAGAATTTTTTTTTTTCCTGTACGCCCTTATGATCATTTCCAGAAGATTTAAAAGTTTGGGGTTTTATACAACAGTTTTCACAAGTTTTGCTGGGGAGTAGGACCATGGAGCTTCTCACATTGCCAAGCCAGAAAAGGAACTCCCATATGCATTCATAATTAGTAAATAAATGTAGCTAGCCCAGATGACTGGACTCAGAATCATCATCAAATCAGACTCCTCTCACAAATTTGGAATTGAGAAGCCTAGAACTCCAGCTGTTATTAGGAAGGGCAGATACCAAAATACTACATCAAGAATTTTTATTGAGATAAAGAGGACCTGGTCAATTCAAATGGTTTACAACGAGTCTAAATGAATGGATACCAAGAGGAAATGAAGACAATGGGATAATTATTAGAAATAATAGAAAAGCCAGAGATGGTGGGGGGGCCTATATGGGGCGACCATGTAAATCCACTGAGACCAGCTCCATTTCATATAAGGTCAGATTTTATTTTGCTTCTCATATTTGGAGCCCTGAGATTCCTGTAATCTTGTTATATTTATACAAAACAACCAACCTAGTATAGGGATCAAGGACAGGCTGCCCCAAGATGAACCATTTTGGCTGACGAAATGAATAACCATTTTGAGCTGAAGGCAAATAAGACCCTGCAGGCTCAAGAGAAACTTTTGTTTTTTTTCTTGCCTTTTCCTTAATTACACAAAAAAACTAAATTGGGGGTCTTTCTCAGAATAATGATTATTACCACAGATAAACTTTATCTGAGTGACCCGTCTGTGTGGCAGGGTGAACATCTAATTAACAAACACCTACAGTTTTCCCTATTGCCCTGTGTAATTGCATTCCTTCCCTTCAAAGTCCCAGATTGCTACCCCTGTCCCTTAGTTCAGGATGACACATATATCTCATTTTGCCTGACTACCTTTGGAGCTTTTACGTCTGTGTGGATTCCCCACACATATGCCATGAAATTCAATTTTCTTCCGTCAATCTGTCTCATGTCAATTTGATTCTTTGTCCAGCTAGAAAGACCTTGAAGAGGACAGGAAGTCTTGCTCCCTGACACCAGCAGTCAAATAAGATTGAAGAGAATAAGAATTCTCTATTTAAGAATTAAGCCTCAGGTTGGTTGGTTTGTCTGTTCTCTTGTTTACTTGTCTCTGCGATACATTATAGTAGAACAAAATCCTAAAGTTCCTAAGGGTAACAGTATTAGAGAATGCTCATTTGGGAAAAGTTGCAGATAGCCTGGAAAACTATCTGATATTAAAAAAAAGTTCAGATAGCCTGGAAAACTATCTGATATTAAAAAAACAAACAAACAAACAAACAAAAACCAAAAAACCCTAGGAATTCTGGATAAAAATGTGGCAAATATACTTGGTGTGGTTTTTTTTTGTTTTTGTTTTTGTTTTTTTTTTAATTTTGGTAACACACAGAACATAATATTTTAAACTTTTAGGAATGTACAGTTCAGTGGCAATAATTATATTCACACTGCTGTGAAACCATCCACGCCCATCCCTCTCCAGAACTTTTGTATCTTCCAAAACTGAAACTTTGTACCCAATACAAAGCAACTCCTTGTTCCTCCCTTCACTCAGCCCCTGCAAATATTATTCTGCTTTCTGTCCCTATGAATGTGACTACTCTAAGTACCTCATACAAGTGGAATCATTCAATACTTGTCCTTTGACTGACTTATTTCACTTAGTGTAATGCCTTGAAGGTTGATTTATATTAGAACATATGTTCAAATTTTTCACTTTTTGTAAGGCTGAAAATATTACATAGCACGTACACAACACATTTTGTTTATCCACTCATTTCTCGGTGGATGCTTCATTTGCTTCCACCCTTTGGCTATTGTGGATAATGTTGGTATGAATATTGGTATACAAGTTCCTACTTTTAGATATTTGAGGTATATACCCACAAGTGGAATTGGTGAACCATACAGTGATTCCATCTTTGGTTCTTTGAGGAACTGCCATACTGTTTCCCATCATGTCTGCACCATTTTATAGTCCCGCCAGCAATGGGCTGGAGCTCCACTTTTCCCACATCCTCACCAACACTTGTTATTCTCTGTTTTATTTACTTTTTCTCTTTATAATGGCCATCCTAATGGAAAAATGTAACAAATATACTTTAAAACCATATCTGAGCACTGAGGAAGAAATACAAAGAAAGTAAAAGAAAGAAAGAAAGAAAGAGCGAGCAAGCCAATGTGGTTAACCTATGGAAGAGGCTTATGTCTTAATGGTCACTAGGGCACATGGGACAAACTTTTTTTTTAGATTTTATTTATTTATTCATCAGAGAGAGAGTTACCACAAGCAGGGGGTGCTGTAGGCAGAGGGAGAGGGAGAAATAGGCTCCCCACTGAGCAAGGAGCCCAATCCAGGACTTGATCCCAGGACCCTGGGATCATGACCTGAGCCAAAGGGACTGGGCAACCCAGGCGTCCCAAGACAAATGTTCAGACTGGACAAAGTAAAAGACTTAATGAAGTGCCTAGATAAAACCAGGGCCATCAAAGAGCTACATTCTTTGTGGATGAAAGCTCTGGTGTATGTGGGGGGCGGCGGCGGGGAGGGTTGCAGCACAGAAAAACTGTGAGCAGAAGAATCTTGTCCATTTTCACCTGGGGTAGAGAGTACAAAGATGGTGTAGAAACATCTCTAAGAATCTGCAACCAGAGGTGTGCCTTCAAGCAGATTTTGAATCAACTGCACATTCCTGTGTGGCCTTAGAATACAGAGGCTAGCATATTAGTATGAAGTAGTCAGGTCATCCTGTCTATTAATGTCCTGAAGAAATTGTAAATAACTTTTAAGACTCACACTGTCAGCCCAGTCCCCAGAAGATCTCCTAAAATAAAACTCCACTACTCCTTTCCAACAAAGCTATAAGATATGACAGAATATAAAGTATCACAACCAAGTCATTAAGCATAAAAAACCAGCACATTTATACAGCAAAGTAGACCATGGAAGCATCAGTAAATAATAACATTAAAATGTCACCCTGTTTAGAGAAATAAATATGATAAAAATAAAATAAAGGGATATGTTACTTCCAAAAAATATGAGGCTGATTTGAACAAAAAATAAAATTTCTATAAAGTGAAAAAAAAAGTCACTGAAATGAAAAACAAACCACCAATGGAGTTGCTTATATATAAAATCAGACACAACTAAGGATAGCATCAGTGAGCTGAATCATAGTTCTAACGTTATTGCCTATAATACAGTGTATATAGTAATAAAACACACAAAAAGAAATGAGATGTGGTGGAAAGAATGAGAAAGGCCAATATGCCTCTTATTAGAGTTTTAAGGAGAAATACAGATAATAAATGAATGGCAATAATGAAAGATAATGGCTGGGAATTTTCCAGAGTAAAGGAAGATACTGTGTCCTCAGATTCATGACATATATTAAATCACAAAATACATAAGACCAGATCCACACCTAACCACTACGTAATTAAACCAGAGTATTTATAGAGCTATAATAACAACTAGATAGAACTGACAGCTGGCTTAGAAAGGAAGAAAAAAAAAAAAAAAGGTCTGAAAGCATAAGGAAGGAAAATAATAGCCTCAAAGTGCTAAGGTAAATAATCATCAGCCAAGATTTCTTTTTTAAAGATTTATTCTATTATTTTAGAGAGAGAAAGAGAGGGAGAGGGAGAAAGACAGAGAGTGAGTGTGTGTACAAGTTGGGGGAAGGGCAGAGGGAGAGAATTTCAAGCTGACTCCAGGCTGAGTGTGGAGCTGGATGTGGGGCTTGATCTTACAACACTCAGATCACAACCTGAGCCAAAATCAAGAGTCAGTCACTCAATGGACTGAGCCAACCAGATGCCCCTTTCAACAATGATTTTTAGAGATCATCCCCAAATACTGGTTTTCAGGAATAAGGAAAAATATACTCGAAAGAACAATACTAAGGAAATTTTTCACCAAAAGTCTTTCACTTAGAAATTCCAATTTCTCCAAGAGAGGAAGAACTGAAGCAAAAGAAGTAGTGATGAGCAAAGGAATTGGAAAATTTGTGGTTATATTTACAGAAGGGATAAATGTATTAATTCTAAAAAATAATAGAGCAATTGGTTCAGGAATAAACTTAATGGAGAAAATTTTCACAGTTAAATATTCTAAGTTATCGTTTAGGCACAGTAAGGGTAACAATTAACTTTTGCATTTCTTAATTATCTCTAAATAAGTAAAAATTTTAAGAATGACCATAAAAAGAAGGAGAATATTATTGCTTCCGAATCAATACAGGATAGTAAAAGAATAAGGAAATCTTTATCAATCCAAACAAAATTTAAAAAGGAAAAAATAGTAAGTATAGAAACAGCAGGAGAGGTGGAAAATACCAAGTGTGAGAGTAGAAATAAAAATAAATGTAATTAAGCTAAATTCAATACATATCCACTCAAGAACTAGACTCAAACCTTAATAGCACTTAAGGTTAAATGTTTAAAAAAAAAAAAAAAGAAAGAAAAAAGCAGGTGCATAACAAGTAAACAAAAGCCAGTGTAGCTCTTTTTAAATTGATGCTAAGGCAAGAGGAAACTGTATCTGTTGCATCTTTTGATAGGTGGTGGGTACCTTTCTAACTTTTTGTTATGGCTGAAATACTTCCTGATGATAACAAAAAGTGATAAAGGAAATGGCCCAGGGTTCAGGATTAGGCAACAGTCCAAAGGCATCTAGAGGAGCCCCAGTAGCCAATTAATATAGTGAGGATTTGGCCTCTAGGACTGAAAACATCACTGGCACTTGTGGATAATAATGTGCTAAGAAATCCTGTCCATTTTGAGCTAGGCATCAGTACCAAAAGCAGCACAAGGATGTCATCGTAGCAAAGACCTAAGGGACCAAAACCCTCAGCTTGCTTTTGTCTCTCTAGCGACTTCCGACTTTACCTTTGTTGAATGAAGATCAAATTTCCCATCCTGCGGTTAGTTGTTAGGGCTAAGTGAGGAACCTGGGTAGCCACTGTGGACTTCCTTAGCACCTGAGACAAACCTTGAGTAAAGAAAGCAGAGCCCTACTTTGGCAAGCCCTTCTAATTTTATGTCAACAAAGAAATGACAGAACACATGCACACACATGTAGACATAAACACACACACACACACACACACACACACTCACTCACTCATGCATGCCTGCATGTGAATGCTATTTCCTGTAGATGCTGAGAAATTTCAGGGCAGAGAAGGGGCAGCCATGACAAAGGGGGAAAGTAATAAAGATGAATAGAGTGCCATGAAAGGAAAAAAAAATCCAGGTTTCCACTAGAGAGTGAAGGCGGAAGGTGGGAGGAGAGAGAGAAGGAGGGAGGAAGGGAGAGAGGGAGTGAGGGAGAAAAGGAAAGAGAAAGAGGAGGAAAGAGAGAAGGTAAGAGGAGAGAGGAGGGGAAGAAAGGGAAGGGTAAGGAAGAGTTTGAGCCAAATGTCAGCCTCTTACAGAAGTCCATATAGGATTGCTGCTATATACCCACAAGTAAGATAAAACTTCGAACAGCTAGACTTTGCAGAGAACTGGACAATAATATAATCTAAACTCTGTCAAACAAGGACAAAAGCACACAGACAAACAAAATAAGCTTAGTGATGATATTTGATCAGGCATGTCTTCTCTAGGGAACATTCCATACATTGCCCTCACACTGCTTTCTCTTACATTATAGTAATATAGTAATATTATTATTAACTAAGATTATATATATATGTATATATATACTAATTGAATATGTAATAATTGGATGTATTGACATAAATAAATTAATAAACAAACTGATCAAATTCTCATAGCAACCCTGAGAAGTAGGAATTGTTTTGTCTCCATTTTACAGATGGGGTACCAAAGCTGGAAGAGCTTAAGTAACTTGTCTGAGGCCACATAGCTGACAGAAGATAAAGCAGGGTTTGGAACCTAATTAATCTGCTTTAAAGCCTATTTCTTTTTTTTTTTTTTAAGATTTTATTTATTTATTTGACAGACAGAGATCACAAGTAGGCAGAGAGGCAGGCAGAGAGAGGGGGGGAAGCAGGCTCCCTGCTGAGCAGAGAGACCGATGCGGGGCTCAATCTCAGGACCCTGAGATCATGACCTGAGCTGAAGGCAGAGGCCCAACCCACTGAGCCACCCAGATGCCCCTAAAGCCTATTTCTTAATCTGAGGGATGACTGCGTCTGGACGTGAGGAAGGTAAGCATGAGACCATGCCTGTACAGGCAAGCTGGGCTATGGGCTGGGAACCTGAGATCATTCTCCACTCTCTGGGCAGTGTCCCTGTGGATTTTAGGAGCCAGGGGCACTGACTGGGGGGGTGGGTAGGAGATGGGTGCACATTCTTCCTGCTCCACGCTTTCTCCACCTCAGGGCACAGGCGCCACTGAGGCAGAGTGGCAGAACTAAAACACTCAACTCAAAGACAGACCTGGTTTTATGCTTGGCCAGAATGAATCACTGCATGACTGCAAGGGAGCAGGAAAAAAAGAGGGCAGGACACTGCAATGTATGAGCTCTCCCCCTGCACAGCTCACCTACCACTTCTCAAAACCTGGGGCCTTGGTGGTTTCTCTCTCTCTCTCCGTTAGCGTTGTAAGCTAACTCGTTAGCAGAGCAGCTGAATAAACGTGTGGACTGTTGCTCCTCAGTGGAGCTCTCGTTTGTTCCTTATTATGTGTGATGACAAGTTGTTCTGATTCTATCCTCCCCCCACCCCCAGAAGTCCCTGTCTCCATCCAGATCTAAAGTCCCCTCCACTATACCACACCAGTGGGCACACAGAAACTTGGAGGGACCTGTTCTCAGATTCCAAGACATTCTTAACTCAGAGGGAGCCCAGCAACTCCACCTGGGATCCCTGTGGGGGATGATGGAGCCCTTCTTACCCTGTCAGAGAAGGAGCCATGGGCAGCCTTGCAGATACACCACGGCAGCTGACAAAAAATTAAGTATTTTTATTTGACTTGAGAGACTCTCTGGGCAATTTTGCTGGAGTTCTTCTGTCCTGGTTGTTTTTCTTAGATTAAAAGTTTCACCAGCATTCCAAGGGGATACACTCACTCACGCGCAGGGGCCCAGTAATGAGCGGGAGCGCCACTTCGGAGTCAAACTCTGCCAAGTCTAATACTAAAAGTAGGTGAATGAGATTTGACTGCCTCCTAAATTGAACGTCTGTGGAATTTCTTGGACCTGAAACAGAGCCCAGAACAAGGTCTGTATAGTAACATTCACTAGGTGTCAGTGTTTGACAAACTGTCTTGCCAGCATCATTAGTGAAATGTTCATCTTGGCACAAATTGTCTATGGAAAATGCAATTAGGAAAAAGTTGTGCAAATAGCAATTAGAAACTGAATAACCCGCCTTATTCCTTTTATTCAGATTACCCTTGGCAACTAAACTGAAATCAAGTCTGCAGGAAACAGCTCGCAGACTGTCACAGTAGTCTCTGAGACACACTGTCTACACAGGCGGGGGGAAGAACAGGCCAGGGGTCTCTTCCATGCTTTTCCACTTCCTCTTCCTGCCACTTTCTCCCCTTTTTCTGGACACTGTCTTGTTACTGCAGTGGCCACTAAGCCCAGGCCTCCTTCCTTGGCCACAGGCTAGTCCCAGTGGAGGGAGAGGAAAATCCCTGCCAAAGAGGGGCATTTTAACACATTCCAGCCTAGACCAACATTGAGCTGCTTCGAAAAAGGATGAATTTTATCTGCCCCATTTGTGATTGGTAAAGTCCCAAAGAAACGCATTTGTTCCTTCACTCAGTTCATTCGATTCTCAACAATGTACTGAACACTTACAAAGGGACAGACACTGTCCTGGGTGTGACAGAAATAACAGTAAACATCCCTGACTTCACGGATGCTGCTTTTTTAGTTTGAGAAGACAGAAGAAACAGAACAGTGAAACATAGAGTAGGCTAAATGTTGATAGAAGCTATGGGAAAAAAATAAAGAAGGAAAAGGAGAGAGGGAGTTCCTTATGGGGAGAAGGGCTGCAAATGTATTGGGAGGGGGTGTGTCATCCCTGCCCAGGAGGTGCATGAATGAAAAATGTGAAGGAAGGGTGGGACTAATGCCGATCTCAGGAAATGGTGTTCCAGCTGGCCGATGAGATGGCAAATGCAAATGCCTTGAGGGACGAATGTACCTAGTAGGTTCCAGAAAGAAGCCAGGTTTGTGAGGCTGGAGCAGAGCAGGAAATGAGACTGGAGAAGTGAAGGAAGAAGTATATGCCATGCAGAGGGACTTGATGCTCTTGTAAGAATGGGCATTTTCTCCAGGACCCATTAGTGTGCTTTGAGTAAAGAAATGATAGGTCTGACAAAGGTTTTAAAGAGGTCTCTGCTTTGTTTTGTTTTGTTTTGTTTTTTTTAAGATTTTTTTATTTGAGAGAGAAAGAATGAGAAAGAGAGAGAGCACAAGAAGGGGAGGGTCAGAGGGAGAAGCAGACTCCCTACTGAGCAGAGAGCCTCATGTGGGACTCAATCCCAGCACTCCAGGATCATGACCTGAGTTGAAGGCAGACACTTAACCAACTGAACCACCCACGTGCCCTAAAGAGGACTCTATTGAGGACATTCTGTAGGGGTCCTGGTGCAAAGATGGAAGCAGAGGGACAAGTTAGGAGGCTGTCAGAATAATTCAGGTAAGGCCGTGACGTGGAGGAGCAAAGAAATAAAAGGATTCAAGCTACATTTTGAAAGCATAACTTAGAAGGACTGGCTAGTGGATTCTTCTTTCTGGACTGGACTTTTGAATGCTTCAAAAGATTTTGATTTGAGCAGCTGACCGTGCCATTAACTGACAATGATCTGGAAGAGAGGTGGGGACAGTGGAGTGGTGGGAAGACAGCGGATTAGTTTTGGACTTGCTCATTTTCATATGCCTCTTAGCTATCCAAAAGAAGATAATGAGGAGACAATTTGCTACACAGGTGTGGAGCTCAGGAAAATGGTCCAGACTGGACATACAAATGTGGAAATTGTCAGTATGTGAGTGGAATTTCAAGCCCTGATTGGGGCAAAACAGCCGGGAAGGGAGTGTAGACAGAGAAGAGACAGTATGCAAGGACTGATCCTGGGATACTTCACCCCTTAGAGATTGACTGGGGTCATGGGAAGGGACCAGTAGAGGAAACTGAGAACGAATGGCCAGAGAGGCAGGAATAAGACCTGAGGTGTGCAGGGTCCTGGAAACCAATGGAAAAGATTGCTCAGGGAGGAAGGAGTGATCGACTGTACATTAAAAAGAGGAAGTGATGGGGGCACCTGGGTGGCTCAGTGGGTTAAGCCTCTACCTTCAGCTCATTTCATGGTCTCAGGCTCCTGGGATCGAGTTCCGCATCGGGCTTTCTGCTCAGCAGGGAGCCTGCTTCCCCCTTTCTCTCTGCCTGCCTCTCTGCCTACTTGTGATCTCTCTCTCTCTGTCAAATAAATAAATAAAATCTTTTTTTTTAAAGATTTTATTTATTTATTTGACAGACAGAGATCACAAGTAGGCAGAGAGGCAGGCAGAGAGAGAGGAGGAAGCAGGCTCCCTGCTGAGCAGAGAGCCCGATGCGGGGCTCGATCCCAGGACCCTGGGATCATGACCTGAGCTGAAGGCAGAGGCTTTAACCCACTGAGCCACCCAGGTGCCCCAATAAATAAAATCTTAAAAAAAAAAAAAAAAAAAAAAAAAAGGAGGAAGTGACCAAGGGATGATGGGAGGGTTGGAAAAGAGTGTTTCCGGACCCTGCATTATGAATCTTCTAGGATAGCCCTTTCATTATGTTTGCAGTCCACATAGAGTAGCTCTGTGAGACACTGGTTATATTTAGAAATAAAAATATTTTGCTTAACATTGCTTCCTTCCTGACTGTAAAACTTCAGCCACTTCTACTTCTCGTCTTAGCTATACTCATGTGCTTATGTGTCCGTGTACAAGCCCACATGCACACACATACACAGACACTGAGTTAGCTCTGGGAATCACCAGGAGTTGGCTCACTTGTGCCTGTGGAAACATCCCAAGAATTACCACAGGGTGTCCCTCTTCTGTCTTCCTTAGGATGTCTGTTACTGCATAGAGACCCATAGATAAAACTGGAATGTGTTAAGGGCTGTCAAGGTAAAAGAGATCTAATTTAATAAAAGAGGAGGGGGATGTTACGATTGTGCCTCCAATTTCAACTGATAATTAATTCATGATATTGCTACTTCTTCAAAAACATGCTAAGCTAAAATGTTGTTTGCTTGTTTGCTGCCTCCTCTTCTTCCTCCTCCTCCTTTTGCATACGACCAAATTTCAAGTAAATATTCTTACAAGAGTATGGTAAAGATATAAGCAATGTAATTGGATTAAAAAGACAAGTGGTATAAGAAGCCAACTCAGAAGAGCTCCTGATGGTCAAATATGGAACAATCTGAGCAAGAAAATAGAAAATATGTAACAATAGTACTGGATTGTAACCCACAGAGTAAAATAAACATCCATGAGGCCATACTAATACAAATCAACAATGGAATGAATCAGTTAATGCTGTTTCTATGTGTTATGTAAGTAGTATTGTGAAATAAACATTTTTCATGCCTGTTTCATTTCGCTTTTTATTTGGATGATCTAACCATATCTTTATATATATTTTGGCTCACTGTTACTAAGTAATGCCTATATTTCACCTATGTACTTAACCCTCACCTTAGAGATAAACACCTAGATTTCCTTCCACTTTCTAACTATGCTGTACAAATACCCCTGAACATGACTGTTTCTGTGGACCTATACAAGAATATTTCTCTGGGGTAAGTATTCAGCAGCAGGCTCTCCAGGTCATAAAACAAATGCTAACTTAATTTTACTAAGCACTTCCGCATTGCTTTCCAGACCAAGTACATGAGGTTATACTCTGACACAGACCATAGAAGCTTCCCATCCCTTCCCATTTTTGCCAGTACCTGACATTGCCCACTTGTCTGATTTTTGCAGTTCTGATGGATATTGTATTAGTCTCCCCTGATGTGGTAACACATCAGCAAAAATGGAATGGTTTAAAACAACTCTAATTTACCTTACAATTCTGAAGATCAGAAATCCAAAATCAGTCTTGCTGGGCTAAAATCAAGGTGTCAGCAGGGCTCCATTCCTTTCTGGAGGCTCAAGGGAAGAATCTGTTTCCTTGCCTTTTCCTGTTTGTGGAGGCTGTTGCCATTCCTCGGATCATGGCCCCTTTCCCCATTTTCAAAATGAGTAACATATTATCTACAAATTTCTCTCTCATTTTGCCTTTCCTACTTTCTGCTTATGAAGACCCTTGTAATTCCAGATAACTCAGGATAGTCTCCCATTCTCAGGAGTCTTTCTGCCATGTAAGGCAACATAGTCACATGTTCCAGAAATTCATCTGGGGGCCCATTATTCTGTCCACCATAGAAGGAGAGTTGTTTTTTTTTTTTTTTTTTTTTTACAACCTTCAAGAGAATGGTAAAAACTTCTCTCTCTCTCCCCCCTCCATACACACACACATACATACACATACATGCACTGTTGGTTCTGTTTCTCTGAAGAACCCTAATACCCATGCTTTTATTTTTATTCATTTCCAGGCCACAACACAGTATTTTAAGGAGTCACTTAATGTTACGCGAAAGGATGGTTTCTGGGTTTTTTCTAGATAGAACTGGAGCATCTCCATATCAGCTGGGGAGGTTCACATGGAATCAGAATCCAGGCTCTCTGTTTCATCCTGCTGCCTGTTCTCTTACCCAAGACCTTCTAAACACTAACTTCCTGGGTTGTGAAAAGAGAGGTTAAATGAGCTTTCTTACCTCTTGTGAGATTCTTCTGGCAGCCAAGGCACCAGCTTGGGGTTCCAGACTGCAGATCCAATCTGTTCCATATGAATGATACTTGGGCCGCATTGCACTGCCTCAAGCCAATCTTTCAATCAATTTATTCTCTAACCCAGTTTGTTTGGCTATACCTGGCTAATTTACCTTCTAATTTCCGTATCAGCAGCCAATTACGTGGATTGCTCTACTTTAGCCAAAAGAGTTAAGTCAGTCTATAGCTTTAAAGGTAACTAAAGCCAAAACAAATCACAACTGAGGCTCATGGTTAAATTTCAATATTTGAAGGTTGTTAAAAAAAAAAAAAAGCACAGAGCCCTTTTGACAAATGGAAACAAGGCAATGACTAAACACATAGCAGAGAGCGTGTTGATGATTTTTGTTTTTAAAAAGGCCAAATTGTCTAAGAAATGTTTCTAATTTGAGTGCTTTAAATAGAAGACAATCCA
The DNA here is from genome assembly GCF_963455335.1 of Martes martes. NCBI lineage: Eukaryota > Metazoa > Chordata > Mammalia > Carnivora > Mustelidae > Martes > Martes martes. The sequence goes on from NC_137892.1 coordinate 98,973,945, forward strand.
TCAAATCAATTGAGGGATTGCAAATGTTGCCAGGTCCTTGACATTTTTACCAATTGAGAACCAACAGATTAAATTAGGAAGACCACATAAATACTGTAGCTTCATGGGTATTAAAAAAAGACTTGAGATAAATGACCATAAGGGTGATTTTGACCTCAGATGGAATGAGACACTGGGCAGATGACAGAGATGCTATGAGTTGCAGAGCACTCATTTATTTGGGTTTGCTGGGAAGGAATGGTGGTGGATGAACCATAGGGAACAATGAAATGTAAGGAAGAATTTAGAGAGTGGGGGATGAGAGTTTAGAGTTTTATCAATAGGACACTGGCAAAGTGATCAAAATGACCATGACACTGTACATCTCCACATACAGGAGTCTGATCGGCCATACCATGCATTTTCACATTTAATGGAACTTTGTATTTCTATTTTCAAATATAAAATTTGTAGTTCTAATACATATCAGGATCATATTCCACATCAAATACCATGTGGGATTTTTTTTTTCTTTCATTCCTACTTTGCAGTGTTACATGACTCTCATTTCCTGATAAGGGCATTGGAGAGTATGCAAAGAGAGGACTCATATGAGAAAACTGAGTCTTCAGACTAACACAAGTCAGGTACTCCAAGAACCTGCTTCTAAATAAATCTGCAAGTTCCTAACACCTGACAGATGAACAGTGGAGCATAAATGAGCACAATTTCACTTAGCTCTGAAGATGTAAATTTAATTAAGAATACTCTTTATTTGCTGAGTGTTCAAATTCAATGTCATTAATGCACAAATACTGCACAAATGTTAAGATGGACTTGCTATTTTTATCACTGAAAACAAAGTTGTTTCTGAATTTGTACTTAGAACTTCACATTGTTCCCCACTTCAAAGGTGCAGGTTAAAAACTGAGAAAGAAAATAATCTGGGACATGTTTAAAAAACAAAAAATTCTTTTTCTTCTGGTCAATAGAAAGCTTTTTCCAACAAATGCTTATATAGATCACCAAAGTGTAATAGGCTGAAAACCAAGCTTTCTGGTTGAAACAGGAGGTGGAAACCCAAGAGCCAAGTTCACTCTTCGCTTCACCCTTTGCAAGAGGCCCAGTGACATCTTTTTGGGGTCCTAGACTTTAAGTATCACAGCCTGACTAATCCTGGGGTAGTCTAGGGAGTAACTTCCCAAAACAAAGAAAAAAATATGAGAATTTTTGTGCATGCAATGAACCTGTTTGGGAAGGAGACCTCGTGTAATTTATCACCACACTCAGCATGGAGTCTGCCTGAGATTCTCTCTTTCCCTCTTCCTCTGTCCCTCACCCTGATCTCTCTCTAATAATTTTTTTAAAAAGATTAACTATCACAGCACAAGCAACCTTTATTCTAATTCCTTTATTTATTCACTCAAATGTGTTTGCTGAGTCCTACCCTATGCTAGGTACTCTCCTAGACACTCCGAATACAGAAGAAAACAATACTAATTGGGTCCTTCCTTTCATGTAGATCATAGTCCAGCCAAGAAAAAACACAAGATACCGATTAGGAATTTTGGCTGTAGACTGTGAAACACATGAGCTAATTATCCTGATATTCCAAAAAGAAGTGCTTGGTTTTTTGCAGTTATAAGCATATAATATATAATATATGAAATCACTTCCTTCAAAGTTGACTAAGAAACTCAAATGTCTTAGAATGGCCTAAAATTTTCAGAATGTTCATACTGTATGGCATTCAAGGAAATATGATTTGCATCCTCATGGTATTTCTATCTAGATAAGGTAAATATTCCAACTGGCTATAAACGTCTAAGTACATTATTTGCTTAGCTAAATTTCTGCTGGGAAGTCATAAAATGCTCCCATTGCTTATCCTGTAAATGGATGATGGCCAAAAGACTATCATTCCATTTAGATTTCATGTGTTTCTCAGTGAAGACATAGTGTGGCCTAAGACTATGACTCAAATAATGGTCTCACATGAAAATGCCTGATGGCAATTCTGTGAGTGTTCTCATTCTTTCCACTCTGCCTTCTTTGTGGAATATGGCTTCTTGCTGTAGGCAGGGGTTCTGATCAACTTTCCAAAAGGGAGGCAAAAACTTCTCAAGAATGAAGAAGATAAATTCAAGCTAGTATGCTTCTAGAGCTTAAGGAATTCGGATGGCTAGTGTTTAAAATATGACTTATGAACTATGTGATCTTAGATAAGCAGCTTCATTTCTCTGTGATTCAGTTTGCTGCTTTGTAAATTAGAGGCAATATAGTTCCTATCTCATTAGATTATTGTGAGTAAATAGAATGAAGTATGTTTAGAAACAAGAAAAATTCCATCACTCAATATGTTAAATAGTATAAAATATATACACATATGCACTTGCATCTACATTCTAGTATTTATACAAATATACAGATATGTGTACTACATGTATATTCATAATGTACATGAACAATTCAAGTGTATCAAAATAAAAATTTATTCTCTTCCACTGTTCTAATATTAATTTAATGAGATAAAATTTCCCTGCATAATATATCTCTTTCTGAATAGACCCCATTAAAAAAAAAATTGTTGACCATTCTAAGTCCCAAACAAACTTCAGTTTAGATATTGGGGTATACAGTTCCAGAGAGAGGTACTGAAAATCTGCGTCTGATGTAAGAACAAATCTTCACCTCTGCCCCAGCTGGGAGTGGCCCTCTCTCTTCACTGGGGATTCCCCTCCCCCCTTATTGTGCTCTCTGTGGTTTTGGACCTTTTCAGGGTCATTCCTTGGATGAAAATGGTTAGGAGAAAGGGAAGTTTCGCATTGTGAGTGTAGTTGGTGCTTACATAACGGGAGCCCACCACCCACTGGGTACCAACTGTACAACTGCTGTCACTCTTTCCAGATCAGGTCTTCTTAGCTTGGAGGCCAAGGCACATCTCCTAACATAATATGCACTATTTTCCTACAAGGGGATTTAGGGAGGCATGCACCTGTAATTTTTATTCAGTCCCAGAAAAACAAAACACTGCCTTACATAGACATCATGTCATTCACGTAAAGGTGGTCTGACCATGTCCTCACTTGCCACTGTGGTAAAAGATCACTCAAGAAAAGGAAAGATCTCTGGGGGAAATAGAGGTCTTCAAAGCAAGACAGGTAAGAAAAGTAAGGAGACGTGAATGGATCTGTGCCCTGAATTTGTAGAGTGGATTACAGATTTTTACAAGTACCTGCCTCATAGAGTGGTAATAAAGTAGAAGTGATACAACTAATGAAAATAGTTGTGCATTGGTCCTCTCCTTTGTAGCTGGGACCCAGGGTTTCACAGGCACGTGAAGAAGACCTAGCCAATTGTAAGTACTTCATAAAGAGTAATTCCTGCCTCTCTTCTAGATCTTCCTTCTAATTTTCTCCCTAAGCTTTTTAGAAGAATATGTAGCAGGAATTCATCAATGAAAAAACTCCCTACTTACCCAAGTGTATTTGTAGTCATAAACGACCATTGGAATGTCCAGGACTGAAGTAATTCATTTACTTCTTGGTATTCAGAAGTAGTTCCTTTCCTTTTCCTTCTCCTCCCTTTCTTTTATAAACAGATTATAAGAACCAAAATATTTCTTCTCTGTTACTATAAAGATTACATAAAGATCAGAATCAGTTACTTACAACTGTTCCTCCCGAACAGCACTGTTTGTGTTCTCATCTAGGAGTTGTCTATAAATGCTCATCCCCTTACAATACTGTAATTAGTGTATGTATGCCTCTCATAATCTTTTCCCTGTTGTTCCATAGTCATCATAATTATCTTTATAAAGGCTAGCTGACACCTCATGAGATACATAATTTCCCTTCCCTTTCTGTTGGCTACTTTGACTCTTTCATTTTTATTCTGTTACAAAAAATAACATTTTATTCTTTTATTGGATTAATGTCTTGTAGGCACAATTCACAGAATGGTATTACTGGGAATTTCGTTCCTCTGGGAATGTTTTTTCTATGTTGTCATCAGAAACTACAAAGTATCCAACATTACCATCTACCTTCAGTAGACCAGATAGATCTTGTGTTTATTAATTTCAATAGTTTAAATTTGTGCTGTCAAGAGTCACCCTATGATAAGACAGATGACCCAGAGAAAAAAACCAAGAGTCATACTGGTCCTCACTACTGAAGTGGCTAGGGGAAGTGGTCACTTCTTCTTTGGGTAGCTCTTAGATTAATGAAGAGCCTCTCCCATAAGCTTATAGGTGACCCTATATGAAGGAAGCAAGGAGGACAGGGAACAGATGGAAGTGGACAGCATGGTCTTATCTATCTTTCCTTCCTGGTTCAGCTTCCATGGAAAGTTTTTTGAAGGAATTACAAATGTGTGTATCTTAGGGAAAATATCCATAGCATGTTTATAAAAGATCACTCTGGTAAGCTCTTGGCAAGCCTTAAGGATCAGAGCTGTCATCTTTGCCTATCCTTCATAGTCTGGAGAAGATGAATGATGATAAAGTTACTCATCTACAAGAGTTCAGTTTTCTCCATAAACACAGCTGTGTCGTGAGTTAAGCAAACTCAATATGTGAAAATTCGGAATGACTGAAAAATAAACTAAAGATGATTATTTGTACCATAAGAGAATTCCATGCTTTATAAATGATTCATTACAGAATTATTTTGAATAGTGAGGTCTCTTAATGATCCTGAAATGTATTTCTGTTTATAGGCATGTCATTCACACGCAAGTTTTTTGAGCCTCATTAATTGCATACAGAAAGGTATAACCACATTGACGGTTCTCTCTTCCCTTTTGTAAAGGATTGTTTATTTTTCCAAAGGCAGATCAGCTTTGTGTTATTTGTGTGTGTGCATGTGTGTGTGTGTGTGTGTGTGAGAGATTTACATGTGAACTTAGACTTTAACTTTCCCATTAAGTTTGCTTTTTAGGAAAATAACTTGTATTATTTCAATGCTAATTAAAATAATTTTGCCTAATTCCAGAAAGTAATACTTCAGACATTACATTAGTAAGGGTAGGTTTGTAGTCACATCACTTCTTTTTCCAACACAGTGCTGCGTCTAGGAATAAATCACACCCGGGCATGGGATGGAGACCAGGCGTGAGGAAAGTGGACTGTACTGTCTGAAAGGCTTGAATGATTTCACCACTTTCAAGTAGACATGCAGATTCCATTTCTCACAAGTCAGCTTTGGAGTATGTGATTACTTGCCAGACCAGTAAGTGAATTTAAACCTGGCAGAAGCTAGAAGATACAATCAGGTAATGAACAGCTAAAAGGAATATAGAAACATTCACAGTTGAACTTCACAAGATGGAAGGGAGCATAGAGAGATATTGTGAGCTGTTGCTGGAAGCAAAAGAATGACCATTTATAGCTTCAAAGGGAAAAATAAACAAAAATGCAATAGTTAAAAACTGTACATGTACTTAAAAATTGGAAGAAGAAAGAAATGGGGTATAGCTTAAGCGAACTAAGGTCTTCTCTTCAAAATGCACCGTTGAAACTTTGAAAAACCAAGAAAAAAACATGATGGCATAAGCATCATATTTAAACTTGGCTGTGAAGCTACCAGAAGAACTAAAAGAGAAATGGCTAAAAGTGGTTTTGTTTGAAGGAGAAATAGAGGAGAAAGCGTGCCGACCGGTATTTCTCAGCATCAGTGCTTTCCTTCTGGACTTTTTTTTTTTTTTTTTTTTTTTTACACTGTGTACCTCTTTACTTCCATTTTAACACATCTTTTGCGTGTATAAACAAAGGCATACAAATACACTAGAATCTCTAGAATCTTCCATGACTGGCATCATCCTGACCAAAAAAATGCAAACTTTCCAGCAGGATCACAGGGCCACTGATAACGAAAAACTGCTTACTGGTCTAACTTTAACCAGTTTCTAACACCCAGTCCTGCCAAGCAAGTTAAGGTTCCTCCAGACGGGTCTTTCTCTCCTGACCCCTCAACGTCCCCATTCTTCTGCTTGTTGTTTGCCCACTGGCTCTCACATCCATTTCCTGTCTTTTCTCTTTGTTCTGTCTCACAGGGACCTCACTCCTGCAAAGTATATTCTCCGACTCCCTACCTGGGCAGTAGGAGCCAGTAATGGGAGCAAGGCATGCAGGAGGGAGATAAAAATCGGGGATTACCCCACCCCGGCTCCCTCATTTCTGCTACAGGCAGTTTCCTGACATGTGTGTGTGTGTCTGTGTGTCCTGGATGGTCCCAGTTCCCAGCCAGCAGACTCTGCCCGGTTCTCTTGCCACCTGGCAGCCTCAGCTGCTCTACTCCTTGCAGGCACATCCACTTCTCTTTATCTCTGTGTGTCTGTCTGTGTGTCCTGGATGGTCCCAGTTCCCAGCCAGCAGACTCTGCCCGGTTCTCTTGCCACCTGGCAGCCTCAGCTGCTCTACTCCTTGCAGGCACATCCACTTCTCTTTATCTCTCCAGCCCTGGGAGCCAGTGCGCTTCCCTGGAGGTGCTAATCTCTGAATTGCTTCACCTTTTGCCATTTGTTCTACCAACTCTTCCAGGACCTTTGAAGCTACTTCTGTTTATTAAATTTTATTAAATTTAATAAAAGGAAAGGGGAAAATTATTAAATTTTCCCCTTCAACTACATTGGAATGAGTTGCATTTTTCTGACTTAGGGAGCTGGTTGATGCTTCTTTGTCCACTGAGAGGACAGTCAGGGATCATCACCACCTTCAGGAAGCCCTCTCGGTCTGTGTTCGCAGCTCTTCTTTTGCCTCTATGACCATCACTCTCACTTCCACTTGGCATTGTGGCTGTTTCTCTGGTCTGTTTTATCAGACTTTGAGTTTCTCAAGGGCTGAGACCCTATCATATATGCATTCCCTTGTATTGAATAGGGACTAGACTCAGTGAGCACCCAGTAAACACTTGTTGAGAGATATTAGAAACATGGAAAATTTTCTTTTCAGATGAACAGTAGTGTTGATGTCCCAAACACACACATCTAAGAGCCCGTGGATGGAGTCCAAAGTACTTCTTAGAGATGTCCACTGTAATGTTCTCCAAACTGCATCTTTTGCTCATGGAAGGTACCTTTCCAGTGTTTCCCAGCATGACACCCAGTAAAAAATACACTTTATCAGAGACTCAGTATTGAGTAAAGACTACAGATTTTTAACTCTGCTTTTGTTTTCATGATAGATTCATACATACACAAGATAGGTACTTACAATTCTATTCTTTTCAACTCACTCTGTTCTATTTCATTAAAAAAATTCTGGCTGCATCCCACTAAATTAATTTCATGAAAATCTAAGAGTCACAAAGTGACTTAAAGAGGAGGTCTTCAAGGATGGGTAAGATTGTTTCTCCTGTTCTCTTGTAATATCATTCCCTCATATACATTATAGATGCCCAAAATCCCACTGAGGAACCTGAGTAGCATTATGTTAAAGATTCAACATCTCCTTCTCCTCCTTTTAATAATAATAATTATAAAAACAAGAAAAATCATAATTACAATGCTCCTTGGGAGGTGTAACACTAAACTATTATCAAACACACTTTAATATACATAAATGAGTTTCAGATGTTCCTATCAGGGTACGATTTAATGAACAGAGAAGGTAGAAATGCTGAACACCTGAAGGGAAAGGAAAAAGGCTTTCTAATTTGGATATACATACACACAAAAAAGAGGTTTAGGAGCCCCTGGGCAGCTCAGATGGCTAAGTGTCTGCCTTTGTCACAGGTCATGATCCCAGGGTCCTAGGATTGAGTCCTGCATAGGGCTCCTTGCTCAAGGAAGAGCCTGCTTCTCCCTCTGCCAGCCACTTCCCCTGCTTGTGCTCTCTCTTTCTCTTTCTCTGACAAATAAATAAAATCTTTATAAATAAAAAAAAGTCCTTTTTAAAAAAGAAAAGGTTTAGACCACTTAATAATACTACCCTGAGCGTCTGATTAAAGAGTTTTTGTATGTTAAGCTGACATCCTGATCAACAGGAACTTATTAACTTCTACTGAGTTACATACTTGTGAAGTTGATTTTTGATTCATTGACTTCTATCTTATACAAAGCTTGAAAATGCTCATAATCTTGGCTTGGAAATACATGAATCAGGCTGCAAAAAAATCAAAATAATATGGTCTCACTGATGAAATATTTTGGATCAGGCTTACTATTAGAATAGCCTCAGTAGGTTTACAAGGCACTACTCCATCTCTCTTAGTATACAGATATCGTTTCTCTTATTCAACGTTCAGGCACAGATGCAAAATAATTTTTTCCAAGGTAAGTATCAAAAGACCATCACTGAGCCATCTGTGAAAAATTTCACATCTGAAATGTATAACCCAGGTCAGGAACAAAAAACACATAATAGATGGCTCAGGGTCAAAGTCTGCATCCTGAACAAAGAGGTAGATGTGATCCAAAGCAAGAGAAATATTGCATTCTTTTCTTCTGCCTCAGCTTCTAGAGACCATCAACTCAGGGTTTGATGGGAGTGGAGTGGGGAGATGAGCATTTTTCCATAGGATCCTTTTTATTAATTTGGCATAGTTTTTAGAAGTGGTCGTGTCTTTACCAAGCTACTGTTTGGTATTATTAAAAGACTTTTGCATGTGGTCCACAGCAGAGGAAAAAAAAATAAATTTTATTGAGCCCGACCTTCCCTGTCACCAAAAAATGCTGGGAAAGCCAGAGTTTGTTCTAGCCTGCAGGTGTACATTCCTCTTATTAGCTGGGGGGAGTCTATGAAAAGGGAACTGAGTAGAGAGAAAGGAATGATAACAAGAATGACAGAGAAAGAAAGGGCAATACGCAGATAAAAGTGGGGGGAGCACCCAGGAACATATATGTATGTTCCAAAGACATTAAGATGTCTTTCTTTCTGGAGTTTCCAACTTACCAGAAATATATAGCTTTGTGTTTCAGACTGGCTCCTATTCCAAACCTAGGTTTCTTGCTGATAATTAGTTCATCCTTAAAGGGACACTGTTACAGGTTGAATTGCGTCCCCTAAAAATTCATATGTTGAAGTCCTAATCCCCAGTACCTCAGAATGTGGCCTTATTTGGAAACAGGGTTATTGCCGGTGTAATCAGTTAAGATGAAGTCATGCTGGAGTAGGGTTGGGCCCCTACTCCAATATGACTTATGTCTTAGGAGAACGGGAAATCTGGACAGTGAAACAGGCACATATAGAGGGAAAATACCATGAAGAGACGCAGGGAGAAGATGACCATTTACAAGTTGGGGAGACTTCCTGGAACAGATCCTTCTCTTACAGCTTGGTTTTGGACTTGTAGCCTCCAGAACTGAGACAGTACACTTCTGTTGTTTCAGCCACCCAGGTTTTTATACTTGGTTATGGCAGCCCTTGCAAATCAGTACAGATATGAAAGAAGATTTCAGTCCACTTGCTAAAACTGAAATGGTCTGTGAAACATTAAGCATTGCTCTAAGACTGGGACAGAATGATGGTTTGCTTAGTCCCTGCCCTCTAAGAGCTCATGATCACAGTTTGAGTGTTCCAAGCAAGTAGAGCACTTCTTTAACTAACCTGAGGAGAAAGTAGAGGACAGGTGACACTCTCCCACTTGTAAAGACAAGAAATCAAAAAGGAGAGATTAAGTGACTTCTTAAACTGAACATCACAAGAGTGAATTGAACTTTTCTCACTTAATTTGCCCAGGAACAAACGGTTTCATTTGTAAATCAGGGGTGAGGAGGGTTCGAGTGGAGAGTCTCTTCTTTAACTAGGGGTCATTTTGGGGCTGGGTATGACCAAGTGTGAAATGTTGAAGCCCAAACATTTGTTTGTCTCACTTTGCTGTTTCCCTTCTTCACCCTTGTTTATCCAGATTTCCTTTTCTTCCCTGGATTCGTAGTATGTTTTAGGGACACTATGTGGTAGGCTCAATAAAAAATAATAGTAATACTCCTCAGAATAATGCAGAGAAAGGGGATAAGAACAAAACTGAATCATAAGAACATGAAGACTCAATTCAGATGACTGTGAAATGTTTTTGAAGTATAGACAAACTGTTATATTGTCTCTTTAGTAGACATACTTGCTTTAGGCCAGTCAGTTATTGGGTTATTTGCCATTTTTACTCTTAGGTCTAACAAATACCTGACAGTATTTGAAAGGACATTGTCTGCGCAGGGCTGTCTACAACTGTAAGGCTGTCTGGTATTTTTGCCATGTTTTACAATGATTCCCATGAGGTCACCCACAAGACTCACAATCAAGAGACGTTTTTGCTGCATACAAATTGGCTCTTTCAGGATCTTGAGTCAGAAATTTAGGTTATTGTATCAGTCCCCACAAAATCCTATTCTGTGTTATTATTAGCATCTCCTAAAGTAGATTACGTTGTTAGATTCTAGCAATTTGTCTTTCATGTATCCATTCTCCTCTCCTAGACTATATCAAATACTTATTTATCCATTAGAGGGCAGTATTTCACAAATTTTAATTCTGTTGTCACTTGGGACATTTGAATGGTCAATTTCCTGACAAAACAGTGAAAAGCCTTAGAAAATTCTATTTCAGTAACTGTCTAATTTGGAATTTTGAAGAGGACGTATGTGAAGCCTTCATATAGAGTGTAAATTCCAAGACTGTATTGGACACGTTTATTCATTAATGTGGAACCAGGACATAAGCAATGACAAATCGACAAAATATTTGCAGCATCAAACTGATGCTGATAAGGCTGTGTAATAAAATGTTAAAGCTTCAGATTATTTATTGGGCTTCAGAAACTCAAACTGGTCCTCACATTTTTTCATCAGCCCATACAAATAGTCCATCTCCTTGTTTTCTGTATATTCTGTGTACAGAGAGCAACCAATGAGTCTTTGTACTACTGTGAAACCAAAGAAAACTAATGCACTAAGAAAGTTCTAGAAAGAAACACATCGGCTGACTCAGTGATTACCTCTGGGCAGGGAACAGGTTTGAAGAAAGATGTGAGCAGATTTCTACTATTAGCTTTTTATTTTTGTATAATTTGAATTTAATATAAAAATGCATTATACATCGTGTATTTTTTAATAAAAGGAAGGAGAGGAGCATCTGCCATTTAAATAATGTTATTATTTCAGTTGACGTTTATAGCTCTCTTTTCACTACAATTGTCATATTTTAGAGGGAAACATTCTGTATATAATCACTGATAAGAGATTAGATGCACAAGACACAGAACAAAGTAAATACTGGCATTTTGGGGTTTTTATACTATTGGTGTAGATATTTGGAATGATCTTAAAATTTGAAGACAGTATGCAATGAGAAGAGATTTTCACCATCCCTTTGTTCTACACAAAAATGTTTTCTAACCTAGAATAAGTAGTTGAAATACAAAATTATTTAGAATTAAGGAAAAAAATTCATTAAAATAAAAATGAAAATAATAATTTAGATGAACAAATGACTTGTTTTCACTCTTGGTACCAGCTCATGTGCAGATAATTACTGAACAGTCATTCTAGATTGCCTGTCAAAAAGGAATGTCACCAGGAACAATGATTCATTCTTGCAAACTCCAGAATTTCAAGATATGAAGACAAAACACATATCCTGTCTACTCCATCATTAAACCCCCTAACCCCTTCCCAAGTCCTTCCACTTCTTTATTCACGCTCTTGATTTCAGTTTTTGATGAGACTTGAGAGGTAAACTGACAGGGCTAACAAGCCATCTGGTATTTTCTGCTTCCCAGATTCCATTCATGAGCTTTAAAGCTGGGGAACAATTGCCAATGACTGCAAGTAGAGGGGGTATCATGCAGCTTATCCTTTGGACCCATCTCCTTTTCTAACTGAGTTATTTGGTCCTCCAGAACCCTACATCTGTGACAGGGCTGAAAGAAAAAGTTTCCAAAATTTAAACTATCCCTAGTCAAAGATGTTAGCTCTTTGCGGCATCTACAACTAGTAACCTGGATTATTTAAAAGAAATGAATAAGTGGAATAGGATTCTTTTCATATTTGCATAGTCATCCAAGAATATTAACTTCACTCTCTTCTCAGGTCTCAAATCCATGAGTAATGTGCACTGTGGTGGGATAGAACCGATGAGTGAAAATAGCCAAAAGGGAAATCTGTGGCCTGGGAAATTCTGTGAGTTTGATGGCTTAATAGCAGTATGAGATAACAAGTCTAGACTATATAAATTGAAATGCCATTATATATGCTTTAGAATAATGGGAAGATCTGGAAAATGCATTTACTTAATTCATTTCAGGCCCATGCAAATACCAGAAAACTGATCTGCAGGATAAATGCAGATTCTAACACTCATGCATTATTACCATCCCTCATGGATATGTGGATCCTTACAAGTAATTAATTTACCCCTTTGAATAGATCTTCCTAAACCTGCAAACAATGCTCCTCATGCTCTTCTTAACTGGACTGTGAAGAGTGAAATGAACTGAGTGAAGACTATCTCTGCTATCCATTCTGCTGACCTGAGTTTGAGGCCAAACCTGTGCCAGAGCTGGGTGTCTCAAGGAAGAGAAAGGGCCTTCCTTCTGTCAGGCCACCAGGTGGGGCATGAAGAATTCGGTGACATATTACAACTCAGGAAATATACAAAAACTCAAGAAATGAGCAAGAAGAGGAAACTGAGGCCATTTCTGGTTGATGGGTCATTGGGCTTCCTCCAATATTCCTGTTCCCACAGATCTTTTTCAAACCATGACCACTTTCAAGTTCTTCTAGACTTGCCAGCTCTTGCTCAGAGAAGAGCCTTGCCTATTGCTTCTCTGGGAACAGAGGTTTGTTTGCTGGCTCCCTCAAGCTCTCTCCCTTCCAGCTACACCTATCCTCATGCTAACAAAGCCTTCTCTCTTTTCTCAAAAGGAGAATTGCCTCCACCACTTTTTTGCCTTTGAGACTATGATCTGCTTCCCATCCCGTTTCACCCAGTTATCCTTTCAGAACTTGCTCCATCAACTAGTACCTTACCTCCCCTTAACATAAAGTCATACTCAAACTTTTCACTTCAAAAAAACCCCCCAGAACTCTGTTTTGGTAGGTAGGTAGGCCTGCCTAATGTGTCATCAAAACATCAACATCTTACTTTTTCCCCTGCTTGAGTAAATAACCTACACTCCCATTCTCTTAGCTTGACTTTGAATTGATGCCTCCACTAGCTGTAATCTTGATTTTTTTGGTGTACTAACTCCCACAAAGCTTCTAATGTGTAGGTCTAGTGACCTCTACTCAGTCCCCAGCAAACTTGAAGTTTCTGGAGTATCTGACACTGATCGTGCCTAGCATTCTCTCCAAGAAAATTTCTGTGACATCCTCTCTCTTGCCCTCCCTCCTCCTTCTCTGACTCTTCACTTGGTGGGTCCTCTTTTTATTCCAGTATAGTAAATCAGTGGTTCTCAAACTTAGCTCACCAGAAGCATGTGGAACCTTCATTTGTCTGTTCTACCCAGAAGTTTCTATGTAAGTAAGTCTCAGATATGGTCTGAGAATATGCATTTCTAACAAATGTTGACTCTGATGTTGATTGTCTGAGGCCACAGGTCCATTCGTTTATCTGCTTCCTTCCTATTTTATACTCTTGTATTAAGAAAATTAACCTACTCCTAAGCATCTTCTGTAATCTGTATTCAAATGACCCCCTCCCATCTCTACATCAAAGGTCCAATCATTCCCCTCTTGAACTCTTCATCCAGGTTTACTAACACCTACTGAATATATCGCCTTTGCTTGTATATTTTATAGGCTCCTCCAAATGAACATGTCCAGTATGGTACATACTATGTTCTCCATTCCAAATGGACTTCTCACTTGTGCTCTCTTGCTGACTTATAAGCATCAGCTTACCTGCACAGCAAGGGGCTTGGAGCCAGCTTTGACTTCCTTTGTTGTCAGCACTTGTTGCCCCACATATAATGGTTCTCCAAATCCTCTAAATTCTACCTCCACGATATTCCTCTGCTCTTGTTTTCTCTAATTTTTCTGGTCTGCTATATCACAAATACATTCTAATTGAATCCTCTGTTCTCTATCCCATCATCAGTTCTAAAATTCATCTTTCTAAAATTCACATCTAAACATGTCACTTCACCCTTCTTTAAAAACCAATTTACAGGGGCGCCTGGGTGGCTCAGTGGGTTAAGCCTCTGCCTTCGGCTCAGGTCATGATCCCAGGGTCCTGGGATCGAGCCCCGCATCGGGCTCTCTGCTCAGCGGGGAGCCTGCTTCCTCCTCTCTCTCTGCCTGCCTCTCTGCCTACCTGTGATCTCTGTCTGTCAAGTAAATAAATAAAATCTTTTAAAAAAAAAAAACCAATTTACAATGACTCTGCATTATCTGCAAGGTAGAGTTATGATGTCTTAACATGATACTCACAATATACCACATCTAACTTCATCTTGTGATTCTTCCCTTTGCTTCTAGATTTATGGTTATACCTGAGAACCTACCACATCCAGAATCAACCACATAGGTCCCTCATGTGTATACTCAAGCTGGATCAATACTTTTGACTTGTTGCCCACATTAACCAATACTCACCTGTAATTCTTAGCAAAATTAATAGCCCTCTCTTGGGTTCTCCTGCCATTTTGTTCATATACCCTATATAAGGTTTCCACTTGGTATTGTGGGCCTTTGTATATATGTCAGGCTACCTTGCTAGGTTGTAAACTGCTTGATGTCCTAAGTATGCACCAGTCATGTTCATATCCTTGATACCTAACGCAGTTCTTAGCAGATGGAAGGCCTCTGATAAACATTTAGTTTGAATTGAAGCCCTACAGTCAGACAAACATCATAAAGTATAGACAGATACCCATGAGACCTGAATTCCTAGCCACTCTGGCTGAAACTGTAGACTTCCTTTTCTCCTTCCCCAGAACTACCAGAGTTGGAGTAAACGCTCAAGTGTCACTAACATGACTTAATTTGGATAGCCTCATGATGAACCCAAAGAACAAGTTCCAAATTAGATTTATATGACATATTTCCTGAAGCTCTAACTCCCCAACTTTCATTCGTCTGTTGAGATTGAGTACCTGCCTTTAATCTTATGGTAGAGCCACAATGTACCTCTTATATAGTTCATAATCCTACCATAGAGCCCATTTGTCAAGTGACTTACTTATCTGTTCCCCAACTCCTCGTTTCTAAAACTGATACAGCAACAGTCTTTACCTCATAGTCTCTAATCAGGGCTTTAAAAACAGCTCAACTAGACTTCCTGCATCATCCTCTCCCTCCCCACTTAAGGATTTAAATAAGTTAGCTTAAAAATTAAATTAGTAAGTACACACTAGGTGCTCAATAAATAGTCACTATTTTTAATGTTGGTTGTGTTCTGAATCTCTTCCATGGACTCCCAGGACAGAACTTCAAAGATCAAATTTTCCAAGGTGTTTGCATATGTTAAGATGTTTATATTTTATATATAATCACTAGAGATGTGAAATTATTTTTTAATAACTAGGCCTGGAATTGCTGAAAATGCCTTCAAACTCTTTAGACACTAGAAATGTGCTTTTACTTGTCTTACAGAAGCTGACAAATTATCATACCAAAACATATCCCATTTGTTGGTACACATCTATTTACTGCAGGAGAGAGCAATGTTCCTGTATCATTTTGCAGTTCTTAATAATGGATATAAGGATAGCAATGCTAATATGCTGAAAATTGCATTGAATTTATTTTTCCCTCCTTGTTAATAAAAAATGTGTTTTTCCTTAACCCACAAACATATTAAGTGGTCCTGCGGGAAAGAAACAAAATAAAAGCAATTTGACATCAAAATCTGAGATCACCAAAACTCCTTTATCCACCCCGCACACAGCCCTTAGCCAAAATATTTTCCTATTGAAAATTTAATTCTGCATTTAGAAAATATTCATTCATTCCTGTAGCATTCCTGGGTTTTAAGAGAGATAATTCCTAAATTCTATCCTCAATTCACCTCCTGAAATTCGAGACCTCCAAAGGGAATCTAAGACATCAAGAGGTTAAATGGCTTTCTCAGGACCACACACCATGTTAGGGTCGGAGCTAAGGTTAGAGACGGCAAGTTTCTCCATTTCTTTCTTAAATAAGTGTTTCACAAGGCTGATTTTCCTCTCTATTTGTTTAGGTGTAGTAACTGTGTTGGTCACCAGTGAGTGGGGTTTCACTGTGTGGCAATAAGATATATCAAAGATGACCTTTTAGGAAAGCATTCTGTGCCCTTTGCTTAAAGTAACACAGATATTCTGAAAATAAATCTTTCTCTCCATTTGTCTGGATCTGAAAGTCTGTGTGTGTCAACATAGCAGGTAACCAGCTTTGGGACATATGTGTGTCTTGTTCAGTCCTTTAAGAAAATCCCTTTCCCACAGGCATCTTGTTTTACATTTTTGTAAGAAACCTATAGTGTCTTTCTTTCCAAATTATACTTTGAAAAGTAAGAGGAAAATACTTATTTACTGTTATGGGATATAACGATTGTGATGTAATCAACTATCTGGCAGCTTCTATCAGACAGGGATACAATATACGGTTGAGTAGGTCATGTAGAGACTGACTAGGGCAAGTCATTCCCATCATAGTCTACATGAATGGTGTCCTCTGCAGTTACACAATGCACAACACGTGTGGCCATGCACCGCTGTCTCCTTGATAAAGCTGAAGCTTGTATCCACATGTAGAATAATTTTCAGCTATGTCCTTTGGCTTAGCCCGTGAAACATGAAAAGTATTGACTGGTACTGCCAACTAAATGTTCAAGAAAATGTCATAATATATTGAAGCACTTGAAATTTGCTCTTAAAATTTTTTTTCTTTATCCTCATCATTTTTTAAAAGATTTATTTATTTATTTGAAAAAGAAGACACAGGGGTCGGGCAGAGGAAAAAATATTGAGCAGACTCCCCACTGAGTGTGGAACCCCACACAGGGCTCAAGAGAGAACTCCATCTCAGGACCCTGAGATTATGACCTGAGCTAAAAGCAAGAGCTGGCCAGTCAATTGAATGAGCCACCCAGGAGCCCCTATTTATCATTTTTAAAAATTCATTTTCTCTCTTTTGTTTTCTACTATCATTATATCTACACTTCGCCACTGGTGTTTTATGTTATTTTATTTTTTTCTTTTACATTTCTCCTCTTTAAAAAAAAAAGGTTAATGTGCATGATTATATTGCATTTTTAAAAAATATTTTATTTATTTATTTGACAGACAGAGATCACAAGTAGGCAGAGAGGCAGGCAGAGAGAGGGGGGGAAGAAGGCTCCCTGCCGAGCAGAAAGCCCAATTCTGGGCTCAATCCCAGGTCCCTGAGATCATGACCTGAGCCAAAGGCAAAAGCTTAACCCATTGAGCCACCCAGGTGCCCTTATATTGCAGTTCTTAATAATAACGAGTATAAGAGTGGCAAATATTCACTATGTTGAATCTATATTTTCTCCTTATTAATAAAAATTGTGTTTCTCCCACAGGCAGCAACCTCTTCGCCGCAGCAGCTTCTTCTTGGAACCGCAGCTTCTTCTTGGAAACATCGTGAAAGGCAAGCAAAGCAAGAGCAAAAATGAACTATTGGGACTTCATCAAGATCAAAAGCTTTTGCATAGCAAAGGAAACACTCAACAAAACCAAAAGACAACCCACAGAATGAGAGAAGATATTTGCAAATAATATATCAGATAAAGGGCTAGTATCCAAAATCTATAAAGAACTTATCAAACTTAATACCCATAGAACCAACAATCCAATCAAGAAATGGGTAGAAGACATGAACAGACATTTCTGCAAAGAAGACATCCAGATGGCCAACAGACACATGAAAAAGTGCTCAACATCACTTCGCATCAGGGAAATACAAATCAAAACCACAATGAAATACTACCTCACACCAGTCAGAATGGCTAAAATTAACCAGTCAGGAAACGAAACATGTTGTCAAGGATGCAGAGAAAGGGGAACCCTCCTACACTGTTGGTGGGAATGCAAGCTGGTGTAGCCACTCTGGAAAACAGCATAGATGTTCCTCAAAGAGTTGAAAATAGAGCCACCCTATGACCCAGCGATCGCACTACTGGGTATTTATCCTAAAGATAACAAATGTAGTGATCCGAAGGGGCACATGAACCTGAATGTTTATAGCAGCAATGTCCACAATAGCCAAACTATGGAAAGAACCTAGATGTCCATCAACAGATGAATGGATAAAGAACATGTGGTACACACACACACACACACACACACATACACACACACACATACACACAATGGAATACTATGCAGCCATCAAAAGAAATGAAATCTTGCCATTTGCAACAACATGGATGGAACTGGAGGGTATTATGCTGAGTGAAATAAGTTACTCAGAGAAAGACAATTACCATATGATCTCTCTGATATGAGGAATTTGAGAGCAGGGTGGGGGTTGTGGGAGGTAGGGAAGGAAAAAATGAAACAAGATGGGATCAGGATGGAGACAAACTGTAAGAGATTCTTAATCTCAGGAAACAACCTGAGGATTGCTGGGGGGTGAGGGGGAAGGGATAGGGTGGTTGGATTATGGACATTGGGGAGGGTATGTGCTATGGTGAGTGCTGTGAAATGTATAAGCCTGATGATTCACAGACCTGTACCCCTGGGGCAAATAATGCATTATATGTTAATAAAAATAAATTTAAAAAATTAGTGTTTCTCCTTAACCCACAAATGTATTAAATAGTTATTGGGAAACATAATTTTTTCTTTAATTTAGCTATTATAGGTCTCTTCCAATAAGTTCTTTTCACCTTTCCTAATTCCTCTCTGAAAAAAATTTTTTTTAAAGATTTTATTTGTCAGAGAGAGAGCACAAGCAGGGGGAACAGTAGGCAGAGGAAGAAACAGGATCCCCACTGGGCAAGGAGACTGAAGTGGGACTCGATCCCAGGACCCCGGGATCATGACCCAAGCTGAAGGCAGCCACTTAATCCACTGAGCCACCCAGGCATCCCTTCCCTAATTCCTCTTAATTTACTTCATTACCAGTTTGTTTTTGGAGTTGGATAAAGTGTATGAAATATCAAACCAGGACAACTTGGTTCCAATTCTAGTGGTTCTGAAATAGGGGTTTCTAGGACTATGAGTCCAGACATTCAGCTGCCTTACCTGAAAAATGCAAGGAACGAGCCCAATAATCTCCAATGCCACTCATTAATTTCGAAGATTTGTGTATCAGTGAACTCTTTTCTTTTCTTTTTTTAGACAGCATTGGGTGCATGGCAAATTGTTTGTAATTTAAGGACACACTATCATTCATATATATATATATGTATACACATACATGTATGTGTATATATATATGTATACACACACACACACATATATATGTGTATATATATGTATATATGTATTTTCTGGCTCATAGGCTCCACTTTGACCAATAATCTCAGTGATAGCTTAAAAAACACAGTCAGCCTTATGAAATCCCAAGAAACCACACTAGCCAGAGAAGTGGGGTAGTAAGCTGAAAATTAAGCTAGAGGCAGTTCAGTAGCAATTTCCATCTGCTTCTTCTTATTAATATTCTAGTATTATTCCTATCCTAATTAGTGACAATACATTACTTAAGCTCATCTGTAAAGTGAAGATGACATAGAACTCTCAGGGTTCTTGTAAGATTGAGAGAGTTAATGTAGGTGACAGTGGCGGCAGCATTCATTCAATAAGTACTAGTATCCCTTCAGTCCTTCGGCCAACTCAGAGTAAAAAGAACTATATAACAGACAGATCAAATAAAAGGAACTATGTAATAGACAGATCATACTTTTATTTGGGGGAACTAAAGTTGAAAATACTAGCTTTCTTGGAGGTGTGACTTCTCTCTCCAGAATCATAAAAAATAGCATGAATTAACTGATTTTTTAGTAGACAGTCAATCCAAAGACCATAGAGAACCTGGGGACACACTTTGGTCTGAATGACATGAACTCACTATTACATGGCACAGCGTGGAGTCCTACCCTACCTCAGGACTGCCTAGCACATGTCAAAGCACTGGCGAGGTGCCTGACTTCCTTAACAGGACTTAAAAATCATCATGGGGGGGACGCCTGGGTGGCTCGGTTGGTTAAGCGGCTGCCTTCGGCTCAGGTCATGATCCCAGCGTCCTGGGATCGAGTCCCACATCGGGCTCCTTGCTCAGCAGGGAGCCTGCTTCTCCCTCTGCCTCTGCCTGCCATTCTGCTTGTGCTCACTCTCGCTCCTCTCTCTCTCTCTGACAAATAAATGGATGGAATCTTTAAAAAAAAAATGTGGCTTGTTTAAAAAAAAAAAAAAAAAAAAAAAAAAAAAAAAAAAAAAAAAAAAAAAAAAAAAAAAAAAAAAAAGAAAAAAAAAAAAAAAAAATCATCATGGGGGTGGTAGGCATTAATGTGCCTGAGAAGAATTACATCTATTTTTTAAAATGGTTTGAGATATGAGTGTAAGGGCAATTGGAAGTTCTTCATCAAAATAAATGTTAATAATTTAAGACATAAAGTGCAATTTGTTTTCACTTATTTCACAAATGCAAAGAACAGACTGACAAAAGAAAACTCACAGATTACAAAAGAGCATTTGGTAAAGGAATGCACTTGCTACTTTGCAGATTTCTTTGGAAATAAATAAGTCACAGGTTAAATCTAAATCTGTGGAACAAACGAAACTGTAAAGGGTTTTCAGTTGTCTGATGGACCTTAAGTAAAATAATGGCTCATATATCCTGAAACAGCAAAGGTAAAACACAACACAAGCATCCTTACTTAAAAAAACTCAGTATCACGGTTTGACAAAACATGCTTCAGGAACTTTCCACTCTAACCTACTATGTGTATGGCACTGCCTAATAAAAAATATGCCTACACTACTTGGCAAGCTTTTGCTTGCAATTAACACTCAAGTCAAATCAACTTATCTTTAAAAATAAAGGCAATTTGCTTTTGTTTCCTTCGCCTTTGGAGACATATCTTGAAAGAAGTTGCTGTGGCTGATATCAAAGAGGTTACTGCCTATGTTCTCCTCGAGGATTCTGATGGATTCCTGTCTCACGTTGAGGTCTTTTATCCATTTTGAGTTTATCTTTGTGTACGGTGTAAGAGAATGGTCAAGTTTCATTCTTCTACATATAGCTGTCCAGTTTTCCCAGCACCATTTATTGAAGAGACTGTCTTTTTTCCACTGGATATTTTTTCCTGTTTTGTCGAAGATTATTTGACCATAGAGTTGAGGGTCCATATCTGGGCTCTCTACTCTGTTCCACTGGTCCATGTGTCTGTTTTTATGCCAGTACCATGCTGTCTTGGTGATCACAGCTTTGTAGTAAAGCTTGAAATCAGGTAACGTGATGCTGCCAGTTTTATTTTTGTTTTTCAACATTTCCTTAGCAATTCGGGGTCTCTTCTGATTCCATACAAATTTTAGGATTATTTGCTCCAGCTCTTTGAAAAATACTGGTGGAATTTTGATTGGAATGGCATTAAAAGTATAGATTGCTCTGGGCAGTATAGACATTTTAACGATGTTTATTCTTCTGATCCAAGAGCATGGAATGGTCTTCCATCTTTTTGTGTCTTCTTCAATTTCTTTTAGGAGTGTTCTGTAGTTCCTCGAGTACAGATCTTTAACCTCTTTGGTTAGGTTTATTCCGAGGTATCTTATGGTTCTTGGTGCTATAGTAAATGGAATCGATTCTCTAATTTGCCTTTCTGTATTTTCATTGTTAGTGTATAAGAAAGCCACTGATTTCTGGACATTGACTTTGTATCCTGCCACATTACTGAATTGCTGTATGAGTTCTAGTAGTTTGGGGGTGGAGTCTTTCGGGTTTTCCATATAAAGAATCATGTCATCTGCGAAGAGAGAGAGTTTGACTTCTTCCTTGCCAATTTGGATACCTTTTATTTCTCTTTGTTGTCTGACTGCTGTTGCTAGGACTTCTAATACTATGTTGAATAAGAGTGGTGAGAGTGGGCATCCTTGTCGTGTTCCTGATCTCAACGGGAAGGCTGCAAGCTTTTTCTCATTGAGGATGATATTTGCTGTGGGTCTTTCATAGATAGATTTGATGAAGTTCAGGAATGTTCCCTCTATCCCTATACTTTGAAGCGTTTTAATCAGGAACGGATGCTGGATTTTGCCAAAAGCTTTTTCTGCATCAATTGAGAGGATCATGTGGTTCTTCTCTCTTCTCTTATTGATTTGTTCTATCACATTGATTGATTTGCGAATGTTGAACCATCCTTGTAACCCAGGGATGAATCCCACCTGGTCATGGTGGATAATCTTTTTAATGTGCTGTTGGATCCTGTTTGCTAGGATCTTGTTGAGAATCTTAGCATCCATATTCATCAGTGATATTGGTCTGAAATTCTCCTTTTTGGTAGGGTCTTTGCCTGGTTTGGGGATCAGGGTAATGCTGGCTTCATAAAAGGAGTCTGGAAGTTTTCCTTCTGCTTCAATTTTTTGAAACAGCTTCAGGAGAATAGGTGTTATTTCACACAGCAAAAGAAACAGTCAACAAAACAAAGAGGCAACCCACGGAATGGGAGAAGATATTTGCAAATGACAGTACAGACAAAAGGTTGATATCCAGGATCTATAAAGAGCTCCTCAAACTCAACACACACAAAACAGACAATCACATTAAAAAATGGGCAGAAGATATGAACAGGCACTTCTCCAACGAAGACATACAAATGGCTACCAGATACATGAAAAAATGTTCATCCTCACTAGCCATCAGGGAGATTCAAATCAAAACCACATTGAGATACCACCTTACACCAGTTAGAATGGCCAAAATTAGCAAGACAGGAAACAATGTGTGTTGGAGAGGATGTGGAGAAAGGGGAACCCTCTTACACTGTTGGTGGGAATGCAAACTGGTGCAGCCACTTTGGAGAACAGTATGGAGATTCCTCGGGAAATTAAAAATAGAGCTTCCCTATGACCCTGCAATTGCACTACTGGGTATTTACCCCAAAGATACAGATGTAGTGAAAAGAAGGGCCATCTGTACCCCAATGTTATAGCAGCAATGGCCACAGTCGCCGAACTGTGGAAAGAACCAAGATGCCCTTCAATGGACGAATGGATAAGGAAGATGTGTCCATATACACTATGGAGTATTATGCCTCCATCAGAAAGGATGAATACCCAAGTTTTATAGCAACATGGATGGGACTGGAAGAGATTATGCTGAGTGAAATAAGTCAAGCAGAGAGAGTCAATTATCATATGGTTTCACTTATTTGTGGAGCATAACAAATAATATAGAGGACAAGGGTAGATGGAGAGGAGAAGGGAGTTGAGGGAAATTGGAAGGGGAGGTGAACCATGAGAGACTATGGACTCTGAAAAACAACCTGAGGGTTTTGAAGGGGCGGGGGGTGGCAGGTTGGGGGAATCAGGTGGTGGGTATTAGGGAGGGCACAGATTGCATGGAGCACTGGGTGTGGTGAAAAAACAATGAATACTGTTACGCTGAAAATAAATAAAAATTTTAATAAAAAAAAAAGGCAATTCTCTGGCCTATTTTACTGAGAAGTCTATAGGCTTTGGATTTGATCTCTCAGTTCAATTGAATCACCAAAAACCTTGTTGCTCTCTCCCCATTTATCAACTCTGATTTCCTGGGGGTGGCTCCATTCTCAGCCTTAGTATCCCTTGTGTGGAAGCCTCCATTCCAGGGCCTTCTGATGTTAAATATTTCCTTGTTCATTTCCAGTGGATAATGAGAAAGTTTACTTCTCAGATACCTCAATCCGAAATCCCAGAACTGCATCTTCCAGCCCTCATTTGCCTGGCTTGTGTTATATGCCGACCCATGAATGAAATTATAGTTGGGGATGTGAACTATGAAGGCTGATCTAACTCAGGACTCAAGAGAGCTAGGGGTATGTATGGTAAATCCCTGGCAAAAGACATGGCTAGGAGATTCAGAGTGACATTAGGAAGGGGAGAAGGAGAAAAGATGAGGAGAGACAAGTAATAAATATCTACCATATTGATTCCCTCAAGCTCCTTACAGTCTATAAGGACAATAATGGGAGGGGGTGGCTAATAATACCACATCCTTTTTCTCTGCAAAATGAATAGTTTCTTAGACCACCCTGGTTTGAAGAAGCACTTTGAATTTTAATATTGTCATCATTCACGTGGGATTTAAGACAAAGATCTCCTGGATCTCCCATGCTTGCTTTATATGTTATAGGTTTCTCAGACCATGGGAGGCATAGGTTCTGACTCTGCCCGGGGGCCAACTGGGTGGAAGTAATCAGTCAAGTTATTTTGAGTGATATAAATATATTACCTGTAAACTCAAAGTTCCATCATATAGATGGCTTTTCTGTTATGTATATATAATAAATAAAAATATAACCTGTGAAGCTCCTTTTCTCATAACTTTAGAAAAGATCTTGTTCCACCCTTAAGTATAATTAACTGCTTTTTAGAAAATGACTCTGATATGATTTACCCACCTTAAACATTCGTTCATTAATTTACTCAACAGATACTCTGAACACAGAATTATATACCACAATTATATCAGAGTTTATTGCTGCTATATTCTGTTCCTCCTGCACACCTCCAAAAGAAAGAATGAGGCACAGAGGAGGTGTTATGTGTGTTGTTAAACCATTTATACTGTCCACATTCAGATGTGGGTTCTAGGGTGAATAAATACAAAGAATGTTGAGGAGGTAAGGAGGATGCTTTCAATTGGGCATTTCTTTGACCTCATAGCCAATATCTCTTCAGTTCCTTTTATTATTCATTGCAAATGCATTACTAAATTTTTTTTTCATTTTAAAAGCCTTTTTAAAAAAAATTATATTCTATACAGTTCCACATTAGTATTTTCTGTTCCCTCCTCCCATAGCATTTTGGGATTTCAGAGAGGAAATGGGATTATGTAAAAGTGAAATGCAGGGAATCAACTGATAATAGTGAAGTAACCATATTTTCTGAAAGTCAGGTTTGATTTCTTTTTGAAACAATCAACAAGATATAAGCTGTGATTACATACTTCTCTGCGAGATCAGCCAAATTAGTTTCAGAAAATAGCTATGGACTCCTTTTTGTGTTCAGTGATACTGTATCCCTCAGTCCATCAAACCTTATGTCCTGGATGACCCTGGACTAAGCTGCTCACACTATTATTACTAAAGATGTTGAGGAGAGAGACAGCAAGATTCAAAATGGACTCCTCCACTCACCTACTAGCTAACTCAACTTGGGCAAGTTCCTGCGTATTTCTAAACATTGGTGCTCTGAAATGACAATGACAATTAGGAGTCCACAGTGGTTTAGTGATGAAAGAATGAAGTAATGCATACAGGGAGTTCAGCATGCTGCCCAGCATAGAGGAAGAGCCTACTGCCGTATTAACTACTATTGTGAGGTCCTTTTATCTCAAGAGCATTCTTCTGGAGAAGCTCTCCAGTTTCATTTTGGTGGTAAAAAATCCCCTGCGTACCTCAAATCTTGAAAATTTGTTAGGTATTGTTCCAGAAAAATATGGAGAATGTGATTACGGCCTTAGCATAATTTGTAGTAAATTATGCTGTTTTATGTTAATTTTAATGCCCCACTGCCTCCTGAGGTCTAAACAGCTATTAAGTGAAATCAGCATTTGTCTGTGAAGTCTGATAAAATAATTCAGGACAGTTGGTTGTCTCCACTGGTGCAAGGAAATGAGCAATTGCCAAGTGTCTGCTTAAGTTTCTGCAATATAGACAGAGAATCAATGTTTGCACATTCTAGAAATATGCTGTGTCTAACAACAGCAAAGCAAGGAATTTTTAGTTAGCTGTTGGAGGGATAGAGGGAATCTTCAAACCCAGAATAGATGATTGGATTATTTTAGTGTGGAAAATTCGGACTAATATGAATGGACTTCCATTACTCGTTGCTTGTAGAGCAACTAATCTTTTTCCCAACTAATGACACAATTTGGCTGTTAAAGAAGGTTCTTGAAATGCCTTGATATCTTATTTCCTCACACCCAATTCTATTCATCTTTCATAAAAGTTGATGATATTCACAGAGGAAGTGGGGGGATGAGTAGGGTGAATGGATTTGTGCCTGTGTACCCATTCTTAAAAAGAGAGACTTACAAACTTAAGAACATGATTAGTTCCCAAACTATCACTTTGTAATAATCTATATGGTTCTTGGTTTTCCTTTCAAACTGAACTAAAGAAGAGAAGATATACTATTAAGGAAATGGATATAAAATTCACTCAAACCAGCCATTCAGAGTTCATAGCAAATTAAAAGTTGTCTGTGGAAGTAGGAGTATATTTGCTATTTTTAAAAAACCTCTTCTCTTGCTATTATCTATGAATTAACTTCCTATATAGCATTTAGAATAAGGAAATAAAATAGTGTACAAATTATTATAAAGAATACTCTTGTTTTGGTTTCTACGTTTAAATACAAGCTTCCCTTCTGGAATCTTCTAGTATTAACCATATTTTTTTAAATGATAATTTACTGGCAGCCATAGACTGATGTCATAATAGTGTTAATTAAGAAAATATGATAAAATGCTGTTGCGGCAGCTGTTTTCAAGATGTCAAAACTTAGAGGATGGTGTCACTTTCATTTAGAAGTACACTGATTATTTTTCCTAGTAAATTCTGCTGTTCTTAAACATCCTTTAGAACAATTAAGAGAACTATTGAAGGTTTTTGCTTTTAAGCATTATGACTCACCCTTAACACCTCCGCAGTTGTGAATTACAGATTTCACCTTCCTTCTGTTACATATTTCATTTCCAGGGTGATCACTGTGCTACAAACTTCTATACCTTAGTAAACTACTGTTTAACTAGACTAGACATTTCAAAAACCTTAGATGATCTTTCTAGTTAGGAGGTATATTCTAGTTTCTTACAATAATTTTCCAATCTTGCCAAGGATGAGGAAGTAGATTGTTCACATGTAAACACCTGTGGAGATGATTTGCAGCTTGAGTGATGATTTAATAACCATCTCTCTCCAACACAGTGCCTCAAGGGGCTCCTTAGCACCTGAAAGAATTCCTGCACCTCTAACACTGACCAGCTTGCATCTGGCAGACACCCAGGATCTGTGAAGACTCATGTTAGAATATTTAGTGTCATTGAAATTAGTGAGTCTAATTCCTCAATATGGAGGTCTACTGATTGACCTCCATTGCCACGTTAGGTGTGGTTCTTTACTGACCAAGATCTTTCCCAAAACAATACTGGAGTATTTTTATAATAACGATCCATATGATTCCCATGACATTATAGATGTCTGTGTTTGTCATGACAGTTTTCCAATATATGTCAGTAAAAGGTCTTCTTCTGACATATCACAATATCAAACAATTACCATAATTATATGGCACTGTGACAACTGCCAAATAGTAAAATTCAAGTATTTCAAGGTAGATGAGACCTTTTTCTAATTCACACAAAGAAGCCACACAGAGCCACCTAGGTTCAAGGTCTCCCTGCTCCTACCCTCCCCGTTCACTGTTTTCCAGTCCCACAAGTCCCCCTCCAACACATCAAGTTCAAGTCTATTCTTGTAAATTTGCATTACTGTTCACTGTGCTGGGATTGTTGGGATTTTCCAGATTTTTGCCTGGTCCCTTCTCATTATTTGTAACTCACCTCAACTGTCACTGCCTGAGAGAAATATCTCCTGACCAACCCATCAGAAAGAGGTCCTGCTTGTATCACTATCCCATTGAATATCTTGTCTCAATACTATCACTATCATTCTCTAAAATAAATTTTCTTTGTTTACTTTTTAATTGTCTGTTTCTCACATCCTTACTAGGATTTAAGATCCATGAAAACAGAGGTTTTGTCTATTTTTCTACATCTCCAGCCAGGAACAATGGTTGGCACATAGCCAGTGCTTAACAATATTTTTTTCTGTTAAACAGATGCATGAGTGGATATTTATAAAGAATTTTTCTTCAAGCTAAGCAGTCAGTAAACTACAATGTAGCCTTGGATTCCATAAGACCACCAGTGATCTGTGTTCCCAGATGCCATCTTAGGATTCCATTCACGGACCTTTGCTTTGGAGGAATTTCAGATCTACTTTAAGGAACATTATTGCAACAGCTTTGTGAAGGCCATTTTCTCACCATTAACGTGTTCTCTTTATGAAGACACAGAGACCAAAATTCTCATAATTCTCTGTACTGGAATAAGAAATAATTTCTCCTGCGCAGCTGGTTTTTCTTTTTCAACATTGAAGCTCTTATATGATTAATCTTGTTTCACTTCTTAGCTTGTTTGCTAAGAAATTCAGAGCCAAATTTGTGGCTCACTTCTAGTGAGCATATAGCACACATTTCGTGTAATAAGCTTATTTTTTGGTTTCCAACCCTTCTTTTCTATTCAATTTCCATTAAATCTCCTACACAATTTCTTCTCTCAGTTCTTATTTATTTGCTTTATCATAATTGAATGGTTCTTTGTAACAATATTGTTTGAAACAAGACAAGGTGGAAATACACTTTAAAGTGAGATTATGTTCCAAACAGGACTGTGTTATTTTTGGATCTAATATTTTGAGAATGGAGGTAGAACTCTGAGTGACACAGAGCCCTTGGGATATGAGCAGGTGTGCTGTAAAGATAAATTGAAGGATTTTCCTTTAGTGACTTGTTTTTTTGGCCTCAGTATTTAAGATGCTCCATATGCTTGGACAAAATCATCTTCCTAAGAAAAACATAAAAGTCACTTTTTGGACATTCAAGGAGGTGAAAGAAAAATCCAGATTGCTTTGAAGGACGAGCCTGCAGTGCAGAATGGTATAAACACAACCCCAGATACCAGATGTTTTAGCATAGCAATGTGACGAAATACTCCCCTTTCTTTATTTACACTTTACAGCAAATATTTTGCAAAGAGAAAGCAAAGAATGTTGATGTCCCACCAGTTAAGCTTCAAGCATAACAAGGTCCCAAGTTCCAAAATCAAAATGTAGCATTCCTTGTGGTGTCTCTAGAATCTCTGGGTAGTGATAAGCATCTGGCATTCTATTTTCTTGTGTTCAGATTATTGGGACCAAAGAGAAAAGAAGAAAAGCCTACAACTTCTAGCTCTTTTCTAGGTTGCAAGGAGCTACATGAAATGACACCATTGTTACTTTGTTTAACTAGAGGAAGGATTTACTAATTTGCATTGACACACAGAGACACACACACAGAGAATAACCACTTTTCCTGCCAGCAGAATGCTTAAACTTTTTACAAGTGGTATTATTAGATCATAGAACCATCTTCAAATGTGGACATATGTTCGATGCTGGGAAAATACTCCTAGTGGAGGTCTTGCTGCTCTGAAAACTAACCCATTTAAAACAATTCCTTAAAAGTGACCATTTGGATTTTGTTACCAACCTAAGGTTCTTATTTCTTATTCTTGTTAGTAAATCAAAGGAAGAAAAAGTAAATCATACCCTTAATAAAACATCAAAGACAGACACGGCTGGAAGTGACTCCCAGCACCAGTCCCATCACATCTGTCAAGAGGGCCTGATGCTGGGGTAGTAAATGTGAATAGGGCTGGGAGACACCAAGGGGAGGAGGGGGGCTTCATAAATCTCACATCACAGCGATTTATTCCAGCGTGCACTCAGCAAGCACGGGAAGATGATATGAGTGGGTTCTACACACAATTCGTAACAGAGATGGATAGATTATTTTGTCTTTGAGAACAGATGATCAGATGAAATTACATTTCAGACACCCTGAAGCCCTTTACTCTTAAAAAATGGCTCCTTTCCTTCCCAGCTCCAAAAAATAGGGAATTCGGTTCAATAAAAGACCAAAGAAAAACTAAGGTGCTGGTTGTTACAGACCAACTTATCAAAGGGGGGCCTTCTAATAAAAGATCAAAGAAATCAAGCCTTAACAGGAATCTTTAGTACAGGCAGATGGAAAGATGAGAAGATACTCTAAGTCACACCAAAGTTCTGTCACTGCCCTCCAGGTGAGAAGATAATCTGATTTTATCTCATGAATAATGAAGGCCATAGCGGGAGTCTGGGGACCCAACCTCTTGAAAAGATTACAGAAATATGAGGCAGGCCCAATAGGGGGTCTTACCTGGAGAAGAAAGGCTAATGAAAACAACTAGAACAAAGAGGAAGTTAGAACGGGTTTTTGAGATTACTGGAGTATTTATCTTATACTTTTTTGGAGGGTGTCACGATGATCATACAGCAAACTAAGATGAAACTTTTTCAATTTTACATCTTCTCAATATGCCCTACAAAGCCTCACACCACCTTACACCAACTTTTAAGCATGAATCTGATATTTTTGAAGTTATCTACCATTGTTAGGACTGATCCCTTCCCCCACTTTCTTAACTGGCACTCACCCCTTAACTTGGACCACTGGTCCCTCCAATATTGTGCATTTGCAAGCTGAAAGCACAAGTCTGACTTAGGTAAATATGTATTAAAGCTGCTAATGAGAATTAACTGCTAACACGAGAACTAACCTAGTACCTTCACTTTATTCCACCAGACTCTAAGAAAACCATTAACAAGTCATACAAAGGAGGAACACAGAGCCACGTGATTACATTTGTGCCTTCACATTTTTATTTTAGTTTAGTTTTTAGTTTAGTTTAGTTTTTCATTTAGAGATTAGGTAGTTTGACTATCATTAGAGCTAGGAAGAGATTATAACCACAACTATAATTAGTGGGCCTTTAAATAGCACAGAACTGATAATTACATCAACTTCACATGTCATCTGGATGAATGAATGTTTCCTCTAATGGATTATTCTTATCTTTTTTTTTTTATTATTAAACATTTGTTTGATTCAAGCATCTATTTTCAACAGCATAGGTGTTTAGGAAGTGTTAAATGAAGACTAGTGTTCTTTTAATTTGTGTGCTGTCCCTCATAAAAGGAGGGCACAACTCCTGCATCAGTCAGTGATTGCTGACTTTGTCTACAATGATGTCTTTAGTAATAAATACTCCTATTACTTTCTAAGTAACATCAAGCAAAAGGTGAGAAAACATGAATTTTAAAGCTGATTCTCAGTTACTTCATCCTGCACAATGACTGCTTCCTTTGGGTCTGTATGCCAGCACTTTAAATACTTCATCTCCTTTAACCATCACAGTAGTCATGAGGTAGGTACTTTTATTCCCATTTTACAGATGGGGAAAATGAAGCACAGAAATATTAAGTAACTCACCCAAGACCATGCAGACAGAAAGTAGCCTATATTCTTCCCTACTATTCTTACTGGCTTTGATTAATTCACCCACACCTCTACCTCCCAAATAAAATGCTCCCTAAATATTCATAATTGAATTAATGAGCTTATTAATTGGCAAAAGTTACTATTAATTATCATTTTGAATAACTAACAATGCATTCTAAGTAGCCGCTTAATGTTGTGTTAACACATTTCAGGATATTTATTCTCTTCTGGATTGCTTTGTTCTTGAACTATTGGTTGGATTTCTTTTTGGAAAGGTCTGTTACTTACTGGGGAAAAAAATAGACATTTAATATCTATTCTTTAATGCTTTCTACATTTTGGAAAAGAAGCCATTTGTAATACATAATATATTCTTATAAATTAGTCACTATCTTTCTTTTTCTCATTTCATCTTCATAATGTAAATGTATCTCTCGTAGTTAGCTCTTTTTTTTAATACTTATGGTTGGGAATTTTAGGGAAAGAAAGTTACCTTCCAATCTCCTCTATTAACAGGTATCTACCTGTCTTTGCCTCTTTTGTTTGCAATAACTTCTACATACGCTCCGTTCTTATTTTGATCAAACTTATACATTTTTTTAAAAGATTTATGTATTTATTTATTTCAGAGAGAGAGACCACAAGCGGAAGGGGCAGAGGGAGAGTGAGAGAGAATCCCAAGTGGGCTCCAAGCTGAGCATGGGGGCTGACGTGGGGCTGAATCCCAGTATCCCAAGATCATGACCAGAGCCAAAAACAAGAATCGGAGTCCCAACTGACTGCAAACCCAGGTGCCCCTTCCACAAATTTTAAACATTTACTGTACTCCATTTTCGAATCTGCTAATTACCACAACTAGACTGATTTGCCATTTTTTAAATATCAAGATTGAATATCTACATTTGGTATACAGAATCATAACACTTCCCTGGTAATATTTCACTTTAGGAGAACTTATAGTGAATATGCTGGACAATATTAGTTATTTTATAACTTTTTTTTTGAGGACAGTCCCATGAATTTATTCCTCAAGAGATTAAATTAATCACATAATCTCAAGAGGGCATCTCATTATTTACAGAATTAAAATTAAAAGTAAGTTTTAACAGAATAAAAATTATTCATATAATATTGTTGGAAACATGCAGAAAAAGAAAAGCCAACAGAAACATATTCATTATCCTAAAAACTAGGAAAAATACACCAATTATAATGGAGCTAGTGTGTGGTCCCAAGAATAATTTTTTCACTCTTAACATTTTGGTATTTTCTAGATTCCCTTTAATAAACATAACCAATTTTATAAGACATTAACTTTATGCTGGGAAACACATACTTTTTACAGAGTAGACTTAGAAATTTCTGTTTCTTTTACTGTGTCCATCATTGGGCCTGCTCGTGATGTAGAAATGCATACTCGGAGGTCCTCTATGCAATTCTTTTTTGCCACTAAGACCTTCCATACCTAACACTAGCTCAGCAAACTGAGATTAAATTGCAAGCAGAGGCAGAAGCTCCCAGGCCACCAGTGTTGATGTTGTTGGGACCAGGCCAAAGCACAGAGAATTTCTCCTCTTCATTCAGAGCATCTCTGAAATCTAGACTCTGATCTGGGAAATGGAGATTCTCTGGAACTCAGGGGCAGATAGCGCAGTTGGGGCTGCATGGAATTTTCTATTCTTAATAGAATTGTTTTAATGCATTAATAAGGAAGAAGTGCTCTTGTTTATATTGGTAGAATTTCAAACACTTTGTTTCATGGTCTCTTTATTGTGTTTGGAAAGCAATAACCCACTCCCTGGGGTCACTTTAAAGAATGACAGGACTTCAGCCCGTTATATGCCATGATTGTTAATATTGTCTACATTTGAGAAGGGTAAGCATTTTCACAAACTCAAACTGCTTCTGTGATTAAAATTAAAGAATCCAAGATTGAAGGGTACTACTGCCTTATTCTATATTTAAGGGAATAAGGGATTGAAAGCCGTGAAAGTGATTTGTTCAAAATCAGAAGGAGAACCAGAAGCAACTTTCTGTCATGCCATGCAAGTCAGGCAAACCTGAGTTTATGTCCCATTTCATTCCTTCCTGATCATGTGGCTTGGCTTTTTAAACCTTGCCACTACCCTCAGGAGCTCTTGTGAGATTAAATGAGATCATGCCATTTAGGCTCCCCATTCCCACCTATGCCCAAGACAACTTCTGTGTCCTCTCAAAAACTCTTATTTGTTGGTCCTTCTGTTCCACAAGGGCAAAATCCAAAGTGAAGGGAAAAAGTGCACACTTACTTCTGATAATGTCAACTCACACTCCCCTGGCATAGTTAAAATTCTTTGGTGTCACCTTTTCTCTAAAACTTGGATAAAATCCAAGTTCTTGCTAACAGCCCACTAGGAACTCCAGGATTTAGCCTCTGTTTCCTCAAAGAATTTTCCACCTTTCCATTCTCACCACAAATCTCATCTCCCATCATGCCTTTGCTGAGCTTCTGGGAAAAAAACTGCCCACCACAAAATCCATCTTCTGACAACCCCTCATATCTCCTCTACAAATCCCTCATTGCCTTCAGTTTCCCTCTCCATTTTTTTTTTTTAAATGCCTACATTCTGCAAAAGGAGGGACTCTATTTTATTCACTTTTGTGGCGTAAGACTTGATCTCAGAACCAAAGTGGACAATATTAAATCTGCTTTAAAACTGTTAGACATTACAGTTTGGCAATTAGGTACACAGGCTCCAGGCCTAGTTTCTTTGAGTATAAATCTTGGCTCCACTACTTGTCAGTTTCTGCAGCTCTGGAAAAGTTAATTAAGCTGCTTGCCCTTAGTTCCCTCACAATTAGAACAGGAATCATCATAATGCCCACGTTGTGAATTATGTTGGGAGTTAATATATCTGAAATAAATAAAATCATGCTTGATATATGGTTAGTATAATTATTATTTATCTATTATTATTATTATGCTGTTATTGCTAAGTATTATTATCATTATTATTTTTATTGTTATTATGTAAGCTAGTGTGGAACAGGGACAATATCTTTTCAACTTATTAAACTCTAAATTTATTGAATTCTAAATAACTACTACACAGGCAGACATTTTTATATAGCACAAGGAAACATAAGCTAATCGAATTCTCATAAAATATTCTATTCAACAAATATTCAGGCTCCCTACTAATGTAAAACACACTAGGTTATGCTCCGGGAGATATAAATAAGAATAAATCAAGAGCCTAGTGTTCAAGTTTACAATGCAATGGAAAACAGACACATACAGGCAGAATATTAACACCTGGGGAACTAAATAAAGATCAACCAAATGAGAATAAGCAAAGGCTATTTATTCAGAGCTGAGTAAACCAAGAGAGTTAGCTACTGTCACTTGTATTTGGTAGAGACTTAAAGGCAGGCAAAAGGGAGGGAAACTTTTACAGGGGTAAGGGGGAAGGCTCTGTGTGCCCTGATGGGAGGCTGCTGGCTGTTGGCAAATTGGCTACAGGTGGGCTAAGCAGAAGCTGGCATCTTGTGGGATTAATTAGGGTTACATACTTAGCTTCGTCTGGCCGGGTCTCAGTTGGAAGAGGCTACAGGTGGGCTAAGCAGAAGCTGGCATCTTGTGGGATTAATTAGGGTTACATACTTAGCTTCGTCTGGCCGGGTCTCAGTTGGAAGAGGGGACAAAATCAAGAAAGCTGTCAGTTAGTAATCAAGTCCTGGCCATTTTGGGTTAGTCATCACCACGATTATTGTTTGACCTCTGGTACTGGTAACTAGAGAGAGGAGTCAGACTTGCTAGAGGTCTGACTTACAGACAGCCGTCTGGCTCCTGGAGCTGGATAGCAGGCTGGTTTCCTGAGCTGGCTGCTGCAGGTTGTGGGTGAAAGTTCTACCTTTATACATGTTCTGACCATTATTTGCTTGTACATTCAGTCTCTCACTCTGACTTCAATAGGAATCATTGTGCTGCTGAAGACGTAGGTAAGTTCAGCTTGAACCCATTATCTCCTGATATCTGGGAGCTCATTTCCCAAGATGTATCCAAATTTCTAAGAGCATGTATTTCTCCTCGCTACTGCTGACTCCACTTTTTAGCACCATCTAAATTCTCCTTCCTCACTTTTTATTGTTTTTTCACTTCCTTAGCTCACAGCACTCTGAGGAGGAGAGCAGGCTCTGCTGTCTCATTTCAAATCCCAGGTCAGCCTTCAGTAATTGTACAACCTCGGGCAAGCTACTTAACCATGGAGGGTCTCAAGCTCTTCATCTGGGATGTGAATGGATAGCGATACCAACCTGGGGTGGCGGTAAGGGCTATTGTGAGGATGTGCCAGGGAAGCTCCTATAAGACTCTAAGTGTTCAGCGAATTTTAACCTCTATTACTCATTTATCCTCAATACTGTAAATGTCCCACGGGGGACATGGCCCCTTCAAGAATTCCCTGACAATTTTCTCTCCTTTGCTCTCTCCCTACCACCCAGAAAATGTGGCCACATGCAAAAGGACTTACCCTTGAGTTGTTCACAACACACCTGTTCTTAAGAAAAATAACTATAGGGGTGCCTGGGTGGCTCAGTGAGTTAAAGCCTCTGCTTTCGGCTCGGGTTATGATCCCAGGGTCCTGGGATCGAGCCCCGCATTGGGCTCTCTGCTCAGCGGGGAGCCTGCTTCCCCTTCTCTCTCTGCCTACCTCTCTGCCTACTTCTGTCAAATAAATAAATAAAATCTTTAAAAAAAAGAAAAATAACTATAAATATGCAGATCATAGAATAATTCTGCAGCTACTCTGCTCACATCTATGCTAATAAGTTCAAAGACCTGACTTGAACAGATGAATTTCTCAGAAAATATACATTTCCCAAACTCAACTCATCCAAAAAATTCAAAAAATTGAAATCTATAAATTATCATACTGAAATACAAAACATTATTAAAGGAAAATCTCAAGAAAAAAGTATGCACAAAGTCTAGTTTCAAAGGCAAATTTCCTTGTTTGCAAGGAATAATTTCTAATGCTATTTAAACAATTTAAGAGAAGAGAGACAAATTTCCTCTTTACTAAGCCAACATAACAGAAACTGGTAATAAGTAACATAGAAAATAAAACACTATGGAGTAGACTCCCTTATCAATATCCACACAAAAACTTTTGTATTAATAAATAAAATCTACCAGAATACTTAAAGAATTATTCACTTCGCCTAACTGGTGACTATCTCAGGAGTAAATTGATTGGAAATTATTAATGAATTCACAAAATTAATAGATCAAATAAAAAAGTGTATGTTCATACTGTACTCAAAAAAGCAGCATAATATTTTATGTATCACTCGAGTCATTCACATTAAAATAAAAAACATGGAAGAATGGTAGAATTTAAAGTCTACAGTTCACATAGGAGGCTTTGTCTTGATCAGTGATGAATCTCAAA
Source organism: Martes martes (assembly GCF_963455335.1). Lineage (NCBI taxonomy): Eukaryota > Metazoa > Chordata > Mammalia > Carnivora > Mustelidae > Martes > Martes martes. The sequence continues at coordinate 99,010,576 of NC_137892.1, forward strand.
ACTTAGAACATAATGGATGCTCAGTAAGTATCTGTTGAATGAATGATGCCAACCACCACTACCATAATTTTAAAAGATTCTAGAAGTACCAACCAAGTAACAAGAGGAGGACATGAAGCACTGAAAATAAGAGAGAATGATACAGCATTAAAAAAAAAAAAAAAGAGAGAAATGACCTGATTTTAGACTCAAAGCCCACAATGACCAACCTAAAAAATATTTAAAGAATAAGAACTTAGGAAGTTAGATGATCACAAATTAATAAGAAAAAATAATTTTCCTTTAAACAAAACAACCAGTTTAGTTTGAACCATAATTGAAATTGCCAAAATTCCTCTGTTTTTCACAAAACAAAGTTGATTTCATATGATTCTACTTAATGGAAAATAAAATGGAAGAAAAGATCCAGCCACAAAGCTATACTACCCAGACATGTCTAGAACATTTAAGGAAACAGAAAACTTTACCGATAAATTTATTTTTTACAGATTTCACTTATTTATTCACTTTAGAGAAAGAGAGGGTACATGGGAGTGGGGGACAGAAGAGAAGTGGGAGACAGAATCCCAAGCAGACTCTGTATCAAGCGCAGTGTAGACACAGGGATTGATCCCATGACCCCAAGATCATGACTCCAAGATCACAACCAGAGCTGAAATCAAGAGTTGGATGCCCAACCAACAGTAATTTCCAAAAATAATAGACGACCATAAGAGTGGTTTTGTTTTTATCTTAGGAAAGTTCTTTGTAAACAAGATACAAATTAGAATAACCAGAAAGTAAAGATTGATAATTAACTACACACATTAAAATTTTACACAAGGCCAGAAACTGTCATAAACCAAAAGGTAAGTGAATAACTGGGGGGAAAAAACATTTACAACACATGACAACACTCTATTATTTCATTTAGAGATAAAAGTACTACTCTACTTATTAAATAAATGTATATTTCAGTTAAAATTCAGTAAGAAAATGCTAACAGCTCAATAGAAAAATAAGTCAAACTCATTGTTAATATGAAAAAATTACAATGGTTTACAATTGATGAAAAGATACCCATTTTCATATAGCCAAATATATACAAATGAAAAAGCCAATGATGTAACTATTTTTCAGTCTGGCTGAGAAGATTAAAACATTTTTACAATTTTGTTGAGATATAATTCACATATCATTCCATTCACCCAATTAGAATATATTCACAGAGTTGTGCAACCATCATACAACCAACTTTAAAACATTTTCATTATTCTAAACAGAAACTGTGTACCCCTCAGCAATCACCTAATTCCCCTCAACCCTACACAAGAGCCCGAGGTAACCAATTCATATTTCATATAAATGGAATCATGTTCATACAAATGTTGACAAAATGATCCTTGGTGACCAGCTTCTTTCACTCTTAGGGTTCACACATTTTATAACCCATATCAATATTTTATCCTGTTTTATTGCCTTATGTTCCATTTTACTTATCTGTTTATCAATTGATGGACATTTGGGTTGTTTAAAATTTTTGGCTATTATGAGTAGTGATGCTATGAACATTCCTGCACAGTTTTTGAGTGGATAGTTATATTATTATAGCTATTTTTGTGAAATGTCTGTTAAAATCCACTGCCATGGGCACCTGTGTGGCTCAGTTGGTTAAGCCACTGCCTTCCACTCAGGTTGTGATCCCGGAGTCCTGGGATCGAGGCCCACATCAGGCTCCAGCTCCACGGGGAGTCTGCTTCTCCCTCTGACCTACTCCTCTCTCATGCTCTCTCACTCAAATAAATAAATAAAATCTTTAAAAAAACAAATAAATAAAAAATAAAAATAAAAATAAAATCCGCTGCCATTTTTCAACCGGGTTGTCTTTTTTATTGTTGAGTTCAGAGTTGTTTACATATTCATGATACAAACGCCTTCTGAGATAAATGGTTTGCAAATATTTTCTCCTATTTTGTGAACTGTCTTTCCATTTACTTTATGGTGTTCTTTTAAGCACTAAAGTTATTAATAATGACAGAATCAAATTTACTTTTTTTTCTTCTATTGTGATTTTGTGTCTAAGAAAGCTCTGTTTAAAACAAGATTACAGGGGCGCCTGGGTGGCTCAGTGGGTTAAACCTCTGCCTTCGGCTCAGGTCCTGATCTCAGGTCCTGATCTCAGGATCCTGGGATGCACCCGGCATCAGCCTCTCTGCACAGCAGGGAGCCTGCTTCCTCCTCTCTCTGCCTGCCTCTCTGCCTACTTGTGATCTCTCTCTCTCTGTTGAATAAATAAATAAAATCTTTTTAAAAAAATAAATAAAGCAAGATTACAAAGGTTTATTATATTTTCTTCTAAGAGTTTAAAGTTTAGCTATGATCTCTTTTGAATTAATTCATGTATATGGTATAAGGAAGAAGGCAGATATGCTTGTTTTGCATGTAGATACTCTGGTTTTCCAGTACCATTTCTTGGAAAGACAATACTTTATCACTTGAATTGTCTTGCATCCTTGTTGATAATCAACTGGCCATAAAATGTAAGGGTTTATCTCTAGGCTCTAAATTCCATTACACTGATGTATATGTCTATCCTTAAGCCAGGACCACAATGTCTTTATTACTATAGCTTATGGTAGGTTGAAATCAGAAAGTGTGATTTCTCTAACTTTATTCGTTTTCAGGATTGTTTTAGCTATTGTTGGTCCCTTGTACTTCCATACACATTTTAGGATACACTGGTTGATTGCTAAAAATATTCAGATGGGATTGTGAACAGGATTATGTTAAATCTCTAGATCATTTTGTGGATCTTGCCATGTAACAATATAGTTTTCTGATCCATAAACATTAGATGTTCTTGCATTTATTAGGTCTTCTTTCTTTCAGCAATGTGTTGTAGCATTTGGTTTACAAATCATGCACTTCTCTGGCTAAATATATTTCTTAGTATTTTATTCTTTTTGATGCCATTGTAAATTGAGTCATTTTCTTTATTGCATTTTTGGAATTTTATTGCTGTATACAGAAATGCAACTGATTTTTACATATTGATTTGTATCTTGCAACTGCGAACTCATTTATTATTTCTTCTAGGTTTTTTTTTTTTCTCCATGTAAGATCATGTGATGTGCAAATACAGACAATTTTACTTCTTTCGTTCTAATCTGGAAGCTCTTTAATTTGTTTTCTTGCCTTATTGCTCTAGGCTGGAATCCCCAGTGATAAGAGTGGTTATTCTTGTCTTCTTGATCTTAAGGGGAAAACTTTCCATCTTTCATCATCAACTCTGATATTAGGACTGGGTTTTACAAATGTCCTTTATCAGGTTGAGGAATTTTCCTTCTATTCCTAGTTTTCAGAGTGTTTTTATCATGAAAAGGTTTTGGCTCTGTCAAATAAATAAATAAAATCTTTAAAAAAAAAAGGGGGGGGGCGCCTGGGTGGCTCAGTGGGTTAAAGCCTCTGCCTTCGGCTCAGGTCATGGTCCCAGGGTCCTGGGATCGAGCCCCGCATCTGGCTCTCTGCTCAGCAGGGAGCCTGCCTCCCTTCCTCTCTCTCTCTCTCTCTGCCTACTTGTGATCTCTGTCAAATAAATAAATAAAATCTTTAAAAAAAAAAAAGAAAAGGTTTTGGATTTTGCCATATTTTTCCCCTATGTCTATTGAGATGATCCCATGGTCTTTGTACTTTAATGTACTGATATAATACACTGCATTAACTGATTTTCAAATATAAACCAATCTTGCATTCCTGAGATAAACCACTTGGTTGCAGTATGTAATCCTTTTAAAATGGAGCCAGATTTGGTTTTTTATATATATATATATATGTATATATATATATATACACACACATACACACACACATACACACATACATACATACACATACATATATATGTATATATATACATATATTTATATATATATTATATATATATTTTATATATATTTGTATATATATACACATACATATATATGTTGTTGTTGCTGTTGTTGTTGTTGTTAGTATTTTGTGAAGGATTTTTGCATCTATAATCACAGGAGATATTGATCCACAGGTTTTTTTCTTTCCTTATAATGTCTTTGTCTGCTTCTGGTATATGAGTAATATTGACCTTGTAGATTGAATTGCGAAGTTTCCCCTTCTCTGTTATATTTTAGAAAGAATTTTTTAAAGAATTTTTAGGGGCACCTGGGTGGCTCAGTGGGTTAAAGCCTCTGCCTTCGGCTCAGGTCATGATCCCAGGGTCCTGGGATCGAGCCCTGCATCGGGATCTCTGCTCAGCAGGGAGCCTGCTTCCTTCTCTCTCTGCCTGCCTCTCTGTCTATTTGTGATCTCTGTCTGTCAAATAAATAAATAAAATCTTTTTAAAAATTTTTTAAAAAAAGAATTTTTAATTCTTCTATGAACATTTAATAAAATTTGACAGTGAAGCCATCTGAGTTTGAGCTTCTCTTTTGAGAAGTTTTTTAAATTCCTAATTTAATCTCTTTATTTGTTATTGGTGTATTGCAATTTTCTATTCCTTCTGGAACCAGTTTTGATAGCTCATGTCTTTCCAGAAATTTGTCCATTTCATCTACATCATCTTATTTTTCAGCACACAGTTGTTCATAGTATTCTCTTATAATTCTTTTTATTTCTGTAAGGTTGGGAGTAATATTCCTGCTAAAGATTAAAACATTTCTAGGACACGATGTTGACAGTGCTGCAGGAAAATGTTTGCATACTTTATGGTGGGGATCGTGAACTGACACTTGATGAAATCTTCTTGAGGATACTTTAGCAGCCAGATTCAATAGAACATGGTAGCAAATTAAATGTAGGTAGTAGTATGGAGGAATTAAAGATAGCCCAGAGTTTTTGAGAATGAATGAAAGGAGACTATCCACATAAATAGAGAGAAATTAGGAAGGAAATGAGATTTAAGGGGAAAGTAATGAATATAGTTGTTACATGTGATCATTATATGGGTTGTAGAGGTAAAAATGTAAGCAGACAGCCAGAAATTCAGAATTAGTTATCCAGAAGAGAATAATTAGGGTGCCTGTGTTGAAACAATAGGTCCTAGAAACTACATGACAAGATGAGGATATTTTAGTTTTGGTTGGTTTTAGTTTGGTTTTTGAGAAGTGCACACAAGGGACAGAAAGACCAAAAAAAAAAAAAAATTACGGTGGAATCTTAAGGCATACCTACAATTATGGAGTAAAAATAGAGAAGGAAATTAATACCAGAAACTGAGTGGGCACATTCACCAAGATAGAAGGAAAACTAAGTGGCATTACAGAAACAAAATAAAGAGACGCTATAAAGGAAAGAAGAAATAGGAGTGCCAACTGGTCTTTGAGATCCAGTAGGGTGATGACTGGGAAGAAGTTACTGGGTCCAACAAACAGGATGTCAAGTTTGGCTTTTGAAGGAATAGTTGGTCTACCAGAAATCCATTAGAATTTTTTCCCCAAGAGTTACTTATTTCAAATTGTATTGGTTCCTAAAATTGACTAAGCAGAAATATTTTCAAGCACTTAAATGTACAATACTTTTGAGTTCCCACATATCATCATTCTTACATCTCATAAATATAATTTCCATTAACTGTATTTCTGTACTGAAAGAGAAATTCAATATTTTTTGCAGTAGATCAAGGAAATTGTTTATATGCCCTGCCAAATATTTATAACTCATCTTAAATGTTAGCAAAGCACTACCAGAAAATATAAGAAAACCAAATGGATCCCTAAAACCAAGATAAAATGTTTCCGACTGAAAGGTAACGTCGGGGACTAAAATTTATCTTGGCATAAATTTTATCCTGTGAGTAGAGAGTACTAAACTCAGACTCCTATTCTCTTGTGAAAAATTTAAAAAGGCTACATTATCCCCTAAATAGTAACTGTCTGGATGCCTGACCAGAATGTATTCCATCTGGTCCTTGGTTTAGGCAAGTAGAGATGTAATGTAAGTTGTAGCAAATTAGGAACATTAAGCCACATAAAAATGTCATTTTGAAACTGTTAGGACATTCTCAGAAAACTGTGATTCAGTGAAATATGATGTGGAAAGCACTCACTCTGCCCTAGGGGATAAGGGAGCCACAGCTTCCTGCTCAGGAGGCACACACACCAACTGTAGTCTTCCTTCCTTTGACTCATTCTGGCTCAGGATGGGATGATCACCAACCAGGCAGCCATCTGCCTCTCAGCAGATGTGAACACCTGAGGCTACTAAGGCAAGGCCAGATCCCCATGCAGTCCTTAGCCTAAGCAGTCTTCCTTGTATTACTGAAATTCAATCCCTCTGATTGTTCCAAAAGGCCAGGGATACAGTTAATGGCACTAGTACTTGGAGCTAAATGGGACCTTGGAAAGTCTCAACTATAAAACAAGTTGTGTGGATAAGGAGGTTAACTTTCAAATTCCACTGAAAGTTTAAACTATACAACAGAGAAAAGTTTCTTTTACTAAAAACTCATGAACACTTCATTATTTCATGATTAGCTGTGTGTTGTTTTCTTAAGATTAATTTGCAGGTAAGTGACAACAGCCATTGGTCAGATTCTAGTCTGATTTGTTTTAATTTTAGACATGGAAGTTGTAAGGCTCAAAAGCAAGAATAAACTATAAGGACTACATCAAAACAAAAAGCTTCTACACAGCTAAGGAAACAACCAATAAAATAAAAGACAACCTACTGAATGGGACAAGATATTTGCAAATGACATATCCGATAAAGAGTCCCAAAACTTACACAACTCGACCTCCACCAACAAATAATCCAGTTAAAAATGGGTGGAAGACATGAACAGACATTTCTTCAGAGAAATACAGATGGCCAACCAACACATGAAGAGTTATTCAACATTCACTCACCATCAGAGAAATGCAAATCAAACCACAAATGAGGTACCACTTCATACCTGTCAGAATGGCTAAAATCAAAAACTCAGGAAACAATAAGTATTGGTGAGTAGAGAGGGGGTGGAAAAGGAGGAACCATCTTGATAGGAATGTAAACTGGTGCACTCAATGTGGAAAACAGTATAAAGGGTCCTCAGAAAATTAAAAATAGAACTACCCTATGATACAGTAATTATATTACTGGGTCTTTACCCAAAGAATATGAAAACACTAATTAGAAGGGATAAAGATGCATCCCTGTGTTTTCTGCAGCATTATTTACAATAACAAACAATGGAAACAGCCCAAGTGTCCAATGCCTGATGAATGGATAAGGAAGAGGTGGCAGATAGATAGACAGATAAAGATATAGATATATAGATATACATAGATATGGATATTCATGCACACATACACAAACATATATACAATGGAATATTATTCAGCCATAAAAAATGAAGTCTTGCCGTTAGCAACAACATGGATGGATCTGAAGAGTATCATGCTAAATGAACTAAGCCAGTCAGAGAAAGACAAAGACCATATGATTTCACTCATATGTGGAATTTAAGAAACAAAACAAATGTACGAAGAAAAAAAAGAAAGAAACCAAAAACCAAACCAAAACAAACAAACAAACAAAACCAGACTCAACTATAGAGAACAAACAGATGGTCACAAGAAGGGAGGAGGGATCAGGGAAATAGGTGAAGGGATTAAGAGTACACTTATCTTGATGAGCACTGAGTGATGTATGGAACTGCTGAATCACTATATTGTATTCCTGAAATTGATAAAATGCTGTATGTTAACTACACTGGCATTAAAATTAAGAATTAAATTAAATAAAGAAATTAAAGTTGTAAAGTTGAAGGGCTGAAGAAGTTCCATGATTTCTGTTTGTTTACCCACCAAGGTAAAGCTTCTTATAATAGAAATGCTTGAAAAAAAATTAGGAATGCACTTAAAACCTCAGGTTAACCTCCTGCATCCAATTGCTCCCAGATTCAGAAAATCAGGGTCTATAGGAAAATAAAAGGTAGGTTTTCTGAGCAAACTACAATACAGAAGTCTGGACAGACCCTTCTACCTTTTGTCCTCCACTTGTCCTATTCTACACTAAGCCATCTTTCTCTATTCAATCAGGCAGGGACCTTTGTAGGGCATGGTGTTAATGAAATTTATTAAATCCTGAAACTGGAAGGAAACTTCTAATTTGCGGCTTCTTTTCGAAGCACTAGGCAAGTAATGTCTCGCCTGGAAGGCTTTCTAGTATAACTGGCAGTCCCTGTAGGAGAGACAGCTAGAGCCAAATAAGGAAATGCAGAGAAAAAGAAGGGGTGTTATAATCCTGCTTGAGAAAGGGGAAAGAGATAATACAAAGATTTCTCATTTTGTCAATTATTGAGTGGATCTCCTGAATGTATCATCAGTACCTGAATTTAGCACCACCTCAACAAGTCATTTTTTTTTAGTTTTGTCAAGATGTTTTTATGAAGTCAGAACAATTTTTTTTAATTAAGCAGTTAATTTAGATCAAGATCTGTAAGCTTTTGATGCTCAATGAGAGCTCAGGTTACCAGCATCATTTGAAGACACTATTGATTAATAGAGGATATTGCTCATAACTCCTTCAACATCTCTAGTCCTTAACTACTTGAAACCTCAGTTTTGAATCAGAAAAAAGGGGGGGGGTACTTCACTACAGGGGCCCTGGAAAAGCAGAAAGAAAAGCCTTCTGGACATAAAGTATCTGTTACTCCCCTCCAATTCAAGGAGTAAAAGATTCTAAGATTTGTTGAACAGCTTTATGGTTAATCTATTTTTTTCCCTATAGACCTAATAGAAAGTCCCGAGTCTGCAATTTATCCCAGCTTTTGCATGTTAGCCACTTTTTAAATGCAGTTTGTGATTTACATGCAGTTTGTGAAACTGCATTTTTAGTTGCATCTGTAGATCTTAGGAAGAATAAAAATTGAAGAATGGTAGAAAATGAGTAAGTAAAGGGAAATTGATTTTATTCATCTCTTATGTTCAGAAATGATCTTTTAAAAGTCATTTCTAAATAAATCTCAAGTCTGGCACCACACTGAAGTCTGGCCATGTTGAAATGTTAGGGTCTATAAAAGGAAATGTGAAAAGGATGACTGTGGGTTGTCATAAACAGAACTTTCACTTTTTATTGATTCTTATTGTCAGGTAATATGTTAGTAAGAACTAGTGTGCCAGTAAAATGGAAGAAAATGTTTCCTTTTCTCTTTCAAAGTATATGGGAATCAACAGATGAAGATATATCCTATGAATACCTAGCCAAAGAAAGAATTTTGTATCTCTTCTAAAATATTTTTCTCTTTGGCTTGCCTATCCACCCCAAGTCCAGGAAGCTTAACAGCTTCTTTTCTTTATATCTGAAAAAAAATTCTCAAAATTGTTCAAGCTATATACACAGCTATAAAATGCTCTTTGCCGAAAACATAGTTTTCATCTTGTGATCCGAGATAAATTTTATTTTATTTTTTAAGATTTATTTATTTATTTATTTGACAGAGAGAGAGATCACAAGTAGGTAGAGAGGCAGGCAGAGAGAGAGAGAGAGAGAGAGAGGAGGAAGCAGGCTCCCTGCCGAGCAGAAAGCCCGATGTGGGACTCAATCCCAGGACCCTGGGATCATGACCTGAAACGAAGGCAGAGGCTTAACCCACTGAGCCACCCGGGCGCTCCCCAAGATCAATTTTAATTTAATTCTCTTAGCATGTTTGAGAAGAGAGAATCTATCAATTATAATTAATATCCCATCTTAAAGAATGCAAGGTTGATTCTTTGAGCATTTACATGACTCTTCAGTTCCTGATCTCAGAGCAAGAACAATTTTAAGTGACATTAGGTGTCCTAACTTCTAAAGTACAGCAATAACCTGACAAGTTTAACTGCTTCCTTGTAACCCACTTGAAAAAATTGAGCAAAGGACCTGAATACACATTTTTCCTAAGATGGTACATGAATGGTGAACAAGTACACACAAAAAAGTCCAATATCACTAATTATCAGGGAAATCCAGATCAAAACCACAATGAGATACCATCTCACACCTGTTAGAATAACTGGGTGTTCATATGCAACTAATGAATCATTGAACACTACATCAAAAACTAATAATGTACTATATGGTGGCAAACTGAACATAATAAAAAAAATTAGAAAAAGAAAAAAATACAGTAGCTATGATAAAAAAGACAAGAGATACCAAGTGTCAGAGAAAAGGAAACTCTTGTGTACTTTTGGCAGTAATGTAGACTAGTACAACAAATACAGTAAAGAATACTGGATGCTCCTGAAGAAATAAAAAACAGAACTACCATATGACCCAGTAGTCTCACTCCTGGGTATATATCCAAAGGGGAAAAAAATCATTATCTCAAAGAGATAACTGTATTCCCCCATTCACTGCAACATTATTCATCCAATAGCTGAGGTATGGAAACAACCTAACACCATCGAGGGATAAACAGATAAAGAAAATGTGGTGTTTATATACAATCTTTATAAATGTTATACAATCTTTAAAAAGAAAGAAATCTTGCCATTCATGACAACATGGGTGAAACTGGAGGGAAATCAGTCAGACAAAGACAAACACTGCATGGCATCACTTACATGTGAAACATTAGAAGAAGAAGGAGGTGGAAGAGAGGAGGAGGAGGAGGAGAGGAAAAAGGAGAAGAGAAGGAGGAGGAAAAAGTCAAAATCACAGAAAAAGAGAGTAGAACCGTGGTTGATAGGGGCTAATGGGTGGGGGGAATAAGAAGACATTGGTAAAAGGATACACACTTTCAGTTGTAAGATGAATAAGGTCTGAGGAACTAGTGTATTGTAAATATTAGTATAATTGAAATTTGCTGAGAGTAGGTCCTAATCATTTCTATTAAAAAAAAGTAAAAAAAATTACTAAATTAATCAATGAATTATTTTACTGTAATTTTATAAATATTTTAATATATAATTTAAGACTCAAAATTATCCTTGAATCAGCCACCATTTATAGTGACAATAAGCTGCACTATTAGATGTTCTACAACATCTAATCCACACTGCTGTTGGGCTTAAGGATGACCACCTTATTATTATTATTATTTTTACCGTGATGTGTCCAAATTTTCTGTATTTTATTTATAATATTGTTATAATTATAACTCACTCATTGCTTTGGGCCTTTCTGCCATTTATACCTTATAAACCCAATTGATCTGAATTGCTTATTTCCCAACCCTCAAACCCACCCCTACTCCTGTGATCTCACAGGAGCTTACATTTTCATGATCTTTTTGGACATCTCTGTTTTTTATCCATATTGATGCCAACATGAGCACAAAGCTTGCTACTAGATAATTTTATGATCATTACAATCATTCACAATGATGTTTCTAAAAATAACCATACAATAAGAAACAACTGTTTCAGTCACAAAGAACACAATTTCTGTAGCACTCGTTAGGGAATTTTATACCTGAAGAGCTCCAAATACACAGAGAATCCCATTGCCAAAACCATCAATGTAACTTATAAGGCTTAACTAATCCTATATACCTGAGGAGGCATGAAATAGCAGAACAAAGCTAAATGTAAGGTCTCCCGTTCTTTTGTGATTTGCTTCCTTCTCTCCACATTATGTTTTGAATGTTCTATGTTAATGCATATACGTGTTGCTTGTTTATTTCCATTTTTCATTGCTATAAAACATGGCTCTTTAAAGATTATACCAAATTTATTTATCCATTCTACTTTTGATGAATATTTTTATTTTTCCCATTCTTAGCTATTACAACACAATGCTGCTACAAGTATCCTGGCTCATGTAAATCACACTTATGTGTACTTACTAGGTAATTACTAGCATATTTGCCCACCAGTAGAATGGCTCGGTTATAGATTACACATATCTATACATATTTTCTTATTCATAGTTTCTTATTCAAACTATTTTCTAGTTAATTAGCCAATTTTCATTTCCACATTTTGGGTGTAAAATGTTCTTTGACTTTTTTATTCCAATTACATTTATTTCAAGAAATTTTATTTGGCTGTTTTTCAAAGTCACTTGGTCATTTTTTATAGTTCATTATACCCTAAACATATTTTCAAATATGACTTTTATTTCTTATAAGAGATCAAACATACTTTGTAAATGGTGTAAAATGATGTTTTATTGTATCCCAAATTCTTGAGAGTCTGTTTCTGCTGGTTCTTCCTCATGGTATCTGTTTAGTTATTTTTGACTGTGGGCTTCCCAACTGTCTTAGGATTTATTTTGGAAATTCACTGAGGACTGGCATGATGGTAGGTTCTTGCAGACATACACATTTGCTTCTGCCAGGTGGTCTTTGGTACATCAATAATTTGGGATCACTCTAAATTAAATTCTCAGCTTGAGGTTTTTGACCACCCAAGTGCTGTGTATTTAGGTTTCAAGTGCATGCTATGATTGGTTTGTGGTTATAAATTCTCAACAGCTTTTTTTCCTTCCCATTCAGCACCTTTTTGAGAAGGTTGATTTTCCTTTTAGGCCCATGACTGGGGATGCAGTTTTCCCACACCACCTTCACATTGAGGGTGTCGCCATTTAGAGTCTCCATTACCTGGGGAGGATGAGTTTGCCTGTCAGACTATTCCTCATGGGTAAAGCTTTGACTTTGTCTCTTTTCAGTCATTTGAGACCATGAAAATCAAAGTTCATTTTAATGTAGTTGAACAAATATCCTCGGAGTAAAATCCACCTACAGTGACCCACATAGTTCTCAGTCCCTAGACTGAGAATTCCTTACTCTCTTGTCAAGTCATTGATTCTCTTAAGAGCAATATATCTCATCCAAGAAGTTTGTTGTTTTTAGTAGCAGACAAAAAGTTGCATTGGTTTTTTTGTTTGTTTGTTTGTTTTAAGATTTTATTTATTTATTTGACAGAGAGAGATCACAAGTAGGCAGAGAACCAGGCAGAGAGAGCCGGGGAAGCAGGCTCCCCACAGAGCAGAGAGCCCGAAGCAGGGCTTGATCCTAGGACCCTGAGACCACAACCTGAGTTGAAGGCAGAGGCTTAACCCACTGAGACACCCAGGCGCCCCTGCACTGATTTTCTTTAAAGTCATTTTTCCCCCTGGGGGACTTATTCATATCTGAAGAATTCTATCACCTTACCCATCTCTGTGTGATGGCTGATGAATGCATGCATGCATGCATGCATGCATGAATGAAGCTCAGCAGCTGCAAGCTAGGGGATGCCATGGATTTCTGGAAAGCACCAGAGATTAGGAAGGAGCAGGAAAAGGTTCTCTTCTACATGCCACAGAGGGAATAGGGCTATGCCAACACCTTGATTTTAGACTTCTGTCCTTCAGAACTGTGAAACAATAAATTTCCGCTACTTTAAGCAACCCCCCGCCCCTCTTGCCTCTAATCAGGTACTTTGTTACCATAGCCCTAGGAAACTAAAATACAGCTCCTTTTTAAAATAATCCCTCTATAGTGAAAGGATCTCCAGGATATGTGATTGCCTTCCAAGCAGGAGAGTTTGTGCCGTGAGAAGAGGAAGGGAAGGAGAGAAAGCTTTCCTCAGTGTTCTCCCTGTGCTGTCTTTCAGGCAGTTAGGAATGACCTGAGCAGTTGTGTGTTTTTCGTACATGCCAGTGTTTCACAAACTGGTATTTGAAACACTTTCTGGCAAAGATTTATTAAAAGTTTGTTACATGTGGGAAAGAACACCTGTAAGAAGTAAAATTATTTCCTAGTGACATTTAAGGACAACTATGCAGAACATTGTTACTACTAGAAAACAAAGTGATAAAATGTTGCTTCTTTTCAAGTACTAGTTCAAATAAAAATGAGGGCAACTCAATAGCCAAACACAGCAAGCTAGGTACCTAAGAAGGCACTCATGAGGAAAGTATGAAACCATTATATGATTTCTAAATCATGGGTATCACAAGTTGAGAAAAAATTTCCTAGGGGCCACGTATACACTTAAAATATAGCATTGGCATGGGGCACCTCAGTGGCTCAGTCAGTTGAGCATCCAACACTGGATCTCAGCTCAGGTCCTGATCTCAGGGTCATGAGTTCAAGGCCCACAGTGGGCTCCATGCTGGGTGGGGAGCCTACTTAAAAAAAAAAATGCATATATATATTCTCTCTATATATACATACACATATATATTACATATATACATAAATATATATTCATATATATACATACATATTATATATATAGCATTGGCATATATAAATTATATATATGGCATATATACACACACACACACACACACACATATATATATATATGTGTGTGTGTGTGTGTGTGTGTATATATATATAGGAATTAGGGTAAAAAGAACATTTCAGACAGAGGGAAGAGCATGTAAAAAGCCTCAGTGGATGGGTAGAGCATAGTGCCCTTGAGGAATTGAAGGAAGGCTAGTGTGTATACAGTGTAGAAAGCAAAGGGACTGTGGTGCATGATGAGGCTCAAAGCAGCTGGCTATAGCCAATCATGTGGGGCTTTGCAGATCATATTGAGGAAAAGACTTCAGAGTGTTTTACATGTATGCACAGGATACTTGGATGTCAAAGGAAACTTTTGGCAGAGATACAAGTCTGTGAGTAATCTGATGATTGGTGGACACAGAATCCAAGGGCTAACCTACACAAAGCACACAGAGTGAGCAGACAGGAAGTTTGGAGACCAAGGGAAACTGATGCCCACAGAATTTCAGTAACTTGATCAATACTACACTCTTATCACAACTCTTATCACATTCTCCTGGGGGCTCCTCTAAGAGAGGAACGAATGCTCTGTTTAAAAATGGTTGTGCTATGTTGACACTAAGCCTTAAGTTTTCCACAGAAGAAAAAGTCAGCTCTTTGACTAAGCACTTTCTCCCAGGTATAATAAAATGGTATTACGAAGCACAGTAAAGGCCTTTCCTCCCAAGAAAAGAAAGAAATCATCACAGACTGGGTATGCACATCCCTAAGAAGACAAGTAGCATTTTCTGTTGCTGATTTTAGAAAGTCAAGGTCAAAGACTGAAGGGGTTGAAGAAGGAAGTCTAGGACATATTATTCTGTGAGGAGTAGGGAGCTCACAAACACAGGAAATGCATTCAATGTAAACTCAAGGCAAGGGTTTGTAAACTACAAAACTGCCCTCTGGACACCTGAAGGCAGCATGTATCAAGAACTTGTGAAAAATATCTTCAGCAAGAAGTCAGGAAAATTAAATGCTGATAAATAGTAGTTGAGTTTTAATGAGAAGCACATCACTAGTTAAGATACCCAAATTCATTCTCTATTCTGTATTAGCTTGACATTCAGTAAACATTATGAATACAGGTACAATTATTTTGATAAATACTGTAATTTTTTAATGAAAATTCTCTATTACCAAATTTTGTGTTCTACATCATCTCTTAAAATTTTTCACACCTGGAACACACCAATTTCCATAGCTTTTGAGAGGCCCTGCCATTCTCTGGGAAGCATCTCTTTCCCTACTCTTTCAGAAAACCTTGGGTAAACACTACACTCCTCTACCCTCCCAGATCCATTTATGCTTTCCTGTGTGGCACAATTAGAGGGCTGCAATCTCTCCAAGAATATCCATCCTCCTAGTCATTCCTCATCACGCTACACTCAGGCTTTTGCCCCCACTGCTGTGTTTAAGCGGCATGTTTCCAAGAAACACCAATGACCCAACGACCCCCTTGCTGCTAAATCCAGTAGCCAATTCTCATTTCTCAT
This sequence comes from Martes martes, assembly GCF_963455335.1. NCBI lineage: Eukaryota > Metazoa > Chordata > Mammalia > Carnivora > Mustelidae > Martes > Martes martes. Next base: position 99,026,245 of record NC_137892.1, read on the forward strand.
CTCACTTGACCTGAGTGGCATTTGTTACAGATAATCATACCCTTAGGCCATGTAACACTTTCTCACCTTGGCTCCCAGGACACCACACACTTGTGTGTTTTATTCTCCTTCCTTCACTGGTCTGTTCCCTATCTTAGTTCTTCCTCATCAGTCTGACCTCTAAAAGTCTGAATGCCTTAATCTTTGTCCATGCACTTCTCTTCCCTGTCTCTATCCTCCTCCTTGATGATCTTATCTAGTCTCGTAACTTTAAATTCTACCTATGTGGACAATGTCTAAATGTGTATTTGCAGCCCAAATGTTGCTTCAGGATTTTAGACTCATGTGATCATCAGCTACCCCCTTTACTTCTAAAACAAGACAGTGTTCTTGGCAGCTTAAAAAGTGACAGAGGTATTTTAAAATTTGACAGTGGCTTGGAAGATAAAATAGAAGATACCTCCTAGAAAACAAAACTAAAAGTCAAAGTGATAAAAATGTCAAGAAAAGCATTAAAAATTTAACAATCTACTCAAGAAAGTCAATGCTCTACTATTAAAAATTATAGGAAAATAAACTGAAGATGAAGAAAGGGAAATAATCAAAAATATATGTAATAATTTTCATAATAAAAAACTCACCTAGATCTGTATATAAGCTCTCTGAACACAGAATAAATTTAAAAAAATATATACCAATGCACATCATTGTGCAGTATCACATCTCTGGAGGTGAAGAGGAAATCTGAAAAGTTCCAAAAAGAGAAGCAGAGTGCCATATGAAGGAGTAGTCATGAGCATGGCATGTGGTGTTGAACTTTTCAAAACAGCAACACTGTAAGCTAGAAAAGAATCCATTTAACAATGATTTGCTGAGGGCCTACTCCCCGCCAGGCACTATGCTCAGTGTTGACCACAGAGGGACAGCCTTTGCAATTCTGAGGGAAGATTATTTCCAACCTAAAATAAAATACCCTACTCAGGCAAACAAAAGTACATAAACATCATCATCAACAATGGTACCTCTTAGGAACTCCTGCTAAGGAAGCTCCTGGAGCATGTGGACCAGGAGAATAGAGCTTGCAAGCCAAGAAAGACACCTTCAGGATTCAGGGAATGCGGGATGTACATGAATGGACAGACTGGCCAAGATGACTGGAAATGATATCCCAGGACAAAAACTGAGTTCAGACTCAAGAAGGGATATGGGCATGAAGGAAAATAGAACTCTCTGATTACCTACTGTGCTTTAACTATTTTGAAAAGAGTTTCAGAATTCCATTAATTCTAAAAATCCAAATTAAAAGTTATGGAAGTAGCAGCCTCTGTCTTTAAGACTTGAAATGGAGTACTTTTATCACTACAAGTGATATAATAAAAACATTTAAATTTTGGTCATTTATTACTTAATAAAAATAATAAGTGCACAGGTTTTTCAAAGAACTGAGTTAGAACAAAGATACTCTAGTTAGAGCAGAAACTTTTTTTCTGAAACCTGTTTTAACACATACAAACACTAGAACATTAGGTAGCTGTGGAAAAGAATGAAATCTCACCATTTGTAATAACATGGAAAGTACATGCTAATTAGAGTAAGTCGGTCAGAGAAAGGTAAATACCAAACGATTTCACTCATTTGTGAAATTTAAGAAACAAAACAAATGAACAAAGAAAAAAAGAGACACAAAAAAACCCACACTGTTAAATGCAGAGAACAAACTGATGGTCACCAGAGAGGAGGTGGGTGGGGGGATGGGTGAAATAGGTGAAGGGGATTAAGAGTACACTTAAGGTGGTGAGCACTGAGTAAGGTACAGGATTGTTGAATCTCTACACTGTTTACCTGAAACTAATACAACACTGTACATTAACCATACCGGAATTTAAATAACAAATAAAAAATGAAATTGTTGCTTTGCTTTCAAATAAGAGTGATTCTTTGTTTTCCGCTATCACTGCTACTGTTCCTCTTAGGATATTTTGAACAGAAGGACATCAGTTTCCCACACAGTTATAAAAGCATATTGTGCAAGGTAAGGACTTAAATGAAGTTTATGGCCTCCATAAACAATTGCATCATGCTCTGCAGCCTGTATTTGCTTAAGAAGGAAGATAACATTTTCTTTATCAAAGCAAGACAAAACAGGCTATAAATTATACAATGTCTGTCTCCCAGTTCACAGAAAACTACAGTCCATCTGGAACTGAGTAGGAATGGAGTTACATAAAAACTCTCTAAGTCAATGTAAATTATAGAGAGAAGAATGTTTCCACATTGGTGCACCCATCGTTCTGGTCGACTGCTTTCTTACACTTTCATACGCATGGCAGTCAACTGACTGGCTACCAGAGCCTTGGAACATTTTTGTATTTACTCACCAGTAAATAAAATTCAGTGAAAATAATAAGAACCAAGGTGAAAATTGGTGGCTTTGATTAATTTTGTTAAAATGCTTGTGCCGGAGCACAAATTTCCAGGCATGCCTATACTGAAAATCCAGTGTCTTTAACATTAATATAATACTAAGAACATAAAAAGTTGAAAATATTAATGTATTCAGAATGTGAATAACCTTTTCACCCCCAAGAAACCTGAATTCAAAGATGGTTAACCACAGAAGTGAAAATATCTTGGGTGGTCTAACTCTAGACATTTGTTCTTAGTGTATTTGGCCCAACCACAAAACCACCAAGGAGTCTGGCATGATGGATGGTGTCTTCCTAAAAGATGCTTGGGATCAAGCAGGTTGTTTTAAGTCAGACATGGGTGGAGTAATCACGGCAAGAAGCTAGTAGAGAGGGTTGTCATTTGCCAGGTTATAACCAGTCCTTTTTCTGTGAGGATGTCATTAATAGAAGCCAGCCTCCTTCAACACTCTACTTTTCCTCTATTCCTCCAACCAAGTAAAAATTAAAACCAAAAATTCTGGACATTATATATAAACACACTTAGAAGAATGTGAAAAGCAGAGACAGGGAAAGCAGGCCAGCTGGGGACGTGAGGGCACAGTAGCCTCATAGAGCCCAGACAGGGAGCTGAGGAGATGGTCACCTGCAAACGTGGAGAAAAAAGCTCCAAGAAAAGCTTGCTCTCTCCAGACAAAGTACCGGGAAATATGTAGCTTAGCAAGACAGGAGACTTTTCAATACTACTGTCCTACTACTGCCAGACACCACAGGGGAAACAGAACAAAATAAAACAAAATGTGATTCCAGCCTTCCCCACCCTGAGGCTGAGTGGAAAGCTTAGAATTCCATCCCGACCAAGCTGTAACAAGGTGTCCCATTCCCATTCCCTCACTGCGCTAATGCCAGGGTGGTGTCAGAGATGGCTGAGTAGGAAGCTGGGAATTTTAGCCCCACCAGGCTATAGAAGGCTACTCCCCCATCCTATGGTGTCAGGAGCAGCCAAGTGGGCAGCAGTAGGAGTGACTTCACCTGCACACCTACTCTTCCCGGCTAAGAAGCTATCACTGGAGGCCTCGTGGGGCACTGCAACTCCCATTCCCGCCCAGCAGTAAGGAGGAGCCCACCATCTCTAGTGTGAACTAAGGCAAATGGAAACCTGGACTTTTATTCCCACCTAGCAGTAATAAAGAGACAGTGCCCTCCCACCAGGAAAAAACAGCTAAAATAGAAGGCTTAAATAAGATACAGAAGCTCATAACAAAATATTTGAAATATCCAGGTTTCAATCAAAAGTCACTCATCATACCCAAACCAGGAAGATAGTAAACTAAATGAAAAAAAGGTAATCCACAGAGGAGTCTGCACCAATCAACACAGGTTCAAAATACATGAAGCAAAAAGTGACAGAACTATGATTCTATGTTATAGTTGGAAGCTTCAATATTATTCTCTCAATATTGATAGAACAACCAGACAGAAAATTAACAAGGATATATAACTCAATAACTCCAGCATCCAATAAGATCCAATCAACATTCATAGATCACTTCATTCAACAGCAGAACACTCATCTTCTTCAGTGCTCACAGAACATACACCAAGACCATATCCTGAGCCACAAAACAAACTGCAACAGATTTAAAATAATTAAAATTATACACAGTGTGTTCTCCAACCACAATGGGATGAAATTAAGAAAGAATAATAGAAAGGTAATAGGAAGATTTCCAAATGCTTTGATACTAAACAACACATTTGCAAAGAATACATGGGTAAAATAGGAAGTGTAAAAAGAAATATAAAAACACAAGGAACTACATGAAAATGAAAATGCAACATATCAAAATCTGTGGAACACAGCAAAGGCAGTGCTAAATGGAAATTTATAGCACTAAATGCATGCACTAGAAAACAGGAAAAAATCTTAAGTCGATAATAATGACATGATTGTCTCTATAGAAAATCCCAATGTAACTCCAAAATACTCCTAGAACTAATAAGTGAATTCAGGAAGGTCACGGTATATATGATAAATAAACAAAAATCAACGGTATCTTTATGTACTAGCAGTAAGCTGGTGGACATCAAAATTAAAAATACAATACCATTTATAATTGACAGAAAGGAAGCGAGGGGGGAAAGAAAGAGAAAGAAAGGAAAAGGGAAGAAAGAAAAAAAGAAAGACAGGAAGGAAGGAAGAAAAAGTGAAGGAAAAGAGCAAGAAAGGCACAAAAAAGGCAGATACAGGTACAAATTCAACAAAGCATTAGAAGACTGATAAACTGAAAACTACCAAATACCCACAAAATAAATCAAAGATCTAAATAAATGGACCGATATGCTATGCTCGGGGACTGGAAACTCAATATCGTAAAGATTTCTATCCTCCATAAATTGATACACAGTTTCAACGCAATTCCTTTGAAAATCTCAGCAAGACTGGTGTAGAGATAGATAGAATTAACCTAAAATTTATATGAAAAGGAGAATGAACTAGAAGAGCTAAAAATGATGTTTAAATAAGAAGAATAAAGTGGTAGAAGTCAGCATATCTGATTCTAAAACTCAGTAAGTAGCTATAGGAGTTAAGACTGATAGCAGAAAGGTAAACATATAAGTCAACAGAACAGAATAGAGAACCCAGAAATAGATCCACACAAATGCCCCAAAAGTTTTTGGAAAAGGTGTAAGAATAATTCAATGGAGGAAATAGAGCCTTTTCAACATATGATGTTGAACATCAATGGGAAAAAACTGAACTTTGACCTAAGTCTCACAACCTATATAAAATAACTTCCACCTGAATCATGGACTTGGACTTAAATGTAAGACACTAAACTATAAAACCTTTAGGAAAAAATTTAAAAAAAAAAAAAGGAAGTCTTCAAGATCTAAGGCTATGCAAAAAATTCTTAGACTTGACACCAAAAGCATGATCCAAAATGGGAAAAAATGGGAAAATTGGACTTCATCAAAATTTAATGCTTTCCCTTTGTTTCCCCATCAACCACAATCCTCATGTTGCCTCATGTTTTAGAAATGATATTAATGTTCAGTATATATGTTCAATGGTGTGTGCATTAAAAAGGCTCCACTTCTCTTCTCTTTTCTTGTCCTTTTTTTAAATTTGACAGAGAGAGGGAGAGAGAGAGAGAGAGAGCACACAAGCACATAAGCAGGGGGACCAGGAGAGGGGAAAGCAAGCTCCCCAGTGAGCAGGGAACCTCATGCAGGGCTCCATCCCAGGACCCTGAGATCAAGACCTGGGCTGAAAACAAACTCTTAACCAACTGAGCACTCAGATGCCCCAAACAGGTTCCATTTAAATCATCTTCATCTCTAGCTCTTTCTGCCACACCATCCCTCTGTAGCCTGCCTTAGAAGACTTTGGGCATTTCATTAGGTCATAAATTATAATCCCTTGTCTGATACCAATCACATCAACCCTCAAACCAGTACATTTATCTTTGTTTAATAAGCCAACTTTTCTAAGAACAGGGTTTGTTATTTATTTCCCCTTGTGATTACAGTATCTCTCTCATAGTCTGAAACTTCATCCTCCTTTCTTTCATTCTCCTTCTTTTTGCTTCATTCTCCTTCCAGATTTTTCTCGTTATTTGCAGCATTTTATTTTATTTTTTAAAGATTTTATTTCTTTATTTGACAGACAGAGATCACAAGTAGGCATAGAGGCAGGCAGAGAGAGAGGGGGAAGCAGATTCCCTGCTGAGCAGAGAGCCCAATGTGGGGCTCGATCCCAGGACCCTGAGACCATGACCTGAGCCGAAGGCAGAGGCTTAACCCACTGAGCCACCCAGGCACCCCTATTTGCAGCATTTTTTAAAAATTGTGCAAGTAACACATGAATAATACTTGTGATACATAATTCAAAGAATACAGAAGTATTCCGCAGAATATATGACATTCTCAGTTATCTCACCTTCAATCCTATTCTCTTTCTCAGAGGTAATGATGTTAACATTTGTCACACATTCTTCCATCATCTTGTCCTCTTTCTATGTATTTACATATATTTTTATAAATAAACAAATGTCTTTTATATTCTATAAATAATATTGCATGGGGTGACTGGGTGGCTCAGCTTGTTAAGCATTTGATTTCAGCCCAGGTCACAACTTGGGGTCCTGGGATCAAGTTCCACATTCACTGGGCTCCTGCTCAGTGAGGAGCCAGCTTCTCCTTTCCCTCTGCCCTTCCCCCTCAATCATGTGCACATACGCTCTCTCTCAAAATAAATAAATAAAATATTAAATAAATAAATAAATAACATCACACTAAATATAATATTCTGAAATTTCCTTTTCCATTATAATTTTGGAGATATTTCACGTCAATGCCTATAGGTCTACAGCTCTTTTTTTAAAACTACATATTGCTCCACAGACTAACACTACCATAATTTACTTAACTACTTCCTCATTGTTGGACAATTACAGTGTGTCCTTATTTTTACCATTAATTGTACCCTTATGCTTTTGCACAAATGAGTATTATTTCTTTAAGCTACATTCTGTAAGGATAAGTGCACTTTTAATTCAGAGAAATATTGATCAATTGCCTCCCCAAAAGCAAATAACTGAATATAAAAAAGATTCAAAATATCTCACAAAGTTTGAGGGAATAAGAAATACATCTCTATTATGTTAACATTTCCTTAATTGTCAGTGAAGCTGAGAAGACATTCATATATTTTTGGAACCTTTTATGGCTAATGTTTTAAGATTTTCCTATCATAACATTATGGTTTTGTTGAGTCATCCTTACATATGGTGTGAAGTATGGGTTGGAATTAATTTTTTTTCCAAAGAAAGTCAGTTTTCCCAGCACATTAAATGAACTACCTGTTCCTTTCTTACTGATTTTAAAAACTTATCATAAATTGAATTACCTTATATAATCTCCTTCTTGACTTCAACATTTTCCATTTTTCCAAGTATGCTTGCCTGCTCTGATACCAGACTACATGAAGCACATCTTTATAACATGCTTTGATATCTAGAGTAATTGTTCATCTTCAGAATTGCCTTTGTTATTTTATGAATCTTTTTATCCTTTTAAACTTAAGAGTAAGCTTGTTATCATTTATGAAAAACATTGCTGTGATTTTGAGTGACATACATTGAATTTATTTTCTCAAAATTTAGAATCTTCGTGATTTGAGTCTTTTCATATAAATCATGATATGCCTCCTCCATTTGTTTAGTTACAAATGGGGGGGTCCTTTAGCAGCAATTTATAATTTAATTCATCCAGTTTATGCAGTTCCTATTATATCTGTGCCTAAGACATTTATGATTTTGTGAACAGGATGTTATTTTAGCATAAAATTTTCTAACTGGTTACCACTGATGCATAGGAAAGTTAATGATTTTCAGATGTTGGGTCTTTTATCAATCACCCTTATGAATGGTCTTACTAATTCTTGTAGTTTTTCAATTATTTACTTGCAAATAATTACTGGTTTTGTGTTTCTTCCATCTGGAAATAGATATTGATATAGATACTTACATATATATCTGAAACATATGTCTATCTGATAGATATACACATTTTTTATGAAATATAATTGTTTTTTTCTTGACTCATTGAATTATTGAAGACTTCCAGTGCCGTATTAGATTGTGATGATGATAGTGGACATACTTATTTTTCCCAGGGGAACACTTCATTGGACTTCACAGAAAAGCATATTGGTTTCACTCACTGATTTATTTCTTATACTGTTTGATTAACCTTTACTTTTAATTTTATTAATTCATTTCCTTTATTTTCATTGTGCATTTTTTTTAAGAGAGAGAGATCACAAGTAGGCAGAGAGTCAGGCAGAGAGAAAGGAGGAAGCAGGCTCCCCGCTGAGCAGAGAGCCTGATGCGGGGCTTGATCCCAGGACCCTGAGATCATGACCGGAGCTGAAGGCAGAGGCTTAACCCAATGAGCCATCCAGGCACCCCTTCATTGTGCATTTTTATTCCTTTTTCAGCTCTTCAAATTTTATACCTAGTTTATTCATCTTATTATACTTTTTTGTTTTCTAATATAAAATTTATATATTACTTAGACATCTTTTAGAAAGCTACATGTTAGGGATATTCTTTTTATTGAGGTATAACTGACATACAATATTATATTAGTTTCTGGCTGGCATATAACATAACTTGGTATTTGTGTATATTGCAAAATGGTTACCAAAATAACTAAACATAAATCATCATACATAGTTACAGGTGAAGGGAGGGAAAAATAAGAGGAAATCAGTGAGGAAGACAAATCATAAGAGACTTAATCACAGGAAACAAATTGAGGGTTGCTGGATGGGAGGGGGCAAATGGGGTAACTGGGTAATGGGCATTAAAGAGGGCACATGATGTAATGTGCACTGGATATTATACAAGACTGATGAATCACCGACCTTTACCTCTGAAACTAATAATATACTATATGTTAATTAACTGAATTTAAATTTAAAAAAAATAAAGCCTGTCAGAGAATTCTTGATGTAAAATTTCTTGTTGGCAATCAATGACTATGTAGTACTTCTCTCTTCTTTTCCCTACCATTATATTTAGCTGGATTTTCACCAATGCTGTAACAAAGCAAGGAATTATGTGGATGGATTTCAAGTGAAGTTAGTGCATTTTACCAGTAAGTCTTTCAAAATAGTAACACCTAAAATGGCTATAGTGTGCAAAATCACAAGAAAAGTAGAATTCTGGGTGCCTCTCTATTAGACTTCTAAATTTTATTCCAAGGAGTCCTATATATTAAAAAGTGAACCATGAACATGAACTGTCTTAGTTTTCACCCTCTCTTGTACCTCAACAGTTTGGGGAAGCCTAAACATAGGCCTACTGCTAATGAAGATGGGGAAACTTGGATCCCAAAAGACTGGAGCAAGGAGGTGTGGACAGAACTTCCATTCTACCCACAAGTAGTTTTACCTGCAATATCTAGCCCAGGAACAGAGCTGGACTACAAGGGTCCTCTCCATGGCAGTGGTGGCAAAAGACAATGAAATGAAAATGGGTCAGAAGAATTTTTTCTATCTGTACCTAGGAATATTTCTTGTTCAGGAATCTCAAAAGCCCAAAGAAGAGACTCGAATAAGGCAGGCTTTAATATGAGACTGTTCTTCAGACACCTGGCCTCTGTAACCTCAGCATTCTCATCTGAGAAGCCAGTAACTTCAGGACACATAGCAGTGTTTATAAATACCTTTCCCTGTCCCCATACCTATTTACACATAAGAATATAATGACAAACAGAGGGACATATGGACTCTGTTTCACAGCATAACATAACCATAAAATAATGCAACTCTCTCTTACTTGCATTATAAGTGAATCTTGGGGCCATTGACTTATACAGAGTAATGACTCTTGCTATGAAATGCCTATACATATGCAGTTCATGAGTAGTCTAGCTTAAAAGTCTGGTTAGAGTCATGACTCCTTTTACCCATGGAGGCCAGAAACTTGCAAAGACAATAAACCTTGACTGCAGCTCCAGGCTAACTGGCTGCAGCCAAGGCACAGGGTTTACATGTCACCTGGGTCTCTGCCAGCCCATTAGTCATTATGTATTCTGCCCCAGTGGGGCATTTGAAATAGAAAGGACTCTGGATATGCTCAGGGGGAAGAAAGAGAAACACCAGTTTTTATTCGGTGGGGTTAAATTTTTTTGGCCCTTCCCTTGCTGGGAAAGTTATATTTAAAACAAAACCTGAAATCCTTGTTAGCCAACCTTCAGAGTCACTTTTCCTGTGAAAGTATGAAGCGGTTATTAGCAACTATTCAAGTGTGCAGTGGTTATTAACAACTGAGAAAGATGACAGCCAAAGGAAATGGGATAGTTAAGGACAAAGATGGCAGATGTCACTAGTAGAACAACCTCCTCAACTCATCTGCTCACCTTTTTTCCTTCTTACTCATCTCTGTACCTTCAAGAGCCTTTCCCATTAGCCCATCTGCCAATCAACACCATAATATGCTGTCCTGTGTACCATCTACTGGGTAATTACCCAGAGAATCTTGGGATTGTATTTTTGAGGACAATATCTTTAAGTGGTAAACCACAGATAAAGCGCATCTCCACTCCAGACACAATAATAAAAAACAGCTGACCTTTAGAAAAAAAACAACAAAAAACTATTTGGTTTGATCTACAAACAATGGCTTGATGTGCTTAGCAATTGAGTCAATTAAGTTTAGATATCTACAAGGCTAAAAGCATTCAACTGAGTGTATAAATCAACTGTGTTTATTACATCATTACAATCATTGCTTGATCAGTAAGTAAAACCAACATACAAATAGGAATCTGCGAACATAGTTCGATGTGATTTTTGTTACATGTGGTAAATAGGAATTTTTTAGCTACAAATGACAAACACATATTTCAAATGAAGTGTTCACAGAAATAGTTATTTCGTTTGCTAAAAATGCAGAGGTGTACTAACCGCAAGCATAGTAAGACCAGGGGCCCAATTATCAGTCTAGTTTCTATTTGCAAGTTAGTCTCTCTGACAGAAGAGAGCTTTTATGTGAATTGAAAAGATAACCACACTCTTAAAAAAATTTTTTTTTTAAAATACGAATAGTGCCAACACTGAGAATACCTGACATGGAGAGAACTTATGCACAATTACACTGTCAGTAATTAGCAGAGTTGGAATAAACATTTTTATAAAAGTATTTGTTATTAGTTCAAAAGATATCTCCAAACTGAAAATATGTACGATAAGTAGCTCTTTTCTCTTCATTATTTTGTGTTTATTTACTTCACATTCTGCAACATTATTAAAACTACTGTATCTTAGTTGATTCAGACATTTTTGCACCAAAATGATAAAGTGATATATATCAAATGACAATCTGGACATATCTCTCCCCTATGAAAACCATTAAGTGGTTCTCTCTCAATCCTAGAATTAAGATCAAGCTGGTTACTTTGGTATGCAGGGCTTTCCATAACCAAGCCATGACTTTCTCAACTTCCCACTCAGCCAGAATAATCATGGAATAATAAAATGAAATAAGAAGATGGCCACATACATCTTCTGCTTATGTCATTCTTATAAATTTCAATGCTACAGAAAAAGAGGCATCCTTTTATCTCTTTGGGAGGATTTATCATCTTTGGGAGGATTCTTAATGTCTTCTTTGGGTTACCCTCTCCTCTTTAAACTAATCCCCTTTGGACACAGGGATGGCACTGTTGGTTGGTCCAGGCTGAGTCCTTGCCTAACTCTTTGTTCTGCTGTGAGTAGAATAAAGAACACATGCTGATCTGCTTCAGCCAACTGAGACTTACATCTGCCAACACAAAGGCCAATTTTAGTAATGCTTTATACTCTCACCACTCTGATTTTAGACCAGCTTGGGCCAAAGATAGTCTCCTTCTTGCAGAACCAAGGAGGCTTGTCCGGAAATTAAATTATTGGTCCCAGGATAAAGTTAGTGTGACAAAGGCAGGGACTCAAGAACTAGATCAGGAGATTATAAAAAGAATCTGGAAGGGTGCACCTGGGTGGCTCAGTGGGTTAAAGCCTCTGCCTTCAGCTCAGGTCATGATCTCAGCATCCTGGGATTGAGCCCCGCATCGGGCTCTCTGCTTAGCAGGGAGCCTGCTTCCCCCCTCTCTCTCTGTCTGCCTCTCTGTCTACTTGTGATCTCTGCCTATCAAATAAATAAATAAAATCTTAAAAAAAAAAAAAAGAATCTGGAAGAATTGGAAAGGAGAGACAATCCAATCCCCTATCTCCTGCCTGGCAACCCTTCTTGATGGTGGCAATATTTAAACTCCCTTTAAAGAGCTCTCCATTGGCATTCAGACTGGAAAAAGGAGCAGACTGGTAAGGAAGGGAACATCATAGATAGGTAGCTCTACCTTGTGTACATGGAGTTATGGGTTGCTCTTAACAGATATAAGGGAGAGTGATGCTGGTTATGACAAAACAGGAAATACTGTTCATAAAAACCAACCCAAACAAGCATGACAAGCCTTTTACCTATACCTGACTGTGGTCTTCCTGTAGGGATTGTTTAAGCCTAGATACTAAAGCATTTGGTTCAATAATATATTACCTGTATTTTATAAAGTGATGTGCTATGGCTACAAAATCTGATTGAAGATATTGTGCTTAAGATCTAATTTTACCTTTCAGGTTTTTATGTTTCCTAACAAATACCATTAAGTGACCTTAAAACAGAAATAAATGAAGAGAGTATATCCATATAATTGTATACATCACACATTTTATAGATAAATACTTAGCAACAAGGAGACAAACAGGAGAGCATGTGTAGGGATGTAATCCTACACATAAATGGCATTATTCACTCGATAATTTTCATTACTTTACAGTTCAAATAAGATTGTTTAGATATCTTTATCTTAAAATGAGTAAGAATTAATCTGTTATGGAAATTTTAAAAAAACACCAATAATCTAATTTTAGTAACATCAGAATCTAAATCAAATGCTTTCACAATATGAAGCAGATGTTTAATCCGAGAAGCCATTCCATCTGGGGTTCTCAATGTTATTTGAGCCACCAGAATCTCCTTAGGTTTTTCTATGGAAGGCAACTAAATTTTGTGCATTGGTACTTTAAAATTTAGTATATAGTAAAGTTAAAAGAAAGGCATAGGACCAATTTTTACATAGTTCAGCAAATTTTATGCTTTCTTAACAGAAAGAAGGAAATTCACTTTCAATTTTTCATAAAGAAACATACACTACTTTTCTTCTCTTTTATCAAAGGGACTTATAATGTGTAGGTGATAACCCCAAAAAATAATAAGTGAAAAAATAAAAAGTCTGAATTTAGTGTTCTCAAAAAATAACACCCTGTTCTCATGGAATGCAGCCTCATATAAACCACCTTCCTGTTTCACTCCATTACCCCTACTGAGCTCACTTTTCTGCATCACTTTCTCCTTTAAGAATTCATGAGTCAAAAAAAATTACTAACTGTATGAATTATTTCATACAGCAAAAGCCCAAGTAAATACATTTCTGTACTTTGATTTCCTGACTTCAGAAATTTATCTTCTCAGATTCTTGCTTTTTTCATACTATAGGATAAAACTAGTATGTTGTATACCAATTTTCAGTGTGGTATATCTGGTATACTCGGGTAAGAAGAGTAATAAGTAAACAAACAGCATGAATATATGTATAATCAACTTCAATCCATTTTAAGTGTATGGAGACAACCTATCTTAAGCTACTGATACTGATTTTTATGAGAGTGGAAAAAAATGTGTAGGAAGTATGTTCCAGCATAAAATATAGAGAATGGAGAAAAAGCAGTATAAAAGAATGTGTTTTGAAGCTAACTATGTCCAAGGAACTACAAAAACAAATCTGCAAAATGAAAAGGAATACAGCAGATCTTTTCTCAGTATTCAGAATCTTTACTGACTTCTACCCTTTCTTTTAGGTCAGGCTTCATTTCTTTCAAACCTTGAGTTCATGAGTTCAAATCAATTTTCTGAGTTGTATCAGAGTCCTAGCTATCTATTTTGTCTGCCTATTTGTTTTGTGCATTTATATTTGGAAATCAGGAATTGAATCCACTGAAAATTTCCTAGGATGTGAAAAATATTCCCCAAGGCACTGGTAAATATATTGACTCAAAAACAGATACAAAACCATAAAGGCAAATGATGAGATTTTAAATTAATAAGTTTAGGTGTCCCAAAGTTAAATGTTTCTGATGTTATTTACTAGAGATAAGCAAAAGGATAGATCTATAGTTTAATGACTATACACATAGGTTATGACATGCAGAAGGTCATAATTCCTCAATAAACTTTAATCAGGACTTCTATTTTTCTTTTAAAGAAAATATTTTCTTCTGTATTTTGGGGAGGGGGAACCCAATGAATTAAAATCAGCACTCAGGGATCTCTTATTAACTCTGGACCATTTGTTCAGCTTCTGCCCTCTGTTAGCCTCTATGAGAGCTTTAGGGGCTCTCAGGGAAGTTTATTCAACTGCTTCTCATCACATCCACCCACACAGATTTACATGGAAAGAGCTCAGGATGTCCAGAACGTGGACTTTGAAAGCAAAAAGGAAGAGAAAAAGACGGGGGCGGTGGGTGGGGAAGGGTGGATGGAAGAGTGGAAAAAACCATTTTGAAATGTGTGCCTTCCAAGCCATGTGTAATAACTGCAGTCTTTTACACAGGCCATTTTACAAAATTATTAGCTGTTACAAAGTTGTGTCGTCATCACTGGAGTATGCTGAGCTCACCAGGACACCTCATGCTTTTCAAAGCAAAAGAGAGAGAAGCAGGAAATAACTGCTATTCTTTTTTATTTTTTTTCCAAAATTTCCTGAAATGTGATGATAAATTAAGGTGACTGCAGGTAAAAAGGGTCCCCAGTGAGATAGGTTTCTTAGAATATTCCTCATAGTGCCACTTCTGTGTCACCCACCTTGGAGGGATTCTTGGCACCATTTGCTCACATCCCGTTTGCATCTCAGCCGCATCTTAAATCAACTATTCTTTCCAATTTCAGCCTTTTGAAGTGAGGGGGGAAATACTTTAATAAAGTTTAAGAGAAAATGTATAAAATGAAAAGATGCCAGAGCAGAATCTTTTATCCTCATGGTATCTACCTTGCTTACAGATTTCTTTTGATAGAAATTTTCACCTCCCCAGTCCCTTCCTTTACAAAGGAAGCACTTGATAAAACTTCTTCTTTGAAAGCGGTAGTGTTCTGACTACAGACACAGACACTCTGGTGGGAATCACTGGGCCAGAGACAGTAAAGGACAGAGAAGAAATCCACCTGTAGACAGGCAAGCACTTCACTCAACAGCTGCCAGTGTGAACCCCTCTCAGGAAACAGAGTGCAGAACTCTGAGAAAGAGTCCTTGAGTATGGGAACTCAAGAGTTACACAGGAACTGAAGAGAAAAGATATACAGAAAGGAGAGAAAAGAATAGCTAAATTCTTATTAACTGCTAAAAGAAGGTAATAATAATAATACTGAAAAACAGCATGAAGCCTCTGAATAATCTTTAATTTATTAAAATGTTTTCTGGATGCCAGTCCTCCTCTGGGCAGAAGCAGGCTTACTTACCGTGGCTAGGAAATCTATTTTTTCTCCATAAATCCTTATAATAAAGCTACCGGACTGGAATTACTTTGAGTGGTTGCTGTTATTTGCAACTAAACAATCTAACTAACACCAGGGGTCAGTAAAGATTTTGTAGTTTGAATGAGTGAGACTTTGTGAATTTTTGTACAGTAAGATTGATGATTAGGAATCTTGCCCGCTAAACTATGGGACAACAAACAATTTAAAAATGAACTCATGTATCTACAATTTCAGATTTCTCCCTTACTTTTGAGGATTCATCTAACTGCTCTTACTAGAAATCTGAATGTCATCTTTGATCCTCCTTTCCTGTCATTTTCCAGTTATCAAAACCTGATGATTCGCCTTTGAAATTACATTTTTAAAATTTTTTTTAAGATTTTATTTATTTATTTGACAGACAGAGATCACAAGTAGGTGGAGAGTCAGGCAGAGAGAGAGAGAGGAGGAAGCAGGCTCCCGGCTGAGCAGAGAGCCCGATGTGGGACTCGATCCCAGGACCCTGGGATTATGACCCGAGCCAAAGGCAGAGGCTTTAACCCACTGAGCCACCCAGGTGCCCCTGAAATTACATCTTTTTTTTTTTTTAAGATTTTTTTTATTTATTTGACAGACAGATCACAAGTAGGCGGAGAGGCAGGCAGAGAGAGAAGGGAGGAAGCAGGCTCCCCGCTGAGCAGAGAGCCCGACGCGGGACTCGATCCCAGGACCCTGAGATCATGACCTGAGCCGAAGGCAGCGGCCTTAACCCACTGAGCCACCCAGGCGCCCCCTGAAATTACATCTTAAGACCTTCTACCATCCCTCCAGTCCTTCAGGCTGACCCTAGTGATGCTGACTTCATGTATGAAAACCGCCTTCTAACTGATCACCATGATGTTTCCGACCTCAATTGTTTTCACTCTGAAACACATTCATTCAAATCAGTCAGTGTTGAAAAGTCTGCTATTTCATTTCACTTCTTTCAGGATAAGGGCAAAATCCCCTGGCATAGTCATCCAGACTCAAAAAGCTGGCTTCCAGAGCTATCACTCCAGCTTTTGACATCAAACTTCCCTATTTCTACTCCCCAGTTATTACACTGTTCAACCAGAAGGTCTTTGGTCCCATCCTCTCCCTTTAGCTGAAACCTTCCCTCCCATGCAACTACCTTGACTTCCACCACATTTGCCTGGCCTAATTCTTAATTGCAAATGGCAGTTTTTGAGTCCTTGTTCAAAATTTGCTTCTTCAGGGAAACTTTTCCCGACCCTGCATTATAGATCAGGTTCTCCTGTTGTGTGATTTGAAAACATCCCATATTATTCATCTATAGCATTTGCTACATTTGTGACTACGCAGTCATTCAGGATGTCAGTCAGTTAGTCTTACAGGCTCACCCTTCCTTTAATACATGTAATAGAATTCAGTTCCTGACTTTTAATGTTACGTGAAAATTGTTAGATATATTCTCCTCCAAACCTCAAGTAGGTTTTAGGCAGTTGAGTGTAAAATACAGGTGACATAGTATCAAAACTGACTTTGTGGGACTTCTTTCATATTTAATAATTCAATTCTATAGATTTTTGAAATTTGTAAGCACCATAAAATTTATACTGTTTGAATTTTGTCATAATATCATGCATGTAAGAACTGGTGAGGAAAGAGACTAGGAGTTGGCAGGTTGGTGGGTTGGCAAGGGGTGAGGGTTTAAAATGTTCATAAATTCTGGAAGTGTCTGATATTAATTTTATTTTTCCCATAAATATGTGGTAAATAATTTATATATAAATATATATGCATATATATATATATATATAAAATATGCAAGCATGATGACAGATAAATCTCACTTCCCTAATAATAAGATCCTAAATAAGAATTTTGAGACAGGCTAAAAGGTCACTGGAGAGGGACAACCATTTGTTGGTAAAGAAGGAAAGAGACTCATTCGGAGGCAAACAAAACAGAGGCAAATAAAAGCATCACCTAATTAAAAGCACACAGGCATATACTTCTGAAAGGCAAAGTTCAAGTACCCAATGAAAGTTGGGTCCATAAGACTGCCAACTTGGAGAGACATGCTTTTTTATTTTTTTTTTTTTAAGGTTTCATTTATTTATTTGAAAGAGAGAGAGCACAAGTGGTGGAGGGGGGTGGGGAGGGGCAGACTCCACATTGAGCAAGGAACCCATGTAGAGCTCTATCCCAGTACCTGGAGATCATGACCTGAGCCAAAGGCAGACGCTTAACCAAATGAGCCACATAGGCACTCCAAGACATGCCTTTTTTTTTCCCCCTCTTCCTTATTATTTTCTTTTTATATTATTATTATGTTACGTTAGTCACCATACAGTACATCATTGCTTTTTGATGTGGTGTTCCATGATTCATCGTTTGCACACATAACCCAGTGCTCCGTGCAATATGTGCCCTCCTTAATACCCACCACTGAGCCTTCTCTCCACTCCCCTTCCCTCTAAAACCCTCAGTTTGTTTCCCAGAGTCCATAGTCTCTCATAGTTCATCTCCCCGTCCGATTTCCCCCTCTTCATTTTTCCCTTCCTTCTCCTACTGTCCTCCACACTATTCCTTATGTTCCACAAATAAGTAAACCATATGACAATTGACTTTCTCTGCTTGACTTATTTCACTTAAAATAATCTCCACCAGTCCCATCCATGTTGATGCAAAAGTTGGGTATTCATCCTTTCTGATGGCTGAGTAATATTCCATTGTATATATGGACTACATCTTCTCTATCCATTCGTCTGTTGAAGGGCATCTCTGCTCTTTCCACAGTTGGCTATTGTGGACATTGCTGCTATGAACATTGGGGTGCATATGGCTCTTCTTTTCACTACATCTGTATCTTTGGGGTAAATACCCAACAGTATACTTGCTGGGTCATAGGGTAGCTCTGTTTTTGATTTTTTGAGGAAAGTCCACACTGTTTTCCAAAGTGGCTGCACCAACTTGCATTCCCAACAACCGTGTAAGAGGGTTCCCCTTTCTCCACAGCCTCTCCAACATTTGTTGTTTCTTGCCTTGTCAATTTTGGCCATTCTAACTGATGTAAGGTAGTATCTCAGTGTGGTTTTGATTTAAATTTCCCTGATGGCTAAAGATGATGAACATTTTTTGATGTGTCTGTTAGCCATTTGTAAAGACATGCCTTTTTAAATGCAGGTGACCCAAGTGTAGCACAATGATAGCTGACTGAAAATTTGGGACACAAATGTCACATGCTATATATAAAGCTGAAAAATAGTTCAAGTATGTAACCAAAATTGATCATATAAAAATAATCAACATCAGTAAGCGTCTGAAGATTGTGACTATAATTGACCACTTATTTGGAAAAGTCAGCCTCATGTTTCAAAGTAAGATCCTTCTCCATTATTCTGTATACTGTGTTCTAGAATTTCTGACTAGTTAATTTTCCTCTTGACTATTTTCCAGCATCTCACCATGTTGTTGGATATCTCTCTCGCTTGGTCTCCTTTTCTCTCTTAGGTCCCTAAGTTGCTGTTTTCCTGTCAGCCTCAGAAAATTCAAACTTTTCCAACTTTAATGAATTAAGCAGTTTATTTCTAACTTTGGATATATCTAGTTTAACCCAGCCAACCTCCTAAAGACACTCTCTTTGACACCTAGAAAATCTATCACGACATTTCTTAACTAAGAACAGTTATCTCCCACAGAATAATAAGCTTTCCATCAACACTTATTTTTTCTTGTCCTATATTTGTATAATTCTTCATTGTTGTTGTTTTTAGAGGCCTCTTTTCTCTACCAGCTGGCTATAAGCTCTGTGAGGGTAGGAGCTGTATTAGTTTCTTTCTTTTCTGAATCTCCAGAACTTAGCAGGCAAGAATAAAGTAAAAGCTGCATTGATATTTTTGATGAATAAATTTATATGATAAATACATCTTCTTAGCACAGTTTAAGAGGTATTGCTGACAATTTTCTGGAGAATCGCCCCTCCCCCAAGCATATTTTCAAATATGAATATAAGCATGCAATGGTAATGCTCCTTTTGAGTGCAGAGTATATGGGGATGATGTTTTAAAGTAGTCACCCACTGCCTAGACTCTGTGACAGAGGCAGAAGTAGCCAAATGATCACAGCAAAATTAAATAAGCTGAAAAGCTCACACTAAAGTAGACAAGGCCCACAGTGGTGTAAAGAACACTCCCACATAATGATACATAGAGTTGTCCCTGATTTGGACCTAGGTGTCAGGATTGCCTGATCTCACTGCACTCCCTCAATGACCAGCTTATCCACTGACCAAAGCAACCACCAAAAATGTGAAAATTCAGTAGTATCATCTCTATTTGACACAAGAAGAAACATGACTTGGAAGTCAAGAAACTTATCACAAATCTAACTGACAACAGCGGGAACTGGAATTTGAGTCCCAGTGGGTCTGCCCCCTTACCTCCACGTCATGCTCTAGACCATGTTTCCACCATGGTCAGAAATACGGGCAGAGACAAATCAATGTATTTAAATGAAGATGATGATTTTTTTTTCTAATAACATCTGTTTGATCAAGGAAATATCATTAAATATTTCCCTTAGGTTAGTCTGGGCAGTTTTACCATGAAGAGGTTTCTAATCCAAAGGTTTGTTCACAATCAAATGAATGGACAAAACTGTTTCCTAAATGGTTCTGTATGCTTGCTGCTTTATTGTGACATTTTGTAAATTAGAACTTTAGCTCCCCCAAGAAGGCTTCTCAGCCAGGATCTTCTGCACATTGAAGATACCATGAGTTTAAAATAAAACATGCATTGTTTCTTAAATTAGAAAACCAGAAATTCGAAAAGGATTTATTTAAGTTTTGGCCTAGACACTTGAAACAGACAGTTGAAAACATTCCAAAATTCATTTAAATATAACTTTAAATATAACTTCTCTTCAATTATCTGAATATTTCGGTACAAGTGTTCTTTTTATTGCTCAGTGTTTGTTTGTTTGTTTTTTACTGTATCTGGAAATCTTCCCAGCCACCCATTTTATTCTTTGGAACTGAGATGCTTCTTAAAAGTACATCTCAGTAAACATGCTTTCAAAACAGAACAAGTGATTAAAGTTTAAAAAGCTTTGTGGCCAGTGTATTATTGTATCTGTTTGTATCCAGGCTGCCACACATGTTTCCCCCACATTAGAAATGATCTCTCAGGTGTGTTGTTGTGGTTTGTTTTTAAACCTGTCCAAGTTTTCTAAGCATGGTATTTACCTTGTTTCAAATGTCACTGGTATAATGACAGAAAATGTCCAATATTGGCAATTACAAGTTAGGTTCAAATATGAATAACACATGACTTCCAACAAGCCAGAGCCTTGTATCTCATTTCACGTGGGCAGTATTTCCTCTCTTCTGTTTTCACTGGACACTTGCCTGCTTTCACAGTACCATACACCACACATCCTGTTTATTGGTTTAAAGGAGTTTAACAAGGGGATTTATTTTATGTTTTTCTCTGTCCACCAAAGTGCAATTTACTACTCTTATAAAAAGTGGTTCCCTGGTGTGTTCACATTGGACTTCATTATGACTTCTTCTCTAACACTGCATTTCATGTTCAGTCACCTTTCTTACCATCATCCATGCTAACTTTCCTTTCATGAATATTACCCAGTAGCAATTTACCTGTCAGTTTGATTTAGGGCTTAAAAAACTGTTCTCTCCACTTCTTGAGAATTCAAAGTATTTTTTCAATTGTATATTTTGCTTATCATGCTCTTCAAAAGAACCCACGTGTACCCAATCATATTGAAATGTATTACTTTGCATCCACTGTAAGAACTCTTACTTTAGATTTATGACTCTTAGCAAAATGGAGGGAACACATCTTGCTTTTATGTAATTTCAACATAGTTCCCTCGCAGGACTGCTTGAACAAACTAAATACCATTACACTGATGTTCTATTTACAGAAAAGGTCTTACTATTTAGCATTCATGTAAACTGCTTGCCTGGTTCCCTTAGAGACCCACCAATCTAAACTAAAAAGATGCCCTATCATTTCCCCTGATGTTACCGCCACCAAGCCTCTGGCTAATGGGACTGACGTGTTGGTGTAAAGAGCACACAACTCAAAGTGCCAGCTCTGGTGACAGCCCGCATGGCTAGTGCCCCTCCCTGGAGCTTAGGGATTTTAACTTTTTTCTCTCCTGGAGCCAACCATACTCTCTGACATAGTGGCAATGCTGTTAAATTTTTCATCCAAGTGTCTTCATCCTTTCAAATGTTTCACAACTATGATTCCTGGCCCAAGACCATGTCTCCAAGAAGCAAATAATCTCTCTTAATCAAAATTAAAAAGTCCTGTCTTCAAACTCTTCAACTTCCCCACTTCATACTAGAAGCATAGCTTCATTTGGCTCGCCACATGGAATGTTGCTTTCCTGGCTCCAAATATCATGAACACTAAATTCAATTACATAATGAACCATACAATGTGGATCCTGCTGGAACACTATGTGGGTCAGTGGGACTAAGCACAAATAGAATAATGAAAACCACAGTTAGTGTGCAATGCTCATTTGGGCTTGTTAGGAAGGCAGTCATGGGAGCTGTGGATACTATTAAACCACACTGATCTATTCTGATCCTACAAATGAGCTCTTGTAGGGTGCAAAGAATGATACACTCACCTTATATATAGGGGTGTAAGACAATAGGAAACCTTTAGTAGAGATCTCCCATACAAAACTTCCTTCTAAGCTTCTGGCCTCTCTGGCTCAGGCCCTCACGCTTCCGTGAACCAGCTTTTACCAGGAGTGGCAGGGTTACCAGTAACACTTTATGGTGACTATAGAGAGGAGCTTCCTGCAACTGCTTTCTCAAAAGGGAGTACGGTAACACAGAAGCAGCATGGGGTAGAAGCTGAATAATGGGATCAGTTTGCATGGGTTCAAACCATACATTTAGCAATAACTGCCTGTGAGATTTGGGGCAAAATACCTCACCTGTCTAAATGTGAAATTCCTCACCCAAAAGACAGATAATCTAGTCAAGAAATGAGCAGAAGACATGAACAGACATTTCTGCAAAGACATACAAATGGCCAAAAGACACATGAAAAAAATGCTCCATATCACATGGCATCATGGAAATACAAATCAAAATCACAATGAGATACCACCTCACACCAATCAGATGGCTAAAATTTGACTAGACAGGAAACAACAAATGTTGGCAAGGCTGTGGAGAAAGGGAAACCCTCTTATGATGTTGGTGGGAATGCAAGCTGGTATAGCCACTCTGGAAAACAGTATGGAGGTTCCTCAAGAAGTTAAAAATAGAGTTACCCTACGATCCAGCAATTGTACTACTAGGTATTTATCCCAAAGATAACAATAGTGATCCAAAAGGTCACCTGCCTCCCACATTCAAAGCAGCAATGTCCATAACTGCCAAACTGTGGCAAGAGCCGAGATGTCCATCAACAGATGAATGGATAAAGAAGATGTGGTATATACACATAATAGAATATTTCTCAGCCATCAGAAAGGATGAATACTTAGCATTTACAACAATGTGGATGGAACTGATGATGAGAGAAATGATGCTGAGAGAAAAAAGTCAATTAGAGGAAGACAATTATCATATGGTTTTACTTCTTTGTGGAATGTAAGAAATAGCACAGAGGATCATAAGGGAAGGGAGGGAAAACTGAATGGGAAGTTATCAGAGAGGGAGAAAAAACACGAGAGACTCTTAACTATAGGAAACAAACTGAGGGCTGCTGGAGGGGAGGTGGATGGGGGCTGAGGTAACTGGGTGATGCGCACTAAGGTGGGCATGTGATGTGATAAGCACTGGGTGTTATATGCAACTGAGGAATTATTGAACTCTACATATGAAACTAAGGATGTACTATATGTTGGCTAATTGAATTTAAATAAAAAAATAAACACGAGGTTCCTTATCTGCATAATGGAAATAATATAAATAATACTTCCCTCAAAGTGTTCTTATGAGATACTGATATAAGGCAATTCAATTTAATTCAATTGCTGATTTTTAGGAAGCACTCAGATTTAGATTGTTGTTGTCATCCAAGTTTTCATGAATAGCCTATTTCTCCATAGCTATAGAAACCACCTCAGTTAGGGGGACCAATCATACCAGTTTATCAAGACTGAAAGGTTCCCTGGGTATTGGACTTGGAGACTGAATCTGGGAATGTCCTGGGCAAACCAGGACATGATTCAACCAGGGTGAGTCAACCACCAAACTCAAAAGTAATCATGTCACCATGAAAGTTGCTTTTTTCCAATTAAAGTACTATCTCTATGATTTGTGTTCTTTGCACATCCTAGCAAAAAGGGGGTTGGGAATGCAACTGTAATGAATACCACCAGCTGTGAAGAAATAAAAACAAAAGTATTCAAAGAGTAGGTTTAAAAATTCCATGAAGACAGAATCCTTTTTCAGTGAAGAGATCTCTTAAGAAAGAGAGAGAGAGACTGGTTTTTTCCCTCTACATACTAAATTTTTTCAATTGTCCTTTTGTTTCACTGTTAACAGAATGGTTGCTAACACAATCCCTCTGATGGAAGCAGAAATAAGATGCTGATGGGGCTGCTATTATAGGGAAAACTACTCATGATTACCTTTCTCCTATGGGTGGCCACAAGTTAAAAAAAAAAAAAGAATTAACTGCTCTGGAATGGAAGGTGGGAGTGAGAGAAGGAAATGCTGTAAAAGACATTTGTCTAAGGCTGATCTTAGGGGAAATTTGTTCTCTGTTTTGTTTTGTTTCCTACCACTCTTTATTTTATTATTATTATTATTAATTATTAAACTTATTAAACTGTTTTCTAGGATATTAAACTGTTTGTTAGGATTGTGACACCCTCAAAAGGCAATTTCATGAAAAGACTTAGGCATAAAATATAAAGAATATCCTTTTTCTATGTTTTTCAGAATGAAAGATTTCCTGGTTTCTTTCTCTCTAGTCAGCCCTCCATCATTGGAAAGGCTCCTGAATTGCCCAAATTCATCCTTGATTTAGCCTAAGATATAAAGCACAACAGTTACCTCTTAATGGTGTGTGAACAGAATTCACTTACAAAGCTGGAAAAGACATCAAGTTCTTTCTTGCAGATGGCCAAATGCCATTTTACATACCTTAATAATTCTATTTGTGATATCATTATGTCAGACATTGATGTGCTAATGAAATTGAAAATAACTCTTAAGCAAAGAATTCTTTCTTAATCAGCATGTGACATTTTTCACTTTAAAAATATTTAGCAAGTAACTTACAGCAATAATTATAATTATATAGTGATCATGTTGCAGAAAATAGAATTGTTTTTCATGTAGTATCTCATATTCTCTCATTCATTCCTCACAACTATGCAGGAGGTATTCAAAACTTTCCCAGACAGATGACAAAACAGGGGCCACTAAAAGAAAGTATTTTGCCCAAGTCTCACTAATAGGAATTAGCAGAACGAACTCAAGTTTGACTGCTTCTAATACCGCAATCTCAACCACACATTACATTTTCCTGCTACTTAAAAGCATCTGTGCTAGATATGGTTCTCTCTCTCTCTATGCACACACGCGCACGTGCGCGCGCACACACACACACACAAATAACACAGTGTCCTCAATAAGAGTAAAGCCTTTAAGTATGGCAAAATACCATCACTGGAGAGTAGGTGACTTTGGGCAAAGAATTTAATATTACTGAGCCTTAGTATACTTGCTTAGATCTTGAGAATAGTAATATTCAATACAACTTTGTTGTTTGGATACAAAAAGGATGTATGCAAACTAAAAGAGAGGTTTGGTGCCTGTAATGATGCTATTTGGGCCCCACGGTCCAATCCAAGGTACTTCCATACGATCAGTTCATGCAGGTAAAGAGCTCCTTCCCATCATCTCAGATAGGAGGATAGTAGATAGGAGGGCTCTTCAGCTTTCTGGTTGTGCTGAGGAACATCCAATGGAAATTAATCTAATGGAAAAGCTGGCCTGTGGCAAAGTAAAGACTGTAGGCAATGAGTGAATATCTACTCCCAGAAAAAGAAAGTAGATAAAGGAGTGGTGTTTTAGTGAGGACATTGATCCAGAAAGATCTCACTCACATGAAGACAGGGCAGACAGGCCAGGACTCCTGGCCATTCTGATCCCAAACTCTCTGAAAATATTCCTCTTCCCCATTTTGGTCCACTCTCCTCTTTTCCTGAGCAAGTAACCTGACTCTAAGCCTCCATTCCCAGTGTGTGGCCCTACACACATATGTTACACTGAAGGGACAAACAGACAGTTCTACTATAACAAATAGAGATTTCAATACTCCATTCTCCATAATAGCTAGAAAAACCAGACAGAAAGTAATAAAAAAGAGGACTTGACAACAATAAACCACCTAGATCTAACAGACACATAAAGAACATTCTATCCAATAACAGCAGAATACACAGTCTGCTCAAATGCACATGAGACATTTTCCAAGATAGAAATATGTTAGGCTACATGTTAAATCTGAATAGGTTTTAAAAGACAGACATGGTACAAAGAAATCTTCTCTGATCATGAAGCAGTTAGAAGTCAACAACAACAACAACAACAAAGAAACCAAAAAATTCACAAAATTGTGGAAATTAAACAACACACTTTCAAACAACCAATAGATCAAAGAAGAAATCACAAGGGAAATTAGAAAATTCTTAGAGCTTAATGAAAACAAAAACACAACATACCCAAACTATGGAATGGAATGAAAGTGTGCTAAGGGAAATTTACAGCTATAAATGCTTACATTAAAAAGCAAGAAAGGGATCTAAAACCAATCACTTAATTTTATAACTTAAGGAACTAGAAAAAGGAGAAAAAGTAATGGAAGGAAGGAAATAAAAGATTAGAGCAGAAATAAATAAAGTAGCGATGAGAAAACAACAGAGAAAATCCATAAAACCAGAAGTTGGTTCTTGGAAAAGATGAACAAAATTGATGAGACTTTAGTTATATGGATAAAGAAGAAAAGAGAAGATTCAAAATGTTAAAATCAGAACTAAAAGTGAGGACATTACTACGGATTTTGTAGAAATAAAAAGGATTCTACAAGAGTGCTAGGAGTAACGGCACACCAACAAACTGGATACTTTAGATGAAAAGGCCAAACTCTTGGAAACACAAAACCTACCAAGACTAAATCACAACTTGAAAACATAAATATATGTATAACTGATGAGGAGATTTAATCAGCAATTTTAAAAAAAAAAAACTCTCTCAAAAATAAATAAATAAATCTTCAGAGGAAAAAAAAAGTAGTTACTGATAAAGAGAGACTTACTTCTGTCATTTTGCTGAAAAAAATCTCACAACAAAGAAAAGACCTGTACTTGATGGCTTCAGTGTGAATTCTACAAAACACCTAAAGAACTAATACTGGTTCTCAAACTTTTCCCAAAAAATAAAGATGGGGAACATTCCTAACTCCTTCTTTGAGGCTGGTATTTCTCTGATACTAAAGCCAAAGATACTACCAGAAAACTAGACCTTTATCCCTAATGAACACTGATGCAAAATCTCTGAGCAAAATACTAGCAAACCAAATTCAGCAGCATATTAAAAGGATTATTCACCATGACAAAGTGGAATTTATACCTAGAATACAAGAATGGTTCAATATACAAAATTCAATCAACACCACATTAACAGAATGAAGGAAAAAAGTCACACCATCATTTCAACTGATGTAGAAAAACCACTTAGCAAAATTCAACACCATTACATGACAAATACACCCAACTAAGGAGGAATAAAAGGAACCTGCCTCAAAATACATTCATAAAATATGTATAAATATTTCCTATAGGAAATAACTATATTCAATAGTGAAGGACTAAGCTTTTCTTCTGAGATCAGGAACAAGGCAAGGATGCTTGTTTTTGTTACCCCTTTTTCACACAGTATTGGAAGTTCTAGATAGAGTAATCAGAGAATAAAAAGAAATAAAAGGCATCCAATTTGGAAACAAAGAAGTAAAATTATCTGTTTGCAGATGATATAATCTCATATGTAGAAAATCCTAAAGATTCCTTTAAAAAATGTTGGAACGATAAATGAATTCAGTGAAGTGGCAAGATCCAAAGTCAACACACAAAATCAGGCATTTCTGTACACTAAAGATGAGTAATATGAAAAGCCCATGTTGGGCTCCCGGCTCAGCGGAGAGCCTTTCCCTTTCCCTTTGCCTGCCACTCTGCCTACTTGTGCTCTCTCTCTACCTCCCTGTCAAATAAATAAACAAAATCTTAAAAAAAAAAAAAAAAGAATTAACTAAGGGGTGAAACCCTTGTACAATGAAAACTACAAAACCCTTCTGAATGAAATGAAACATAATAAATGGGATATATATAAACATGCGATATGTTTATAAACTGGAAAACAGTATGGCAGTTCCTCACAAAGTTAAATGATGCAAAATTAAATATAATACAGCAATTCCTTTCTGAGTATTGACCTCACAAAAGTGAAAACAGTGTCTTGAAGAGATATTTGCATGCACATGTTCATAGCAGCATTGTTCACAAGAGCTAAAATGTGGAAGCAAGCTAAATGTCCCATCAGTGGATGAATGTGTAAGCGAAACGAGTATATATATTTACAATGGAATGTTATTCAGCCTTAAAAAAGAAGGCAGTTCTACACATGCTATAATAGGTATGAACCTTGAGGATATTATACAAAGTGAAATAAAGTAGTCACAAAAAGACAAATATGTATGATTCTTTTTATATGAAATACTTAGTCAAAATCATAAGATAGAAAGGGAAATAGTGGTTTTCAGCGGCTAGCAGAAGAGCGAAAGAGAGTGTTTAATGGGACTGAGTTGCAGTCTTGCAAAATGAAGAGTCCTGGACACAGATGGTGGTGATGGTAGTACATCACTAATGTATCTAACGCCACTGAACTGTATGCTTAAAAATGATTAAGATGGTAAACTTTATGTTTTACCAAACAGAATACAAGAATTGGAAAACTTAGGATCCACCTTTCTCAAACTGTCAGAAATAATTTCTCACACATCCTTCCATAAATGTGCAATGAAGACAAACAGATAGTGATAGTCTCCCATTTCATAAGTGAAAGGACTGTGCAAATGAAATGAACAAATCACACTCTCAACAGTTACCTCTGTAGGTTGGTAATCACCCATGTATCATCAGAAACTAGAATTTTAAACTGTGAATGTCATGCTCATATCAGCCCTGGCCCAGGGGCTGATAATTTCACGCATTTATCCATTTATTCATCAACTATTTTTGAATGTCTAGTTCATGCCAAGCATATACAGGAAGAATAGTAGTGAATGACACACAGCATTGCTTTCATAGACTACTTTCTGGGATGGGGGGAGAGGTATGAAGTCTTGAAAAATAAATAGATGTACAAAATCAGGTGGTTAAGACCTCTTGAGAAAAAAAAATTTGCAAAGTAAGGGAATGCAAAGTGGCTGAGAGTGCTATTTGAGATGGAATAATCAAGGATGATCTCTCTGGTATTTAGAAAGGCATACACGTAGGTTGTGGAGCGAGGGTGGCATGTGACTAAGAAGGACATTCCAGGTGGAAGAAATAGCTGCAAGAGCCCCAGAAACAAGAACATGATTGTTATGTTCAAAGAACAGCAAGGAGTTCTGTGTGATTGCTGTTGAGAGTAGTCAGAGACGGTATCAGGAAGGCAGCAGAAGGCTGGTTTGGGTGTTTGAAAGGGACACTATGATGTCCAAGTGAAGGTGTATGGTCACAAATTTGAGAGGCAGACAGCAAGGTTGTCTGTTCTTCTTGAACCATATTCCCCAGTTCAGGTCCATGAGTTTTTCGCAGTAGGTAAGATGGGCCCAGACAGCAGACTGCTGAGGTTACATGCAAAGGGTGCAATGTAAAATTGGGTGGAGGGTAAAATGATGACATTAACAGAGGCAGAAGACAGTAAGGTCAAAGGATTGGAAGTCCTGGTGAGGTTGAAGAATTGCTGGGTTTGTTGTGAATGAGTGTACATTACTTACTGAAATATAGGAGATATTGTTGAATAACGGGATTTTTAAAACTGAGTTCCAGAGTGGGTATGATGATTTACAATAGCAACTTCTAGGACATGACTGAGGAACCCTGGACTTTGGAGTAAGTTGGTAGTTTGATTTAAGGATCCTGAGGGTATTCTCAGGGGTTATGTGAAGAATCATGACTTGGGGAAATCAAAGAGATATTTGTAAGTGAAAAAATATTCATAAAAACTGTACTCTGAAGGGTTGAGAGCGCGATGTAGGCCATGTGGCCCAGGATTTGGCAAGGTCACCTCAGACTGGGTCAAACTCAGAACCAGTTCTCCTCAATGGGAAACCTTCTTCACTGTTAGCACCTGAACACTAGGCAAAAGGAAAAATCCAAGATTTTGCATGGCCAATGGCTGTCTCTGGAAGTATAGAATCTGATAGTTTTGCAATGGAGACAGCAAAAAATAAACAGGAGTACTGGTCACCTGGAAGGAAGAAGGAAAGGCAGCACACTCAATGTGCTAGAAAGAACTCGAAAACTGGCACCATCAGCAATGCCACGGACCTTCCCCCTGTAGCAAAGAAGTGCTTCTGGTTGGTGCTTCACTCATGGTTGTTAAAGGCTGCAGCGGGAGGTGTTTTGTTTTTTGTTTTTTGGGTTTTTTTTTCCCCTGTAGTCCCTTTCAGCAGTGATGATCTAGCAGTGATTAATTAGACAACACAATAATTGTTTACGCATGCCATGCATCAAGCACTAAAAACTCAATATTTGTTACAATATTTTATTTTTATGGTAGCCAAAAGAGGTAGAGAGTATTGTCACTTCCCACTGTACAGACAAGGAAACAGAGGTTGTGAGATACTAAGTAATTTTCTCCATTCATATAACCACTCAGAACTTGAATATGAAATCCAACATATTTGACTCCAAAACCCGTGCTCTGAACCTCCGTTCTTTACTGCTAAGCTCTCTAGAAACTAAGGTAAAACCAACCAAGAATGCAAAAGACTCATGAAGCAAGAACTGGAGTGTTTACGAAGCAACAATTTCCACTTCCTTCGTGCTTACTCAGAATAAAGACATATTGAGTAGATAAAATGGCAAGAAAGGACAAGGCAATTGGGTCTAAAATAACTCTCCAATATTTAAGTCAGTATTTATAAAAATCAAAATGAACATTTTAATAGGATTACCTTATGAGGCAATTTCGGCTGGTAATGTAAGGTGTTACTCTCATTTCTCCTCAGATAGCAGGAACACGCAACCCTTCGTCAACAGCTACACAGGATATATGGCAAAAAGATCTGGATGATTCATTAAATGCAAAGCTTTGGCAGCACATATGGGGAAGTGTTTATAAAGCAGTTTGGGAAACAAGACTGCAACAAATTCAGGTTAATATTCTTCCCAGAGCCTGCTGGTCCCCATCCAGATAGGGTTATAGACAGATACTTTATTTTGGAAATGCCAAAAATGCAGAGCTGTTACTCTTTGTTACTTCAGTTTGGTTCTGATCTTTACTTAGAGGAGCAAGCCTAATTTCTTTGTATCAGCACTAGGTTTTTGGATGGGTAATTCTAGAACATAGCACATTATCAACAAAACAATAATACGTACTTTATTTTAAGCTATGCAACCAATATTGTGAATAGGGAATAAACAGTGCCCACCCTCAGGCCATGAAGAAAATTGCCAAGACAGAATCACCGAGTGAAGGGGTAGAAGGCAGAATTGTTTTTACGAGGCAGAGCCTGGACTCCTCACTGGTTCTTGACCAATAACTTTTGCCAAAGAATCAACTTTACTTCTCATTTTGCCTCCAAATTTTACCTCATGTTACACGGGAGATTGTTATTTAAATTATACAAGCTACTCCAGATTTGCCAGGAGTTCTTTGTCACTCTCTTTATAGAAGAACTAGCTGAATGTTGGTTGAATTTTAATGGGGAAAAAAGAAACGGAGGAAAACATTGCTGTCTCTCTAGGTCATTGGGGTAAAGAGAATTTGGGGATGATGGGGAATCATGGACCTGAAAACTAGTAGGCAGACCAGTTCTGCTTATTTTTAATCTCGTTAACTCCACTTGGTTTGCCCCCTGACCCAGGCTGGCCCAAGTGAGTTCCAACAAAATCTAAGGAATGTCAGGTGATGCCTCCTTCAGTCAGCAACTAGCAGGAGCACCGGCCGGCCAGCCACACCAGCCTACTTTGGCACTGATGAAGGGTCTGATCATGGGACTAAACATCACTCCCAAAGTTCTTGGAAGACAGAGAAGTTTCTTCTGGCTGCCCAAGGCAGCTGTCATGGGAAGCAGAGGGCATTTCTGGGGAAGCCGTTTGCCTCCCTGCCCTTCTAGAATTGGCAGCTACTCTGGTTCCAGCCTCATACGGATTGTGGTAAAAAACCACCGTCACTGCTATCAAGTAAGTGAAGTATGTGCAGGAGGCTACATACCCTGCCATTATGCTGTCATGTTCCATCCACTCTCTGTGAGGGAATCTGTCCCTGGGTGTCTCACACAATCATGAACCAAGAAAAGGAGATGGATGGGAAGGTGAAGGAGGCACCCCGGGCATGGGATCTCACAAATGGAATTTTACCATCACCACCACCACAACCCAGTTATTGAGTTCTCAGCTTGGGTCAAGCTTTGCGCTAAGTGCTTTGTACCAATTATTTAACTGAAGTCTCACAATAACCTTAAAAGGCAGGTTATCTTGAGCCACATTTGCAGCCCCACTGGTCACGTGTTAAAGTTAGCAGGCTTTTGAAAAACAGCTTGACTCGAATCTGGCTGGTGAGACTGCTCCACTGTTAACCAAAACTCTTATTTGTTGGAGTCCTGCACAGACATTTCAGGATTTCCAGGAGCACAGTCCCTGTGTGAGCCAGCTGGCCCCAGAGGCAGCCAACATTCTTTGGGCTACACACCCGTGATGGGAAGCTGGAGTCCAGCCCTCTGCACAGCTGGCGTATGAGCAAGCCTCGATTTTCCCCCTGGAACTCCTTCTGTCTGCAGGTTTATGATGCTCAGGCCTTTCGTTAAATCAGGCTGGACTGTAAATGAGAATAATACTTTGCACGTCTACCAGGCCTGTTATCTAAAGTTTTAAAGGACTTTACAAATTATGGCAGTAAACCACCACTTTCCCCTAATAGAGATACTTCTACCAATATAGAAATGAGTAATAGTGCAGATTTACTCATCTGTTTGAGGGTTTCTCTCATCACTTAATCAATTAACAAATGAACCCTTGATGGCCTTTACTGGGGGGACTGAAGGCAGAACCATTCCTTCGTAGACATTATACAGGCCTTAGCAAAGCAATGTTTCCTTCATCTACCACATACTACTCTGGGCTCTTACATGGTAAGACAACACCTGCTATCACCTGATGTCTGCAACCTGAAAAGTTTCCTGCCATTATTTGCTTTGCATGAAAATGACTATTAGTTTCTTTTTTCTGCTCACGTGGGTCAGATATGTCCACATGAAAACTGTCTATACCATCAACTCCCAGAATGTTAGGAAACAGACCACAGAGCAGAACCACCTGGGTTTAAATTTCAACTCTATCATTTACCATCTCTGGGTCTTAGACAAGTTACTCAACCTCTCTATACCTCAGTTTCCCCAGCTGTAAGTGGGGGTAATAAAAGTTCCTATCTCGTAGATTATTGGTGAGGTTCAAATGAATTAATGCACTGAAATTTCTTAGAGCAGCTCCCAGCAGATAGCTAGCTCTATACAGACACTGGCTACTATTATAATAATGAATATGAATGTCACAAATGTG
This sequence comes from Martes martes, assembly GCF_963455335.1. Taxonomy (NCBI): domain Eukaryota; kingdom Metazoa; phylum Chordata; class Mammalia; order Carnivora; family Mustelidae; genus Martes; species Martes martes. The sequence goes on from NC_137892.1 coordinate 99,059,585, forward strand.
TACAAGAAGTAAACCATACTGTAGCTTCAGTACTGTTTGTTCCCTTTCCACAGGATTCCAAGAAAGCATTTGATTTCCATGTGGATATTCTCATTCACAATTGAACCAGGGAGAAAAATCACTCATCCAAGTGAGCAGATGCACTCTTCAGTTCTTTGTATAGATTATCTTCTCAGAATCAAGATGTGAATTTACGTTCTGTAGAAAATGTGATTTACCATGGTTTCACATACAATTTAAATGTGTTTATTAATCTTCATTTGTTTGCCTCTTTCTTAGCTTGATAAATCTATTTATCCTCATTTCCCTTACATCTTTTTCTGATTAAAATACCTTTTCAATTTTCCAGATATCTCTTTCTTATGCTTGAACAGTTTATTTTATACCAGAATTTCATTTTCTCTGCTCCTCTTCTCAAAGCACACTACTTTCTGTTACTATCAGCACTGCATTTTCTCCTGATTCATCACAGCCCCACAGTCACTAATCTTCCTCCCTGTTTCCAAACTTTGGTTCCCATATCTGGGCTCACAACCCCAACTTTCTTCTCTTTCCCTTTCTGTGCTCATATTATCTGGCTCCTTTATACTGGATTTCAGTCCTACTTTGTTTCTCCACCAGGATCATTTTCCCCTGAGAACTCTGACATAAATCCCTAAAACTTTAATTTCTATTAGTGGTCATTCCACACATCCCCGCCCCCATCCCATACGCCTCTGAGGGGGAAAAAAAGGCCTTCATCTTGGCTTCTATTGGATGTGTAACACTCTAAGACCATCTTAGGGAAAAATCAACATTCTAAGGACAATTCAACCAATAGGACAGCTCCTCCAACTACCCTAAATACAGTGCTGGGAATACTCCCATTTGGGCCATATAAATCCCAGTCTTTAATGAGGAGTTTCCTTATTCATTTCAAATAGACACTGACAAGTACAGTAAATTCCTCAGAATGAAATGTGACTGACAGATAAATAGTACCCAGGAGGATGAACAAAAAAAAAAACCCTATGGCCTCTACATATTCTGGCCAACCCATACAGCATTTTCTGGACAGTTCTAGAGCCATCAATGGGTCAGCACAGTTAGTGGAGTAGGCTGCCAGAGAGCCAGATGTTACTGTTGGAAATGCATCAGCAACACCTCGTGCACACAGCCATGGGTCTACAGAGGAGAGACTAGATGGCACATAAACTTTTATCCCTTTATGACAGCCCTTCAAATGACAATTGCTAGAAAACATAGGACCTTTGAACTTTTTTTCTCCTTGGAGAATCTGCATTAGACAATGGAGATTAGAAACAAAGAGATGTTAAATTCTTGATAAAATAAGAGGAAGAGACCAACTTTCACTCTGCAAAGAACACGCTTTTTGTTCCCTCTGAGAATGAAATACATTGTGTTCCATATTTGAGCTCAATAACGATTCGGAGCCAATGCAACTCCAGTCTTCATTGGGAACATTTTCCTTGGCATCAGTCTGCACATTTTGGATTAAACACTGTTCTCTCTGAACTGACCAAGAACTTAGGTAATGTCTTTTTTTGTAAGAACTTTACAAATACATTGGCAATGAAGTTAATCACACTTCGAAAGCTCCACTTTTCTAGTAATCACAAAACAATCGACATCATACACAACTGGAAAGAATACCTTGTGTTAAGATTTGCTTTAGCCATTGTTAAGGTATATCCATCTGTTGAAACCATTTACTGGTACTTGGAAATACAAACTAGCATTTTAGAACATTTACTGAAGAAACATGCTGTGTCTGACTCATAACACAAGGAGATTTGTCTCAAAGAAGGACTATGCGTGAAATTAGGTACTGGGACAGCATAAACAGCAGTCAATTTCCCTTAGGGATGCAATGGTCTCTTTCCACCTTCCTCCCTGCTACCACATTGGGCCTCTTCTCTGCCATTTGGTAGAAAAACTCTACAGATAATTGGAAATGTCACTGAAAAGGAACATTCCTCTCAGCACCGTCCCTGCTGTCTTCGAGATGTTTACCACCATTACCACTACCTGCAGCACCATCACTACAACCGTCTACACCATCCTCACTACTAAGCAACAGTCACCCTCACCACCACCACCAGCATCCCCCACCACCCTTATCACCATCACCTCCATCACTATCACCATCACCCCCATCACACCACTGCCATTATCAGCACCTCCGCCCTCCACCTTCACCACCCCATCATCATCAACACTACCATTGTGACTACTACCACCACCATCATTCCTGCCATCATCAACACCCTCTACACCCTCTATATCACCACTGCCTCCACTATCCCCATATCAACATCATTATTACCACTCTCATCACCACAACTTCCTCCCTTCACATCACCATCACCATCAAAGATTTTTCAGGACTTTTCTTCTCCTTTTCATTTTATTCTGCAGGTATATGATGTGCCTTTCATGCCCAGTTCCAGACCTATTTTCTATAACAGTCCAGCTAGCCAGAACTGGCTATGACTATCTATATTCCCCTTAGCTTCTTTGTGTTAATGTAATACTAGTACAAGCTCTTGGATATTTTATCTTAACATATTTTATTTTCCCTCTCACCATCCTTTTAGAACATAATGATTTCTTTGCCCATAATCAGCACTCTAAAGGAAGGTGATAAAAATTAAGAGGGTAAAATAGAAAAAAAAAAATCACCTCATGTTTCTCTTCATTTCTCTACCTCTCATGAGAATGCCTAAAATCTATCAAATGGTGAGACATTGAGCAATGGAAAAGAAACAAGGGATATGATTATACAATAACCAGGACATTAGCCATCAAATAAGCAAGACTTGGTTGTATTTATTTATATAACTTGTAGATCTTTCCTTATTATTAAATTCTGTGGACCTCTAGCTGAAAAAAGAAAAATCTGAAAAAATGACATCCCCTCCCCCTAATAAAAACCACTGCTAACAGATGGGACAGTAGGAGTAGGTGCAAACTGATAGCAACAAATTCTTGCTTAGACTTTCACCTTACTACCAACTCCCTCAGCAGAAGGACCAGAACAGAATTACAATTGCTCATGTTTACTCAAATCATACACCCACAGCAAATTAAAAAGACTGGCAAAGTCTGGGGCGCCTGGGTGGCTCAGTGGGTTAAAGCCTCTGCCTTCGGCTCAGGTCATGATCCCAGGGTCCTGGGATCCAGACCTGCATCGGGCTCTCCTGGGATCCAGACCTGCATCGGGCTCTCTGCTCAGCGGGGAGCCTGCTTCCCTCTCTCTCTGCTTTCCTCTCTGCCTACTTATGATCTCTCTCTCTCTCTGTCAAATAAATAAATAAAATCTTAAAAAAAAAAGATTGGCAAAGTTAGAGTTGTTTTTCTCAGGGAATCTCTGGCTTTATTTTTTTTATTTAGTCTGTCTACCTATTTTCATAAAACCTTTTCTTTGCATTCAATTTATATGGAAGGAGCAAGAATTTGGTAACTTAAGTCCTTTACTACCCTGCTGCAATGCTAGAATTTTCTCTCATTTGTGGACAGGATCTATTTTTACAAATCCCTTGAAATATGAATCACAATTCTAGATGCAGAAAAGAAACATTCCTGAAAGTACTTTATCTCAGCCATGGCCTCAAGGCTTCCCTTGCGAAGTTTGTGAAATCTAATGGGATTACGGGGGCAAGATGAAGAGAGAAGAGAGACTGTCAGCATCTCTCACATGAGATAATAGCAATAATTCTAAAAATGCTTTTGTCTTGTTGCAACAACTACCATCAGAGAGGCTCACATTTTCCTCACAGCAGCAGCATCTTTACAGACATGAATCACTGGAGAGAGCAGAAGATTGAGGCAGAGAAGAAGGTTTATATGTTGCAGTCCGAATACCTTAATCACCAAGGACTCAGAGTTTGATGGTCGCCTGGTTTTGCGGATTAAGGAGGAGGTTATTTGTTCCACTGCCAACTCTCTCCTAATAAACTTCTCCAACTGGGGTCCATCCACTCATTATCTGTTCAAACTGTTAAGATTAATTTCTTAGTCTATGCAATCAGAAAAGAAGTCTTGCAATGTGCTTCTTGGTTAATGTTGTGCCAGAAACATCAGGATCTAATGAATGGAGTTCTGGCCCGAAATCCAAACTAATCTGATTCTTTTGCCAAGTCCATCCCTGACTGACTCAATCACTATTCTTGATGAAATGGGCTTAGCATTGAGTGCCTTAGATCCTCAAATAAGTAATTAAACTGCCTTGACCTGAAATTCCTTATCTCGAAAATGAAAGGGTTTCTTATGTTATTGTGAAGCTGTAAGCTCCCCATAGACCAATCCCGTCCTGGTAGGAATGGGAGAAACCTGTGAGTTAGATCATCTTGTCCTCACCACATATGGTGAAGACATAATTAGCCTTTTGCCTTGATATACCTTTCATTTATTCAACAAGCACTGAGTGCATTCCTACATTGTGTGAAGTACCAGGATACTGTGATGATCAATCACAGATACACCTACTTGCCTTGTGAAATCTATAATCTAAGGTGGGAGCCATATATTAATAAAGTGACCACATAAATATACTGTTACTAGTTTGATAAATACAAGGAGAAAAAATATGATGCCACATGGAACATAAGTAGCTCTCCTCCCTCACACACACTCAGGCCAAACGTGATAGTGAGGCTGCTGGGACGAAGGGAACCGGAGAAAGTTTGCCGTGACTCATACAAGTCTACAGCAGTCAAGCCACAGTCAATGCTGTGGACACAGAGACACAGAATCAAAGCAACATCAAAGGAACTACTGAGTTCATGAACAAGGAGGTGTGACACACAGTCTAGTGAACAGATCTCTCAGAGAAGAGGTGGTCACTGTGTCACCATGTACGAAACAGCAACTAAAAGTTGTTTCTCTGCATGTCTAATGTGCTACAAGGTAGGATTCAAGCCCTGAGAATCAAGAACTTAGTGAGCACACCAAGGAGAGTTGCTGTTTGTCCTACTTTCTGTGTGATTTGTGGTGGTTAGAATGCATGACAAGCAGTACTGCCTTTACTAGAATTATCTTTATTCAGAATTTGTTTCCCTTTGCGGTTTCATACCATCTGAATATGATAAAATGTGATTTTGTATGAAATTATGTTTTTTTTTCACTTTTATTGATACCTGTGATATGTACAACAAATAGTCACTGTGCTGAAATGCAGAAGTCTGAGTTCATTACACCATCCGTTTGCTGGGCCCTCTGTCAGCTGCCAGAAGCAGACATGCCCGTGGGGATTACCACTGGGTCCAGATCATGCCTATCACTGAAAACTGGCTCCCCACATGTCAGAGAAGTTTAATTTAGTTTATAATTTTGTCTGGACTTTACATGCCTTGTTCCTTGCTCCCTCCCATTCCCTCTACCCTCCAAAGGACCAAACTTGTCCATCAATGCAGAGAGACAGAAATGCAAGAAGAGAACACTAAGTGCCTTTTCTTCCCTCATTTCTGAGGATCCGGAGTAATACTGTACCAGGAGGAAAAAGTTCTACTACCACTCTGACCCCCATTGCACTGCCTCTCTGTTCTTTCCCATTCAACGTCAGGCTTGACACCTATCCACTCCCAACTGCCTCTATTCAGGCTTTAGTCTACCACTCCCTGGACTGATTTCTGGTTGCAGCTGTCAAATCCAGCTCTGCTGTCATTGGTGAAGGCTCCCTCTGCTTCCCTGGTGCCTGCCTGCAGCTCCCTAACCTCATCAGGCCCATGCCTTCTCTCTCCCTCTGTGCCAGGACATCTTTCCACAGCAGTTCAACTTTTTTACACTCGGGAGAGATTCAAAAGATGTCTCTATTCTCTTGCTTCATCATATTTTGGCCTTTTTAAAAAGTTTGATGGTTTATGGAAGAAAGATATTATTAAAGCATTGAAACAACTGAAAAAGATACAAAACAGAACTGTAAAAATAACCCTAAATCATACCACTCAGGATAAAGCAAGGTTTAACATATTGATGAAGATTCTTCAGACATCTCTCTCTCTGTAGATGTTCTCACATGATTTATGACAACAGGTTTACTTGTATAAGAGCATGCAGACCAGGGTGATTGGTAATATACATGCTTTACTGCATGCCAGGAAATCAAGATCTAAAGCCACCTGATAAATGGCTGCGTAAGACTTCCATTCCCACCTGCTGTGTGTGTGTTTGTGTGTGCACGCGCATGTGTGTAATTATATATTGAAGGGCATTTGGATTATTTGGAACTCCTGAATGTAGCCATCTAGGAAACTGTGGAGGGTAGGACTGCTGCTTGGTGAATCATTTTGGATTCCCTTTTCTCCAATAGCCCCTTTGTATTCTAAAGTTGCACACCTGCTTCTCTGTCTTTCCACTGGAGTGGAGCATTTGCAAGGGAGAATCAAGATCCTACAGCTTGTCCATGTTCTAATCCCCAAGCCCAGATATATGTTATCTTGCATGACAAAAGGGACTTTGCAGATATGATTAAGGTAAGGATCCTGAGATGCTCCAGTCTCAAGATATCCCTATTTCATATGCTGGATTATCTTTGTGGGTCCAAGTAATCACAAGATTGCTTGTAAGGCAAAAAGAGAGGCAGAGGACTTAGAGTCAGAGAAGGAGATATGATGACAGAAGCACAGGTCAGAGAGAGAGGAAGAGATTTGGAGATGCACCTTTCTGGCTTTGAAGGTGGAGAAGAGATCATAAACCAAGTAATGCAGACAGCCTCTAGAAGCTGCAAAAGGCAACGAAACAGGTTCTACCCTAGAACCTCTAGAAAAAAACATTCTGCTGACATCTTAAATTTTAGAACTCACCATTTCCAAAACTATAAGAGAGTAAGTTGGTGTTGTCTTAAGTGCTTAGTGTCTGGTAATTTGTTACAGCAGCAATAAGAAACAAATACAGAGCCAGTCTCTAATTTTTCCCTTAATACTCTCCAGAGAGATTCAGTGAAACCATTATCCCCGATTCCTGGGACTCTGGCCCAAATATAAAGAACTAGAACATGAGTCTGAAATTCTCCTTTATAAATATTCTCTTGGAGTCCTGTAGATTATTAACCTAAATCACCTTAACTTCGGGAAAATGATCTCTCTGAGACATTGGTAAGGAAAAAAGAGTGCACCAGCCTCTCCATTACATCAGGCAAAGTTCCCAGGTAAGCCTATGGCAGACGTAACATCCCAGCTGTACTCATCTGCAGGGAGTCTTGAGGCCTCAGTTCTGCCTGACTCCTACCTTCCCCATGGACAGCAGGAAAAACAGACCCTGAACCACTGTTCAAACCTTGTTTGAACATTACAGCTCTCTTCAAAACCTTGGTACAAATTAAAAACCTTCCAGTGCTGGACTGCACAGATGTCCTTTTTTTTTTTTTTAAACAAGGTAAAGTAAGAGTCAAAGGTTCAAACATTTGAAAGAGTAAAAGGAATCAGCAAGCCTGGGGTGCATGCTGGAGTATATCAACTACAACTGTTTGGTTATATAATCCGCTTCTTAAATTTAAGATGAGGCAAAACGATCTCTCCGCCTGTGAGGAAAACTGCAATCCACTGCACAGATGAGGACCACAATGAGCCATTGTATTATATCAGCTTCTGGGTTCTTTGGTTGCAAGCAACTGATACAGATGCTGGCTAACTTATGAAAACAGAGATTTTATTGCAAGGGTGTATGAACTAGCTCTTGAAATCCATGAGATGCTGAAGATCGAGACTTGGAAAGGTCAGCAAGCAGGGCAGCTCTGGAGACCTGTGGCAGGAACTAAGACAGACACATTAGGGCATTGCCCTTGAGATGGAAAAGCTAAAAGATTTAAAGTCCAAGGGAAGAGTCATGTGTCCAGGCCTTAGAAAACTGGGGAGAGGAGATTGACTGACAATCCCCAAAATATAGCTTCCAAGGAGAGAAATTACTAAATAATAATAATAGTAATAATAGCAGCAAACAGTCTGATAATGTTTCATGACAGTCACTTGCTAGACGAGCACTTGCCAGACGTCACCTCACTTAATGCTCAGAAACCATATAAGGCTGCTTGGTTTCATCACTGCCACCACTTTACTAGGGGGAAACTGAGTTACTGGGAAGTGAGGTATCTTGACCAAAGTCAAAGAGCTGGTAAATAGCCACACCAGGACTTCAATGCAGGCCCTGACTATAGAGACTAATATTTCACTGCTATGCCACAAGGTCTCTCTGAGCATCTCCCAAGAGAAATTTGGGGTACTGGTATCAGGGTAATGTGGAAGGGCTGTGAGTGGGGAAAAACCACAGTGGGAGCCAAACTATCATTAGCATTTATTGCACATTCATTGACTACATGTCATAATGTAGAACAGAAGGAGCCCTTACCCTTGTACAGGGCTATTAAATTCTATTATAATATTATTATAATATAAAGCAAAATAATGAGATATAAGCTTCACGAGCATAAAATGTTTATGTCTTGTTCAACACTATGTCCTAAACATCTAGAACATGGTCTAAGGTCTGGCACACAGTTTGGTGCACAACAAATATTTGTTGAATTAAAAAAATACACGAAATACATCTGAAATGTATCTAAATATTTTAAAAAACGTTTTCAGGGGTGCCTGCGTGGCTCAGATGGTTAAGCATCTGCCTTTGGCTCAGGTTATGATCTCCAGGTCCTGGGACTGAGCCCCCTATCAGGCTCCTGGCTCAGCAGGGAGTCTGCTTCTCCTTCTGCCTCTCCCCCTGTTCATGTTCTCTCTCTATATTTCTCTGTATCAAGTGAATAAATAAAAATCTTTTAAAAAATTCAAATATGACAATCATATAGTATATCCGTGAGAGAGAGGCCAAGTCAAGACATGAAAAGACCAGAGAAATCATGGGAAACTTCCCAAGGAGGCTTTGGTCATCAGATATTAGAGATTATGATGACCACCAGTATTCACATGGTAGGAAGAACAATATAGCAATCTTCACTACTAGTTGATTTGGGAGACTTTTTTTTAGTACTAATAAAAGATTATTACTTTCTTTTGATTCTTATTACTTTTTTTGACTCTTTAAAGTAAGCTGCAAATGATCTGAAAATAAATGTTTGGTCATCTTTTGCATGTGGTTATAGAATCTGAAGAGATTCCCAATTGAGCACTTTGAGGGGCAGGAGGATGATGAAAGGGAAGGAGAGAGAGAACATAAAACCTATATAAAGATCTGATTTTTTTGGCCATGAAACAGGTTAAAGTACAGAGAGAGTGTTACAATTTTCCCTTTTACAAAACTGGAAATAGAACTGAATATTTCTGATTTTTCAATGAGCTGAAAATCAGATTCTACAGAAAACCTCCTACAGAAATCATTTCCCCTTATTTCTTCCTGGAGTTAGTCAGTATACATGCCAGAGACATTTAGGTCATCCCAGCTATCCAAGGCCAGCGTCTGTCCCAAGTGGTAGGTGCCCACATTTTACCAACTGTCAAATATTTTTGAAGAAACCTCCCTGGTGGGTGTTCAACCTAGAGAAGGGGATGGGGCTGAAATCACAGTAGAGATGCTTCTCATGAAGATGCTTCTCTGATTTATGAGCAGAAAGCAAGGGACTGAAATAAATAGATGCTTCCTTGGGTAACCATTGTCTTCAAGGGAAAGTACTGAAATCCAATTCATTTAATCTTTATAGATGACTGAGAAGAGGTATTCCTTAGGATAATCTCTATAATTATGAACTTCACTTACATTTTATAAGTAGCCAATACCCAGACTAAAGACTTAAGACCAAAGGAAGTCCTAGGAACCTCTATGAATGAAAAGCTCAACAAGAGATATCCACCACAACCCAGAAAAGGGATCTGAAGCCACCATGGGAACACTCTAAGATGTGTACGCCACATAATTTAAAATAGAAGAAATAGGACAATTTCCCCAGGTGGACTACAACCATTGGGATGGGTAACTCCAAAAAAGTAGAAGCTGAGAACAAGATAAAAATCTACAAAATCACCAGAGAGCTGATAAAACAGGGGGCTGTTTACTACACGATGACTAAAATAAGGAGGCATTTTTGGCATGAATTAAATAAACACAAAACTAATCTTTACAGTTTTTCTTTCTACAGCTTTAACTTAAGGGGTCACTTGAGGATAAAGATTGGTCTTATTCTTTGCTAGGTGCTCGTTTTCCACTATGCAAGCTAGAAGTAATAGATGTTCATTGAATGCTTCTTAGATAGATAGATAAATGGTAGATAAATTAAACAACTATTGTGGTCTATTATTTTGAAGTCCAAGAGACTTTAAAACTGTGTGTGTGTGAAACAGAGAAAGAAAGAAAGATTTTATGGATAGAGACTAAGTCACTTGAAGATGATAACAAATAAAAACATATGGTCTCTGATCATGATCTTCATGCTTCCCCAATACAATTCACCTCTTATATCACCTCTAACATCTGACTTCCAAAATAACTGCTAGCAATGTGATCCACTAAGCCAGGTTTAGTGACCATGGAGTGACCATGGAGTGTCCATGGAAAGAGAACAGTCTTTCCTTACCTGCTCAGCATTTTCATGACAGAGAATCTGGCTCACAAAACCTAAGGTATTCATTATCTGGTCCTTTCCAGAAAGAGTGCTACCCCATTAGTAATCACTCAACTCTGCCACTGTAGCATGAAAACAGCACAGACAATGAACAACCAACAGGCACAGCAGTGTATTATCTGCAGGGCACTGTGTGGAGAGCCCTGGTATAGAGGAAAAAGTCCCAACTCTTTCTCAGGAGTTCAAGGACATGAACAAGGCTCACTGCATGAAGTGATGGGTGCCAGATTCTGGAAGGAAGAGTAGGAGCTGGCAAAGCTGAGGAGCCCAGGGGAGCACATCCTGGCAGGGGCAACTGCACAGACACTGAGGTGACAGGAGACTGGGGTAGTCAGTCATCTAGAGCCGTATGGTCCATCCAGAACATGTGTTGCATGTGGACAGTGTACACAGATGGGCTGGAAAGATGAATTCCATTCTGCATGGATGTGTCTACACTGTCTACCTCCTTCTCCGTGCCTGCCCTAAAGCCTGTCTGGTAGTAGAGGCCCCATGGATGTTCATTCAGGCAGAATGAAAGTCAGGGTCTAGATCAGAAATATATGCATTTTTGTTTTTATAAGCACCAAAACAAGAGAAAGCCAGGAGTGATATGTCACTGAGACAGCAGGACATGGCCACTTAGGACCTGCCCCTCTGGGCAATGTCCTCACCCTCTCTGGTCTTCCTGAACCTCAAACAGCAAGGGTGTAGCTTACCTTAGAGCATTAAATATGCTCTAAGGTATATTTAATGTATATTTAACGAGGTATATTTAACGAGTATTAAATATGGTGTGGGTTGAGACAACTGCCTGGTACACAGCCTGGAACCTAAAGGCAGCAATTATCGTGAGTCTGTGTTATGGCTGAGCTTGGCAGCATCTCAGTGTTTGATATTATATCTCATCTGGCAGGGAAAACTGAAACAGAGCTGAAGACCGTGATGGTGAAAGCAGTGTGCTGAGATTCTGTTCTGGTTTCAGCTGGGATTGTTTGTTCAGTCCTAACAGCTAGCACGAGTCCTCCTCTGGGATCTTGAGAAATCACCAGCCACAAGGTAACCAAAAGGCAGGCAGAAACCCGAGCAGTCATGAGGGAGGCAGAGACAGCCTTTGTGGAGAAAACATTTGTTCCCCTTAAAGAAATGGGATGTTTGAAAAGAAAACATGCAACACCGGAGACGCAGACTCCAGCACATACACACATTTCAGCTACCACTCCCTCCAGACGGGCTCAAAGACCAAGCCAGTTCCATGATATATTTCTTTGCCAGGAACAAAACTCATTACAGAGAATGCTGTGTTCTCACACAAAATCAGTTTTGTGTTATGTTGTCCTAGGGTGGCTTGCGATTCCCATTTTCCAGAAAGGAGGCAACCCCTCTAATTCCTCAAATACATGATGCACCTAAAAGTCACGAAATCCAAATCAATTTGTAGTGGTGGGGGGAGGGGTTGTTGACTTTACCTAAAAGAGTGCCTGGAGTTGTTCCAGGCTTTAGAAATGGAGAAGAAAAGGAGTCAAAGGCACCCCCTTGTGTTTTGCATTTCTTCAAGTGGTCTAGACTGGAATAGTAAGAGCGTCTTGGCATGGGAATAATCTACATTCAAACATAACCCAATGGGCCCCACTCCGCAGGTGGCCTGGAATAAGAGCTCTGAAGAGGAACAATGTAGGCAAAGGCAGAATCCAAAAAGCAGAGTTCAGGAAGCCCAAGTGAAGTCACAGAAGACTCCCTTGGATATTCCTGTCCACCCTCTTGCAAACTCTTTCCTCTGCAAAGTAACTTCTGGAACAACCCACTCATGCTCTGATGACCATCCTGCTCCCCACTCAATGAACATTTCTTTCCCTCCTTGCTTGCCTTACTGACATCAGTGACATTTGTCCAAATTAACCAGCTTCTTATGTAAAATATAATTCCTAGTTAGGACTGGCTTTAATGGCACCATTGCAATTTCTGAGAAATATTACTTTGTATTCATCTAATTTTTCTTTATAAATCTTTTACTATAAATTTTTGAGTCTGTCATTTAAATTCCCAAAGAGATTATTTACTTCGCATTATTATTTAAACCAAATTTTTCTCATCAATAATAATACATTTTAGGGACTTAATGGATTTAGGAAATGTTTAATATTCTTAAAATATAAACTTTTATGTTCATATGCATGTATATATTTACAAAACTGTTACATGTTTAAAAAAATCACAAGTTATATGAGATTCCCCTTAATTTTTGTGTACTCACAGGAGATTAAGTTCTACACACCTGTGGTGTTTATTTTTGCCCCTTTTCCTATACAACTTTTTCAGCTATACAGTGGAAATCTATGTGCAATTACATATATGAAAGAAATTCTCCCATCACTGAACAAAGACTTCCCAATGCAATGTTCTTAAATACAGCAATGAGAGGAAAACATAAAAGTGATATGTTTCTACTATTTATAAGTTAAATCTTCTTGGTAAAAAATTGGTTATCTGCAAGCCAGAACATCTGCACAAGTTCCTTTCAGAGAATGGTCATGTGTGCAAAGCATGAATGGCTCTCTGGCCCATAGTCTTCATGAGTTATTCTTCCCCTGTTTGGTCTCATTATATAGATCATTACCATTTGTGAGACAGGATAGAAACAATTAGAACATAAGACTCTAGAGCCAGACAGGTTCTAATTCCTGCTCTGCACCTCACACTATGTGTCCACAGGTATATCTTGAGACAGTCTGTGGCACAGCTACTTCATTTGTACAACAAAGCGGTAGTTGTAATTACCTCACACTCAGGAAACCCTTTAAGATTCCCGTGGTCCACAGCAAGTGTTCACTGATGTTGGATTGCACGTACTTCTGCTTCATTTTCTTCTGCTACTGTCTATTCCATGAAATCCTTCTTCACCACGTTTGTAGTGATTGGCTTATCGATAATCTCAATATTATTACAATCTAGAATACTATTACCCTATGGGCCAACACCTATGGAGCCATTATCCTTGTACTTTGTGGTGATTTGGAAACTAGCATGATCACCACCACATGAAGCTGCCATCATTTCCCTGATGCAATAACCAAAGACAGACTGTCATAGAATGACATCTACCTTTTGTGAAACTCCAGCATTTATTTGGTGAGATTACTAAGGCAGGGACCACACAAAATACAACACCAAAATTTCCTGTTAGATCTACATGTTATAGTTCTCAATTCCCTCCCTCCTTTTCTATCTCACAATCTCTCTCTCCCCACCCCACCCCACCCCACACATTGAACTGAGATAAACGTGCGAACATTCTTACTTAACCAAGTGAAATAATTAACCCTGCAGTCAGTTCATAAACACAAGTGCTTATGAGCACTTGCAGACTCCTCTCCACACTGCTCAGCATTTTCTAGAATATTCTTTAAACACAAATAGGCTCAATTCATAAATCAGACATTATACTAGAGGTCATTGCTTCAGTTTGCACACCCTATCTTTTATCTTTTAAAAGCTGATATTCACATACATAATACAGTTTTGTATGTAAAACACAGCTGTCAGCTTCAGCATACATTTTTTTTATTTTATTTTTAAATAATCTCTACACCCAAAATGGGGCTTGAACTCACAACATGGAGATCAAGAGTTGCATGGTCTACCCATTGAGCCAGCCAGGCACCACTCAGCATAAAATTAGTAAATGCTCACAAGCATTTCTGTATTACTTCCTCACCTAAGGATCTTTTTGGTTCTTGGTGATCTCAAGTTTGAAACAATTTCTGCTGTTTAATGTCTCTGTGTATATGCCCCTTTTCTCCCCTTATTCTGGATTACCCCTTTTCTCGCAGTCTCTGTATTTTTTTTTATCACCTGTTCAGCCTTCCACCGTTCAGCCTTCACCTTCCATTTTTTAGTGCCACCTTGGTCACATTGTACCATTTTCTAAACAATCACTGTATAAAGTCATAATTTTATATTATTTCTTAAACATGTTGAATTAAAATGTATTTCTTAGTAGAACACTTTATCCTTTTAAAAAATCCTTCAATTTAGTTAATTTAGTTTTTTGAATTAAGATACAATTGACATATTACATTAGTTCCAGGTGTAAAACATAATGATTCAATATTTGTATATATTGCAAGATGAGAACCACAGTGAGTGTACTTAATAACTATTACCACACACAGTCACAACTTCTTTTTTTTTGACGAGAACTTTTAAGATCTTAGTTAACTTAGTTTTTAAAACTAAAATTGAATTTTTACTTACAGGACACCAATACTTATCTTTTTCCCTTAGATTCACTGGCTAAGAGTCCCTTAGGATAGCTGAGTGTCCTTTAAAATTTGTATTTAATTAAATAAATAATGCATGATGATACATTTTGGAAATCTTTATCTCATACCTTTAAATGATGTTTTATTATTCTGAAGTATAGTAATAAACCATAATTATTTCACCATTGATGAATATTTAG
This sequence comes from Martes martes, assembly GCF_963455335.1. Taxonomy (NCBI): domain Eukaryota; kingdom Metazoa; phylum Chordata; class Mammalia; order Carnivora; family Mustelidae; genus Martes; species Martes martes. Next base: position 99,074,587 of record NC_137892.1, read on the forward strand.
TTTTTCCCACTTGTAAGTCTGTGAATAAAAGCCTCAGTAACCATAAGTATCTATCCATCCTTTTTCAAATATGACAGTTTCTTTTTAAGGTAGCTTTATTACGTAATGTTTCTGGATTAAGGATTTTATGACTTTTCAGTACTGAAGTGAGAAGTGTCTTTCTAAGATGATCCTGCTTACATAAACACTAACATTTTCTAAATGAAAAAATACCCTAAGATATTTAAAGAAAGGCTTGTTTTCCTATTTAATAAAAGTTTTATCAGAAATGGGTGTTGGATTTTAATAGGTTTTTTCACTCACTATCTGGGGAAATGATCATTTTCTTTTATAATTATAATTATAAATATATTTGTAATACCTTGATTATAATACTTTGTATTAATTAACTTTATCTTATTTGTTGGTGATATATTGGTGGTAGATATTATTTGCAAATATTTTATTTAGAATTTTTGCACAAATATTCATGAAAGAGCTAAATCTTCACTTTTCCTTTTTTGTATCCCCTTGGTCAGGTTTTAGTATCACTGGTATGCTGACATTCTTCATAAAAATAATTTCCATCTCTCTGTGTTTTGGAAAGCTAAACGAGGTTGGAGTTGTCCATCTCACTGTATTAACCTCTTCAATGGTTTCGTTCAGATGCTTTGGGGGAAAGGATTGTATTCTTAAAACATTCTCTATTTCCTCTAGGTAATTTTTATCATTAAATATTTCTACATTTCTACCTTTCACATCCATTTTATCCAAGTTTTCTTTCTTTCTTTCTTTTTTTTTTTTTTTTGCTTTTATGGTTTTATTTATTTTTTTGAAAGAGAGAGAAAGCATGAGTAGGGGGAAGGGTGGGAGAGAAGCAGACTTCCCCTTAAGCAGGGAGCCCGAGGCAGGGCTACATCCAAGGACCTTGGAATCATGACCTGAGCTGAAGGCAGACCCTTAATTGACTGAGCCACCCAGGCACCCCTCAGCCAAGTTTTCAAACTTATTTGCATAGAGTTGAATAAAAGAGTTTTCTAAATCTTAACATTATTTCTCTATTTCTTCATTTTATTTTTAAATTTTATATGTGTGCCTTCTTTTCTTCCTGATTAGATTTTGGTATGTGTATTAATTTCTGCTTCATCTTTATTTCTGAACTTGATTATTTTGTATTTTTGTCAAATTTCAGAAATGTAATGCTTTATTAATGTATTTACAAATATTTTCTTCACCACTGATTTATTTTTTAGCTCTACAAGTTTTCCTTTGAGCACTATACTATGTAGGGTCTTATTTTTGTTATTTTAAAGATACTAGGAAATTTTCTTCTTAGTAAAACTCAATGTGGCTTAAGGTGGAATTTTTACATTTGTAAGTGGTAAGACTTTTGGTATTTTATTATTTATTTCTGGTTTTATTCTTTTGAGGGAAGAGACTATATTTGAATATTGTATACCACTTCTACTATTTTGGAGTATATGGGTTATCTATGAAAGTCTAATATATGATAGCATTTATAAATATTTCATGGGTACTGCCATAGATGACATATGTATGTGTTTGTGTAGATGCACACACTTTTGAAAAAATGGAAGAGATCTTCCATATTAATTATTCAGTTCCTGAGGTATCCTTAATTGTCTTTCTAATCTGCCTCTAGATTTCAGTCCACAATACTAATGTGTTTTATTAAACTCCCCTTGAAGAAGGAGTCCTTCATTTTTACTTTGTATGTGGATCTGCAATAATGTAGCTGACCTCATACCTTACAATGGATCTTATGAAAACGTCTGTATACCTCAGAGTGTAATTATTAGACCATTGGGTAAGCATATATATTCAGCTCTCTGTAGTAGGTAAACCAAAGTATTTCAATACAATTGTACCAAGTGGCACTATCTCTTGCAGTATGTGAGAATTCCAGTTGTTGAAACTTACCAACTCTTTAAATTTCTGCCTTTTAATTTTCTTTATTCTGCTATGTTAATTGCCTTTCTCTGATGACTAAGGAAGCTGAGCATCTTTTCATATTGGATATCTTATCATATGGATATCTTCTTTGATGAAGCGCCAGATAGTCATTGTGCCCGTTTGTCTATTAGGTTGCTTTTCTTCTGCCTCTTATTATTTACAGAAATTCTTTATCTGGACTGCAGTTTAATTTTTATTTTTTTTAGTTTTACAATCTTCTTGGTATTTCCAGAAACTTAAAACACCTTAACCCCATTTTTCTCTTTGCATTACTGTGACAGCATTTTCACTGTAGATATTTTAGACTCTCCTAAAAATCACTATTGCTATCACTGTTTTGTATGGTCAACAGGCAAACAATATTCATTTCTCCTATACACCTATTTATTCTCTCAATTTTTCTTTATTCTTATTTGCATTTTTTAATTTCCTTCTCTGACTATTTTCCTTCTGCCTGAAGAACTCCTTATAACTTACATATTTCAGAAACAAATTCTTTATTTTTTCTTTTGAGAATATCTTTGTTCATCTTCATTTTTTGAAAGATATTTTTGCTGGGTATATAAGTAACAGCTGGAAGTTATTTTCTTTTAGTAGTTTAAGAATGTCATTTTGTTGGTTTCCTGGGTGGCTCACTTGGTTAGGCATCTGACTCTTGGTTTTGGCTCATGTCATGACCTCAAGGTCATAGGATCGAGCTGAGCCCCTACATCAAGACTCTAAAGTTGGGCTCTGTGCTGAAGAGGGAGTCTGCTTCTCTGGTCTCTTCCCCTCTGCCCCTACCCTTGCTTGCTCACTGTCTTTTTCTCTAAAAGTAAATAAATAATTTTTTTTTAAATGAAAAAAGAATCACCTTGTTGCATTCAGGCTCCCATCATTTCTATTATAAATTCAGTGGGAAGTCTTCATATTGTTTCTTCTTCTTTCTTCCTTCTAGATGTCTTTTACAAGAAGAGCCAGTTCCTCCCCAGCAACCCACAGCTTCTTGAATCCCGATGCTGTATCATGCTTAGAAACCTATTCCTATGAAACTTCTTCCAGAAAAAGTGAATCTCTCTGAAAATGAACTACCTGCTGTTTAAGAGACTGATTTTTTTCCCTACGTCACTGCATACATTTCATCCTTTTTGAAACTATTTTTTTAATACTCTCCCTTCATACAGTTGAGGCACTGTCCTTTTCCTTAAACAGTATTTTGGAGTTGGCTAATTCTTATTTTATGTAGGACAAGGTAAGTGCTTTAAGTCCCAGTATCATTGATTTTTATATATTTAAGGACACTTAAACTGCATTACTGAACACTGATTCTGTTCTATTTTGTATTCTTTTATATTAAACATTATTTTGTTTTTAACATGTGAGTGACCTCTCATATGTCATAACTTCTCCCACATTCTGTTTGTAATGTCTAATTTGAATTATTCATTAGCAGAATTTCACCTCTTTTGTCCTTTTTCGTAGCTGTTTTTCACATTCTCTCTCCAAATGTCCAACAATTCTTATCTAAAAACTTACTATGTACAGTCCATTTTAGAGACCAGTTATATTATTTCTGAAATTTTCCTTATGTTCTACAACTTTCTCAAGAGATTGACACAATTTAATGTGTGTATAGTTTTCTTCACACTTTCTTATGTCTCCTTGTAATTTGCTAACCATTAGAGACCTAGTATCATGACAGCTAATTTTTTTTTAAGTTGGGATATAAATATGCATTGTAAAAGTCACAGTTTAGACAAACCTATACATTCATGTAAGTAGCACCCACTTGAGAAACAAAAGACTGTCCTGTCTCTAAAAGTGCCCTTGCACCTCCTTGTCAATCTCTTCCCTATCAGAAGCAAACACTGTTCTGATTTCTTTCCTCATAGACACATTTCTGCATGTTTTTGAACTTGAGGTAAATGGAATCATACTGAATGTACATTTTTGTGTTTGGCTTCTTTCACTCGAAATGTTTTTGGGTGCAACTAATGCATTTATTTGCCAGTAGTTCATTTCTTTTTGTTGCTGACAAGGATTTAACTAGGATCTAACTATGTCACAATTTGTCTTTCCGGTTTCTTGCTAATGGATGTTTGGATTGCTTTGGAGTTAAAGTTAGATTTAACTGCTCTTGTGTAATATTTCTCCATCACTTTGGTGGGAGAGGAGATCTGTAAAAACATGTACTGAATTTTGAAATATTTTTTAATCTTGCCATTTGCTTAAGAAAGTTTCTGGGTTTTCTTATTTTCTTCTTTTAATAATTTCATTAAAATTTAACTTAATTTATTTATTTTTAAGATGTTATTGTTTTTTGAGAGAGAGAGCACAAGAAGGGAGGGAAGGGCAGAGACGGAGGAAGAAGCAGGCTCTCCACTGAGCAGGATGCCCAACACAGGGCTCGATCCTGATCTGAACTAAGGCTGACACCTAACCAACTGAGCCACCCAGGTGCCCCTAAAATTTAATTGTAAAAAGTGATAGAGAATCTTCAAGAAATTCCCTTACTCTGTCCTCTTATCTGAACCATTAGGGTCCTACGAATCAAATGTATCTTGAGTAAGCACTAAGGGCTTTAGAACTTAGAAGTTTTAAGTATAATCTTAGCTAAGCATAATTGAAATAAAATTACAGATGAGTGCCAGGGTGGTTCAGTTGGTTGAGTGTCTGACTCTTGGTTTGCCTCAGGTCATGATCTCATGGTTGTGGGATCAAGCCCCGGCCCCCATATAGGGCTCCACACTCAGTGCAGAGTCTGCCTTGGGTTTGTTCTTCCTCTCCCTCCCCCTCTACCCCTCTCCCCATTTTCAAGCATATTCTCTCTCTCTCTCTCTCTCTCTCTCTCTCTCTATATATATATATATATATATATATATATAAAATAAATAAGTGAATAAATAAAGCCTTAAAAGGAAATAAAATTGCAGAATTAGTTACATACAGGTATTATTTGGGCTATTTTTTACTTTTACTGAGATATAATTTAGAGTCAATAAAACTCACTGATTTGAGTGCACAGTCTAGTGAATTTTGGAAAGTGTATAGAGGTATGTAACCCCTGCCCAAATCAAAATATAAAATAGATGCTTCACCCTAAAAAGTTTCCCTTTGCTTCTTTGTAGTCCACCTCATTTCTCAACCTCCAGCCTCAGGCATCCACTGATATGCCTTCTGTAACTACAGTTCAACTTTTCTAGACTGTCATATGAATGGAATCACATAGTACACAGTTATATTGTGTTTGTTATCATTAATTCAGCATAAAGCTTTTTAAAAACTTTATAGTGATGTATTTTATACATCATAAAACTCGCCTATTTCAAATGTACTACTCAATGGTTTTTAATGTATTTACAAACCTGTGCAACCATCACCATAAATCAGTTGTAGAATATTTTCATCACCCCAGTGAGATCCTTCATGCCCATTTACTGTTCATCCAATTTCCACTGTCTGCCCCAAGGAACCCCTAATCCACCAGTTGACTCTATGCATTTGTCTTTTGTGGACATTTCATATAAATGAAATCATACAATATGTGGTTTCATGTCTCTAACTCCTTTTACTTTGCACACTATTGTTAAGATTCATCCACGTTCTTGATTGTATTAATATTTTGCTCCTTTTTGCCACTCATTTTATCAAAATGCACAGTATTACTTAATTTGCTTATCTATTCAACTTTGGATAGTCATTTCTAAGTTTGAGGCTATTATGAATAATGTTTTCATAAACACTTTCAATCCTGCATGTGAAGTATGTTTTCATATTTGGGGGTAAATACATAGGAGTGAGATTACTGGGTCTTACAATAAGTATATGTACAACTTCATAATACACTGTTCTACTGGTTTCAAAAGTGGCTGTACAATTTTACATTCCTTAAGCAATATATAATAGCTACAGTTGCCCCATATTTTTACCAACACTTAGTGTTGTCAGTCTTTTAAATTTTAGCAATGGGATCTCTTTCTATATATATTGATCTAAATGTCAATACAATCTCAATCAAAATACTAGATGGCCTTTTAAAGACCTAACAAGCTAAAATGCACTGAAACTAGAAAAGCCAAAACAATCTTGGAAAAGGAAGACAAAATTGAAGGACTTACAGTACCTTATTTCAAGACTTACTATACAGATTTACCACAAGACATCGTGTTGTTGGCCTCAAGACACACATAGATCACACTTATGTGGTCATTGATTTTCAACATTAAAGGTATTTGAATATTCATTCATTCATTCATTCATTCAATACTTACTGGGCATCTTCTATATACCAGGCACTGTAACAGGCACTGGAGTTACAACCATTAACAAAGCACTAAAAAAAAATCTCTATTTTCATGTAGCTTACATTTTGGTAGGGGAAAAAAACAATTATCAAAATAAAATTTTAAAAATAATTAACATGTTAAATAATCAGAAGTCCTTTGGGGAAAATAAAGCAGGAAAAAGGGAGACAGAGTGATAGGGATATGTTTGAAATGCTGCAGCCAGGAGAGAAAGCTACCTATGTAACATTCTCGGTAGAGGAAGCAGGATGTGCAGAGTCCCCTACGTGATATTTTAAGGAGAGAAAGCAGCTTGTGCGTATTCTCTGAGGTAGGCTTTGAAGGAGTGAGTGCACTGTGAACGACTCTGCACAGGGTCAGGAGCCTCGGCTCAGGGAAACAGTCTCACCCAGCTCACAAGGAGTTTAGTTTTGACTGCCTGAGACAGGAAGCTACTGAGTGTTGGGACTGGAGAGGTGGCATCATACACTTAAATGCTTTCATTGACTATGGCCAAAATAGTGAGAAGGGAAATCTAAGAAGAGAAGAAGGGAGGGCCAGGGGGAGGTGAGAAGTATAGCCAAATCAAAGATTAACCCGGCCATAGGACCTACCACTGAGAGTGTAGAGTGTTAGAAAAAAAGAAGATAAAAGATACAGATAAACAGGTGCTAAAGGGAGAGGAGGTCAACTGATCACAGCATAAAAGGAAAGAAAGAAGCTAAAAGAGGTTAAGGGAGGATTAATTTTCAAAAAGCAGAGCAGGATCGTATCAAATGCTTTGTAGAGGATGAGCAGTACAAGGCTGGAGGAAGACCTGTGAATTTTAACCATATTTTGCTATATGATGAAATTCCATAGCATAGTCTCAGTACCATGGTGGGATTTTAGTGGCTCTGAACAAAGAGGGGCAGGGGTACAAACCAGTTGCTTAAGAAATTTGCCAGTAGAAAAAGGGGCAATAGCACAAGCTAGAAGACAGTGGGGAGAAATGAATGACGATTTCAGGATAGGCTAGACCACAAGGGTATAAAGGCTGAGAAGAAAGATCCAGTGAGCTGGGAGTAACTGAGGAGGACAGAGAGAAAGCAGAAGATTGGAAGGGGCTGAAAGGGGTGGGTGGGGGGGGGAATGGCTAGGAAGTAAGCTTTCTAGAATCTCCTAGACAATTCCAGAAATCGCCTTGAAGATACGGTTTCTTTTTATATTTTGCAGTGTTTGGTGTATCCTCCTAAAGTACTGCATTCAGAAATGCATCATTGCCACCCACATTTCTCCCAGGGCACAGAACGGGTCACCTCAAAGAGGTTATCCCCATCTTACTCTTAGCTGAGCTCGCCTTCTGCATGGAAATCTAAACAGTATGCAAACATTCCAGGAAGATGCCCGTCAGTCTTCTAGAACGTGTCTGCTATGTGCTGCCCAGCTGAGATTTTTGCTCTGTACTGGGCACTGGACCTTAGTGCTATGAATAGTCTCCACCTGGCGCTGTGTGAACACCTCCTCTGTGAGCCGAGGGAGGTGCTGTTCTGCTCCCTGATACACAACATCTGGGCCTTGCTTCACAGGGCAGCCTGGTTTCTAAGTAGGAGGTAGGCAGGAACAGCTGAGAAAGACTTGGGGATTTCACCCCCCACATACACATCCTTCTTTAATTTTTCCTTAAAAGGCTCACACCCAGTTTCATTTTCACACACAAAGAGGTCCTTTGTGTTTCATTACGACCAAGTCACAAAAGTAAATGTTTTCCTTTGAAAAGAAAGTGGGTGTGGATGATGGTTGCTTGGGTGGAATGTGAACAAGGACTTTTCCCCCAGCAAGCGGAACTCCAAAGGAAAATGAAATACTGAGCTCCCAATTTGGTGACAATGCTTTCATTTTAATTTTTGTTTGTTATTTTGTTTCTTCTTGATCTATAAGGAATTTTGGAAATATTTTAAATTTAACCATGTTGGCTAGAAGGAATTCTTAAGCCTCTGAAATGAGTTACACTGCTATATAGAAGCAAAGTCTTCTTCATTCTCCTTTCTTTCACAAGTGGACGCTCAACTGAATTTTCAAATATGTCTGAATATCACTGTAATATGTGGAATGTATTTTGTACGTGGCAACTCAAAGCAAGTGATCAAACAATGAAAAAACAAAACAAAGCAAAATAAAAGTGACCTAACCAGATACAGCTCAATGGCACTAGAGCAGATCAGTTCCTATAACTAAAACACACACTTTGGTTTCCTTTCTACCACTACCCTTTTCTGGCTGACCACACAAAGCATGAGGACCCTGCTTTTGCAGATTGTGAAGTAGACAAATACGTGGAGTTAGCTAACTCCATATGTGATTTTTACATACTTTACATACGTGACAACATGCCCCCATTCCCTTGTGCTTGTGTTCCCTGAAGACCGCATACTCTCCCCTCAATCTTTCTTTCCACCTAAACCTACTTTTGAGAAAGGATCTTAAGAATATTAACTTATATGTAATCATTAAGTCCATAATGTTGCATGTCACAGCAACTTTTACACTGAACATGGAAACAACACAGCGAGGGAAGCCAAAGAGCAAAGATTTAAGCAATATTGTATGGAACCAGCACAAGCTTTCATTTCCTGAGGACAGAGACTTTCTAGTACATTTGAAAAGACACATCAGCATCTTCCTACTCTGAACAGTCTGCTGCATGGGAAGACTTGTAAACAGGCCTTTCCATATGAAGAATGAAAGTCATTAATTCAACAAATGTTTTTTAAACATGCCTTCCTATGGCTTTGACTTTTTTCCCTGAGGCTCACATTTTATATCATGATGGAGCATGTAAACATGTGCGCGCACACACACACACACCCCTATTCTGACCTCGGAAACTGTATTTTCATTAAAAAGTACTTATCTCACCCTGTGCAATGCATTCTGATATTTTCCATTCTACTAAATTTATTTCATGCTCATCACATCTCATAATATGGATATCATAACCTAGTTTTAAAAAGCAGTGTTAGACTCTTGGGACCCTGTATCAGGCACTGAGGACACACGCCTACCTTCAATCTTCAGTGTGGCTGCAGTCCAGAGTGGGAGTTACTCTAGAAGTAAAGAATGATAATTTGTGATACATTCTCTGGAAGTAACCAAGATGGAACTCTGATAAAATTAGGAAATATGTCTTGGAAAGAATGGTCAGAGAAGACCTCTTTGAAGAAGAAAGTAAGCTGAGACCCAAAGGACAAAAAAGAGACAGGCATACCAAGGGCAGGGGGAACAGCATTCCAGGGAGAGGCGACCACATTCCAGGAGGCTGGAAGGAGCCTTTTGAAGAACTGGCAGGAGGCCAGTGTGTCTCCCTGTAGTGAGAGAGAAGAGTGGGTTAGGATATGAGGTTGGAAAGAAGCAGGGGCAGTCATAGCACAGAAGGATTTGGAGGCGATGGTGAAGAGTTTGGATTTGATTCTAAGTGGAGTGGGTAGCTCCTGAAAGATTTTTGAACTGAATCGGGTTATGCAGCTGAAGTTATTGTAAATCATTCTGTGTTTTGACCTCCATTGTTGAAAATTCCAGACTGCATTTTCAGAAGCCTGCCAAGTTGCAGAGGAGCTCACTGGCTCTCCAATGATTTTGGAGGAAGCATGTATGAGTTGAGCTCAAGTAGCCAATGAATAAATGGAAGCATTCCCTTTGGGAATGGAAATGTCAATAGTGGCAAAATATATATATTGTCTCTACCCAAATTCAAGTGCAGTTGAGACATTTCCATTCAAAGGCACAGTTTTTTTTAATAGCTGCATAAAATTGTTCATACTGAATCTTTCCAAAGTGGCACACGGTTTGCGACTCACAAATTTCCATCTCCCCAACCTGTATCTGGACAGCTGTGCCTAGAAAAATAGGTGAAAGATTACATTTGCCAGTTCTCTTGGTATTCCCATTTTATGGCTTTTGTGGGAATGCAGTTCAAGCTTGCCTGCTATTTTATTTAATATGCCTCCTTGTAAATTCCAGCTCTTGACCATGTAATTAATCCCTGTATGGAAAAAATATTGGCATTTGTTCCTGCAATACCTGAGCTGCATCCCAACAGAATTACATTCATCACAGCCCTTGCCATTACTCTACAATTGCTCCTTACAACAGTTTTACGTACCACACAATTAATACACCAGGACCCTGCTCCCAAGTTTGATGTAGTTACTCAACCATGACTTTCATTTATTCTTCCTCCTCTCTAGTCACTGAAATCCAGGATCTTAAATAACAAGCATCTTTTATGTAACTCCTAATAAAGGTTACTATTTAACTTTTTAACTTACCACAGAGAGTGGCCACTAGAGTAAATACTATGGTGAGATTCTGACAGCTATAACTGATAGAAGACCTAGTCTCTGACAGTTATCCTTGGCCACCAGACTCTCTTGCTAAGTTCTTGTAGCTTCCCATGCTACACGTCATCTTGTTTAGTCATTTCGTCTTAGTGGTTACTTTTTTTCATAGATGTATGGAAACTTGTTTTCCTTTACTACACCGAAATCCAAATGGCTGGGAATTTTAAGCACCACTTTCACAAGAGTATTTGCCTCTTCATATGGAGAACTTTTTATGATAAAAAGAAAATCCACCTGCTTTTTGTCCAAAAGGTGACTGGACAAAACTCTATAAAGTCTGCCTGTCCCTGACAAGTCCTCTTGTAATGAGATCTTTACTATACATATATAAGGCCAACTCTGCTCATTATGACATGATATCTGGAATGAGGATAATACTTACACTACTGGCATTGATTTGATGGCAAAACAGTCAAACATTTCCAAAAATTCACATTTGTATAAGGAACCTGATGAAAGATCATTGGCTTTGCAATAATGTCTGGAAATCAGTATTTTGTTTTGTTTTGTTTTTTATAAAAGCCCAAAGAAGAAAAGACTTTTTAAATTGTTACTATCTGGAAATATACCCTAGGATTTGGCAAATACATACACTAATGAAGAACAGCTGTATTTGGGGCAAAATTATGAAAGTAAATCACACATTTGACTGGTTATGTTTTCTTTAGGATAGAGATCACTATAGAAGATACACTGCCAACCCAAATGTGGATGGATTTTAATATGTTTTTGTAATATATAAAGTTAAAGACTGCTTTGTGAAAGCTTACAATTATTTATCAAATTAAATCTATTTGTTAAAAGGAGTGAATATATTTTCTTGATTGAAAGAGAGAGTAGAAATTCTATGAAGCACACCTGAGTGCAAAATTTTAAGAAGAAAAATGGTGATGAAAATTTCTTGAGGATTTTCTAGTTTGTCATTTCCTGTAGGGTATCTTAAGGTCTGGAGAATGGTTCTGTTAGCCATAACACAAACACTTAAAAGGAAGCAGGTATCAGTGTAAGGATACATTTACTTCTTCAACTAATATTATTTGATCATTTACTATATTTGAAGTAACGGGAGGTATAAAGTAAATCTGACATGGAATGTGTCTTAAAGGAGTCTGCTTTGTAGGGAAGAAAATACAAATAAATATGAAAGAGTTAATCAAAGATGATGAGTTTATCACATCTAAACACTGCAGTGCATTTATTATGGATAAAAGAAAACTATCATCATCAAAAGATTTCCTTATTAGTTTTAGGGAATTATGAGAAATATATGTGTCGAAGTGGCTAAATGTTAAAAACTATTTTTCTGGACACTATAACAGGATCTATGCTTTTGTATTGTGAGTTGTTTTACATTTTTCAGATTGTACATTTATAAGATTAAATTCTTATAAATGTTTTCCTTCAAAATCTATGAATATAAAATTATAATCATTTTAACATATTTTAAACCCTGAAAACAAGTTAGAGCAGGTTTAAAAATTGGACATCTGGAGGACAGCTTTAGAACAAAGTCTATCCCAAATGTTATCTCATCTATAGAGAAACCCATCAACATTCTTGCCATAGTGAAGGCATGGCCCATGGGGCAGGCAGCCTGCTTAAGTAAGGCTTTGGTGTATAAGGCTTTTCAAAGCTTATCCAACCAAGATGTATGTGCATGTGTATATAAAATTATTAATGTTAAATATGGCTACTGCACACTGCTGCTGATTCAATATTCTCCCTAAATCTCTTCCTAAGTGTTCCATAAACCTGCATTCTCCCCTTCCATGAACAAAGAGTAGGAAAGGAACCCACTTTTGCAGGCTAACTCTTATTTTACAATATTCCTCATTTTATAGCAGCTGGGTTGAGAATTACTTTATAGAAACTTATTTACCTTCATGTAATACAGGAAAAATATCTCTTATTAAAAAACCCTAGAAAATTAATTTCCTCACTGCAAAGTCATAAATTGCTAGTATCAGGGGTTGTCTCCCTCACTCTGGACCTTACCCTCTTATTGGGCCAGTTCATCCTTTACTGACCCACCCACAAGAATCAGCTCCAGGACTAATGATCCCAAGAATTGGGCAAAAGGAAAAAATGAGCACCTGGATGACCTCTAGAACACTACCATCTGTTCACCTTCTCTACCCCAGTTATTGTTCTCTTTGCGGGTAAGGAATCTCCCAAGAAGGGGAAGATATATTCCTCTTCTTCCAAATTAGAATGCTTTGCCATGAAAAGAATGTTTCCCTGGGTGGTTGGTAGAAATTGAAACCCTTTTTTAAAAAAGTGGAACTATAATTACATACATTAAATTGCATTATGGTTTGTGGTAAAATGCTTTCAGAGTAACAAACAGCTAATTCACCGTGGAATTTCTGGAATACAATTGAAAATAATAGCCATGAAAATGCTTTTCTTCAGCCATCAAAGAGCCTGTGTTAGATTGCTTATGATCTGATTATCCTCAAGAGAGATGACAACTACAGGGTTTTGTAGTTTGGTCCCGTTCAGTGCCATGGCAATCACCAAGAACCCATCTTCCAGTGAGGCACACCAAAGGCAACCTGCCGCCCCAGACCCAACCTGCACCTCCCCCTTCTAGGAAAAGGGTGCTGTACAGGCAAGACATTACACCACTTTACATTCTTCCTTTTATTTCAATCTGCTTCTCTAAGGCCAATTGTCACTGTTGAGGGCAAAATCTTCCAATTTTATATTATTAGAAGTGGGTTGCGCCTGAGGCAGTTACATATTGATGAAATCTTAGTCATTACCCACATGTGTACATACTATCTGTCTCCGTTCAATTTTCTGCTGTCAAGAACATGGAGAAGTAATGTTAAAATTCTCATTTTCCTGAAAGTAAAGCAGATATACACATCTTCTGCTTTTTCTGCAGTAGAATTTTGATCTGATGAAACCATAAAAGCCAAAAACTTGTGGGGACAGTACAGGCATAATCATGCTCCAACTTTAATACCATTATTTTCTTGATTCTATGTACACCTTGAGAAATCCCTGCTGGTGCTTTGTGACTCCCATTTATTTTTCTTGCTGTAGCTGAACATACGTCATTCCAACCCTAAGCCCTTTGACTGTCTGTTAAGACATTTCTCAATCATCACTAATATTTTTCCATGTATGATTGAGTTCTTGGACCCCAAAATATAGTAAACAAAAAATCTTTCAAAATGAGAAAACGTAATGAAATTGGTTAAATACAAATAACCAAAAGAAACTGTTCAAAAATGGGGAAAGAAATGACAATGGAAAGCACAGGATGTGAAACCAAGGGCTTGGACAATGCATTTTTAGAAGATGGTCGTTCAAAAGATGTGTCCAGGCGGGTTTGGAAAGGGAAAAAAGAAGGCAAAGGTAGCAAGGTTCTTTCTCACTTGGGAATTCTAAAGAAATAACAGGAAAAACATTAGAAATTCTGGAAATCTGGAGGAATTCTTCACTTACACAGTCGAGGAATGAGGTCGAGGGACGGAAAGGGAACTGAGAAGTGAGAGTCCTCAGGGGTTCAGGCTTTCCAGTCTCTCTGTGTTTTCATCTGGAATACATTATTCTGAGATCCTTCCACACTAAATCCAGAATCTCCTTTCTGAGCTTTAAACTATATCTGCTTTATACCAAGAAAACTACTGTAAAGTTTTCAATTAATTTTAAAGAACTGTAGTTTTATGTTACTTGGAGAAATTATTTTTTATTGAAGACAGACTAGTAGAAAGTCTAGAATATATCTAAAATACACACATGCAGAAATCATGTATGAACACTGAAAGGAAAGTGAAAAAACTGGATGGAATGCTAAGATCAGGAAAGACATTTTCAGTTCTATTAGTGTTATTCCACAGATTTTAGGCAATAAATCACAATTTCAAAAAAGATTTCTCTAACATATTATTTCCATGCCACTATGGTTGCTTTGTTAATTCAAGTCTTTAAAAATACCTTCTTAATGTCTATTTTTTCCTTCACAGGCTACCTGGGGGTTAGCCACTTTTCTTGCTTTCTTGGAGAACTCACCACCATCCATCCTATTCCTTTCTTGTCCACACTTGAACCAGAATGAATTTTTCAAAAGCAGAACAAAACAAGAACAATAAAAATGTTATCCTGTTGTCAGTAATATCCTACTGATCTTAAAATAGAGCAGAATTCTTCAGGAGGATTACACATCATTCCACTCTGGCCTCATCTCCTGTACCTCACCTCGTTCTTCCATAGACTGCTGTAACCACTCTGGCCAACTGACCTCTTCTTCCTTCCTCCCTGGTCAGACCTCCCCAACAGTCTGAGGAACACTCTTCACCAATGCCCCTCCTCATGACATTAACTATGACTCATTTGTCAGATCTCAATTCAAATACCACTTTCCCTTAGGGAAACACTTTCTTAGTGCCTCTCAAACCACATCATACCTCCCTGTTTTTCTCCTTCAAATTAATCCCAGTTGATCCCTGTGAGTGACATAAGAGGAAGGTGAGTTCTTACACTGCTGGTGCCACAGAGACAGAGGAGCCTCTTCAAGGCCTTCTCCAACTTTGCCTCTTTTCACTGCCTTATCCCTACCTTGATTCTAGGTATTCTTTAAGGATATTTTCATATTTTTTAAAAAAGATTTTATTTATTTGACAGAGAGAGACACAGCGAATGAGGGAATAGAAGCAAGGGGAGTGGGAGAGAGAGAAGCAGGTTTCCTGATGAGCAGGGAGCCTGATGTGGGACTCGATCCCAGGACCCTGGGATCATGACCAAAGCTGAAGGCAGAATGCTTAACAACTGAGCCACCCAGGCACCCCAATACTTTTATACTTTGCTTGAAATAAATACAAGTATTTTAAAGCATTCTAATGGTCTTTTCTTATAAACAAAGAAAATGCACAATGAAAAGGCAAAATATTTATAGAATTATAAATCATAAATTAGAAAAATCCAAAACCATAATTTAAATAAGCAAACTCTCTTCTCCTGTACCCATTTCACCTTCTATAGTTATATTTCTATTAATCACTTCATCCTACCAATTATCTAAGCAAGAAACAGAGAAATATCTTACTTACTCTTGACTCAACCATATCCAGTCCATCAAAATGTGGTATTTATCTTGTACTCTCCATATTTTCTGCTGATTGCCTTCTCACTACTGTATTACCTAGCATAGATCCTGTCAGATTTCTTACTAAAATTTCTTCTCACAAAAACTCATCTGACTGCCATACCCCACTTCTCCAAACTCCCCACTACTCTCTGTTCTCCTAACGTTTTGAACATATCTCTACTGTATCTGACTTTCCCAAATCCCTTATAGTCCTCATCTATAAAATGGAGGTTATAAAAGGATGTCAGTCTTTGAGTTGTTATAAATATTAAATGAGATTGCTTGAAAAGTTGTCATCACTTTGTCTTGTAATTATTTCTTATAAACTCAAGTTCCCACCCTCCCATCACTTCGGCTTTTATTTTGTTGATGGTGGGAATTATATTACCTTCATCTTTGTATCTCAAGTGCCTGCCTCACTGACTGACACAGAAGAAGCTCTCAACAAAGGTGCTGAATAAATGAATTAATAATGATGGTGTGAAATCTCATCACACACATAAGTATTAAAAGTTCCGAAAACCTCTTACACAGAAACATAATTAGATATTGGACACTTTTTAAAATTTGTTTTTTTTTTCTTTAAAAAAATACCAAAAGGAAACCAACATTCACCATAACTACATAGAATACCACAGATGTCAGGAAATGTATAAATTAAAATTGTTATAATAAACTCAAATTCACCCACATTGCACATAATGTCTATTGAGGTACCCAATTTAATAGTATAAGTAGTAATTGCAAAAATTATATATATGCAATGTGGGTGAAGTATAGTTATTATGAGAACTTTACATAATATATGTCTGGACATCTTTTCTTTTGGATGGCACTATTTCTGCACATTAATAAAGTATTTAATATATTTTCAAGGAATTTCTCTAAGAAAATGCAATTTAATTTTCAGATGGAGTCTTTGTAGAGAGACAAATATATTCTTCCATTTCTTTTCACAGGTGTAGATCTCTCAGGAATATTCAAACCAGTCACCGAAGATTCCTTGGCTAAAGAGCTCAAAGTCTGTTCAATGTGCAAAACCTCAGGACTATTGTTAAAATTCCAGGCAAAGCAGAAATCATTTGAGCCAGAAATTACACAATTGTATACAGACCTCCAAACCAGTGGTTCTTCCCTAGAGCATTTTTAATCATTTTAGGAGAAAATAGTTTTATTTTAAAAAGCTTAAAACTTGGAAGTATACAGTATTGGGGCAAAAGGCAGACAAAGTGACCTTGCAAAGTAAACCCCTCCCCTACAAGTGATCACCACAGACAAAGCTTCTAGAAAGCTTTTAAGTCTATAAGTTGAAAAATCTGGAATCATCGGTCCCAGAAATATGCAGTGCCTTCAATAAAGATCAGTTTTATATAATTATTATTTTTGGATTTGAACCAGAAAAGCCTCTGTTTTTAAGCAGTTAGGAACTTTAAGAGCTGAGATGTGAATGCTCAATCTGACCATCTAAGTTCAAATATCTTATAATTAAAAAGAAGTTCAGGAAAACAACAAAATGAAACAATTTCTTTTCTGGGACTTGAAATTTTCTTTCTAAAGTTTTACATGGAAAAATAAACAGTAATATCCATGAAATGTCTGAAAAGGAACACAGATAGAGGACTAGCCCAAACAGGTATGAAGACATACTATAAAATATCAGCAATTAAAACGACATTGTACTGGGGTGTCTGGCTGGCTCAGTTAGTGGAGGTTGCAACTCTGGCTCTCAGGGGTATGAATTTGAGCCCCATGTTGGGGGGTAAAGTTTACTTAAGAATAAATAAAATCTTTTTAAAAATGGTATTGTATTGGAATAGGAATAACCAGGTAGACCAATGGAACAGAAATTCTAGAAACAGACAAAAATACATATGGAAAATAAGAATATGATAAATCTGGCTGTTCATATTGATAGACTGCTGATAAACTTTTTAAGAACTGGCATTGATTGAAACAATGGATAAACACTTGGAGAAAGATAAAGTTGGACTGATACCTCATTACATACTCCAGGAAAAACTTAAAAAAAAAAAAAAAGAAGATACGGATTTTTAAAAGAAAACCACATAACATATGATATGAAAATAGGAGTGAATTTCCATATTACTTTAAATTAGGGAAGGCTTTTCTAAACATGATATAAAATCCAAAAAAAGAGGAAAACTTGACAAGTGAAAACACATAAAATTAAACTTCTACCTATTAAGAGTGTGGGGAGAAACATCATAAGAAACTTGTAAGACAATATACTTCGAAAAAAAACATAAAAACAGCTATCACAGACAAAGGTAAATTATCCTAAATGTGAAAAACCATCAGAAATTGAGAAAAGAGCAAAAATCCTAATAGACCTATAAGAGAAAGATATGAGAATTCTTGGGGGAAATAAATGCCCCTTTAACACATGAAATGATACTCTATCTGACTCATATTAAATATAAAATAAAACTATACATCAAGGTATCATTTCTTACTTATCAACTTTGCAAAAATCCAAAGTTCGTATTGTTGGTGGGAAAAAAATGGCCCCACTGCTATGCAGGATAATTTGGCCATCTCTAGCAAAATTTCAGATATATCTGTGACCCAGAAGCCCCATTTCCCAGAATTTATCTTACTGATACATCCATGCAAATATGTAGTCACATATGCACAAGGGTATTAATTGCAACAATGTTAGTAAGAGCAAAAGACAGGAAAAGCCCAAGTGTCCAACAATAAATAATTAGTTGAATAAACTATGATATACTCACTGAGTGCAATATTATGTGGTTTTTAAAAAGGGAGCCCTCTGTATGCTGATGCAGAGATTGCTTACATACACTTTTAAGCAAATATATCCAAGGGCAGAGGAGTGTCCATCTTATGTACATTTTGTGCAAGGAAGAGGAATAACGTGTGCATATGTGTGCTTGCAAAATGAAACAATGGAAGGATAAACAAGACACTAATAAGACTGTTTACTTATGGGGATAGGCTTACAGCGTAATATAGAAATGGGATTAGTATGACATACAGCAATTAGTTAATACCTGTAGTTATTTCTAGAGGTCAAGGGAATAGGCTGGAGGGAGCAGGAATGGAAGCATGTGTGTATATTTCTATATAACTTTAACTTTTGAATCATGAAAATGCATTATTTCCTGAAAAAATATGAACAAATTATAAAATAGTTCCCTAAAGTTGAAATTATCTACTGATAGCCTAAAAGCAATGTTAGCTCAGTAGCAATGAGTACCCATAGCATCCAGATTTTAATCTCTTATTTTCAGGCTCTTTGGAGAAATACTAATTTCAAAAGTGAGATAAAGACGTTATAATGTGATCCTAGGACACATTTTTGTGCCAGTAACAAAGAAGCTTTCTAGAATCAGTGGGGCCAGTTTGAAGGTGTCGCACTAGCTAAAATTGTGGATGAAACGAGTCATAAAATGATGATTTGATGGACTGGTAGTAGATTGACTATGGAAGGCACACAGAAAAAGTTGCCTTTAGAGTAAAGATCAGCAAGACGAACACATGAATGTCTAGGAAAAAAGCACTCTAAACCCAGAAAGAGGAGCACCTGGGTGGCTCATTGGTTAAGCGACTGCCTTTGGCTCAGGTCATGATCCTGGAGTCCGGGGATTGAGTCCCACATTGGGCTCCCTGCTTGGCAGGGAGTCTGCTTCTTCCTCTGACCCTCCCTCTTCTCATGCTCTCTCTCACCCATTCTTTCTCTCAGATAAATAAATTAAAAAAATTTTTTTTTCAACTCAGAGAGATAACAGCAAATGCAAATGTTCTAAATTCAGAGAATATATGGGGCATTGAGAGTCACAATGTGGCCATAGTGGCTCGAGCATGATAGTTATGGGGAATATAACGAATGAAAGATGATGCTGGAACCACAATGGGTCCATATAACAATAGAAACATATGGCTTCCATTTAATGGCCAAGTGACAATGACGTATTAGGACACTAGAAAGTTAGAGACCCTTGCTATGCAGAGACAAGTCATCTCAATAACTTACATCTTCTAGTACTTATAAAACCAAATAACTAACTCTGAACCTCTGGCTCTCGGTGAGAAGGTCAGAAAAATGTTAAAAGTGTGTATTGACTTTTACTAGATATGTGCAGCAATTTTCCAAAAGAAAGAAATAAGCTGAGGCAAGAACTGGTTTAGAAGCAGTAACAAAAGGGAACAGAGATTTGAGGTCTCAAAATGCTTATAAAGCTCACTGCTACCAACTCCAAACTCAAGAAGAGCCAAAATACCCTGAACAACAAAGCCCCACCAGGACTCAGACCCTTGGCAAGGATGAGGTTGAGATGTGGCCTTCCCCCTAAAACTAAGGGCTTCACAGTTGGTGCCACACTATTGACAGAGAGGCCTGGAGGCCCAGAAGCAAAGATACCAGGCTTTAGCATTCTGTATGGGAAAGGATACTGGTGTGTTTACTGACACAAAAAACTAATGAAAGCAAATCAATCCAAAGCCTACTGAATTTTCAAGGGAATTATACTGACAAAGAAATGACAAACCTCAATTGAAAAAGGCTTTGAATGTCTGGGCCGCAAAACAATCCTTGGGGTCCCAAATTTGTGCCAGAATGGAGTGGCTACAAAAGCTTTATAGCCCCAGAAGTCATACTCCCCTAAATCCACTTCAGTTGTGGCCATGGAAGATAATAGGCAAGGACAAACCTCCCAGAAAGTGAAACTAGAGGTCACAAATAACTATGAACAAAAGCGTTTTTGCCACAGAGCAGAAGCAAGTCTAATTAAGGAACTCCATTCACCCACAGCAGAAGGCTCTGACAATGCTCACCCTTCAGGCTTTTATCATTGTTATGAATTTCCCTTTTCAAAGTGGAAATGTGAATTGTAATTATCTTGTCCCTGCTTCACCATGGGGGTGTGTGTGTGTGTGTGTGTGTGTGCGTGCGTGTTGGGGGATGGACTGGAAGGGTTAGCAGCCATAAATCTGTCTTTTTGTTTTATAGGTCTCAGGAGCCATGTTTAAATCTGATGAATAGTGCTATGTAGAACAGCACCTAAAGATCCGGACCTTTGCAATGGTTGCAGTAAATGAACAGGACTTTGGGTTGCCAGATAGCTAGTGCCACGAGAAGAGACTAGTTAGCTATTCACTAACTCATTTCCTTCTTCCTGGGCACGCTTATCCAGACCACCTGTCCCAGCCCCTCTTATCTGCGTCAGAAAACCCTCTGCCATGATCCTATTTGTAGAGGCTACTTTTAGACAAATAGGCTTGAGGGATGGAATATAGACAGGCCCATCAGGAGACCCACCTCAAAACACCCACAGGCCCTAAGTGACCAGTGGGCTACTTACAACTAGGCACATTTACCAAAAAAAAGGGTAGATTCCATAGGTCACCATATGTTCTCATCTCCCCCCGTTAAAAACAGCCCCCACACACTACCTCCTGGCAGACAGCCTCTCCTCCGCCTCCTGCCTGCCACCCCCTTGCAGCGTATGCAGCCAACTCTCTCCTTTGTCCTGCCTCAGGTGAATTCTTTCACTTCCCATGCCACACGCTTCTACCCAATCATCACACCACATCTGGAGGCCCCCATCTGGTCAGACACCCCACTTAGACACCACATTATTCTTTCTCTTTTCCACTAAGATTTTGACCATGAGGATAACCTTGGAAATCAGGAGGTGAAGAACACAGAGCCTCCATCGCCTGAATACTTGAATGATCACATGGAACAGGGCCTTCCTCTTCTCCACCATCTCACAAAGAAGTCTGAATAAAAAGTAAGCCACTGAGATTTCCTTTACATTTATAGGACCTGTAAACAATGAGCCAGGAACTAAAATTTTTCAAGGAATGAACAGATACATCCCTCCAAAAGTATAGTAGATAACAGCACTTAGGTCAAGCAGTAAATGATTTCAAATGATGACCGTGATTCACAAATAGAGGGGTCTATGGATGAGGAAGAAAAAATGGTCCAGAAGTATCAGTGAGGACATAAAAAGATACCTACCAACCGGTGACATGAAGAGTCCAGTGATAAGAAGAATAGGGAAATGAAAATTTTGCTTACCCTTGAAGAGGACTGAAAAAGAAGCAAAATCATGTGGAATAGGTTTTAATTAAAGCAAGAATGTGAGGGGAATGGTCACAGAAGAGTTGGAAGGCTTCAGAAAACAAGAAGCTATCAGAAAAGGCAACATACAAAGTTATATGAGAATTAGAATCTGGCAGATGAGAATGGCCTTTCCAATTCTGCTTTTTGTGGTGCCCGACATGACCAGAAATGAAAGGGAAAATACCATTAAGCCCAAGGATTCCAAGGCAGACAGGCTCTGATACAGAAGCTGCAAGTGCTGAGGGTCTGCAGGGGGTCAATTCCCACCGGTGGTGACTCCTGCCCATGGAAGCACAGACTTCCCGCAGGTGACGTCACTTGAAAGTGCTAGTGGTATCCTGCCCCTTGCAATGATGGCTTGTAGAAGCTTGGTCTGTCTTCAGGTTTTGCAGAGGGTTGATTCTACTCCAAGCAATCAAGTACTCTTTTGTCTCTTCTATTCCATGCTTTATTTCTATTCTGTATACAGTGTTCTCTAGGATCCCCTAGAAAATTTATCTTGCTTATTTAACTTGCATACTTATCTATTGCATATTGTAGTGTTAGGCAATGTTTTACCTTCTTGTCAAAGAGTAAGAGGATATCAGAATGCTTTAACTCCTATCACTTGTAATTATATGCCATTGTTATCCAGTATTTTATTCTATAATGATTAAGAAATTGTTTACATCTTCTTAAACAAACCACATTTGTTTAGATTTACTCTTTTTTGCACCATTTGCTTTGCTCACTCTTGCTTTCTACATCTCAAACCTTTCTTCTGGGATCACTTTTATTTTACCTTGAGTACATCCTTTAGAAGAACTTTTAGCAAAGAGTCCATTGGACTGCCAGATTTATTTGTTTATTCTTCGTTTTGTTAAAAATGCTTTATTTGACATAGTTCTAAAAATATTTTTCTGGATGCACCAATTCTAGATGGATGGTTATTTTATCATTTTGAATGTATTATGGTTATACCCCTTTGCTGCTATTGAGAAGTCAGCTAATTGTTATTCTGTCGTATTTTTAAATTTTATGTACTACTTAAACACTATTCATCTAGTATTTGCCACACACTGGACTCTGTTCTAAGCACTTAACAAGAATTAACTTATTTAGCCCCCAAAACAACCCAGTGAGTATAAGGTAGGTACTATAACTGTGATTCCTAGTTTACAAATTATTTAAAGCATAGATAGTTTAGCCTTTTGCCTAATGTCACCCATTTAGAGAGGGTTTGACTCAGTATTTGAATACCAGCTGTGGGGCTCTGGAGTCCCAGTTCTGAGATGTTTTTCAAATGATACCTTTCTCCCTTTTCTTTCCACCTGCTTTAAAAAACTTCTTGTCATGTTTAACAAGACTTGTAATACAGATGTTTCTAACAATTTAAAAAATAATAAAAAAGTAAAAATTAAAAAAAATTTTATAAAGTTTTTTTTTTAAAATTTATTTGACAGACAGAGATCACAAGTAGGCAGAGAGGCAGGCAGAGAGAGAGAGAGGGAGAAGCAGGCTCCCCGCTGAGCAGAGAGCCCGATGCGGGGCTCAATCCCAGGACCCTGGGATCATGACCTGAGCTGAAGGTAGAGGCTTTAACCCACTGAACCACCCAGGTGCCCCCAAAATAAAAACATTTTTGAGAAAAAAATATATCTCTGTCTTTGGTATTCTGTATTTTAATGAGAGTAAGTAAACACTTTTCTTTGCTTTACTCATTTTTATTTAAAATTTGCTGGGCTCCTGGAATCCATGGGTTGGTATTTCTCAACAATTCTGTTAGTTTTTTTCAGCTACTTTTTTTTTTAAATAGTCTCTCAGTCATTTTTTCCTTATTACACCTTCAAGAACTGTGATTAGATGTACGGTGAATCTTCTTGCTTTGTCTATCATGTTTCTCAATAATTCTTTCATACAATTTCTTTAGTTTCCCTCTCTGTCCTATATTCTGGATACTTTCATCAGGTATGTTTCTAGTTGATGATTTATCTTTAGCAGTGCCAAATCTGCCCTTCAGGCATTACCTTAAGTTTCTAGTTTAAATTATTTCATTTTTAGAAATTTTACCTGATTCCTTTCTAAACATGATGACCTATATTTTATATTCTCTTGTTCCTTAATTATACTTTAAATTTTTTCCTTTATTCATTTAAACATCGTGAGCACACTTTATATTCTGCAGTCTTTATCTCTAACATCCCAATTCTTGCAAATCTGATTCTATGTTTTATTATTTCCATGACTCTCTCTCTTAATAATCTGTTTTTTGTGTGAATTAGTGACTTTTTAAATGACATAATATACTTTTGAACCATAATCTGGGAGAATTCTTTGAAGCTTTTAAAATTTATTTTCTTCAAAGAGGGTCAACATTTGCTTCTGATAGACATCAGAGACTATTATCAGTCTAGAATCACTTCAAATAATGTTTTCAAGTTCTGTTCTGTTTTGTTTTGTTTTTCAGAATTACAAAGGCAGCATGAATTATGACCTGCTCAAATGAGCAAGAGAACTGGGATTACTATTTCTTAGGGGAGTTGTTTTCCCTCATTCTGTTCTATGTAGAGCTAAGGTGTATGTCACCACTTTTTGTCTCCGTGGACCTAGATTTATTTATTTCTTTGCTGTGAGGCAGGTAAATGAATTAGTGAAGATGGTGCCCTTTGGAGTATTTGATTTTATGCAGTTTTTTTTTTAATTTTTAAAGAGTTATTTATTTGTTTTTGAGGGAGGACAAGTAGGAGGGGCATTATGCAGATTTTTTTTTATTTAACTTCTAATCTTGCTTTGACACCAGCCTTTATCTTCTTTTTTTTTTTTTAAGATTTTATTTATTTATTTGATAGACAGAGATCACAAGTAGTCAGGCAGAGAGAGAGGAGGAACCAGGTTCCCCGCCGAGCAGAGAGCCCGATGCGGGGCTCGATCCCAGGACCCTGAGACCATGACCCGAGCCAAAGGCAGAGGCTTTAACCCACTGAGCCACCCAGGCGCCCCACCAGCCTTTATCGTCTGTCCATTTCTCACCTTTAACTCAGACTCTGGGCTTTAAAAGAAAGGCATATCATCTGAGGAGAAACCTCTTTATAGATATTCTTAATTTTCTTCCAGCTCAGTCATGCATTAAAGATTTTCTTTAATAATCCACCAGCATTCTTATTTGTGTTAGGTATAGGAGTCTCAATAAACATTTACCATTCTCTGATGTTATCTGAATATCAGCAACCACCAACATTCACCAGCAAGAATTCAATGAGTTCTTATACTGTATTAAACATTTTCCTAGACACTGGGGATAGGGGAGCAAATCAAGACAAATTAAAACAAAACAGCATCTGACCTAACAGAGCTTGTAGTATTGCTAGTAAAACAGCCACTGAAGAAAGGTAATTAAACAAAATGTGATCAGGGTGGTGAGTTACGACATTTGCATATGGCTTGTTATGACTAGTCCATATCACTGATCTAAAAGCCTTCATATTAGGTAAATACACACATTTAAATGTCCTAGAAGCCATCTGAAACCATATGCAGATGGTGACCCCAACAAATGCCACTGAATCTAGAATGGTTGACCACATACCATCTAAGAAATCTTCATATATAACTTCAAAAAAAAGTCTTATTTAAGAAGAATTATGCTAAGGGGCACCTGGGTGGCTCAGTGGGTTAAAGCCTCTGCCTTCGACCCAGGTCATGATCCCAGGGTCCTGGGATCGAACCCCACATCGGGCTCTCTGCTTGGCAGGGAGCCTGCTCCCCCCTCTCTCTCTGCCTGCCTCTCTGCCTACTTGTGATCTCTCTCTCTCTCTGTGAAATAGATAAAAAATCTTAAAAAAAAAAGAAGAATTATGCTAAGAAATCTTAATACATAACTTTAAAAAAAACAAAAAACAAAAAAAAACAAGAGGGGCACCTGGCTGACCCAGTCAGAAGAGCACATGACTCTTGATCATGAGCTTGAGGCCGACACTGGGTATAGAAATTACATAAATAAATAAATAAACGGTTTTTTTTTAAAGATGTTATTTATTCATTTGACAGAGAGGGACACAGCAAGAGAGGGAACACAAACAGGGGGAGTGGGAGAGGGAGATGCAGGCTTCCCGCCAAGCAGGGAGCCAGATGTGGGGCTCGATGCCAGGACCCTGGGATCATGACCTGAGCTGAAGGCAGATGCTTAACCAACTGAGCCACCCAGGTGCCCCAATAAATATACTTAAAAAAAAAATGCTGCATGTAAGGGGAAGTGAAGTAGTTAAAAGAAGAGAAAGGCAGAATCTTTTCTTTACTGGTGCTATTTGAGATAGTTCAATGTGACAAATGTACATTGTATGGCTAAATGGAGAACAGATATGGTATGAAAGAAGACGTACTCATATTTTAAAAATTGTTACTAGACATTCCTTAAATTCCAAAAACATTCCAAGTACAATGTATACTTTCTGATAACACAGTTTATAATACCATGGAAGGAAAAAAATGGCAAATCTGTGAAAGTCAGTAATACATGAGTTGTTTAGGGCAACTCTGTAAGTGTAAATAACTCTGTAGCTGCAAGGAGATCATTATTTGAAAAAAAAAATCATTTACATTGAGAGGATAATACTAACAGACATCTTCTAGAATAAACATAATACAGTTGGGATAAACTCTTGAATCATGCATTTTATTTAAAAATTTTCAATTTAAAAGTTTTTAGAATTTAAAACCATCTTAGAAATGATCTATTTCTATTCTATGCCCTTTAACAATGAAAACAGTCTCATTAAGTGATTTTCTAGAAGTTGCACTGAAACTCTACAAAAAAGAAAAAAAGACATTTAAATATACAAACAACTCATTCAAACAAATAGTGGCTAGAATTTGGGAGTATGTGGCTGCTCTACAGAAAATAAAAAGTTCTCTTCTTAATCAGGAGTTTTGTATTGACACTGAAACATGGCCCAGAACACGTACCGGCTTGGGGAACAGAAGGTGAAAGAATGTTAGCACCAAAAAAGAACTCAGGAACAGTTTCAAACCCATGTTTAAGCATCCATCGATCCAAATGCAAATACTTAAGGCCACAGGGATTGAATTCCAACTGGATATGTAGTTAGGTATAATGCAACAGGAAAAAAAAAATGATCTCAGAAAGAAGGAAAAAGGAGGACACGCTTCTAGACTTCACAGATGTGGGCTTCTCTTGCCAAGAAAATGCCTTCCAACAATAGGATAAGGCTTGGGATGCTTGTCTTCATGGTAATCACTTGAAATTAACTGATCAGCTGAGCCAACAAGAGGAATTAGATCAAACAAATTTTGATATAGTGTTCATCAGATAGCTTAATTGCATCCAAAATGAAAGTATTATCTTTGTTTGCCAAACTAGCATTGGAAAAATTAAAATAAGATTAAGAGCATCCATTTTGTAATCATCTTCTTAATGCAAAATATAATAAAACCATAAATATTGTATCTGTGATCCACAGTGGGAATTTAAATTGTGGGTCCTACCAAAAACGTACAAAAAATAAAAAACCTTTCCAATTTCTATCACTGAACCCTTTCTTTCTCAGGCCACCTGAAAGGAATAATATGCATTAAAAAAAAAAAAAAACCTTCTAATTTTCCTCTTCTTTCCATTTGTCTTTGACATGTCGAAAAAGCTGAGATCTCTATTATTTAAAAACCAATAAGTTTTGAAAACATGGTTCATGGTTCATGGGATCTTGATTTGTGATTGACTAATTACTGGATAAATTCCTGAGTTTTTAAGAATATCTACAAAGAAATAAATTTGAAATAGTCATTGTGGAGTCATTTTAATCTTGAATGATTTACCAAAATGTTTTCTTCTTTCTTTATAACCTAAAGACACCAAATACCTGTTACATTGACAGAAAAAGTATTTATTTGAGGATTATGCTTCATTATTCTTAATAATGGGGGAGGCACCCAATCACAAACAAAAGAAACAAAATCAAATTCTCATGTTTGGTCATTCATCTCTAAAATCTTCCTCTATTACTGTGCCAAAATCTAAAATTATCCTGCTCTCCTCCTTTTGCCCTCCTACTAGCCATTTCTAGAAGTCATGACATGCCTAGCCATGTCAAAGTGCTGCTAGGAACAGCTTGTTATATGACTCAAGATAGCACAGGCTCAGTGACACTGAAGAGGAATGATAGCCCAAAGGGGGCTTTGGGAATTCAATGAGTGCACAGCTGGTTTAAAACATAGGAAAGCTGGGCACCTGAATTTCTCAGTTGGTTAAGTTTCCAACTCTTGGTTTCGGCCCAGCTCATGGACACTGGTCATGGGATCGAGCACTGCTTTGGGCTCTGTGCTCACAGTTTTGGATTCTCTCTCTCCCTCTCCTTCTGCCCCTCTACCCCGCTTGAACGCTTGCTCTCTCTCAAATAAATAAATAAAATCCTTTTAAAAACATGGGAAAGCAGTATCTGTAACTCTCATTGCAGAGCCACTGATGGGCTCCTGCGTCCCATCTGCGCCTACACCAAATCCTAAACACACAGTAAATACATCCACATCCCAAGGGCCACCCTAGCTTTGCCCCAAGGAAATCTTACAGGAGATAGTCTCAGACTCCTTCCTAGACAGTATTTATTTCCTGAATTTGCTTTGCTCCCCCCTCAAGCCTACATGAAAGTTTTAAAGTCATATTCCACCGGGTACCACAGTTTCCCTCTAGTCTTGTTTTTGTCCAGAGTTTGATCCTGAACTGAATTAACCCTGACAAAACTTTCTAGGAGGCTTACATTGTGCTTTTTTTAATGTGCATTAGCTGTCAGTTTTTGAAATCAGATGATTTTGCATAGTGTCAAAGTACTGTCCCCATATGCCCCCCCAAGCAATTATTAATAATTATACAGCATAAATAAATAAATAAGCCCTAAAAAAGCCTTGATAGTGGAAAAATCTAGGAAATGTCACCTTATCCAGGTAATAAAGATTGACATCACCAGTAAAAAGACCTATCAACATAGTATCAGAAGTTATATTCTAGGAGCTAGCAGAAGGCCAGTCCTAAACACAGGCCTTTCTTTGGAATGTGCAAGGTTTGAGTAATTCAGACCTGATGAGATAATGCTTTCTTGCATAACGGGAAAACTACTGATATCTAAATAAATCTGTTGCTTATTGTATTGGATCAATGTTAATTTTTGAAGTGTGGATTATACCATGGTTGTATAAAATGTTAAAACTAGGGGAATCTGGATGCAATGAGTTGAATAGTGACCCTCAAAAGCGTCCAAGTTCTAACTCTCAATAGTTATAAAATAGGGTCTTTGCATAGAGTTGGCCACACTGCTCTCCGAGCACAGGACAAATCCCAGAAAATATCTCAGCAACCTCCCACCTCCACTTTCTCTAGTGTCTGTCCTCGCAGTAGGAGGTTACTTTATCAGGGCCCACTCCTACCTCCTAGCCTGCTGTCTTCAGCTTCTGACAATTGACTGACATATCTCCTACATGAGACTTGGAATACGTCAGTTGCACATGCCCACCTTAAAAATTTGGTAAGAAAGGGAATTAAAGTAATAGAAGAAATATTCTCAGCCATAGCAGGATATAATGATCTTCCCTAAATATACACTTCTCAAAAAGGCCTTTCCTGGAGATCTGCTGATTTTGTGCTTTCAGAAATTTCAATAGGAATTAATGAAACTTAAACCATTGCTCCTTGCTAAAAGAAAGGAAAACCTTTCCAGGAAAACTAATGAATGTGTGTTTGAGGAATAAGCTAAACAGGAAAAGAGAGACAGAAAGATGTATAAAAATCAAACATGCAGGTTGTCACCTTCAGTGAATATATATCTGGATGACTTTGTTTTGATCAGTTACCAAGTCATCACAAAGGGGGTAAAAGTGCATTTTTCCATTTCTCTTTCTTTTAGGTGGTTCCTTTAATCATCTGTCTTTGGCCACAGGTGCAATGGAAATGTTTCTGGAGAATGTATTTTGATACAAGTTGAATACTTGCTCAAAAACCCCATAGGTTTAAAAAAAAAATCCCATAGATAGATACAACTTCTCACAGACATTTTTATAAATGAGAATATTTCATTCATCTATTAAAAAAATATTTGTTGAGTTCTACCATATACCAGGCACCATTCTAAAAGTTAATACCCTTGCTTGCTAATTAGGGAGACTAGTTTAAATAAAGAATAGAATAGTTTAAATAAAGAGGGGAGGGCAGTGGGAAGATGGGCAAATTGGGTCAAGGGGAGTGAGACAGGCGCACCTGGGTGGTCCATTAGGTTGAGCATCTGCCTTCATCTCAGGTTATTGTCTCTGGAGCCTGGGAGACAGTACTACATTAGGGTTCCCCTCCCTGTTCATAGGGGAATCTGCTTCTCCTTCTCCCTCTGCCGCTCCCCAGCCCTGCTAGTGTTCTCTCTCAAATAAATAAAATCTTTGGAAAAAAGGGAGGCGGAGGAGAGAGTGGGACATATAGTCTTCTAGTTATAGAACAGCTAAGTTACGGGAATAAAAAATACAGCATAGGGAATATAGTCACTGGTATTGTAACATCATCATGTGGTGACAGATGGGAGCTACACTTATGGGGAACAGAGCAAAATGTATAAAGTTGTTGAATCACTACCCCTGAAACCAATGTAACATTGTGTGTGAACTATACTCAAAGAAAGAAAGAAATTAAGAAATTAAGAAAGAAAGAAAGAACAGGAAAGAAAGAGAAGGGAAGAAAGAAGGAAGAAAGGAAGAAGGAAAGATTCAAGATAGAGAATGGGGAGAGAGCTTATTATTTATTAGGTAATCATGAAAGTTTCACTGAGGAGAAAACATTCAAGCAAAGTCCTGAAGGATGAAGGGAAATTAATCACCTAAAAACAAAAAGCAAAACAAACAGAAAATAAAATAGATAAAGAATTTAGCAAGGAAGAGATAATATTAACAATGATAACAGGAATAGCTAATATTTAGTATACACCAAGCATTCTGTTATGGACATTACACGTTTGAACTCTTTTGATCTTCCAATAAGGAAGGAGAAGTACTATCCCAGTTTTAAGTAAATTTATTCCACTGAAGTAAATCATCCAAGGTCACACAGAGGATGTAATTGGTGGGGTCTGAATTTGAACCCAGATCTGTGCCCTTGCAAACATTGCCCAGAATCGGCCTGACTCCAGTTTTAAAATAAAATCTCACTGACCACTGGAAACACTGTATACATTAACACCACCTAGAAATATCTCATCTCCATATTTCTCTAATCTTACCCACCCTTCAAACTCAGCTCAATTACAACCTTCTCTGCACTTCAATAACAACAACAACAAATTAGTTGCCATTTCCAGACCTCATCATGATTTAACATTCAGTCTTTGAAATAACACATAACCAGAATCCTTAGACATAGGTTACGTGGTAGTTCTCAAAATTCAATGTGCACAAGTACCCTTGAATGGTGTGTTAACATAAAATTGGTTGTAGCTCCCATCTCCCCAGTTTCTGACTGGGTGGGTGTAAAGGAAAATTTGCATTTTTAACTTTCCAAGAGATGCTGCTGCTGCTGGTCTGCTGATTCTCTGAGAATCCCTGTGTTAAGTAACTTGGGCCAAATCTACTCAGCCAATATATGGCAGAGTCAGCTGGGATTTGTATTCAGGTAAATAGGCATCCAAAACTTGCATTCTTCACTAGTACACCAGTATTAACATGTACTGTTCCAATAGGGTTTTGGTAAATACCAAGTATTTGGCACCTAGCAGACTTCATACTGTTTACTGGCTTATTTTTCATCCCTCGAATCAGAGCACATTATAATGAGCTCCTCTTGGTACCCCAGCACCTAGCAGCATTCTACATAACCAAGATGCTCTGTGAACATTGTTCTGTTGTCCTCTCCCTTTCTGCTTAGTTTAGGCTACTTTGACTGCCAGCATTCACAACTTGCTCAGACTAGCTTTTGCAATGGAAGCTTGTTATAAGGATGTGTGTGACAATTAGCAAATTTTGGCAGGAATTTAAGCCTGGACTCATCTATACTGGATCTGATAGTGTTCTGGACCCCACACAGACTTGGTTATGCCAGCCACATACTCATTTCAAAGCTATTCTGAATATGTCTGTTTCCCTTTGTGTCAATCTACTTTCATTCCTATTGCTGTTTCATGGATTCTTTTCATTTTCTCAGGCCTGATAGGTAGAGATGATTACTACTGTCCCTATCTGGATAGTGCCTTTCATGCTTGGCCAAGTAACGGGCTTCTGCACCATCTATCAATCAGCAGCCCGTGAGTCAGATGCCCAGCCTTGGTCCAGTCAGCTATGGTCATCTGGAAAGGGTCTCAGGGTCAGAACATAGTTAGCCGGGAATGCACTCAGCAAGGGCTGTGGGCACCATCCATGTGATAGACACATCTGGTACAAAAATTACTTTCTACCAGGTCTCCTCCTTCTATTATTTCTAATCATATAAAGTATTCAAGTAAATGACATGAAGACTTTATAAATATATTCTGTGGTTCACAGAGTTTTCTTTTCTTATGACTTTTTGTTCATTAATTCTTTGATGTGATTTTTCCTGTAGTTTTACATGTAATATTATATTCTCAATGGAACACTGTAATAGAGCTATAAAGAATGAGAAATAACAGTGGAGAACTATTAATCCCTTATCCCAGAATGTGAGAATAGCATCTTAATCCCATATCTCAGAGGGTGAGAATAGATATGGGAGGGAAGTTCTGTTTTAGGTAAAATGACACTGACAGTCTCATAAATTCAACTGTCGGCCTGTGTTTGCTCTCTTGGCAGAGCCAGAGTATAATAATTGAAACCTTTTATTCTTCAAACAAAACCTATATTTTCAGAAAAACTTGGACAGAGATTTTGTTTTACCTTGGATAGTTTATACATTCTTTTAATTTTTTCTTTTTTTTCCCCTCAAATAGAATACCATATATTAAGTTTCCAGAGTCAGTTAGGCAAACATATAAAATTTAAACCAATCTTACATTTCTAAAAGATTTTCATCTTAAGAATTGCTACCATTATTAACCCACTAAAAAAACCCAGACTTTTTTTTAAAGCAAGAGTTCCAGCTGTGATTTTATTTGCTAGTTGCTGTCCTGAAATTCATGAAGACCTATCTCAAATTTCAGAATTTCATTCATCCATAAAACAGGGGTTCAGAATGACTTGTCTCCTGAAATCAGTTACTAAACTAATATACTTTATTGACTTTCCTGTTCAAATTCCTCTTCCAATATCAGCGTGTCCTGCTTTGGGGATTATCTGTATCCTACCCTCTTTGTTTTTACGGACTTTTTTGAGCTAATTCACTCTTCCCCATCTATTTATTGGGCTTGAGTATCTACAGGTTAGAGTCTGGGTAATTTACCTTGGAAATTATAAGAGTTTCATTTTTAAAACTTCCTGTGCATATATTTTTTAATGTTACAAGACATGGGACAAGATCTACCTTTTCATTCAGTTATTTCCCAGCAGGGGTAGGGTCATATGAAGAAAAAGATCATGATGCTGGAGAATTGTTAAATGTATATGGATAAGGGGCACCTGGGTGGCTCAGTCATTAAGCTTCTGCCTTTGGCTCAGGTCATGATATCAGGGTCCTAGGATCAAGGCCCGCATTTTGCTCCCTGATTGGCGAGAAGCCTGCTTCTCCCTCTCCCACATCCCCTGCTTCTGTTCCCTCTCTCACTGTGTGTCTCTCTGTCAAATAAATAAATAAAATCTTTTAAAAAAATGTATATGGATAATATACATTTATTGAATGCTCTTATTCATTGCCAGAGGCATATTTCATAAGTGAATTTTTAAAATGCCTATTTTAAAGTTGGAAAACTTCAGGAGAAGTAGTTTCTTTCAACTCTGAGACATAATTTTCTGAAATTGGTGAAGAAAAAAAGTGATTTCCATAGTGTTAAATTAAGTCACATTAAACAAAATTGCATCCTTCCATCTCTTGTCTGATGCTGGTGACTGACCTGGCACCTACCTTCCTCTAAAAGGCCAGCAGAACAGATCGATGGGTTCGTATGACTAGTCAGAGGCACAAAAAGGACAGACTTGAAAAGAAATTAATTGTCTCAAATACAAGCCATCCTTAAATGACATCACATGGAGAAAGTGCCTCCATGATAACAGTCAGTACTGAAAGACTTTTCATCCGCTATTTGAAACAAAACATAGAATCTTAATTTAATGCTACCTGTAAAAGTTTCCTCTCTTTTAGGAGGCATATTATGACCAGCAACAAATTCCATGAAACCCTTTATAGGAGATGGGGGCCAGGGTGAACATCTGGATTCCCTCTGTACCATCAAAAGACCTTGTGCTCAGCCTCTTAGGAACTTATTTATTCATTTTTCCAGTCAACCTTGGGATGAGAGAAGAGAGGTGGAAAAGGGTGACAAAAATGACTTTGATATGATTAAAACTTCTTCCTGTAAGAATGAATAATTATGATTAAATAAAAATAAAGAAGAGAACAAAGAAGTCACATTGGGATGCCATAGTAAGACAATTAACAAGATCAATTTCTTCAATGACACAATGAAGTTGCTTCTTGGCCTTTCTTTGGGCAGATACATGAGTCAGGACAGTGTATAAAAATCATTCTGTTTACAAAGAGTTGGAGGTTTGGTGGATTCCCCGCCCCCCCATCCATCTGTTCCTAGCTCTTCCTCATTGGGACAGAATAAGAACTCGAAGAAAAGGTGACCTGTTCTAAATTGTAGAGAATTAATTATATCTTGTCACCTTACTTATGACCCAGCTGAACTTTAATCACTCAGCTCTGCAATTCTCAAAGCCAGTATGTAGAATAATACATTACAGAGAGCGGGGAACATTTCCTAGGAGTCTCCAGGTCTAACTTTGCACTATGTAATTTAGGTTCAATTAACTTCAGGGGGTTAACGGAACAGAAGAGGCAAGCCCTATAATTTCCAGTGCAGTTTCAAAATAAAGATCACATTCAGAAAATCTTTTTGTCTAATAGTTTTGCCCCCTCCAAAGACTGCCAAACTAGTACTGGTCGTTTTTTGTTGTTTTCTCCATAACAAGAATATATGAGGCTGAAGAAAGAGTCAAACTTGCTTTCTCTGCTGCTGACTTGACAGAGTCAAATAACTACAGTGACTGTAACTCAGAATTACAGGTGAATTCGGAGTGAAAGTGGGTGAAAACCACTTATTCTACTAAAGAGCATGCATTAAATTTCTGCCATTTTAGGCATAGTGGAAACATGTTATTTCCTTTCTGACAAAGCCTCTTTAGATGTATAAATCAGATCTCAACACAAGAAAAACATAACAGTATTGGGTATCACTCATGAAGGGTATCCCCTGTGTTTCAGGAATTGTACTAGGCACTTGACAAACCCTCCCTACTCTGCAACCCATGCAGTATTGCTCTTTCCAGATGAGGACATTGAAGCTGAGGAATGAAGGAAGTTTCTCATGATCACCACACTGGGAACAGTTCTGAGGCCCATGTCTGCTTCACTACAAAGCTGAACAGCTTGTCTGTTCCTGCTTCAAAAACACATTAGCATACGACATCAATAACCAAATAAGAGTAATTTACATTGGTGGTTAAGCCAATCTTGATGGAGCTGCGGGTAGAATTTCCATTCACTTTCAAACGATGTGGAATAATACAACCTTTATTTTCTTAATATAGTCCTTGCAGGAGATTAGATTATATCCTCATTACTAGAGGTTAAACCTGCTTTTAGGAAAGATGCAATTCACTCTCGAAAAATTCTAAGGCATACAGAGAAACTTAAGCTTTGCTTTCAAAGACCCATTCAACTGTGCATGCACAATTTAGGTTCCAATATCTGACATCCTTCTCTTTCCAATCTATCCTCAAAACTTTCTTTTACCCTAATTCCTTACCCTACCTCACCATATTTTAGAAACAGCTTAGGCTTTTAGGCAAATTAAATTCCCTTCAGACTAGGCAAAACTTTCATTATTTTGCCTAGACCTTTTTCTGTCCATAACAAGAATAAAACAGCAGGAATTTAATTCCTGTTCAGTTTGGCCCTTGTCCAGGTTGGTGATATTCCACCCCCCCACCCTTTCCATTGTTGCTAAATGCAACAGGCTCTTACAGAACCAGACTTCGGCGGGACAGCACCACTTCCAATCTGAAACAGCTGCAGCAAACGTTAGCAGAATTCTATTTCTAATGATTAATAGCAAGTTTCTGAAGGGATAAAAGATTAAACAACAAATCCACAGGATTTATTTGGATCCCCCAAATTCCACATTTTCCGAATTCTGTATTTTCTAATACTCTTCTAGGCATATGTGTTATAAATAAAACATAACAACAAGTTATCTTCTCTTCTAGCCTATAATAAATTTTTATGACATGTTTATAATTTACAAATCTATAGATAATAGGAACTGGACTTTTACTCGTGAAAATACAATCAAAATTATTCTGCAGAAACTCTCCATGGCTAGTACCTTAATAGTCCATCATTCTTAAAATGAGCCATTTGCTTCAGTCTGTCAATCTGTGCAAGAACCAAAAAGAATCTGTGGTATTAACTCTTCAAGAAAAAAGAGAATACACTCTATTTCCACTTTAATTCATCAAGTTTACAGAGACATTCTTCCAGTGACATGCCTGTATCTTGATTAGTAATATATAAGGATATTAAGGATATTATATTATGTAGAACAGTTCTTATTGAGACATATTATAACACTGCCTAAAGGATCACTAAAACATACCAAGATCTTTTTGATTCTATTCATTAAAGGTATTTTATTGAGTAGAGATTATGCAAGAACCTAGTGCCTCTAAATGAACACATGCAGATTTTGAGGCCTAGAGAGTTTAAATAACTTACCAAGGGCACAGAAATGCTCAGTAATGGACCCAGGATTTGATCCCTATTCCGTCTGACTGCAAATCTTATCCTTTTAATGTCTGAGTGAAGGCATGTACATAACTCATTATAACAGGAGGCAGAACATAAACATTATTGGAGAGGCATGCAAAATCAGAGAAGGGAAGGGTCACGTTAAATTGGAAAACATAATGGATGCAGGAGGTGGTGAGCTGGACCATGTAGGATGGAAAGCCCTATGAAGTTATGAGAAGAATCTGTGTATGGGGCCATCCAGAGGAATGGCAAAAAAAAAAAAAAAAAAAAAAAAGCAGGAAAGGAAAGTGAATACTGGTGGGACATGGCTTGGGAAGGAGTTCTTGACACCTGCTATGCTCTGCCAATAGAGGGTGTTAGAGAGGAACTGAGAGGCTGGAGGAGAAAAAAGGAATTTTTTCCCTCCTGTTTTTCTGTGCTTGTCAGGGTAACCCCAACAATGTTTCTTCAGTCCACTGGCAGCCGTTTGCTCCTGGAGGAGCAGCAAAATAATTTGTTTCAACCTCATTAAACTCTTCCAGCCAGAATAACACTAACACTACAGCCAGCCAGAATCTACTCCACATTTGTCTGGGGCCAAGCTCCATGGATCCCCATCTCTTCATGTCTAAATTCAATAGCTCCAACCTTTTCTTCCTGCTTCTTCCCACAATTATTTCTTGCATAGTCCCTGAATGTTCCGTTTTTGCCTTTCCAATTGTTTAAATACCTGCTTCATCAGTATATTAAACCTCTCTGTTAAAATAACTGACACGGCGGCTGTCTCCTGAAAATACTCTGACTAAAGCACATCTTCCATGTGTCAATGCCCAAACCAGGTGATGGTGGGAAAAACAGAATTACCATAATGTGCTTATTATTAATAAACATTTAACTTTGCAAATGAAGAAGTGCTCATGAAGTGCATATGTGACCAATATCTGAGGAAAATTATGGGGTAGGATTCTATTAGCAAAGATGAAGAGAAAAGGGCTCTTAAGGAGACAGGGAACACAGACACGCATGATGACTGAGAGGGAGCGAGGTGAACAGAGGGGGAAAAGCATTCTAGGAAAGAAAAGACGTTGCATGTGGGAGGGACCAGAGTTGGGAGAGATCGAGATTTATTCAAGAAAGGAAGGGAAGTGCCATATGGCTGGAGCGGTGAAAAGGACAGAGAGAGGGAAATCAGATGAAGCTGAAGAGGTCAGACGCAGGAAGGAAAGGATTTAGATGGCCTGAGATTAGAGTCCAGAGTTAAAAACCTGGTTGAGAAATTTATAGAAGCAAGGATGTTAGGAAAAGAGAAGAAAAGAAGATAGATGTTATGTTGAATAGAAGGGGTTTTGCAGCAGGACCACATAACTTTAAACTTGATGAGAAATTTTGACCTGGGTCATCATCCTCAAGGCAATGCGGAAGCCACTAGAACAGAAAATAGAGTAGAGAAAAGAAGAAAACCAAGGGCAAACTCTGGAGAATACCTACGTTTTAGTGGTGTGAGAAAGGAGACTATAGTCAGGGAGTAGAAATGGACAGGAGACTGACTACTTCTTAAGAATGACTAGATCAAAGACAACCCCTATCCGTGAATGGATATAGAGAAATGGAGAGACATTAACCAGAATTAAGAAGGTTGGATAACTGGAAAGGCACAGTGTCAAAGGGGTAAGAATTTGATACTGAAGTCACAGATGGTAAGACATAGAAAGGAAGATTTAGAAATTAAAGTTACTGAGAAAGTGAGGAGAGCTTCCCTGAAAGCAGCAGTTGAGTAAGATGAGAAGAGGATGCACAGCAGGAGGTCTGAAGGACAGTCATGGAATGGTTATCAATCACTGGTAGGGAGGATCAAGGAGTATGTGGTTTACTCTTCACCCAAAACACCTATGCTTAAATGACTAGCATTTAAAAGGGCCCAAAGTTCCCTGTGACTCTTAAGCCTAAAGAATAGAGTTTATGTGGGAAAAGAAATGATGGATATTTAGGTCAACACCGCAGCTGGAGATTTTACTGAGTGTTTAATACTTAATTCAATAGCACCTCCTTTACTGTGTCTTCTTTCACTGTTTTTGATAGTGCTCTTGTTATCTACAGCTGGGTAAAAAACTGTCCCAAAACTTAGTGGCTACAACAACTACCGTATTCTAGCTCATGATTCAGTGTGACAGAAATCTAAGCAGGACTCAACTGTTGACTCTTCCACTCCATTTGTCATCAACTAAAAGCAGGGCAGATCTGGAGAATCTCAGATGCCATTTTGTTTGGGGGGCAGTGGCTAGATGGCTGGGCTCAGCTGGGCACTTCTCCCTTATCAGTCAGTCTCAGGGTCTCTCCACATGGTTTCTTCAAAGTAGTCGGACTTCTTATATGGCAACTCAAGGCTGCAAGAGTGCATGTTCCAGAGGTCAGGCAAAAGCTACAACCTTGTCCTGGAATGAGACTTCTGTTTCTTTTATCACTTGAGTAAGTCAAAAAGGCCAGCCCAGAAACAAAGGCAGTAGAGGAATATATACCACCCTCTCAGGGAAAGAATAGCAAATTGGTGGCCATCCTTTATCAACCACACCAAGTTAAGTTTTCAGTGCCTCATTGCTTCATCCACACTTCACTGGGCAAGAAGTTATTCTCAGGGTTGTGATATTTATTCAAGGAGATAGCAGCATGAGATGGAACTGATATCAAGAGAGAAAGTGGTTATTTCTGGCTCTGTTGTGAGCTGTGTTGCTTTAAGCAAAGCATTTAACTTCTCTGCACTCTTTTGCTTATTTCTCAAATAACCTTAATATAGCTACCTCTTTGGATTCTTACAAGGACATATAACCATTAATATAAAAAGCACTGACAATAATGAACTCACATTATGCAAAGTGTAATCATTATTTCCTGGTGTCATTGAGATCATAATGAATGCTGACAGTTTAGTCTTACAGAGGACCAACTTCCTAAGTCTGAATTAGGATAATACTGGGGGACAACTGAGGGGCTGTCATTAAGGGTTCCAGATACCCAAATATTTTGCAAACACTTGGGGAGAGGCTCTTGGAGTCTGCTGACAAAAGCTGCACACATACCTTTGCTTCTCTAAAGCAGCCCCCAAAATGGAAGAATTACATGATGGGAAGTAACTGCATTCTGGCTTTTCTCAAGAGAAGCCTAATGTCTCTCTCCATGTGAACAATACTTTCTGAGATTAATGTCATAAAGACTCAGGCCCAAGCTCCAGGTCAATAAGAACTTCTGTAGGTAGAAGTATTAAATCAACTAGAAGCTCCCCTTTTGACAGAGATGCTGGTTTGAAACTAAACTTTAAGAACAAAGACACTGTTTAACATGCTCATTCTTAAATACAAATAATGGCACACGAATAACCCTACTCTTGAAGGTGTTGTTCACTATGGCTTAGACCTGTTTAATTTCTGACAATCTAAAGAGCCTTAATTTAAATATGAGGGACCCTACTATGAGGGTGTTTCTCAGCACAGTGTAGGTTCTGGGCTATCACCTAGGAAGCTACTTATGGAGCCATAGTTACAGGCTGCAGCTCTTGAGAGCCTGAATCAGTAGGTCTGAGGAGGAACACAGATATCGATGTTTTGTAGTGCAACAAAGTAATAATGATTCGGGGGCTCTATATGTGAGAAAGAGTGCCTAGGGGTGCCTGGGTGGCTCAGTTGCTTAAGCATCTGCCTTTGGTTTGGGTCAAGATCCCACGGTTCTGGGATCAACCCCCACATCAGGCTCCCTGTTCAGCAGGGGGCCTCCTTCTCCCTTTCCCTTTGCCTGCTGCCCACCCTCCTTGTGCAATCTCTCTCAAATAAATAAAATCTTAAAAAAAAAAAAAAAAGATTGCCTAAAGGTAGGGTGAATGGATGGCCCAGTCTTGGGTAAAAAGAAGATAACAAAGTATAAAGTGGTAATGTCACAATGAGCCCTTAAATTTCTACAGATATTAATATAATTTCTACAGATATTAATTTGAGGCAAAGCAGTATGACTGTGCTGAGACTTTCTTTAATCATATGGAATATTATTGGTTACTGCTTAGGAGCCTCTGAGTTCATTTATTGCAAAGCTTTCGTTTTACAGAGGAAACATCCTCCCCAACTCATGTCCCTCCTTGTGTTTCCAAAGCATCCCATACTTTCCTTTGTCACAGTACCTTTCATCCTCTAGAGTAACTATCTCTCCTACTAAACTATAATCACCTCAATAGTTGGAAACTTTTATCTTTTACTTTTTACCTTTCTTAAGATTTGCCACTTTTCCAGGCATTTAGGAAGTGTTTAACAGATGGATGTATAGAAGAAAATCATCAGACCAGAGAACTTAAATGTCCTGCATGTGGTTCCAGGAATGACGGACACAGATCTGGTCTCTCAGTCTGCAACCCAGTGTTCTTATATGTTCTTATATGTTGCTCTTCAGGGGCTTTCTCATACAATGCATAAAATAATGCCTGACACATTGTAAGGGCCCATTAACATATAGTCTGTCTTGTTTTGTTTTTATGTGAAGTAAAAGAAAAAGAGGAGTACAGGACACTAGTTAGGAGCCTAAAGCTTGAAATCAGAAAAAAATGGTCTTGATGTTTGAATACAGAATACCAACTCCCCTACTCACTAGTTATGACACTTCCAGAAGGTTATTTAATCTCTCTATAAGTCTTCCTCCTCATACAGAATGAAATAACATCTTTCTAATAGAATA
Source organism: Martes martes (assembly GCF_963455335.1). Lineage (NCBI taxonomy): Eukaryota > Metazoa > Chordata > Mammalia > Carnivora > Mustelidae > Martes > Martes martes. The sequence continues at coordinate 99,115,973 of NC_137892.1, forward strand.
GCTGACATAATAAATGAATCACTATACATAAAGCATTTATGGCAGTACCTGTTACACAGTATACAATACATTTTACTATTTCATATGAAAAGAACATAGTAAGTCAATTCAACTCATTACTATTCTTTGTTTATGCAACTGAAAAGACATACTGGACTATTCTAAATGGGTTATATGCTTTGATCCATCCTAAGAGGGAGGAAAATCACTTGGCAGATGCTAAAGATTTGAAAATAATTCCCCAAATCCCAGATTTGGGTCAAACAAATCCTTTTTTTACAATGAGTTTTCAGAGTCATGATATCACCCATTACAAGTAGATCTGAAGAGAAAAGGTGAGAGTGGAGGAAAGGAAATAAAGTATGCGGTTCTCCTCAGGATGGCAGATAACTCTGAGTCCCATATTGCCTAAGACACTTCCTATAAAAGAGCATTATGGGGCAGCTTATTCAGCTGTCCAACAAATACTTATTGAGTCCCTACTATGTACCTGCCACCTTTTCGGGCACTGTAGACACACAAATGAGGAAAACAGGCAACCATTCCTGATTTCATGGTTTTTAAATTCTAGTAGAGAGCAAAAGACTTATGAACAAATAATTAGATTATATTTTCTTCCAGATTTGTCATAATAAATCAGAGAAAAGGATAAATAGTAGGCTGAGTCAGATTAAAAAGGGTTAAGTTCTTGCCAAGCCTATGTGACCAAGACAAAGAAGCAAGGGAAAGAGACCACATACAAGGGAGTGAATATCACCATGTTCCATGAACCCTAAAATGAGTAGGGACATGAGAGGATGCAGTGAAGACCAGAGAAATGTAGGTCCTAGAGGGAATTAAAGAACTGTTAATGTTGTTATATATCTTGGATTGGGTTCTCTCCAAAAGGGACCTTGAGACAAGGACATGCATGCAGGCAAATGTATTTGTGAGGGAATTCTGGGAAGCACCAAGGGAGGAAATGAGGAAGTGGGGTAGCAAGAGAAAAAAATTAAGTAAATTCAATTAAGCTGGGAAACTAGGGTTCAGACTCACAGTGGACAACCTGAAAACCATATAGGATATGCTTCAGAACTGTCTTACCAGAGACAGGGAGACTGGGACATTATTCACTATCTATGCCCATGGGCTGAGGGTTTCCCATAGGGGTGTTATATGCCATCCCTCTAAACTTCTGAAATGTGACTACATATAGTGGGGGAAATTCTATGAGAAGTTCTTTCTTTACTGGGAAAGTCCTCAGAAAAGAAGACAGAAAACAAAAGGCACACGTCACTGAGATAGAATGCTATCACCATGCTAGGAACTGCAACTTCAGGTGAACACAGTTGGGCCAAACGGATATAGAGGAAATATAAACCATCTTTGCTTTAGGATACTGGAGAAAATAAAGGAGAACTGCAGCAGTTATGGGTGAGTAAGATGATTAACAATAATACTATGGAAGCATGGCAGTTATTACTAGTAACAAGGTTCAGGGTGTAACCATGGGACTAAAAGCCAAGGTACAGTAAGTGATAAGATCAACGGAGGAGAGAGATGAAGTAACTTATAGTGCAAAATTTTGGAAAGATCATCTATGAGAATACTTAATTCACCAGAAATCACAATGAATGGTATTAGAGAAAGTAGCTGTGAGTCAAGAACTGAAAACTTTTGTAAATTATGAAAGTGACCAAGTGAACTACAGATAAAAACAACAAAGAAGGAAAACGTCTGATAGAGTTTAATGATATGAGAATCAAAGTGATTTTAATAAGAAGGTGAGAAGAATGGTCACGAAATATTGAGGAGGATGCAAAGAGGCCCTTACACTACTTCCAGGCCCAGTTGTGAAAGAGCTTGGATGAGAGAACCTCCACTGAGATAACAGCCAGGTTTCAGCAATAAGATGATGGTAAAGGGAATCTTCATTAAAAAGGTTTAAGCATGTAAAGAATTTTACTGATAACTAACCTTGATATTCAGGGGGCCCATATGGCAGGTTTCAGGAATTAGAGATATATGGTAAAGAAAGCCAGAAAAGCAGATGCAAGGAGTCAATGGAGATGGATCAGAGAAAGTACAATCCTGAGTTTCATGTGGTTTAAGCTTTACATTTTGAAAATTGAAATATACGTAACAAGCCAAAATAAGGTAAGTGAATTTCTCTAATTTGCCATCTTAATTTTTCTCCAGTTCAATAATGTATCAAAGTTATTATCTATTTACAAAGCTAAATTTATACTTCAGAATATTGGGATATAATGTTTGAAAAAATGTAATATTATAATGTAAGAAATATCTCAAAAAAGGAGGAGGGGACATGGGTGGCTCAGATGGTTAGGCATCTGACTCTTGATTTTTGGCTCACATCATGATCTCAGGGTCGTGAGATTGAGCCCCAGCCCCAAATTGAGCCCACACTAGGTATAGAACCTGCTTAAGATTCTTTCTCCCTGCCTGTCACTACCTACCCTCTTCTCCCTCTCGAAAGAAAGAAAGAAAGATCTCAGTAACATACAGATTAAAGAATTATAAAATGTTTTAGTCAGAAAATGACGAAAACACAATATACCAAAGTTGTTTTTTTTTTTTTTAAGATTTTATTTATTTATTTGACAGACAGAGATCACAAGTAGGCAGAGAGGCAGGCAGAGAGAGAGAGAGGGAGAAGCAGGCTCCCCACTGAGCAGAGAGCCTGATGCGGGGCTTGATCCTAGGACCCTGGGATCATGACCTGAGCTGAAGGCAGAGCCTTTAATCCACTGAGCCACCCAGGTGCCCCCCAAAGTTTTTATGATGCATCTAAAGCAGTTTTTAGGTGACAATATAAGGCCTAACATGTTAATATAAAAAATAAATAATTAAAATGAATGACCTAAGTATATAGCTCATGTATAAAAAAATACTATAAATCCAAAGAAAATTTAAAAAGGAGGAAAAATAGAAGCACAAAATTAATGAAATGGAGGACAAACAGAGAGAAAAATAAAAAGTGTGTTTGAAAAGAACTGACAAAGTATTGTGAGATTATAAGGACAAATGAAAAGGGGAATTAAGTAAATATTGAAATGTAAGATTTTTAAAACATACATTAGAGCAAGTGCTTCAGACATGAAAAGAAAAGAATGTTACAAAAAACTTGAACCATAAATTTGAAAACACAGATGAAATGGGAGAAGATTCCTAGAAAAATATAACTTGAAAGAAATGAATTCAAAAAGAAAGACTGCAGAAAGCCTAAACAGTTTTATAATCATTAAATACAGCAACTATATAGTTCACAATTTTACCACAAAGATGCCTTCAAACTCAAATGGCTTTCTCAGCAAGTTTTACCAAAAATCTATGGAACAAACTCAATTTTCACACAAGCCTTTTCAGAGACTAGAAAAGAGAAAGCTTTAAGAAGGTAACATAGGATGATACCTTAATGATTATAGCATAGGGAAAGCATCTCAATGAGAAGATAAGCATTGTTTTCAAAGAAAAATACTGACAAATATGACCACATGAAAATTAAGTATTTTGCTCATTAATGGGCACCCCTGGGTGGCTCAGTCGGTTAAGCATCTGGCTCTTGGTTATAGTTCAAATGATGGTCTTAGGGTCTTGGAATTGAGCCCTGCATTGGGATCCACAATCAGCACGGAGTCTGATGATTCTTTCTCTCTCTCCCTCTGGCCCTCCCCCTAGCTTACACACTCCCTCTCTCTCAAATCTTTAAAAAAAAAATTTTCTTCATCAAGAGATACCAAAAAGAGCATGGAAAAATACAGTACTTTTAAGTACTTTTGCAGTACTTAAAATTGATAAAGGACTAGTATCATAAGTATAAAAAGAACTCCTACAAATCAAAATGGAAAACAAAAAGATGCCTCCCCAAATAGATGAAACACTTAAACATCTAAAAGAGGAAATTCAGAGAGTCAATAAATAAATGAAAAGTGTCCAAACTTTCTGTATGGAAATGCAATTTAAGATCACAATGATATACCATATTTCATTTCTTCATTAGGCAAATCTTAAAATGTCTGGCAAAATCAAATGCTAGCAGGGAAAGAGCACAATGGGAACTCTTATACAATACTATAATGTATGTCCACTGGTTTAATCACTCTGAATAAAAGTTGGAGTCACCTAACAAAATTAAAAGTATGTATATCCTTTCACTCAGCAACTTCACTCTAGGTATATTTTCTAAAGTAACATGCACATGTGATCCAAAATATATGGAGTGTTCATGAAGGAATTACTCGTAACAGCCAAAAAATTATAAAACAAACTAAATGTCCAATAATACTTGAATAGAAAAAAATACATTGTGGTATATTTATACAGTGGAATACTGTGCAGAATTAATAATATTTCCTCCAGATGCTCCTCCAAACATGGATAATTTCATAAACATAAGATTCAGCAAATGAAGCAAGAATCAAAAAAATGCACCTATTATGGGGCGCCTGGATGGCTCAGACAGTTAAGTGTCCGACTTGGTCTTGCTCAGGTCTTGAACTCAGGGTTGTGAGTTTAAACTCTACCCTGGGCTCCATGCTAGGCATGGAGCCGAGTACAAAAAAAAAAAAGTATCCATTTATATAAATATCAAAAAGAGAGAAAATTAAGTTACATTGTTTAGACATGTATACAGAAAGAATAAATCTAAAAGGAAAGGAAAATGAGACAATATTTGTAACAAAAGTTGAAGAGTAGCTGTAATCAGGGGGAGAACACAGGGCACTTCTTGGGTACTAAATGTGTTCTATTTTGTGACATGGGAGGAATTTCACTAGTGGATTTCATAAATATTTGTTATACTGTACATTTACATTTTCTACATTTTCCTTTGTGTGCTCCTCACAATTTTTTAAATGTTAAAGATAGAGATGTATGGAAAATTATTTGCATATTCACAAGATTATTTTTTTAAGATCCAAGATACCTGTTGATTAATAATTTACTGAATACATCTTTGTAATACTGTACATCTGAGAATTAAATGAGTTCACTGAGCATTTACCAAGTAATTTTTTAATTGAAGCAAATTTCTCATCTGTCTTCCACTAAATTTAATTACTTCTACAGGTGCTTTACTAAACTTAGCACAGTTTCTAAGAAATTGAAATTCCTGAAACATCTGGAAGTTAAAAATCTTTTAATTAACAGTTACAGTTTCATCATTTTTCATAGTCTTGTCTGTAATCTTTTCTTTCTTGACAATCCAAGAATAAGTCTAGTAGTTTCTCTTTGGGGATTTTTTTTTAATCTGTCCCCTACCATATTTGCACTTGGTAAGAATGAAGTTTCTTGAGATAAGTAGTCACCACAATTCATCTCTATACATTGTTTCCAATGACTTTTAATGAAGACAACTGAGTTAGAAGCCTGCTCTTATACGACAATATTATTTTCAATAGTTCTTAGGATGTTCTCACCTTTGCACTTTCTCACACTTACTAATTTTCACTGGAGTTTTCCACTAATTCTCCTTCCTCTGGCTGAGCAGACCTTGCAATTTCCAGGAAGCGAAAGTACTTGGGTTCATAAAATAAAGTGGCAAGCTATGCTCACATTTATTTTCATTTGCTTTGGAGATCCTACTTAGCTAAGTGGTAATAACGAGAATTTCTCTAATATCATCACTTTTAATTCATTTTGATCACACTGAAGGTCACACTGGTTAATTACCTCCTGATAAATTACAAAACATTTTCTTTTAGGAAGATTCAGTAACTATCAGAAGAATTTAATATCTAGGTCTATCATTTAATTTATTACCCTGATGAATACTTAAATATCAAAAAACCAAATAAAAATCATTTTACACTTTAAATTGTGTTCCACTCAATCTGGTTTTATCTTATCAACCAATCAATCAAGTACTTTAAGAGTTATGGCTGAAATAAATAAATATAACTATTTTGAAAGATATGATTGATCAAATCAAATAAAAAATGATTCTGAATGATCATTCAAATCATTCAGAGTATTTTTCCTACAAAGTAATTTAGTTCAGCCCCTGGGAAAAAATGATTTAGTCCTAAAGGTTCTTTTTGGTTTTTAATACATACTTGTCTTAGATGATGTGCTTGTGTTTTAAGCTTTATTTATTGTAAGTGCTTAGTAACCCAAGCCACAAAATTGCGAAGACCTTATTCTTTTCCTTTCCCAGTTTCTCTTTCCTCTCTTAGTGGTGCCAGCAACAAAAGGACATGTAATTTTAACCTTCTGGTTGCTAATACTTTACCTTGTAGACTCTGGAACGACAAATTCTGTAATTCCTGTGATTTTTCACCATCCTTTTTTTTTTTGCTATGAAGTGGTTAGTACATGCTTCCAAATTACATTTTTTAATAAAACTCCTTTAAGTGGACAGAGGTTAAAGAAATACCCAAGGACTTTGTGGCTTTTGTTTTTTTTTTTAAATATTTTATTTATTGACTGGAGAGAGAGAGCAAGTGTAAGAGAAAGAGAGAGAAAGAGAGAGAAAGCACTGAGGCAGAGCAGACTCCCTGCCCAGTGGGGAGCCCGATGCAAGGTTCCATCCCAGGACCCTGGGATCATGACCTGAGCTGAAGGCAGACGCTTAACTGACTGAGCCACTCAGATGCTCTAGACTTTGGTTTTTTAAACAGAACTTGGTTTCGCAGCTCCAGTAATGGGTCACTTCAAACTTTCCAGGTTTTCCTTTCCACAGTTTTTGTATTAAAAACAAATCCTTTGTCTTTTGAAAACTATTTCCTTTATTACTTGGTATAAGTTTAAAATAGGTTAACTAACAATTTCACTTAAAATATACTGAGTGTATGAGGACAGCCTTCAGATTAACAATGGAATAATACAGGAAAAAAAAAAAAGATCAACTGGGAATTACCATTATGGGGGGGGGGGGAGACGGGTGGGGAGGCAGAAATCATGGACTCCTATTACTCAATGAGTTCTGCAATTCAACCTGAAACTTAAAATTCAGATTTCTCTACTGCTTTTTGCTATACAGTGGATCCATGCATTTTCTTTTGTTTGCAATTCTGGGAAAACAAAAAATGTTTTTTCTAATTCATCAGAGCTGTCCTCCTTGACTTCCCAGAGTCCATGATGGAAAGAGAATGAAACTGTCCTACTAGAAATGCTTACCTTCCCCAGCAGTGAGTGGCTAAATTCCAAAAAATTTTCATGACTGCACAAATGATAGCTCCCATACAATAGTGAATTAAGAAGATAGCAATTCCAAATTTCACCTACAAAAAATTTTCCTGATATAAACAATAAGGTTTTTATGCTACTTCAGACTCTCTCCTTGGACACAGTTATGGTTTATCTGTTCTAATTAAAATCTGACATCATGTCTCTTTTTTTAAAAGATAAAGATTTTATTTATTTATTTGAGAGAGAGCCAGAAAGAGAGAGCATGAGCAGGGGGTAGGGGCAAAGGGAGAGGGAGAAGCAGACTCCCCACTGAATAGGGAGACAGCCCTATGTGGGGCTCAATCCCAGAACTCTGGAATCATGACCTGAGCTGGAGGCAGATGCTCAACTGAGCACCCAGACACCCCCATGACATCATGTCTTGAACACACCATACAATATGGTTTGACCAGCACAGAGTATAACAAGTCTGTCATTATGCTTGCTGTGCATATAGTACTTCTATCATAAATCATTCTCACACATGTTGCTCTTAAGCCAGGTGTAATTCATCTTAAGTATGCACAGTGAGACTGGGGTCCTAAATAACTCCGATTAACTACAAGTTTGATAGTATAGAATGCCAGCCAATTAATTCACCAGCCAATTAATTCTGAACATTGATTTCATCATCTGGTATATTAGGTCATCCTGCTATTTCAAATCATCTACCACTTTATTGAGGCCACAGTTCAAAGTATTGAACAGACAGGGTAAAGGGTAACATAGGTTAATTTTAATCAGTGATCTTTGCACATGGTTCCCCAAGTTACAAATTCACCTACTTCTACTACTTTCCAGCTCAAATTTCTCCACTAGTACTTTTTAAAAATGAAGACAGTCTTTCAAATGCTTTACTGAAATTAGGGAGTACTATGGCCGTACCATACCTCAAACCCACAGTCCAAAAAAGGGAAACGAGTCTAAAACTGGTTGTTTTTTTAATAAATCCAGTGATTACCACTTATTTTGGGAACTCCTACAGCCAATCTTTTAATAATCTGCTCTGGAATCTTATTCAAGAACAGAAAGAAGTTTGCAGAATTTACTTTCCTGTGAATTCCAAAGAAGATCTCATTTTCAGACATTGATAAGCTTCTTCATCACACTTTGTAGATTGTCAAGCAGAGTCTCAACAATACCAAATACACACTCTCAGTGTTCCATTCTGTAATTTTTCCCAAACTAGGAGACTGAGATGCATTTAAATCATCCAGTATTTCAGAGCAACTGGGAAAAAAGAGAGAAGTACTATATTTACCCAAATGCCTGAATGTACTTAAAATGAGTTTGCTTAAGGGAGGAAAAAAAGTAGAAACAATTTTCATTTTAAAACTCCACTAACACATATTTCCTTTTATGAAGCTCATTTCTTCTCCTCTTACCTAAACAACAAAACCTACTTTGAGTCAAGATCTGATATAATCAGATATTTTAGTGTGACTTTAAGTCAATATGTTCTCTTTCAAAGGGAGTATTTGTGTTTTAATCCCCACTTCTCTTATCTTTAAGTGTGGAATTTAAATCTAGGTTCTTTATTAAGGAAATTTCAGCAGAACAGATGGGGGAAATTCAGGTAAGCTGGGAGGGGGAGAAGGACTCTAGTTATTCCTGAGATCACACCACTTGAACGCTACACTTCTTCCTTGCACTTGTAACTGAAAACCACCAAGACCCAAAACAAAACAAAAAGCCCCACCAATAATTCAAGAAAGACAGTATATCTGCCCTAAGCGTCACGTGAGTTCTGACCCTTGTGTTTCTGAAATATGGGTTTGAAAATAAAAGCCTGAGTTTATCTTCAGAAACACCGGATCTTAAATTTCTGTGAATAATTCAGCAGTCGCTGCTAACACATTGCAAGACAGACCCTGGAGAGGACAGGTGAAGGTCACTCCAAGTTCAGCTCAGAGAACACTACAGAGGCTAAGCTTTGGTCCTTGTACCCTCTTCTTCTCAACAATGTCAGTTTGGAAGCTTAACAAAAAATTGGGGGCACAATTCTAACATTTAGTTCATATCTAATGATAAATATTATCACCAGAATCCCAATTAAAGTGGATTTTTAGTCTTTCAAATAACCATCCACGTAGCATACCTTCTAGAACTTCTATGTTTAACAGCATGTGTTTAAACTTCTGTGTTTAATAGCCTGCAATGACTTTTCCTAAATCGATCCTTATACATATTTTTATATGAAAACATTTTGTTCTAATGTCATCTCGCTGATGAAATGTATCATGTGATATGTTTTAAGTCCTAGCTCAATGCCATTTGTGTTTTAGGTCAGATATTAATGGGGGGTGGGGAGGTGAACACTACCCAGGAGAATTACTCAATGCCCTAAGCAATGAGATATTCTGAGAGGGAATCATAAAAAAGAAAAGATAAGGTTGAACAGCAATGATTTGTCATGGATCCAAAATGCACTTCTCATATTTTGGAGATTGCGTTTGCAATTCCAGGAATTTAGCTTATTGTAAATCTTTTTCCTTTTGTTCCAACAGATATTTCTGAAATTGGAAATGCCTCTGAGAAATGACATTGAAAATTAATGATATCTCAATACACCCTGGGCAAGTAAGGAAACAGACTTGAATAATTATCACCTACTCCAACTGTGAATTTAATGTAAATATTCTGATGCAATTTCTTTTATGTTAAAAATAAAGGAAAATCAAGTTGACTTAATCTATTGGAAAGTTGCCTTAATCTATTAGAACATATAGTAAGACATATGTGGGTAGAGTCACAAACTTCTAAATCTGCCACTACCTTTGTATTTGAAGATAAAATAAAATAGAAAATTGCTATATCAGATAGCTATGCAACACAATATGAATAGGAAAAAAGTTTTTGCTTTTGGTTTTTGCTATGACAGCTTCAAGGTAAACACAAGAACAACATTAGAAAGGTTTTTCTAACTGGGCTCAGTTTAGACTTGATAACCTAGTTTCTTAGTAAAATATAACAGATCCAGTCCAATTACTCTTAATGACATATCTTCATTTAAGAAATATCTTCGATTTAAGAAAAATATTTGATGAAAAATTACAGTAGGGATGCGTAAAAATTATTTTGGGATGGGGTAGAAAGGAGTACTTTGGTAACTACTTTACATTATAGCCTTGTCTCTATATTTTTTAAGATAAAATAATTCAAAATAAATAAATTAAATTAAATAATTCTGGGAGATATAAATAATTATTTCCATCTTATAGATAAGAAAAGTAAAGCTCAGACATGCTAAATGCCTGCCTAATATTGCTCAACCAGCATTCAGATCAATTATGTTCATTCCAAAATCCATGCACTTTCTGCTACACCAAACAAATGTCTACTAACAAGGAAAAGATTAAGATAAATCACAAATAACTGAATTGTGATGGTATTACATAACACTAAAATTATACATATGAAATTTAACACCATGGGAAATATTTATGACAACTGTTCCATAAACAAGAATTCCAAATTATAGCCAGCCTGTGATTACTATTATGTAAAAATGAAAAAAATCGATAAAATTATGATAGGATTATGAAGAATTCTAAATATAATTCTTACTATTGTGGTAAAGATATAAATATCTATACATAGAAAGGAAGAATGCCAGTTTCTTCTTTGGATATGGTCAAAATGGATGTTCTCAGATAGATTTTTGAGTTGAGAATGCAGCTTTTAAAAATGGCTTTAAATGTGTTATGTTGTTTAATCCTCACAAATATACAAAGTGGGGTCATTATTATCATATTTCATGTTAAGGAAAATGAAAAAGAGATAGATTAAATAACTTGCTTAAAGTTACCTCGCAAATTAATGATGGAGGCAGATATTGAACCCATAGCTCTTTTTTTAGCCACAGCACATATGTTGCTAATATTTACAAAAGATGAAATATACCAACAATGCTTATTTTATAGAAATGAAAGCTAGATGTTGATAAATTACATAACAATGACAATATGATAGCTAATATTAAATACCTAGGAAGTAATATAGAGGAACTCAAAAGGATAGGTAAAAAATCAAGTGTTGGGATAATTCCAAAATGGCCACTACTACTGATATATCATAAAGGTAAACCATATCAAAGAATAAACAGAGGCCAACTTAGGTATATTTTATAGATGTTAACAAAAATAAACTTGAAATATACTGAGACTGATATTTAAAGGAACACTTGAACAGTTATGGTTGCCAAGAAGAAAAGGTGAGAAGAGAATGACAATGCCACATACATGAACAAATGAAAAAGGTCCAAAACTCATCAATATAGTACTAGCAAATTGAAGTCAATAACACATTAAAAGGATCCTATACAATGATCAAGTAGGATTTATCTCTGCGATACAATGATGGTTCAACACACACACACCAATAAACGTGATACACCATATTAACAGAATGAAGAACTAAAATCACATGATCATATCTCAATAGATATAAATAAAGCATCTGACAAAATTTAACTTAATTTCATGATAAAAAACACTCAACAAATGGTATAAAAGCAAAATATGTCAACATAATAAAAGCCATATTTGAAAGCCCACAGCCAACATCATACTCCACAGTGAAATGTTGAAAGCTCTTCCTCTAAAATCACGAACAAGACAAGAATGCCCATTCCAGCCATGTATATTCAAGATAGTATTGAAAGGTGTGGACAGAGCAATTAAGCAAGAAAAAGAAACCAAATCTAAATCAGAAAGGGAGAATTAACATTACTTGTTCCCAGACACATGGGCTTATACATAACAAACCCGAAAGTCTGCAAAAAAAAAAAAAAAAAAAGCTGAGAAAACTAATAAATAAATTCAGTAAAGTAGCAGGATGCAAAATCCACAAAAATCAGTTGCATTTCTATACACTAACAATGACCTATCTGTAAAGGAAATTTTTTTAAAAAGCCTATTTACAATAGCATCGAAAAGAATAAAATACTTAAGAATTTAAAATAAATAAGGGCACACAGAAATATGAAATAAAATATTCAGGAATAAACTTTAACAAAGAGATGAAAGACTTGTACACTGAAAACTGCAATACATTGGTAAAATAAATTAAAGAACATATAAATAGATGAAAGACATCCTGTGTTTGTGAATGGGAGGACTTAAGATTGTTAAAATAAGAATTTCCTCATGTTTTTCGGTAGCAGGGAGTCCTGCAATAGAGGTTAGAAACTTTTCTTCTAGTCACATTTTGCTATCATCTATGTAACCTCAGGCAATGACTCTGTCTTCCCTGCCCTTGGTTTTCTGATGCACAGTGGAAGGGCAGCCTCTAAGCTCAGTCTACGAGTCTAGCGATTTCTGAGCTGTATTATAATTCTATCACTTGAGCATAGTGACTGATGAAACATATGAAAAGAGGAGATGATCTGTAATAGTAGTCCAAACAAAATAACTATAGCATACAAATAGTTATTAAAGTATATATAATTATTTACCATTTTTTTTCTTATTTAAGGCAAAGTGTTATAACACACTCAACTTAAACTGTACATCTCAAAACTCAAGATGGAAGAGGCTTCAAAGGCAGGCAGGAAAAAAAAAAAAAAAGGCAGGCAGCGAAGTCTTGAATGTCCTACCAGACCCTTGCAAAGGGATTTACTTAATCTCTTAGAGCCTCAGTTTCCTTGTCTTCCGACTAGATTTATCTATGTAGGATGATGATGAGGATTAATGAAATAATCAGTGTAAATTAGCTCAATGACTGCCACACCACACTGGGGTTAATGAGTAAAGCAAATCAGCTTTATCAGTCCAGTAGCAATCCGTGCAGATTTAAAGACTAAGAGAAATAAACCAGGCAAACATCTATTTTCCTGACTTTGTGCAGGCAGCCAGCAAAGTTGAAGTACGCAAAAAAAAACAAACAAAAACAAAACAAAACAAAAAAAAAAACCCACAAAACAAAAAAACAACCAAAACCAAGGGAGAGGTGGTTGACAAAAACACCAAAAATCAACGCAACAGAACGCAGATAAATGTGGGAGAAAAGAGCTACGCTAAGAGGAAAAATATTTTGAATCTGAGTCAAGTATGTGACCAATAAAGCTGTGACCCTTTCCAGGCAGGGCAGATGGTGGTCCCAGAATTAAGATGTGATCCCAAGAACATACTGACCTAGATTCTGGTTTTAGTGCCTCTATACATAAAGGCAATAGCAATTTTAAAAGATAAGACTTTAGCTACAACAGGGAAAGTGTTGCAAATAGTTGGTTTTAAATGAGAAATTTGTCCACATACTTTCTTTTCTATTTAAGAGCAGACACCAAAGACAGGGACAAGCCCCGGCTTCCTAAGTCTTTACACGCATCCCAGATTGACAGCTCTATAGGGTCACAAGGGGCATCACAAGCTCTAAAGACATCACTTTGTTATTCAGAGACTAAAATTGAGTATTTAGGAACCAATGACAAGTTCTACATGGGAAATGCTTCATGTGGAGAAAAGGACCCATGTAAAATCTTCACAGGTCAATTAATACACACTGTACTTTCCCATTTTTCTGCTTTTGTTCCTGTTCTTCTCTGAAGAAGTCTGATTTTCACAGTTCATACAGTTTTCAAGTATTAGGTCCAATGGCATCATCTTTGTGAAGATTTTCTTTTCTCCAAAATCATAATCCAAGTGATTATTTTCTACCTCAGGAACCTCCTATACCACTACTTACATGTTCCTTATGACATATTTTGCTATATATCATACAGTTCATTTTCTGCTTTCCATTTCCTCAAGTTGTAAACTCCTCCAAGACAGAGAATTTGATTAATTATTCTTTAATCAACACCATTGCCAAGTGCTCATTTCCCATGTTGGAGACAGTGTTTGTTGAGTGAATGCAATTTTACAATTTATTAACAATGCCCTGTAGCTTTAGGGGCAACTGGGTAGCTCAGTCGCTTACATGGCCAAGTCTTGACTTTAGGTCAGATCCTGATTTCAGGGTCCTGGAATCAAGCCACACATCAGGCTCCACACTCAGAAGCGAGTGTGCTTAAGGATTCTCTCTCCCTCTCCTTCTGCCCTTACCCCTGCTCTAAACACATACATACATACATACATATATCTTTAAAACAAACAATGTCCTGTAGTTTGTGGTGTTAGAGTGTGACAAAAATCTATGAGCAGACCTTGTTGTACTTCTGGAACACCTCCAGGAGCCAGCAGCCACCCTAAGACCACAAAGGCTACCACCCAGTAGATCCTGAGTCCTCAAAGTAAAGTTAGTTTCACAATCTTTCCAATCTCATGAGCCTATTCTTTTCCTTCTGAGACAGTTGTTTTCTCACTTGATCACCTGATTTTAACTTCAGTATAGTTAACATACAGTGTTACTTTCAGCTGTACAATATGATGATTCAACAATACTATATATCACTCAGTATTCATCAAGACAAGTGTCCCCCTTAATCCCATCACCTATTTCACCCATCCCCCATGCACCCACCTCCCCTCTGGTAACTATCACTTTTTTCTGTAGAGTTAAAAATGTGTTTTTTGACTTGTGTCTCTCTCTTTCCTCCCCTTGCTCATTTGTTTTATTAAATTTCACATAGGGGTGCAATCACATGGCATTTGTCTTTCTCTGAGTGATTCTGCTTAGCATTATACCCTCTAGATCCATCCATGTTGTTGCAAATGGCAAGATTTCCTTCTTCTTCATGGCTGAATAATATTCCTTGCATATATATATACCACATCTTCTTTATCCATTTATCTAATAATGAGCATGTGGATTATTTCCATAATTTGACCATTATAAATAATGCTGCTATAAACATAGGGGTGCATGTATTCCTTTGAATTAGTGTTTTCATATTAGGGGGATAAATACCCAGTAGCACCATTACTAGATCATAGGGTAGGTCTATTTTTAACTTTAAGAACCTCCGTACTGTTTTCAACAGTAGCTGCACCAATTTGTATTCCCACCAACAGTGCATGAGGGTTCCTTTTTATCCACATCCTTATCAACACTTGTTGTCTCTTGTGGTTTTGATTTTAGCCATTCTGACAGGTGTATGGTGATGCCTCATTATAGTTTTGATTTGCATTTCCCTGATAATAAGTGTTGTTGAGCATCTTTTCATGTGTCTATTGGCCATCTGTATGTCTTCTCTGGAGAAATGTTTGTTCATGTCTTTTTCACATTTTAATTAGATTATTTGTTCTTTGGATGTTAAGTTGTATAACTTCTCTAGCATTTTGGATACTAACTCTTTACCAGATATGTCCTTTGCAAATATCTTCTCCCATTCATTAGGCTGTCTTTAAATTTTGTTGGTTGTTTCTGTAGCTATGGAGAAGCTTTTTATTTTGATGTAGTCCCAATCGTGTATTTTTGCTTTTATTTCCCTTGCCATAGGAGAAATATCTAGAAATATCGAAAAAAAATGTTGCTATGACTGATGTCAGAGAAATTGCTGCTCATGCACTATTCTAGGATTTTTATGGTTTCAGGTCTCACATGTAGGTCTTTAATCCATTTTGAGGTTATTTTTATGTATGGTGTTAAGTGGTCCAGTTTGATTCTTTTGCATGGACTTGACCAGTTTTCCTAATACCATTTGTTGAAGAGACTTTTTCCACCATATATTCTTTTCTCCTTTGTTGACGATTAATGGCCATATAATTGTGCATTTATTTCTGGGCTTTCTACTCTGTTCTTGACCTACATGTATGTTTTTGTGACAGTATCATACTCTTTTGATTACTAGAGCTTTATAACTTGAAGTCTGAAATTGTGAAATCCCCAGCTTTGCTTTTATTTTTGCAGACTTCTTTGGCCAGATGGAGTTGTTTGTGGTTCCACACAGTTTTTGGATTGTTTGTTATAGTTCTGGGAAAAATGTTGTTGGTATTTTAATAGGAATTGCATTAAATCTGTAGGTTGCTTTGGGTAGTACACACACTTTAACAATATTTGTTCTTCCCATCCACGAGCATGGAATGTCTTTCCATTTATTTGTGTCATCTTCAATTTCTTTCACTGATGTTTTATAGTTTTCAGAGCACAGGTCTTTTACCTCTTTAGTTAAGTTTATGCCTAGGTATCTTATTATTTTGGTACAATTATAAATGGGATTGTTTTCTCAATTTCTTTTTCTTCAGCTTCACTATTTGTGTAAAGAAATGCAACAAATCTCTGCACATTGATTTTGCATCACCTGATCAGGTTTTTTTTTTTCTTTACCTGATCAGTTTTAACAAATATGTCATATCTAGAGTCACAAAGGTCAACACATTTAAGGTTTTGTGTGTCTGTTCATTCATTCATTTACTTAACAATTGTACTACTTCTCATAAAGCACCTACTGAGGATAAAAGACCAATATACATAAACCTTTCCTCCCCGAACTCCTAATGTAGAAGGAGAAACAATGCTCCATGAGGTCAATGACTGAAACTGCCTTGCTTCCTGAGTTCTCACAGCCTGACAATGGTCCTGGCAGATCTGGAGTACTCAGTATTTGCTGAATTAAAAATTCATTAAAGCTAATGTAACACTGTATGTTAACGCTATTACAATTAAAATTTAAAAATTCATTTAAAAGTGATGTGTTATACAGAGAAGCACAGCTAAAGCTGGTGGTAAAGTACATGGAAGGCAGGAATTTGCTTTGTCTGAGGGAGGAGTGAAAGAAGTGGCTTTAGAAGAGAGAGCATCGGGGCGCCTGGGTGGCTCAGTGGGTTAAAGCCTCTGTCTTCAGCTCAAGTCATGATCCCAGGGTCCTGGGATCGAGCCCTGCATCGGGCTCTCTGCTCAGCAGAGAGACTGCTTCCTCCTCTCTCTCTGCCTGCCTCTCTGCCTACTTGTGATCTCTGTCTGTCAAATAAATAAAATCTTAAAAAAAAAAAAAAAGAAGAGAGAGCATCATTACGAAATCTTGAATGATAGACACAAGTGTATTAAATTGAGAAAAGATAAGAGCTGCCAAAGCTGAGTGAACACAGATGTGACCATGTGTGGCAGGCTATCAGGTATGACTGATCAGCCTTACTGTTCTTCAGGATGGAAACCATTTTGAGAATTTGATGACCACTCTGACCAAATTTCTCCAGAAAAAAACACACTTAAAATGTATTTGGGACACCTGGCTGGCTCAGTTGGTTAAGCAGCTGCCTTTGGCTCAGGTCATGAGCTTAGGGTCCTGGGATTGAGTCCTGCATCAGGCTCCTTGCTCCGCGGGGAGTCTGCTTGTCCCTCTACCCCTCCCCGCTGGCTCGTGCATGTGCACATGCACGCTCTCTCTTCCTCTGTCTCTTAAATAAATAAACAAAACCTTTAAAAATAAATGCGTGTAAGGTGTTTTCTGCATAGCTTTGGTGAAGACCCAAAAGTAAGTGTCATAAACCCCCATATTCCAAATTAAGGATCCATACCACCTATGCAGGATTTGCAAAAACTGGTTCTGAAGTTCTTCGCTCATCGTGCAGCTTGAGGTTGTACAGGTTTGAGGAAGGAGGATGTTATCACAAGGAAAGATTGTGTGGGGCTGAGCTATTTTCTTCATTGCTCCAGGTAGGGAGGTGGAAAGAAGAGGAAGGTGTGGAGCCAAGGGAGAGGAATATAAGGGGTCCACACAGAGCACTTGGGAGACACAACAAGCTAGGCTTTATCTCATGACTGAGAATATGAAGACACAGAGGGAATGAAGCAGAGAGAAAATGACATGGTGCATTTACAGTGAGTAGCACTTCTCCAAAGAAGTATCACCACAGGTGGGAACTGGCCTGGGGTTCTTTCTAAAGGGACTTCATTCAAAAGTACTGTTTGGGGAGCAGGAAGTTGGTGAGTAAAGTGGCCCAGCAGAAAGGTAGACTTCTGGGGCCAGGAGGCTGAAATGGCCAGCTGGAGGAGGAAAGATGGCATTGGATATTCCCAGTGGAAAAACTTTTGAAGGAACCCACAAAAGTGCACCATGTGGTCCAGAGACCACCCACCAATACCAAATCCCAATGACATCAGTTGAAGTCCCTTTAACAAAATCTATTCTGTTGGCCAGCCATGAAGGGGCCAGAACTTTATAGCTAGTAAATGGTGAAGAGTTGAAAAAGTAAGGAGAAAAGAAGCCAAGGGGCCTTCCAGATCAAAGCAGTAACAAGCTGGGACAGAAGGATGCTTTAAATCGGAGAAGAGTTTGCCATCTCCAGTGTTACACTGGACTGGAATGTCAAATAAAAAACAAATCTGGATTGTGTAAGAAAAGACTTATTCCAAAGGACTACTATGGGGGGAGGGGGAGGAGAATTATTGCAATGGGGGAGAACACTATGACCATAAGATCTGCATGCATCTCCAGGTTTAGGCAAAGAGGTTTTTTTGGTTTAGGGAGCAGCAAACAAGGCTAGAAAAAAACAGGTGTTGGGAAGTGGGATGAAAGGGTAGTGTGATTAGAGAACAGATCAGAGAATGTTTTACTCTGAAGCCAGCCTACTCTCAGGAGAGGTTGTATGTGGCTCAAGCTGAGGATGAGTTGAAATTCAGAGGCCTAGAGGAAGGAGAGAAACTTAACCAGTTTGATTAGCAAAAGATTTGTTCCTACTGATCAATGGAGACAAGAGGTTTAGCTAATCATTTATGAGGCAAAGAAAGGATGAGATTAGCAGGGTCAGTGTCTGGCATTGACATAGGTAAACAAGGAGGGATCCATTTGTCTTCTCGAAGTCATATGGAGAAGGATGGTAATTTGCAGTAAGCGATTTCCCAGAACACAAAAGAGGTGGGGTGGGGAGCAGGGGGGATTTCCTAACCATCACTGTTTTCCAGTACTAAAGGGCTCAGGTAAAATTTAATACTGTCAGGAATTTTCAATTTCTGCAATAACAGTGTAGCTGTAATTGGAAAGGACACAAAAATCTACAAAAGTTGCCAACATTTTATCCAAGAACAAGAAAATCTAGTCCACTGGATGTGCTTGAAAGGATGGTGGCTTGTTAAGTCCCTTTGAATTCAGCTCATTTAAAATAACAGCTCCACATATAAACACACCATTGTATGTTCAATCTCAGGGATTTCTCAGATCCCAGGCTGGAAGATCTCAGGGAGTACAGAAAGGGGAAACTGGAAGCAGAGGAGGCAGCACACTTACCCAAGCAGCCTTGATGGTTTTCTGAATCAGATAAATAAGATATGAGATTTGCCTTCTAGTGGAATTTACTTCAAGAGAGTGAAAAAGAAAGCATGAACAGATTATTATAAAAAAATAGAAATGTACGTATACCATGAGAGATATAAGAATTTAGAAGAAGAAAATCCTCATTACCCAAAGAGCTATGAGATTTCACTAAAAAAGCATGATTTTTTCCCCCCTAGAGATCATCAGGAAAAGTGTTCTAAAAGGATATAGTTGATTCTAGCCCCAGGTTGGATTAGAAACTGTGGAGAGAGGAGAAGGGGTATTCCAGCTGGAGTGACAATAAGCACAGGAGAAGAGACAGGATTTAAGAGGGCCTACATGAGGATTTGCAAGTAGCTGGAGTAGGGGATACAGGAAAAGAAGATGGGGAGATAATGTTCTACAAGAGGTAGCAAGCCATGAATGCCACATACTAACGGACTTGATATGATTTCATTCTACACAAAAGACTAAGCCTCAGAAAATACTTGACACGGCAATGTCATGATCAGATCCGTATTTTAAGAAATATAACTGCATCAATGTAAAAAAAGAATTGAAGGGAGAAGCCCTGGGGTTAAGATGGGTCAATGTCACAACTGGTATGCAAAGTGAACCACTTTTTAATACCACTTTCTGTTTATGACAAAATTATTTTTAGTCACAAACACGAAATGAAATAAATAATGTAATAGACAGGAAAGAAAAGCAGCAATTAAGATGTTTTCCTATAGTTTTGTGATATAATTTTGCCACTAAAGAAATTAAAAACAAAATCAGTATTATAGAGTACACACACACACACACACACACACATCTACATGTATATGGATAAGCTTTTTAGCATCTTTAGACATATTTTTGGAAAAAGAGAAATCTTACACATATGGGTCTGCCACAATAATGACTATTAACATTAAAGTTTTTGTTAAGAGGCTCAATTTTGCAACTTTGTCAAAATTGAGATTTTTGCATATTCCTGGTCAGTGATGAGTATGGCTAGATTTTTTTCATCTCTCTTCACTGAATTGATTGAGGAACAAGTTTTATTAATTTTAAGTTTGCAATTTTTTTTTCACATGAAGATACTGATATTCTGTGGATGGTTACAGTCTTCTTTTTTTTTAATGTTATGTTAGTCGCCATACTGTAAAGAATTAGTTTTTTTTTTTAAGATTTTTTTTTTTTTTTTTTTGACAGAGATCACAAGTAGGCAGAGAGGCAGGTGGAGAGAGAGAGAGAGGAGGAGGAAGCAGGCTCCCTTCTGAGCAGAGAGCTGATGTGGGGCTTGATCCCAGGACTCTGGGACCATGGCCTGAGCCAAGGGCAGAGGCTTTAACCCATTGAGCCACCCAAGCACCCCACACCATTAGTTTTTGATGCATTTACAGTCTTAAATATAATGAAAATTTTGTCAGAGATTCATAAAAATCTTATTTCACAGAATTTCTAAAAATTGAAACACAAAAACTCCAGATGTTCACCTAGATTGACAGAATGGAGCTAATTCAAATTATGCTTTTTAATCTTCATAGACCCTAGACTATCATTGTTTGTTTCAGATCTACTATTTAAATGCAAGAATATATAATATCACAGGCTCAAGAGACCCTGATGCACGCTTGAACACTTCCAACTTGAACAACTTGAACACTTCCTTGCTATGGATACAGTCCAGGTACAGAGGCACGTAGCTTGGTCTGTATGTGTTGGGGGCAAACTGTCTAAGGGGAAGTTCTCTGGGTTAATGTCTGTGAGCAATGTTGTTTTTTTTTTTTTTAAAATAATACACATGGGTTACTTGGAAGCTACTATAATTTGCAGTTACTGCTGAAATCCAGTAACAACAGCAGTCATTCTTTAGCACTTATACTGACAGAGGATTTTTTAGAGGAGAAATGTATTATCACTGACGTTTTGTTTAGAGTTGTAAGTACATGATGTCATAACAAGCAAATGATCTTTTTGTCACTTACACTGTTTCTTTAAATTCCCTGTAATTTAAAATTCACTCCTTTGCTACCTGTAACTGAGGCAACAGCCTTCACTGCCCCAGTCTTAAATCTTCCACAGAGAAGAGAGAGGAAAATGGAAACTGGCAATTCAGTAAGTATCAACGCTGGGCCTAACAGTATGTTGGATTCTATTAAGAAAACTCCTCAAAGAGATTATTATTTTGTCATTTTAACATGAAGAATATTAGGATCAATTGCCAAAGATTACACAGCAAAGGCAGCAGGGAATTTGGAATTCAAACTAAGATTGCTCTGACCCCAAAGCACATACAATTTCTATTCTACCTAACTGCTTCTTAAGGACAAGGGGGTGAGTTTTAAGTCTTAAGTTTTAACTTTAAGAAGTTCTATGTAATTAGTGCTTGAGTCTGACAGCATCAAGAGAATGGAGAGAAAAGCCTGGCATCGGGAGGCAACGATACTGCAGGGTCAAAATGGGCCAAATCTGATAACATCTTGGATGCAGGAAGAGTGAAGATGGTGAAGTTCAAGTTTAAAAGCCTTGAAAGAAGAGAACCAGGCAGTATTTGAGAAACCAATATCTAGTTGCCAATACCTTATTGAAATTTCAATGAGGGGCACCTGGGTGTCTCAGCTAGTTAAGTGTCTGTCTTCCAACTCAGGTCATGATCCCAGGGTCCTGGCATATGGCCCTGCATCAGGGTCTCTGCTCAGCAAAGAATCTGATTCTCCCTCTCCCTCTGCCTACCACTCTGCCTACTTATGCATGCTCTCTCTTTCTCACTGTCAAATAAATAAATAAAACCTTTAAAAAATTGCAATGAGATGAGTAAAAATCTAGCTACTGGGACTCCCATCAGAGGGAGACCTGCAATGAGGGGTGAATGCTTTTATAAGCTGCTTAGCATGGATAAGGGATGCTCTCTCAAACAGCAGTTAAACACAAATTGCCTTCTAAGAATGGGTAGTCTAGTTAATCATATAACTTTTGCTTACTGAGTAGGAAATGCAAGTTTGGAGGCAGAGCTGAATTGTTCAGGAAGGCAGAGAAGAGGTTAATGTAGCTGTGATACTTAGTGGCATACATTTGCCCTATAACCTCAGCCCAGGGTAAATTTTTTTCAAATATCATAGCTTGGAGTGTTGACAAATTAACAGCTTTTCAAATACCTACATTGGGTACTGCCACACATGTAATACTACTTGAAAGACAAACCAGATAGATAGATAAATAGATAGATACATAGATAGAACAAATGAGCAGATTTGCAAGGGCGAATATGCACAACCATGCATACAGACTCACAAGCAATTTAGGGTCATTTTGTTCATGCCATTTGGATTAATGGCATCTTCTGAGGCAACACATTTCCCAGGATGGCTCTTTCTGACACTTTGGTTTCTTTTCTTCTATGGGTGGGATACTGTTTCTTTTCCTATCATTTATTTTCCCCAATCACCAATACAGATGAGACCAGAGCAAGTTGTGTTTACCTCTGTAGCACTCTCATAGGGGTAACTCTCCTGGAGTCTCACTGGTTACCTGCTGGGAGGACACTGCACTGACATTAACAGCCACTATGGGGCAGCAGGAAGCTATTTCTCTGCCTATTTCTGAATATCACTGGATTTCACATACCTAAGACTGAACACTTTCATTCAGTATCTATTTATAATTCTTGAAAAATACTTTCAAATGACCAATTGTTTTATGATAGGTATGTTTTACCTACTTCTTAAAACTATATAAAATTCAAAAATTCTATTCATTCTATATTTATAAAGAATCTCAAATACCTTCAATATCTTTAATGGCATATACCAATGCAGCTAGATCGTCTAAACCCATTATTTACAGAATTCTGAGAACCATTTATATTTTGAAAGGTTTACTCTTTCCCACATCTGAAGAGTCACATTCTACCTTCAGTCATTAAGAGCTCAAATTTACTGAGTTTGCATGTGACAAGCGCAGTTCTAGGTGCTTTGCATAGGTTGACTTATCTACTCTGCACAACTCTTTTTTTTTCCTTTTTTTTTCTTTTTTATTGACATATAATGTATTATTAGCCCCAGGGGTACAGGTTTGCACAGAATTGCCAGGTTTACACACTTCAAAGCACTCACCAACTCTGCACAACTCCTGAAGGTAGCTTCCATTCTCAATTCTTTTTCAGATAAGACACCTACTCAGAGAGGTCCAAACATTGCAAAAGTCACAAAACTAGTAAGATATGCTCAAGTTTATAACCAAAGTGTTGTCTGGCCCCAAAGTGTTGTCTGGCCCCAACACTCTTGTTCATTTACTCTAAGGCAGACCCTAATAAACAATAAGGACACAATTTAAAAATTAAAATGATTAAACTCTACTGTTGCACCATGGAAGCCTATGAACATTATGTGCACATGACAAGTCTATAAAAATTACAAGTTCTGAGGCCTTTCACCTGAACTATCGAGCAAACTAAGAAAGACAGGGAAGAAAAAACTACTTTGAAAGGGTTAAGGATTCCAAAAGGCTGTAATAGCAGGTTTGTAATCAAGGGCCACCATAAAGAAACAGCAGGAGAGGGGGGAGGTAATCTTGGTCATGCTGTGAGTGCACAAGTCTTTAGTTTAGAATTGTGTCAAACCACCCAGGAGCAGAAGAGAAAGCTGTGTTTAAACTTTGTTCTTTTTCAAAATGGACATAGTATTTTTTTTTTCCTGAAGCCCCAAAAGTGAAGATTAACTTAGAGCATTTGATTCAATAGTATCCAACAGAAAAGTTGGACTAGGTTTTTGCTAACAGGGTTACTTAGGAGAAGTCTATTTTACCATATTAATATAAAATAAAAATTATCCATACTATTTAGCAGCAAAAAGCTTTTGAACACACCTCCCAAGTAAAACCACAACATTCTTCAATTCTGCTTTCTGGTAGGTTAATCGTTCTGGACTTAAGAAAGGCGGGGCTGGAGATGAAGAAGAAATGCTTGTTTAAATATGTTGCTTCAATGTTCCACTGCCTAATTCCCTTTACCCATTTGGAAGAGAGATCCATTTAGGCCATCTGTGCTCTTTCATTCACATCTATGGGTGTAACTTGGTTTTCTGAGGTGCAGAACAAAGTCTCCCAGGAGCATGGTCGTGCAATTATATTTTTTTCCAAGCAGGAAAGCCAAATCTTGAGGTTTGGAAGAGCTAAATGAAAATGATGTTGGCAATAAGTTCTATAGCAAGTTGGTCCAATCTGAAAATGGGCACTTTATTTTTGCATACACTGCATCCTTT
Source organism: Martes martes (assembly GCF_963455335.1). Lineage (NCBI taxonomy): Eukaryota > Metazoa > Chordata > Mammalia > Carnivora > Mustelidae > Martes > Martes martes. The sequence continues at coordinate 99,140,522 of NC_137892.1, forward strand.
AACCACCCTTTCTGAAACCTAATGGATTCATGCAAATCAATGAAAGATTGTTTTTCAGGAGGAAGAAACAGAAATACTACTTCAGGTATTTAACCTGATTAAAAGGACACAGATTTTTGGTAATTGAGCTTTCATGAAACATCGATTCTGTTGAACAGGAAAAACCTGAGAATGGGAAAATGTAGAGATTCTACTTCTCCAAGAAGCTCAGTCCTGTCACCCTGAAAGCTAAATGTTGTGCCCAGTGGTTTCACTGAGAACCAAAAAAGAAATTTTACTTATTTCAGTCAGGGACTGCTAGAAGAAGAGCAAGTAAACATCTCACAATATAACCAATAGGGTTTTTTTGGTTCAAAATGTTATTAATGTGCTATTGTGTTTAAAATGTTAGTAAGAGGATAGCACTAACTGCCTTCTAGTCAATACTAGTATTTCCATTTAATACAAAGTTCCTCATTAAATGACTTTAGAAGAAATTAACATTCATAAATAAGCACATTTTCTAATTAACTTTTCTGTAAAGATGACCTGGAACCTTTTTATAGATTTGTGCCAATCATCTCCACTCTTTGCCTTCATCTGCTTATGAGAGCGTTAATTCTCGTATTCATTCTGAATGCTAAATGGATCCAACAGTTCCCTAATTTCTTTCCCTGGAAGTTGGTGCTCTATAATCCATAGTATCTAGACTGCCTTTCCCTCCCCACAGATCCCCTCCCCCGCCAGCACTTCTGATTGTTTTCACAAAGGGAATCACAACACAGGATCTCCTCTGCTCCAGCTTGTTCAGTGCCCTCAATTTGGATGAAAGACATTTATTTTGTGACTGTGGCTGTAAAGAATTCAAATACTTATTCTTTCTGATTAACAGGTTGCTTCACTTATTCACTATATATTTTCAAATGTCAGTGTGATTTTGTTAGAAGGAAAAGCAAGGAATCTCTAAAAATTAAACACTGTAATTAAGATGGAACTCCCAGATATTCTTTTTCTGGAGATGAAAACAAAACTGAAAACCTGAGTCCCCTGAAATAAATGCATAGTCCTTTTGTATGTGTTAATTGCAAACACACAATGAAATTCCAAAAATAAGTCAGCGGTCAATGTTTCAACTACAAGGAAACAAAGACTTGAGAGGAAAAAAAAATGTAAGAATTTAATGATTCCTGTAAAAACATCCTATGTGAAAATACTGCCACCCATAATCAATCCCCCCCCTTTTTTTTCCTTTTACTAACTACAGCACAGTTTTTCAAAGAATTTTTGGCATCTCCAGATGATAAATTATGTGAATTATTGTTGGATCAAAATTCCTTTGAAATAACTGCAGGTGTTCAAGATCCTGTCAGAGCAAATGCATTTTAAGTCCCCTGAAGACTGACACTCGGCCATTTCTCAGGCTTCTTTGAGGTAGAGCTCCTGTTGGGAGTGGCTTTGTTTAAAATTGGAGACATATGGAGAGCTGCGTGGTGAAGACAGGAGGAAGCCTGTCCAATTGGCACAGAATTAGAATTTAACTCTTGATTTAAGTCCACATTTGAGGGTCTCTCTTTCTGCTCTGTATTCTCCCCTTTATGTCTTCCTAATTCATAGTAAAATGCCACAAGAAGTGGTATCTCATTGCTAAAATGGGAACTATAGCTTCTTAGAAACATAATTTTTTTTAAAGATTTTATTTATTTATTTGACAGACAGAGATCACAAGTAGGCAGAGAAGCAGGCAGAGAGAGAGGGGAGGAAGCAGGATCCCTGCCGAGCAGAGATCCCGATGCGGGGCTCGATCCCAGGACCCTGGGATCACGACCTGAGCCGAAGGCAGAGGCTTTAACCCACTGAGCCACCCAGGCGCCCCTTAGAAACATAATTTGATTCAACATAACAATGTTAATTATAAATGTGATCGGCTTTGGAAAAATCCTCTGCATCCACAATTTATTTTCCTTGAGGTTCCTCTACAGAAAATGGATTTAAAGATACTGTTTTTTAAATTAATACAGGAAGTAAAACCTAGCAAGTATCTCTGCCTTTTGAAAGAAAAGATGGATGAATGAGTAAGTACTGTCTGGTATTTTAAGAAAAAGGGAAGGGCACTAAATAAAACAAATTATAAGTCATATGTTAAAAGTATATTACAAGACTCATAAAATTCCTACATAAAATTTAGAAGATAATTACTATTGTTCACTCTTGTCTATTAAGAATATTGAGGGTCAGAAAACTTAGGTTGTTCGGTGTCACACAGACAGCAAGTGACAAGAAGAGGTTTTCCAGCTTTGCTTCATTCTTACCAATGGCCATTCTCTTTCCATTTCACTCGTATTTCCAAAGGATCAACTTTGATAATTGACTCTACTGTATTTAGGTTAAACCATAATTGCTAGTATTCAACTATTTTTGACCAACAAGTATGTTAATTCCATATAAATCCAAAGCAATTTTTGCTTCCTATATCATTTCCTGCTTTCATTATTTTTTCCTTATTCTTTTTATTCTGTTGTACTTCTCACTTTTTAAGTTTTAACAATTTATTAATTTTTTCAATTCTTTTTTTATTATATACATAAAGTTTATAAAGTACAAGGACCTTGGCAATATCCCACTAATTTTGATTAGTATTTCCACTGTCATTTATTTCCAAATATTTGTGATTTTTGATTCCTTAATTCCTGAGTTATTAAAAAAGATGTTTTTGTTTTTGCTTTTGTTTTTATCTTTGTATTTTTTGAAAGAGAGAGAACACAAAGGGTGGGGAAGAGGCAAAGAGAGAGAGAATCTTAAGCAGGCTCCATGTCCAGCACAGGGCCTGATGCAGGGATTGATCTCACAGCCTTGAGATTCTGACCTGAGCTGAAATCAAGGGCTGAAATCATCCGTGCTTAACCGCCTGAACCACCTAGGTGCCCCCAAAACTGTGTTTTGAATTAACTAAATATATTTTGGGTACTTATAATGGACTTCTAAAAGTGTGCTGTGGTAAAAGTGTTGTGATACCAGTTCTTTAACATCGTAAGATGTGCCTTATGAACTTACAGTCCATTTTTGTAAACATTCCATGTGTATTTTAGAAGAACATACACATCCTGACTGTTTAGGTGAAGGATCATACTGTTAATTATGTTGCTCAAGTTGTCTATAACCATAGCAATTTTGGTCTGCTTTATACTTGAAATACTGAGAGGTAAGTATTTTTAAATGTCTCATTCTGATTAGAGAGATTTATTTTAAGAGACTGTGATGGTTAAGTATAAAAATCTGTACAGTGGAAGAGTGGGGTGGGAATTCAAAGTAAGAGTAGATGTAGTGGAGTCCAAATTCCACAGGGAAGCAAGCTGGAAACTCAGGCAGTGTTTCTATGTACAGTCTCAAGGATTTCTTTAATCTTCAGAAAATTTCAGTCTTTGCTCTTAAGACCTTCCAATGATTGGCAGAGGTATACCCACAATATGGAAAGTGATCTACTTTATTCAAAATCTACTGATTTAAATGTTAATCACATATAAAAATACCTTCACACCAACAGCTAGACTGGTATTTGACCAAACAACTGGGCATCACAGCCAAAACAAATTGACACATAAAATTAACCCCCACACTATTCTACTGAGTGACAATTTTCGACTTACAGCTTTTCCTATACATTTAATTTTTTAAGTGTCAAGTGACCATATGAATTTCTAATATTGCTTAATAATGCTTAACAAAATCTAAAGGTGATCAGTATAATATAAAGATTTTAAAATAACTTAATTCAAATTATTCTACTCCTAACTTATATATTTTACCCATTATCTTATCTTATTTCTATCTTATTTTTTAAATAAGCCACAAACAGATATTATCATTGCTATTTTACATAGTCATTTTAAAAAAGATTTAAATTTTTGTACTTAACACATTCATTCTGGGATTATTTTCCTGCCTTCTAATGTATCGTTTGGGGGTTCCTTTAGTAAGTGTTTATTGGTAATAGGTCATTTGCCTTGTTTGTCTGATAATGGCTTTGTTTTAACACTCCTCTCTAAAGATAATTTAAAATGATATGAAGTCCTAGTTTAACAGTTGTTCTCCACTCTGTTGATAATTCTACCACACTAAACAGATCATTTGCAGATAATCTGCTTTTCTCTGAGTGCATTTAAGATCTTTTATTTTCCTCTATTTTACTACAATTTTAGTACATCATATATTAATGTATATTCCTTTTTATATTTTACAGTATTCATTGTGATTCCTGTGCTTCTTTATTTTACCAGCTCTGGAAATTTCTCATCTATTATCTCTTTTAAACAGAATCTCTGTATTCTATTCTGTTTTCTGGAACTCCAGTTAAACAAATATTAAAACTTATTCTCTTCTGCATATTGCTTAATGGCATTTTCATACTTGCCACCTTTTTCTCCTTTGGTGTAGCTTTCTAGTTAGTATCTTAAACTCCTTAGTCTACTTTAACTGTTCTCAATTCATCTATGTCTACTCTGCTATTTTACTTCTTCAAGAGTTATGCTCCTATTTTTAAACATCACGGCATATTTTTATTTGTTAAAGTTCTACCTGGTTATTTTGCAAATAAGTGTTTGTATGTTTGCTTTTTGTAATGTTATCCTTGTCAGATTTTATGCATTTTTCATATGTTTAAAAAACTTAAATTCTCTTGTTTTGTTTTGTTTTACTCTTTCCTATTTTTATTTACTCACCCTTACTGTGTTTTATAATTTTGGGTTGTGAACTCATATTTGAAAGTTTGGGTTTTCCCTGTGGAAATACTGCTGGGTCCGAGTTAGGAATTTTGTTTGCTTCTGTCAAGTGCCTGTAGGCACTGCCTTACCACTCTGGAATCACTGAGTATATTTCTTGATTTGGGGTTTACCTTAATTTCAAATTAAAATTATTTCAAACCCAAAATAGAAATGAGAACATGCCCATCTTTTAAAAATATTTCAAGGAAAAATTTATTGTTTTTTTATCCAGAGCCCAGGTGAGATCAAAGATTTTCCTTATCCGCTCCCTTTGCTGCAATGGACTTCTTTCTCTAGTCTTCTTTTGACACACAGTGTGGCCTTCTAATAGTCCAGGTTTACATAAGAGTATCAGTGCAAACTTCTTGCTTTACATAGCTCAAGGCTCTATTTCTTAAGCCTCATGTAACTGACAGAACCCAGGACTCTGCACAGGATCAGCTAAATAATTTGTGGAGCTCTTTGCAAAATGAAAATATGCATCCTTTATTCAAAAGGCTGGGGGAAAAAAGTTACCATTGAAGTTACTACAATATTAAACTTCTTCATTTCTTCCATAAACTTCTCTTGACTCATTATTATGCTTTTTCATTTTCTATTTAATATCAAACTCCTTTAGGCATGGGACCACTCACAAGGTGAGTGCAGACCCACACATCATCCTAGAGCCCACCCTATGGCTTGACATTTGAAGTCTACCTGTTGCTAGGTTTGTCCTTCTGCCAACCACACCAATGTGCCATGCCTGGCCAGGCTGGAAAAGTCAACTTCTTCTTCCCATGGGTCTACCTCCCCCAACCATAAGAGATGAGCCACACTCAAGGCTCAAGGCAATATAATCTGTACTGGGACATACCCAACACCTAGATTAGGGACACGTGAGTCGCTCACCCCTGCTGAGTCACCTACAGAATATCCTATGGTATGTAGTCCAGTGTGGGGACAGCCACTATCATGTGCCCCCCCCCCCCCCCCCGCCCAGCACCAACCCTCTCTCAAGTTCACAACCAGACTCCATCATGGGCAGGGGGCAACAATGGTTGCTGAAGTAGCGGGGGGAGGGCAGCCTGGTAGGGTAGAGTCCCTTGCAGTGGGTTGCAACAATAGTCACTAGGTGGAGGTAGAGAGAGGGAAGCCATGTGAGGTCAGGGTCTGAGGGAGCAGGGACAGGGCAGCTGACAACATGTCCAGGGTATTCAGGGAGGTGGTGGGTGACAAGACCATGCTTGCTCCATTGTCTTACTGAACTTCATTTATGAACCACAAATTCTGGGCGCTTGGGTGGCTCAGAGCATTAAGCACTTGCCTTCCGCTCAGGTAATGATCCCAGGGTCCTAGGATCGAGTCCCAAATCGGGCTCTCTGCTCAGCAGGGAACCTGCTTCTCCCTCTCACTTTCCATCTATGCTCTCCCTCTCTAGTAAATGAATGAATGAATGAACAAATAAAATCTTTAAAAAAATAAAATAAACCACAAATTCCAAGATAAAATTGTTAAGAACGTCAAGAGGACAATGACAGTGCATTAAACTGCAAGTATAGGGAGGGCCCTTCTTAGCATGGCAATCCTGGCCACACTCTGTCCTGACTCTCAGCTACTAAGACTGGCAAAGGAACAGCCAGGGGAAGTTGTCATTAGAGCATGGAAAATGGTGGCAACAGTCACCTGACAGGACCTGCGGGCTTTAGTATAGGGACAGAGCCAGTGTATGCAGGGAGATTCCAAGGGAATAAATACCTTGACCTCACTTTCTTTCCCTTGCTCTAATTACCTATTTGTATCTCCCATTAGCCAAATCCTCAGGACCTCACAGATATCATACAAAAAGGTAACATTTTGAGGAATAGAACACGACAGAGGGTGAACCCTATTTCTGAAGGAGAACAGGTGCCAAGGAAGAACTCACGAGCTTTCTTTAAAGATTTTATCTATTTGTTTGTTTGACAGAGAGAGCACAAGTAGGCAGAGCAGCAGGCAGAGGGAGAAGGAGAAGCAGGCTCCACACCGAGCAGGGAGTCTGATGCAGGACTCAATCCCAGGACCCCGGGATCAGGACCTGAGCCGAAGGCAGTTGCTTAACCAACTGAGCCACCCAGGTGCCCCACTCATGAGCTTTCTTATAGTGTGTGTGTATATACGTGTGCATGTTTGTGTGTATCTGTGTAAGGGAGGTAGGGTAAAAGAGTGAACTTGCAAAATTGTCCTTCATAGTAACAATCAGTGATGTTGATTAGCAACCACTGTGTTAATTAAGCTTAAACTTTCTTGTTTTTCACTGCCTTCTCATTGCCTGTTATTTATGATAGCACTCTGGCCTTGTAGACTTAGGGTTACAGTTGGGGTTAGGAAATTTATTCAACAACTTTTTATTATAATTTAGAAGAAAAGGGGGGAGTTTGATGAAGTGGAAGAGATGAATTCAAGAACAATTTTAGAGGTGATATTATCAAGAGAGTTACCAGTGAAATTTGGCAAGTGAGTAAAAGAAGAGAATTAGTATAAATTCTAGATTTATGGCATGCATACCAGTTATATCATGGGTCTGGCATACCAAAACAAGAACTGATTTGAAAAAACATATTTCAGATACCTAGAATATGAGATTTTTGAGGGCACTGGGGTGGTTCAGTTGGTTAAGCCTCTGACTCTTGATCTCAGCTCAGGTAGTGATCTTGGGAATCAAGCCCCACATGGGGCTCCATGCTCAGTGGGGTGTCTGCTTGAGATTCTTTCCCTCTGCCCCTTTCCCTGCTCTCTCTCTGTCTCTGTGTTCACTGCACAATCTTCTTATCCTTCTCCCTCTGTCTCTCTCTGCCCTCTCAAATAAATAAAATCTTGAAAAAAATATAAGGTTTTCATGTGGCATCAACCTAGAAACAGTAAGCATGATTTCTTCTAATCTGGCCTCCTTTTTTGAAGATTTTAGTTTTGTAGGCATTTATTGAACAAGTTATTCCACCTAAAAGACTTCTTTTTTTTTTTTTAAGATTTTATTTATTTATTTGACAGACAGAGATCACAAGTAGGCAGAGAGGCAGGCAGAGAGAGAGGAGGAAGCAGGCTCCCTACTGAGTAGAGAGCCCGATGTGGGGCTCGACCCCAGGACCCTGGGATCATGACCTGAGCCGAAGGCAGGGGCTTTAACCTGCTGAGCCACCCAGGCACCCCTCTAAAAGGCTTCTTAACTGAACATAGATGCTTCTTTTCTCCAGAATTCCTAGAACCAAGTGAAAATTTCACCTTTCTCTTTTTTTCCACTTGCATGTAAATACTCATTTATAGTTTTCATCTTGATAGAATTTCTCTCCCTAGAAAAGTAGACATTGTTACATATACTAACAATGGACAACATGAAATGCCTAACTGGATAATAATGAAAAGTGAACATAAGCAGTTTGTAATAGCATGTAATAAAAATATAACTCAAAATGCCATCAGATTAGGCTGTCAGCAGTCAAAAGGCACCTGCATTTTAAAATTTAGAGACTTAAGATATTACTCTTTATGTAAGATATTAATTTAGACACTTAAGATATTACTCTTTATGTATACACAGCCAATTCTTCTCAGTAATGAATAAAAAATTCAAGATAAACACTAAGTGAAGCATAAAACATTTGGAATTGATTTGAATTTTTTGCCCAGCTTTTATAAGAGGTTCTCACAATTCTCTATAGAAATTCTGGTCTGTGAACTATGTAAATTAGTCCTTTAACTGAGGCTTAAAGTAGAAGGATATACTCCAGAGACTGGACTACCATCAGGGATAGAAACCCTAGTCTAGGCTATTTACTGAAAAAGCATATAAAATTTTTTATTAGTGTGTAGATGTTCTCTGGAGAAAACAAAATACTCTTTTCATTCACGCTTAACAATTCCTTATAGACAATAAAGAGAATGCTTTATCTATATTTGAGTAAGCCAAGTTTAAAAGAGTTAATTCCACTGGAACATTTTTCTGTATTATATTCTGGCAAAGTTTTAATTTACATATATCTAGGAATATCCTCATAATATGAGAAATTATATATGTGACATAAATTGCAGGCTCATGGAAGGCTCCCTACATAAAAACTTACTACCTTTAATATCTAGAAAATATCAATAGTTGGTCAGATCTCTGCATTACAAATTTTCCTGTTTCACTTTCTTAACAGTGTCTGTGGAAGAGCAGAAATCATTTCATTCTGTTGATGACTAACTGATTGCTATTGTTCTTTTATGTTTATGTTTTGGTGTCCCTTTAGGAAATGTTTGCCTAACCCTAGCTATGCATATTTTTCCTAGGTTTACTTTTTAAAAATTTTATAGTTTAGCTTTTACACTGTTCTAGTTGTCTATTACTGCATGACAAAACACACCACAATTTAGTGGCTTAAAACAACAACAACATGCATTTGGCTCATGACTCTGCCATTTGAGCCAAGCTTGGTGAGGATGCCTGTGTCTGCTTCATTCAATGTCAGTGGGGCAGCTGGAAGGCTAAGGATGACAGCATGGGGAGGTTCATTCACTCAGTCTGGTGGCTGATACTGTCTATTAGCTGGGATCATTGCTGAGGCTACTGGCCAGAACACCTACATGTGGCCTGGGTTTCCTTATGACATAGTGGCTGGGTTCAGACTCCTTCAGCGAAATGGCCAGTAACAAAGTGTCTCACCATTACGACCCAGCTTCAGAAGTCACAGAATCACCTATCTTCTCTTCTTGGAGTGAGTTTGTAAAGCTGGTCATATTAAAAACTGAACTGTATTCAAGAAGACAGCATTTTGAAGTCAAGTTCATTTTACAAATGTGTTTAAAAGCAATACATACATTTAGGTATAGATATGTTTTGAATTAGTTTTGAGTATACTATAAGGTAAGGTTTACAGTTAATTATCCTTCCAAAATGGATATTCAGTTCTAGCATCATTAATTGAAAGGACACTGTCTCCCCAATTTGAATTTTATCAGAATCTTTTATAAAAATAAAATAACTACAGATAGGTAGATCCCTTTCTGGAATTACTCTTCTGTTCCATTGATTTATATGATGATCCAGACACCAACACCACTCTCTCTTGATAACTGCAGTTTTAAAATAAATCTTGAAATCAGTTAAAGTAAGTTCTCCAACTTCGTTCTTCATGTTCAAAACTCTTTTGCATATATTAGTTCTTTTACATTTCCACATAAATATGAGAATCAGATTGCCAATCGCTACCCAAAAAAATCCTACTGGGATTTTGGACAGATTTGCATAAACTCTATTGATCAATTTTTTAAAAACTGACATTTTAATAATATTGTCTTCCAAATCATGAACATGATATATTGGTACATTTATTTAGGCATTCCTTAATTTCTGTAAGGGTTTTTGTGGACATATTTTCCAGTATGCAGGTTTGCCATATGCTGTTATATTTTTTTCTGAAATATGTCACATTTTAAATGCTTTTTATATTTTTAAAACTTCAATTTCCATTCATTTATTGCCATTATATAAGAATTTGTGGGTTTTTTTTTTTTTGCAATTTGATATTGTGTTCTATAACTCTGCTAAATGCACTCAACAGTTATAGTAGTTTTTTTTTTTTTTTGGTAAGTTCTTTTGTATTACTTACATTATCTTCCTTGCTAAACTGTAAGCCTTTCACTTCTTTGCCCTGCTTTATTACATTGGCTAGAGTCTACAGTACAATACTGAGCTGAAGTCTTGAGAACAAACCTACTTGCCATTTCCTATACACTTAGTTTAAATTAAGTATGCTATTAGCTTTAAGTTTTTCAGAGATGCCTTTTTCAGGTTGAGAAATTTTCTTCTTTTTTTCCCTTTTCCTTCCTTCCTTCCTTCTTCCCTTCCTCCCTTCTTCCCTCTTTCTTTCTTTCTTTTTTTTTCATGTTTTGTGACTTTTATTTTTTATTTTTTATTTCTTTTCAGCATAACAGTATTCATTGTTTTTGCACCACACCCAGTGCTCCATGCAATACCTGTCCTCCCTAATACCCACCACCTGGTTCCCCCAAACTCCTACCCCCCGCCCCTTCAAAACCCTCAGGTTGTTTTTCAGAGTCCATAATCTCTCATGGTTCACCTCCCCTTCCAATTTCCCTCAACTCCCTTCTCCTCTCCATCTCCCCATGTCCTCCATGTTATTTGTTATGCTCCACAAATAAGTGAAACCATATGATAATTGGCTCTCTCTGCTTGCTTATTTCACTCAGCATAATCTCTTCCAGTCTCGTCCATGTTGCTACAAAAGTTGGGTATTCATCCTTTCTGATGGAGGCATAATACTCCATAGTGTATATGGACCACATCTTCCTTATCCATTCGTCCATTGAAGGGCATCTTGGTTCTTTCCACATTTTGGCGAACGTGGCATTGCTGGTATAAACATTGGGGTACAGATGGCCCTTCCTTTCACTACATCTGTATCTTTGGGGTAAATACCCAGTAGTGCAATTGCAGGGTCATAGAGAAGGTCTATTTTTAATTTCTTGAGGAATCTCCACACTGTTCTCCAAAGTGGCTGCACCAACTTGCATTCCCACCAACAGTGTAAGAGGATTCCCCTTTCTCCACATCCTCTCCAACACATGTTGTTTCCTGTCTTGCTAATTTTGGCCATTCTAACTGGTGTAAGGTGGTTATCTCAATGTGGTTTTAATTTGAATGTCTATACTGCCTAGAGCAATCTATACTTTTAATGCCATTCCAATCAAAATTCCACCAGTATTTTTCAAAGAGCTGGAGCAAATAATCCTAAAATTTGTATGGAATCAGAAGAGACCCTGAATTGCTAAGGATATGTTGAAAAACAAAAATAAAACTGGCGGCATCACGTTACCTGATTTCAAGCTTTACTACAAAGCTGTGATCACCAAGACAGCATGGTACTGGCATAAAAACAGACACACGGACCAGTGGAACAGAGTAGAGAGCCCAGATATGGACCCTCAACTCTATGGTCAAATAATCTTCGACAAAGCAGGAAAAAATATACAGTGAAAAAAGACAATCTCTTCAATAAATGGTGCTAGGAAAATTGGACAGCTATATGTAGAAGAATGAAACTCGACCATTCTCTTACACCGTACACAAAAATAAACTCGAAATGGATAAAAGACCTCAACGTGAGACAGGAATCCATCAGAATCCTAGAGGAGAACATAGGCGGTAACCTCTTCATTATTAGCCACAGCAACTTCTTTCAAGATATGTCTCCAAAGGCAAAGGAAACAAAAGCGAAAATGAACTTTTGGGACTTCATCAAGATCAAAAGCTTCTGCATAGCAAAGGAAACAGTCAACAAAGAGGCAACCCACGGAATGGGAGAAGATACTTGCAAATGACAGTACAGACAAAAGATTGATATCCAGGATCTATAAAGAACTTCTCAAACTCAACACACACAAAACAGATAATCATATCAAAAAAATGGGCCAAAGATATGAACAGACCCTTCTCCAATGAAGACATACAAATGGCTATCAGACACATGAAAAAAATGTTCTTATTTTCTTTTTACAGAAAATGCTCTCAGTTTTTAATATATAAAAAGCTTTCATCAATCAGAAAAACAAAGACTGAGTATGAGCTCAACAGAAACAAGACAAAGTACACAAGAAGGTATTTAATGAAAAGAAATGGAATTGGCCAGTAAGTATTAGAAAACCATGTTTATCATCACAAATTCTAAAAGTTAAAATGAGATATATTTTCTACTTATTATACTCGCATAAATTTAAAGGTTTTATATATAAACTGTATATATTTAAGGCATACAATATTATGATTTGATATACATCTACATAGTGAAATGATTACTGTCAACCCAAATATCATATCTCCTCCAATAGAAAAAGTTCCTTTCTATTCTTATTTCTATTCTAAAATTAATGGGTATTGAATTTTGTCAAATATGTTTCCAAGTAGAATTTATTTATATGGTCATATGACTTTCTTCTTAATGTTCTTTAATATGGTGAATGAATTATATTGATTTTCAAAAGCTAAACAAATCTTAGCTTCCCAGAATGTACTCCACAAGATCATGATATATGGTCCTTTTATATGTTACTAAGTATATTTTGCTTTTATTAAGTTTATATCTAAACTTAGGAGAAATAGTTATCTGAAGTTTTCTGTTCTTTTAGTATCTGATTTTGCACACGGCATAATGCTAAAGTCATAAAATGAGCTAGGAATTATTCTCAACTCCTCTATTTCCTCAGTGTTACTAAGATAGGTACAATTTCTTTTTGAACATTTGATAGACTTGACCAGTGAAGCCATCTTGCCTAGAGTTTGTGTTGGTGTGTGTGTGTGTGTATTGGAAAGTTCTGAATGATCAATTCAATTTTTCAAATAAATATAGAGATGTTTAATTTCCTATTTCTTCTTCTATTAGTTTTTGTAATTGTCATCTTTTAAGAATTTTTTCCACTTCATCGAAGTCATCAAATTTATTATATACAGTTGTTCATGGTATTGCTGTATTATTATTTTTGTTAATATAAGATACATACTGATTTCTCCTTTTTCATGACTGATATTGCTAATTTGTGTCTTCTCTCTCTTTCTTGCTCAGTCTACCTATTTACCAGTTTTATTTTTATTAAAGAACTAGCTCTGTGTTTCATTTATTTTCTTTGTTTCCCCATTGATTTTTCTCATAGTTTCTTCTCTTTTACTGATTTTCAATGTACTTTTCTTCCTTTTTCGTGCTTTTAAAGGTAGAAGTTTGAATTACTGACTTTAGATCTTTCCTCTTTGCTAAGATAAGCATTTAAAGCTACATTTTTTTCTAACTACCGCTTTAAATGTAATCCATAAATTTTGATATGTTGTATTTTTACTTTCATTGAGTTCAAAATCCTTTTTAATTTCCCTTATGATTTCTTCTCTGCTCAATAGCTTATTTTAAAGTGTATTGTTTACTTTCCAAATATTTGAGGACTTTCCAAGTATTTCTTTGTTACTGATTTCTAACTTAATTCTGTTTTGGTCAGGGAACATTCTCTTTATAATTTCAATCCTTCTAAATTTATCAAGATTGGTTTTACAATGCAGCAGCACACTCACTAGCTTGGTGAATGTTCAGTGTGTACTTGAAAAGAATGTGTGGTCTGCTCTTACTGGGTGAGTTGTTTTATAAGTGTCAGTGTCAAGGTCAAGTTGGTTTAAGTCTTCTACATACTTACTAATTTTTTGTCTACTTCTATCAATTGCTAAGAAAGAAGTATTGAAATTTCTGACTAAAATTGTGCATTTGGCCATTTCTGCTCACAGTTCCATCAGTTTTTGTCTTCGATATTGAAACTCTCTTAACACATTTTGGATATTTTTATGTCCTCTTCATGAATTCACTCCCTTTATTTATCTTTATGAAATGATCCTGTTTATAACAACAAAATGTTTTCATGATTTAGGTGGTAGTTGAAACCAGGGTTTGGAATGGTATGTGAGGGTGGGAGAGGAGAATATGGAATGAGAAAAGACAAAGGTTAGCAGGAGAACCCTGGGGAACACAAACATTTAAAAATTTGGCAGAAGAAAATGAGCCCATGACAAGAGACAAAATGAAACCAAGACCAAACCTGTAAAAGAACCAAGGAAATGTGGTGCTCCAAGAAGAGAAGAGAATTTTAAGAAGAACGTGTTTAATATAATGTCAAATGCTTCTAAGCCACTATTTAAGAGATGGTCTGAAAATTAACAACAGAAGGTAGCACCAAGGAGGTTATTGATAAACCTAGCAAGCTCACTGCTGTCATGAGCTAGACTCGTAGTAGATATGAATGGAAGGAAAAAGAGGTCAATATCTTTAACTTAATGAGGGGAAGGAAAATATGAAGGTGCAGAAGAGAGAGGGCATCTCATAGAGGATATTTCTTAGAGTTTTTAGTTGATTGGAACAAGAAATGTGACATAATGCCAGTATTAATTGGTATAATTAATAAAAACATCATTTTATCACTCTTCATAAATTCCACTGAGGATCATTTCTACGTATCTTAAGGCACTGTTCAACTTTATTTTTCCCCTAATTTTTTTTTGTAGAAGAAATACTAACTACTATTTTTGACACATCTGGTTTATCATAGAAACACCCATGATTTATCAATTATTTTCCTTTGGTTTCATCACTTTCCTCTTTGTGTAGTATGTCTCTCCATACAAGAATGTCATGTTTTCCCTTTATACTAATGTATACAACATGAAGAAAATGTTTTCCAAGTAACATTCTGCACATAAATTTCATATTTTCCATCACTTCTAATTCGGAACACAACAGTTTCTTTCAGGTTTCTAACATGAGATAGCCTACATTTAAAATGTGAAGATTACCATAATTACAACAATTTATAAACTGTTATTGGTATAAAGAGTAGTAACAGTAACAAACAATGCATTTTTCTTATTCACATGTCCATGTGTAATTTGCATATACATTACATATTCTTTTTTTTAAAATGATAGAGACAATCTTTGCTAGTTTTTAAAAGGCTACTCTCTCAGGGTTCTTAATTATTTTTAAGTCACAGGTTAAACTTGAGAACCTGACAGAAGTTATAGTTCATGTTCCTAGAAGAAGGACATGTATCTATATATACATATAATTTTGCACACTCTTTAGAGTTAAAAGCATCTTAGGGGCACCTGGGTGGCTCAGTCGGTTAAGCGGTTGCCTTCGGCTCAAGTCATGATCCCAGGGTGCTGGGATCGAGCGCCACATCAGGCCCTTTGCTCGGCAGGGATCCTGCTTCTCCTTCTCCCTCTGCCTGCCTGCTGCTCCCCCTGCTTGTACTCTCTCTCTCTCATTATCCATCTCTCTGTGTCAAATAAATAAGTAAAAATATTTTAAAAAAAAAGCATCTGATTTAGAGAAATATAAACTTCTTGGATATTGATGATAACGTCAAAGGAAAAATATAGAGCACAGCACCATGATCCAAAAGCATGACTTTCAGAATCAGATTTAGATACAAGTCTTGACCCAGCACTTAGTAGTTGGATGATCTTGGCCAAGTTACTTAGCAATTAGCTAACTCTTAGCTTAAGTATACTCATACATAAAATGTGGTTGGAGAAAGGATTAAATCACCTAAAAAAAAAAAAGTAAAGTACATGACCAGTGCATATAAGATAATCAGTGTTGGCTTTAAATATCAGGGAAATAACTTCAACGGAATGGTTCATAACGGCATAAAATGTTTTTGTTTAGTTGTTTTGCATGTTCAAATCTGTTTTTTTTTTTTTTTTTTTGGATGAAGACTCTCACAGAAAGTAAGTGCATCTCAAGCTACAGGTTTCTAACTGCAGAGTTGAATATAGGGACTATCACTGTACTGACTGGGTAGTGTTCAGGTAGAACCAGGCTCTGGTAGGGAGGGGGATTCTAGGCGCACGACCACCAAGTGACAAGGCACCACATACTAGGGACTACAACTAATCACCATTGGTATTTCAAGTACCCTATAGAGAAACATGTGTTTTACCAGGTCGTCCCCAGTATTAGGAATTCTAAAGGCAGCTAGGCTGAAAAGGTGTTTAACATTGCCAGAACAAGCATACATCCATGTATATTTCACAAACAAGATAGGATAATTGAGATCTAATTTTATCAAATGACCTGAGTCATCCTCTTACATTTCAGTCATCAAAGATACTGTTTTTGGCATAAAATATTTTTTTTCTAGATTTTAAAATGTATTACAAGGCTACAAGGGTAATCCTGGTTGCAAAGGCAATTAGTTTTGGCTCATCTTGACATACTTGGCCTCTTACAATAGTGCTCTCCCAAAAAGCCCCTTAGTCTGAGGCACAGACTCACTAAAGAGGGTGAGGCTTTAATTCAAATTTCCTTGTCTCTTCTCTGATTTCAACTAAGGAACAGTATCCTAAGGCTGTGTGCTGACCTCGGAACATAAGTCTAGACAGAACACTAAAAATTGCCTTTAAAAGGTGCCATGAACAGTATCCAAAATATCATCCGTTGAATAGGTTAGACAATTTACTGTGCCAAAATCCTTCTATGTGTGGTTGCACCCAAAGCAGGTGCTTCTATGGAAAATATATCCAAGACCATTCTGTCTCAGTTTACTTTGAGCAAAGCCAGTTTTTTAATTTAAAAAGTACTTGCTTAGATGTCTCTGAGATGTTTTACTGGCTTAGTAATCCAAGCAACTTCTGACTGAGGCTAAGGGAAGGTATCTTTCTCTGAGGATCCTTATCATAGGGCAAGAGCTTTTAAATGTTTTGGGAAAGCTCTGACCTTCTGAAGTTGAGTTTTGTTCAGGACATGAAGATTTTAAGACCATCTGCCTCCTTGCCAATTTTATTATTCCACTATTTTTTATTTAAATTACAGATTCTTTTTTGTCTCTTTCTCCGTGACAGGCTGGCACCAAATCATCCCCTGAGGAGAGCAGACATTCCAAAGGATGTCCTGCCAACAATAATGGAAAGCTGGATACAAATGAATGGTATAAAAAGGTACCTGAGATGCTTAGAAAACTGTAAAGTTTAATGCTGCGCACCGGAGCCCATGCCAATTACTACAACTGCTGGTTATACAAGAAAAATGTGTGTGTGTATGTGTATGTGTGCTTTTAAATTCATGGCCTCTTTTTAATTTGTTGCTTATGAATCTCTACACATCTGTCTTTTAAAATGTCTTGTTTATAGGGTCAACAATTTCTGTCTAATGAGATGGGCCAAAAGACCTTTAATCACTCACAGACTCACAAGGAAAATGACAGTGTGTCCCAAATAAAAGACTGAGGAGGAATTATTGCTAAAATATCTTAAATGTTCTCCAGTAACATTTGCCAAACATAATTTATAATACTGGCTGAACCATTCTTCCCTTTAAGGGGTATGCACTCATCTGAAGTAAATAGTGTATCAATACCTTCTGAAGTCTCAAAATGTTAATCCACCTTTTTTAAATTTTAAGAATATTATGTAGAAAAGAGTAAGGAAGTATCTCCTTAATTTAAACAAATGGCACAATGCATTCACTGAACATCCAAACCCTCACTGAAAGACACATGACTGAGAAGATGAAGCAAAGCCCTATTTTCCCAGAAAATTTGTATTTTACAAGGAAAAACATAACCTTTCTGGAAGACTTGTCTTTGCACCTTCAAAGGTGGTTTGATTATCCATTAAGCAAGTGTGCCCTAAATCACAAAACCATGGTAAAGAATAACTTTAAAACATATTTAAAATGTAAATTACTAAAGCCTTGAAGACAACATGTATTTCATGTAATTTTGTAAGAAAAGGAGGGTACAAATGGACATACCATGCAAAAAGAAGTTTAAAGAAACAATGACATAAATTGCTACTACACTTAGGTAAGCAATCCTTCTTAAATGAAACTTTACAATAGGAACAAAGACCCTGATACTGGAGGACCCACTATAGTGCAGCTGATTTAAAGCACCAGGGGTTTAAACGCTCACAATATATTATTTTCGGTAAGTACACTTCTGGAATGTTTCAGTTTGGATTAAGCATCCTGAAACATGGATTTAATTAAAGGAGCCCTTCAGATAATTATGGGGCTGATTTTCAAAGGCGCGCTAGATGATTCAGATTCCTGGTAACATTCTGAGCTGCATCATTTAAAGCCTGGTCTGGAAGGACTATTCTTTGATAACTTACCATTTTCCAAAAACTAAAGAAACTTCCTGGCTGAATATTTAGAAATCAAAAGTCAGTACTTAGAGCATTTTTATGTTAAATAGTATTGATTGTGAGCGAATTTTAGGAGTCTCTAAGGAAGGCCTCAAAAGATATGGCTGGCATTTGCTGGGACAAGACAACATTTGATTATCTAGAAGCCAGCTAAGACTTCTGGTACCCCTCCCAAAATTCTGATCACTGAAGACTTTATGGATACTCAAAACACTATAATGTCTCAGCTCAAGAACAGGTAGAAACAGTGACTTCCAAAAGGGAAGTTTATGATCTTCCCAGGAATGGGGAAAACAAGCCATTGGGGTCTAGAAAAAAAAAAAAATACAATTCCTATCTATATTTACTTTTTAACTCACTAAGAAAACTTGTATGTATACATTTAAAATGCACTTCATAGGTTAGAATAGTAGCATATGGATATAATGTATAAGTAAATAGCTATATATATGTTTGGACACAGTGTCTTTCTAAATGGAGATTCAAAATTCTGAGGCACTTCCCTATTCTGGACCTCTTAGCATCTCAGAATGAGGGGAATAGGGTCAGTGTTCTGCTGCCTGCTTTTGCCTGATAGCAAGGTGGGGTATTCAGTTATTAATAATACAAATTATTATTAGAGACAAATATGATGGGCTGTGGACTCATTTACTCACTCAACAAATATTTACCAAGCACCTATGAGATCAAGGGATAAAAAGCAAACAAAGGAGACATAGTTCAAGCTTTCGTACAGTTTACTCTATGAAACAGAATTATAATTATTCTCATTATCCTAATGAGGAGAAAGAAGATAAGCAAGGAAAAAAATGAGGAAAACCTGCAACAGAGTTACATTCTTCTGATGCGAGATGAAAACATTACCTGTGTGTTATTCTTGCCAAAGATGCTGAACTAGACTCAAACCTGACAACATAATTAAACACACTGGAATGAAAAGGTATTCTTTAAAATTTGTAATAACATGAAAGACAAAAAGAAGTGGGGCACCTGTTCTAGACTGCAGATAACCAAGTAAATTAAAACATATGATTCTTCTAGGATCCTGGACTAAAGAAACAACAGCTATAAACATTACTAGAATGAGTATGTAACTGAAATAGGGACTGAAAATCATGTAATAGCTTTGGATTAATATAACTGTTCTTGACTGCAATGATTTTGTTGTCATTAATTAAAAGAATGTCCTTGTTCTTGAGAAATGTATACTGATGTAGGCAAAACTAGAAGAACAGTATGAGGTATTGATTGATCATTCTTGCAACTTTTCTATAAACTTGAAAATTTTCAAGATTAAATGTTACGAATAACACAGAAAGTAAGAGTGTGTGTGTGTGTGTGTGTGTGTGTGTGTGTGTGTGAGACATCGATATAAGGGAATAAGAGCAATGAGGGTGGATGGAGCTGGGAATATCATTTTATGTTGGTGATGAGAGAGACCCTCTCTACTATGTTGATATTTGAGCAAAGATATAGCAGCAGAAAGAAGTGAAGAAGCAGACCATGTAGCTATCTGAGAAGCAAGAGTTCCAAGCAGCATACCAGCCATACTGGAGAAAGAGAGAAGATTCCAATAGGACTGAAGCAGAGTGAGTGAGAGGAATGGTGGAAAGAGATGAGGTCAGAGAAGTAATAGGGAGTAAGATCGTTGCTGAGCCTTACAAGGCATGAGGAACACACTGGAACTGTATTCTTAAGTATGAAGGGGAACCAGTGGAGGTTTCTGAACTGAAATATAACGTGGTCAATTTTGAGTCTATTGTAAATGGAACTATTTTCTTAATTTTAGTATTGTTCATTGTCAGTATATAGAAATATGACTGATTTTTGCATATTTTTCTTGTACCCTACAAAGTTACTGAATCCATTTATTACTTATAGCAGTTTTTTGAGGATTCCTTAGGATTTTGTAGGTAAAGATTTGTGAATAGTTTTATTTCTTCCTTTTCAATCTGAATGATTTCTAGTTCTCTGTCTTGCCTAATTTTAGTACTACCTCCAATATAATGTTGAAAGAAGTGTTGATATTGGATATCCTTGTATTTTCCCAATCTTAGAGGGGAAACATTCCATTTTGCCATTAATTATGATGTTATCTGAAGGTTTTTAGTAAATTCTTTTTTTCTGGTTAAGGAAGTTCTCTTCTATTCCTTGTTTGTTGAGTCTTTATCATGAATAGAGGTTGGCTTTTGTCAAATGTTTTCTCTACATTTATTGAATTCTTTCTCCACTATAATTTATTTTGAAAGGAACATTTTGATGGCTTTTGAGGAAGAGTGGGTCAAAGGCAGAACAGAGAGACCTTTTACAGAGCAATTTTAATAGTCCATGCAAAAGACTGTGATGGGTTGGGGTGCCTGGGTGGCTCAGTGGGTTAAGGCCTCTGCCTTCGGCTCAGGTCATGATCCCAGGGTTCTGGGATCGAGCCCCGCATCGGGCTCTCTGCTCAGCGGGGAGCCTGCTTTCCTTCCTCTCTGTCTCTGCCTGCCTCTCTGCCTACTTGTGATCTCTGTCTGTCAAATAAATAAATAAAATATTTTTTTTTAAATGTTTATAAAAAAAAAGACTGTGATGGGTTGGACTATGATGATAGTAGTGGAGGTCATGAGAAGTAGGTAGATTTTGAGTAAATTTCAAATATAGAACTAGTAGAATTTGCTGATAGACAGAATATAGTACACAAACAAAGTAGACTTCAAGGAATACCCTGGAGTTGGTTTTTATTGTTGTCTTGTATTTTTGAGCAAGAACGAGGATGGAATTCCCATTTACTAAAATGGAGAAGTTTTCTTTTTAATATACCTTCTATTTTAGAGCAATTTTAGATTCATAGCAAAGTTGAGAGGAAAGAACAGAGAATTCTCGTATGTGCCTTTTCCCCCCACATGCACAGTCTCCCCCACTGTCAACATCTCACCAGCACTGGTACCTGTATCAGCCAAAGTCCATGGTTTAAGTTAGGACTGACTCAGTATTGTAGTTCTATGGGTTTTGCGAAATGTGTAGTAACATTTATTCACCATTACAGAATCATACAGAATACTTTTACTGCCCTCCAAATCCTCTGCGTCCTACCTAATTATCCATCCTCCCTCCCTAACACCTGGCAACCACTAATCTTTTTGTTGTCTCCATAATTTTGCCTTTTCCATATGTCATATGTTTGGAATCATATAGTATGTTGACTTTCCAAATGGCTTTTTTTACTTAGTAATATGTATTTAAGATTCCTCCATGTCTTTGTATCTTGATAACTCATTCTTTTTAGTACTACTATTTCACTGTATGTATGTACCACAGCATATTTAATCAAATCACCTACTAAAGGATATCCTGGTTGTTTCTGATTTTGGACAATTATAAATAAAGCTACTATAAATACCAACATGCAAGTATTTGTGCAGATACGAGTTTCCAACTCTTTTGGGTCAATACCAAAGAGCATGATTAAAGGCTGCTATGGTAAAAGTATATTTAGTTTTATAAGAAACTGTCAAACTGTCTTCCAAAGTGGTTGTACCATTTTGTATTCCCACCAGCAGTGAATAAGAGTTCCTATTGCTCCACATTCTTGCCAGCATTTAGTGCCCTCAGGGTTTTTTAGTCATTCTGAATCTCTTGCCTTGGATGGCAAAGCTGGAATCCTAGTCATGATCTTTGTGCATACTTAAAATACTCAATCAAGATGTCATAGGTGGGACTGAAAATCTTGGGGTGTAGTGTGACTGTGTACCAGGCCAGGGTAGTCATAATCCAAGCCATATAATTTGACATCAAGCAGGCTGATTTCGTTGTTGGCATAGATGGCCACTGGGTTTGAGAAATATCAGACCTCAGGGGGGCAGGAGGTCATGCACCAGTCTCCGCATGTCCTGGTAATAAGCCAGGTGGAGCATGGGGCCTCTGGGCAGTGCAGCCAAGGCAGGAGGGCAAGGATCAGGCAGCTTGCCACCTGCAGCGGCCCTTGCATCACAGCCAGTGCCTAGTGGCCTCCCACAGCTCCTCACCCACGCCCACCACCCATTTACATGGTCTGAATAAATGTACATTGCAGAGCCACTCAGCCTAAGTTCTTTAAATGAGCTCCTTATAATTTAAGGGTTCTAACAGAACATCCTGTAAATGGGTGGAATCACCTTCATAAAGATCTGCAATCTCTTCTTATAAGACTTTGAAAAGTATTTTTCTTGAACTGTACATGCAAAAAAAGGATTTTGAAGGTTTTTTTAGATCAAATCTCTCTTTTTTCACCAGAGGCAGCTGAGGCCTAGCAAGTTTAATTTATCCAACTGTGTTTGGGGTCATTTGCAGTAGGATAGCTAAAGAACTACTTCACACCCTTTCCATTACACCATTGTGTCCCTTGAAATTAACTGTCAGTAGTATCATTGCCAATTCTTCTTGTCTCTCTTGCTTGGGCAATTACAACTCACCAAAGTCTCCTATTCTGTTCCACAAAAGCTCTATTTCTTTTTTAAATGATCAGTCTACTTACAACAATTAAAACTGAGGAGAGTGAAGACAATCCTAAAATCATGACTATTCAAGGAATATTTTCATAAATTTTAGATTCGTTTTCTTTAAATAAATTTCAAAACCTATAATGTAGATACCTGAATTGTTCAAGATTTCCCTATCCCTCTCTTCCTGTTACCCCTTTTCTTTTTTTTTTTTTTTAAGATTTTATTTATTTATTTGACAGACAAAGATCACAAGTAGGCAGAGAGGCAGGCAGATAGAGAGGAGGAAGCAGGTTCCCTGCTGAGCAGAGAGCCTGATGCAGGGCTCGATCCCAAGACCCTGGGATCATGACCTGAGCTGAAGGCAGAGGCTTTAACCCACTGAGCCACCCAGGCGCCCCCTGTCATCCCTTTTCTTAAAAGCTGTAAACCTGACCTTCCCTTAAGTGAGATCTGGTTACCTTTCTATGGTTTCCTTGTGCTTTGGAGTCCTATCTTTCCTACTGGACTCTCCTTTAGGTTAACGACAACTAACACTATGACAGCCACTTTTATGTTACCATCCCTTTCTAGACTTATATACCTCATTTTGTACAAATCCTAAGATTCTAATTTATGTAGAGATAACTGCACATTATGTTCTTCCCTAACAATTAAACAGAAAATGTTACTTTCAAGCCAGTTATAAAATAATAGCAAACTATGTCAACAAAAAGAACAGGAAGAACTTATTTCCTGACTTCCTGAATTAGGGAAAATATCATTTCAACAAATATCAGAAACATACTGTGATATGAAATCTATTTGAGCAAGCAGATTGGGATTTATCACTAGGAAAATATAGGAAAATGTGGAAGCAACTGCCATAGCCATCCTCTGGGAAATTAAAAAATAATAAATAAATAAGGAGCCAGCAAGTAACTGTGAATGAGAAGATACAGATGTTTCACAGAAGTAAAACACTGTCTTAATGCTGCTCTGACTGTACTTAAATATAGTAATTCTACACAATGACAGATTATCCCAAGACACTAATGGAAAAGAGGTTATCATTATGAGATATTTATAATAGCTAGGTTCTGTCTCAATGTCAAACTGAAATATCATACATGATATATGCTCAGCAGATACAATCATGCTATAATCATACTAAAATTGAAACTCAAACATAAGAAAAAGTATGATGCTACCAGAAGTGAGGAAGGAGAGTTTCATGAAGATATGAAAGAAAGTTGGATTAAAAATGAAAAAATAACCCAGTTATCTTAGATATTAGTGGTTAGCATATTTAATTTAGTTTTATTTTATCGATTTAGTCTATTTCAACTACTCATCTAGACCATTCACTTCTTTTTCTTTAAAGATTTATTTATTTATTTTAGAGAGAAAGAGCTCATGCGCGGGGGGGAGGGGCAGAGACAGACTGAGAGAGAGAGAATCTCAAGCAGACTCCCCACTGAGTGCGGAGCCTGATGCAGGGCTCCATCTCACAACCGTGAGATCATGAGCTGAGCTGAAATCAACAGATGGACACTTAACAAACTGAGCCATCCAGGCGCCCCTGTTCTTTTCTTACATAACACTTCAGGAGAGTTCAATATTTGAACTTTTGAAAAAGTAATATGACAATTAAATTTTGAAAATACAAATAGTACAAATTTGTTCCTGTGATGGACTTCAAAGTATTTATCATTCTTCCAAACAATATTATGTATTTGATCATTGAAAACCATCATTTACTACTGTATTATATAGCGTTGTAGTGAACAAACAAATCTATTTCTTAAAATATAATATTAAAACATTATTTATTCTCCCATTTTCTTTTATTTTTATTTGATGAGGCTAGATTTTTCTGTCTTTGGAAGTAACAGTTTCAATATAGACATTAAAATGTCTAGCACCATGTAATAGCTAAAACTCTGAATTTATTTTAAAACTAAGGCAACTTCTACTCCTCCTGTTTTCTTTCCTGAGCTCACAGCAATACGACAATATCTTCTGCTTCTCAGCACAAATATCTGTTATCCCTCAGTCTAGGCAGCCCTCATAGATCAGTCTTTCCTTTTGCTGACTTTCATCATCACACTGATTCATGGGTAACATGTATACATTACCTAACCCCAATAAAATCTGAATATGCAGACTTCAAATGAGGCCACTCACCTCTTGCTAATTGCCAGCATATTACCTGGCATCCCTCATCCTAGAGATTTCAGGGGACAGTAAGATCTCACACTTAGAGTGGTCTTATAAAAACCTCCTCTCTACACAAAAGACTAAGGGGTACTACAACTATTATATGTATCATTGTTTCAAGCCCATTACATATATGGTGCAAGCCATCATTACATTCATGTTGGTTCATATGTCTGGAGCAGCCAGCGTAAACGTGGACAGTGTGCCAAAACTAGTATGTACAGACCAACAGAGTCTCTGGAATGGTCACTGTTGAAAAGCTGGTACAGATATTGGTCATATTATTTATCTTTCCTATGTCTCTTTATAGACCTGAAAGAAACCTATCTTTTAGCTGTGAATGCCTGAAGATGGCTGAGGCTAAGTGGGAGGGGTAGGGTGGGTCTCAGCACTAGCTCTTACCAAGTTTTCAGTTTCTGCTGCTTCCTGTCCTGGCCCTTGGGCCCCTTAAAAGGGTTGACTCCAGCTCCAAGAGAAAGAGACCCCATCACCTACCACCCTCTAACCCCACTCTATTCATTCTAGGCCCTACCATGCACCCTCCCCAAGAAAGACATTCCAGAGGTGGGGCAAAGGACCAACCATAGGCAATACCTGCTATCACGCTCTGTATGACCTTGGGCAGTTCACTTTAGCCTTTATGCTTCAGTTTCTTCCACTCGCAAATTAGAACAATAATAAAACTTATTTCATAGGGCTCTTCTGAGGATTAAGTGAGCCTCACTCATGTAGCAGCACTAAGTTAAGCACAATCAATATATTCAGTTGATATGAGAGATTTTATTGACTAAAGGGATCACATGAAAATTTGCAACCAAATACCATACCTAAGATATGTATCAGATATGCACATAAATAGACACACACATATACATATATGTGAATGTAAATTTTATACACTGACAAGTGTTTAATTTACTTCACTATGTTGGGGCAAAGTCCAGCTACATGCTGCAGGGAACAAATAGGCCCTGGGACCACACGCAGATGAATAGAACAGGTGAGAGCAGTACTCCAGATATCTTTGCTAAGGCCCAAGGCACAAGAGTGAAGAAGTTTGGATCATCCAGCCTACTTGATCATCAGCTGAATACCACGAAGTAAATGCAGTCAACACCATGTAGAAACAAAGTATGGGCCAGCCAAGCCTTGTCTGAATTTCTGATACACAAAATCATAATATAATAAAAAGGTTGTTATTTTAAGCTGTTGCATTTTGGAGTTGTTCTTTAGGCAGGAAGAGATAACTAAATACTACCTTAATTTAGGCTAGGCTTTATTCAGGAAATAGTCTTGCCGTAATTAAGCTTATTTTTAGATTATGAAGTGTCATGACCAACTTACAATGTGCTTGTCTCTGGGAACAGGAAAGCCTGAATCTAAGTACATTTGTTTGAAAAACTGAGATGAAT
The DNA here is from genome assembly GCF_963455335.1 of Martes martes. Taxonomy (NCBI): domain Eukaryota; kingdom Metazoa; phylum Chordata; class Mammalia; order Carnivora; family Mustelidae; genus Martes; species Martes martes. The sequence continues at coordinate 99,167,022 of NC_137892.1, forward strand.
CCTGGAAAATATATAATCCTGAAGAGAATTTGGAGTCTTGAAGATAATCCTGACCCATGTTAGTCATTAGAATGCACAGACTTCTAAAAAAGTGCTTGGTGTCTACCTTTTTACCCAGCCTCATCTGAATTGCTGCCCTAATCCTTGTTAATACAGAGATGGGTTTGCCATGGGCTGGGGGCACAGTGAGGAGAGAAAAAGTACCATAGTCAAAACCTGAACCAGTTATTTCACTTAAATTCCCATAAGATATGGAATATAAGCATTTTATGCACACACGTTGCAAAGAGCACAGCTACGATACCCTGAAGCCCTCAGCGCATCAGAGGAACAGTACCTGACAGGTCACCACTGTCCTCAAAAGAAGCAGCGACACTATTAGAAGTGGCAGAACTTGACAGAAGCCATGTCAATGCCCACTGATGTAATGATGTCTGGTTTGGTACAGTCAGGTAGAAAGGGTCAGTAATCAAACAGGTGATCCATGTAGTCATCAGAGGAGAGCAGGCGGAATAACCTCACAGGCATGCTCTAAGCACTGGAGGAAAAGGTATCAGGGAGCTGGGACCCTGTGGGTAGAGTGAGTACCATCCATGTGTGTCTGCATTCTCTTAACTCAGCTCCTCTGAGCCAACTCTCTGGATTCAGTGTTCCCTCTCTACAACAATGTAAATCATGCCTAGGGCATGCTGAACACTCACTGCTACAAAGCCAATCTCTGCTACCAGCACACGGGTGGTTACCAAGAATCAATCATTCTGCTACAAAATCTATTATACCTGTGACTGCCAAAGCACATTTTTTTTAAAGATTTTATTTATTTATTTGTCAGAGAGAGAGTACACACAAGCAGTCAGAGAGGCAGGCAGAGGCAGTGAGAGAAGCAGGCTCCCTGCTGAGCAAGGAGCCCGATGTGGGACTCGATCCCAGGACCCTGGGATCATGACCTGAGCTGAAGGCAGCGGCTTAACCAACTGAGCCACCCAGGCGTCCCCAAACCACATTTTTGATGAATATTCTGTAAGTCAATGAGAAATGAATGCAAACATCATTGTTTCCCACAAAACTGGTTAGGCAGTTTCTCAGTAAAGACAAGTCACTATAAAAAGATACTGTCAACTTAGTCCTAAATGATAAAATTGTACAAGACTGAAACAAAAATGTAGAAAGATTATGCGCTCAGATTCCTTCACAATTCTCTTTAAGTTCCTGCCTCTCTTTAAAGAAACAAAACCTGGAACTTATATTCTGGGAGATGAGGGAAATGTGCAGATACCTTTAGAGAACACCCAAACTTCACCTTTCATGCTTTGTTCTGGATGCCTCTCAGAACCAAATGGCATTCTATAAAGTGCTGTTCCATCTCCTTTTGTGAACCATACACAGAGCGCAGATTTAGGCTAATACTCCTCTGCACACAATTTACTATAAAATAATATTTGTCACTACTATCACTATAACTTATTTTGCTGCCTTTTTCCTTTTCCTGAGTAATTCTTGATATCAATTTAGATCTAGGATATGTTTTCTATGTTTTTAAATCATCCCTGACTCTTAAGAGATGAGAATGTTTAAACTTGTCTATGTTTACCAGCTTTCACAATCTTATTTGGAAATAGAAGACTGAATTGCCCATGGTGGTCCAGAAACCTGGTTACATTGGCTTTGATGTAAGTCTACTGAGAAAAAAAAAAAAAAAATTCAAGATCTCAAAACTTTGTATCAGAGATTCTAACCCTTGTTCTAAGTCATATTAAATAGGGTAGTAAATTACCTAATAAGAAATACCTCTGCAAATCTCAGTCATGTATACAATGTAAGTTCATCTCCTACATGCAGAGTCCACTTCTGAGTTCCTGGCCAGCATCATTCAGCAACCAAGGCTTTTCTTATCATTCCTTAACCATGGGAATCCCCTGCGGGATTTTCTGCATGCACTCAGCAAAATGAGGTGAAGAGTAAGCATGGGAATTGGTAGAAGAGTTGTTTTTGTTTGTTTGTTTGTTTTTTGTTTTTAAGATTTTATTTATTTATTTGACAGGCAGAGATCACAAGTAGGTAGAGAGGCAGGCAGAGAGAAAGGAAGGGAAGCAGGCTCCCTGCTGAGCAGAGAGCCTGATGCAGGGCTCGATGTCAGAACCCTGGGATCATGACCTGAACCGATGGCAGAGGCTTTAACCCACTGAGCCACCCAGGCGCCCCGGTAGAAGAGTTTTTAATGGAGTAGGCCTGAACGTCATACATTAATCCTATCCATGTTGTATTAGACAGAATTTAGTTGTCTAGTGACATCAAACTTGAAAGAACACAGAGATAGCATCTAGCTGTGAGTCCTGGAAGAGGAAGCAAGTCTGAGCAAGCATATAGCAGCCTTCACTGCAGAAGTCCTTCACTGAGTATGTTGCTAACATGAAATGACAAACTCATCCTGTGTCCTAAAATGATACTGAGGAGGTAAGGGAAAAATTTTCTCCCTTCTAAGTTGTATTGCCCTCCTTAATGTAAAGAATTAAGCTGAATCTTTCCTGTAATGTATTATAATATATTCTGAATTATTGCTACCAGTAACCGAGTTATTTCATTGTTTTAATGTGCATCAAACCTTACCTTCCATAATGTTACGTATATAGTTATGGAGTAAAGACACTACCTCAATAAGAATTAAAAAGAAATGCTAAGAAAAGATGACCTTTCAAAGAAATAATCCCTGAGTAAAGTTAACTTTTTTTTTAAATTTTTTTTTAAAGTTAACTTTTAAGCCAAATTTCATTGTTATTACTGATTTTCAAATAAAGAAATGTAGTTGCTTGATTGACCTGTTTGATTTTTTTAAGCTAATGAGAAATAAAAAGGCTTTTATTACACAAGGATAGTTACAGAAATTCAGAAACCACAATCTATGTTCATCTCAGACTGTTGAAGACTGTATGAAAACCAAATGTGATATGAAAATAATAAAATTATAATTTAAAATCTGGAGGATATACTTCATAGAGGTTTATCCCCAGGAAAGCCAAGCTAGAATTACATAAATTGGAACTCTAAAAACATTCTTCTTAAAATACAATTTAGAAATGAAATAACCAAATCCAATTTAAAGGAAATATTCAAAAAGATTAATTTAAGGTGTTTCACCAAAAATTCTTTACATGTCCCAAGGGAACAAAATGTTTGAAACTATAATCCAGAAAAAACTTTAAACTACGAAAGGAAATAGCTCCACTGTACATTTCTAGTATTTTTGCTAACATGCACAATAAGACATTAAAAATCAAATAGCTTTAATGAACACTCTTTATGGAATGCACTCCCCCGCCCCCAACTCCAGTTCTTGCAGTAGAAAGATAATCTGCTTGTCTGTCTTCTCTGAATGACCTCCTGAGCAAAAAGCAAATGATGCCTCCTTGGCTGTCTTTACAGTATCATTCTCCAGTCAGCAGCACTTAATTCTCCTCATCCCTTTATTCATCCTAGCCCAGGCCAAGAATATTCTGGCATATCTCACAACTAGAGGGTTGGATGGGTGGTGTCCCATAGTTTGTTCTTTGGAATGGTTATGATCACTGATGGAATAATAATTCATTTGACCAGAAAGGCCAAAGAAAAAACTGGAGAGGCATGGGAGCAGAACTGAGTTCAAGCAAAACAGTATAGTAGGTGAGATTTATTTTCAGCATTTTTGATCACTTTCCTTTCACTAATTTCCCCTCTTTAAGTTCCTCCTTGTGAGGCTCAGCTTGGCAGTAACCTCAGACACTGCATTATAATCTGGACCTTTTCTTTGTTCTTTTGTCTTGGGTATCATTCCATTCAGGCCTCCTCAATATCCTCATTGACGTTTACTAACATAATCAATTAATCTTCAGTAATTCATGAGTGCACCAGTGTCACAGTGTTACTCTATCCAAAATCATGAGTATTTTAACACAGACCCGTGGACATGAAAATTTAAATTCCTCTCTTAGAGGTGGAGAGAGAATTCTGAAGATGCAGGTATAGGAGGACCACTCCACGGCCTTCAAATGTGAACTCGATCTGTACCACAGCTGTGGCCTTCTCCTGTGACAGTGGGCCATTTTCACTTCTTTGTTAACATGCAATGGGATAATGGGTTTGTATGAAAGGAACAATCTCCTATTAGATATTTATGTAATCCATGCTACAAGAAGACTGATTATCCTTTACTTTAGATTACAATTATCCCTTTAAGGTAATGGTCATTACCCCAAACGCCCACAGGAGCTAGGTAGGTAAAATAAATGTATGAATTTGGGAGCACGTACTTCTACCTAGAAGTATTTAAACTGTCATAAACATTATGCCAGCTAAATTAAGCATGCTTGCATCCTCTGCTCTAAGGTTCATAACAACAAAGTCGTTCCTCTGTGTTAAGAGAGAGATGGATGAAGTGATGTCTTGGATTCTTTACAAGGTAAGAATTAAGATCCTATTGGTGGGAGAAGATACTCCAGCACTCTTGGTGTTGTGGATGGAAGAAGGCACAACCTATCTAAACTATAATTAAGAGAAGAAAGCTAATATCTGCATAGTAATATCCCATGTTTTAAAAATATATATCCATGGGTAAAGTAAATAGATGGTAAGATTCTGGAATTTTTAATTTTCTTACTTTTTAATCTATTTTCAAGTATTACATCATTAACAAATAGTGCTTTTTGGTCAGAAAAGAAAATAATGAAGTCTTTGTTCATTAAGATTAATTCATTAAAAACCGATAAATTTATTTAGAAGACAATGTTTATACTGGTATGTTTATAGCATCATGCCCAAGTGGCAAGCATCAGCACAGTGGCACCACAGGGATGCAGGCCAGGCCGTGAGGACCTTTCCTGGAAACTATGGGTGTTTGCACAAGTCTCCAGATAGGGTGCAAAGTGGAGCACTCTGGCAAATAACTCAGAGTCTGTGCTTTGCACAACAAAATGGCTGTTCTGCTTATATTTCGGTGTATTTTTCATTTTTCCCCTGGTGATTTTGGAGATCCTGCCCATCTAAACTATGCTAATGGAAACAAGAGGAAGAGACTTTGTCCATATTTGAGAAGGGGAGAAAAGGACAAAACCTAGAAATCTAGCTTGCGGGTTTCTGCTATAACTGAAGGCCTTCCAGGAAGATAAAGTCTGCAAGACCCCTGATGCCAATCTTTCTCCCAAAGTCATGCTGGGGGTCCAGGATTTGCATTTTTCTTGAAGGGGAAGACAGTATTTCCTAAACCTGGAATAAGATGAATCAGACAATGCCCTCAAAGCCCTAATATTTTATTTTCTTTCACTGCCCTTGGACATTTCTTTAGAAAAGAACTGTGAGACTCACTCAGGCATAAGCCTCAACACACCTACAGATGAGGTAACTTCACCTCCAAGAGGGAAAAATACTACATAATTATTTTATGGGACAGCCAAAGAGATTTCCTTTGGTGCCTTGATTACTGTTTTTGTCCATGGCCACAACTAAACAAGAGAAGAAGTAACTTGTTTTTTTCAGATGGTTGATTATACTAATTCATATCTTGGTCAGTTGCAGACCTGAAGCTTCAGGACCCTGGTGACATGCTACCTAACTGCTCACCAGTCAACATATACACCTCTCAATCTGGTATTTAAGGCAGTCCGCAGTTGCCCCTGTATTAAATTTCTATGAATGCATCACAAGTTACCACAAATTTAGCAGATTAAAACAACACTAATTTGTTATTTCATAGCTCCATAGGTCAGAAATCTAGGAAGGCTCAGATGGGGATCCTGGTCTGGGTCTTACAACATCAAAGTGAAGGTGGTGGCCCACCTTCTCTTATCTGGAGAGTCTGGGGGAAAATCTACTCCAGGAGCATTCAGGTTTTTGGCAGAATTCAGTCTTGTGCAGTTGTAGAACTAAGGTCCCGCCTCCTTGCTAACCTTTGACCAGATTATTATGTTTCTAGAGGTTGCCCATATTCCTTGGCTGGCTCCCTCGTCTACTTCAAATCCAGGAGTGGTACACTGAATGCTTCTTGTGCTTTGAAGGTCTCTGACTTCTGCCTTCCTCTTCTCACCACCTGAGAAGGATCTCTGCTTTTAAGGGTTCATATGCTTGCTCTGGGCCCAATAAGATAATCCAGGATAATCTATTTAAGATCAGCCTAGGACTAACTTTAATGACATTGGCAAGGCCCCTTTTCTCCATGTAAAGCAACATATTCATAACTGTGATATTTCATCATAGTCACAAGGTTCTAAGTATTAGAAAATGAAATCTTGTGGAGAGTGGTGGAATTTGAAGAATTCTACCTACCAAAGACCCTAACAAGTAATATTTTAAGCCAAATCAGGACAACTCATTTCCTTAAACCATTCCCATACTGTCCTGACTGGGTACCTTTTCTTACCTAGTTTCTTCTGCCTGGGATGCAGCTTTCCCTTTACATTCCACCTACCTAGATCCTACTGATGCTTCAAGGACAACTTCAAAGGACTCTTCCATCAATAATTCATCCCATTGTGATCAGCACCCTCCACCACCAACAGGGTTTAATGTACACCTCTCTTTTGATCCTAATTACATTTTGTATTTTGTTTTATTTACCTTTATACTCTCTCTTTGATAATGTAAATTGATGCAAATGCATGGAAGGCTGTGCATATGTCCTTATCACCTTTGAGGAGGACCTCTATCATTCACTTCCTTATTACCAGTTATCACATGTTCAATATGGTACCTTCTGAAAAGAAAAATTTCATTCTTTTCTCTAAGGGACCAAAAGCTTGAACCTGCGTATAGGACCCTCCTGATTGGCTGTGTGTGTGCTGTCGTGGGGGCTCTTGGTCAGCACTTGGTATACTGCAGTGGTAGTATTTCCTTACATAGCTGCCTCTAACATGAAATACCTTGTGTACAGGGAGGTACTTCAGTCATTTATTTACTCACTGACACAGGTTACAGAGTTAGCCATTAGGACTTGTACCCTGTACAGGGATAGCACTGTGAACAAAAGAGATCTCATGGGACATACAGTCTGAGGGGAAAGGCAGACATGAGAGAAACAATCACAGAAACAAATGTATCCTTACAAGGTTCAGTAAGGAATCTGATGGAAGAGTGAAAGATCTATTAGAGAAAATAGATCTATTGGAGATCTATTAAAGGAAATACCAGGGGCCCTAACTGAAGGGGAAAGGCAAGTGGCACCTCCTTGAGAAAGTGACACTTAATCTAAAACTTGAAAGAATGGGGACTTTTCAGGAATAAACACTGGTAAGAGTGATCCAAGCAACGGTATGTAAGTAGGGGAGATGATGCGGATGAAGCTAGAGAAGTAGAAAGTCAGGTCATTCAGAGCCTTATAGGGATGTGTTTAAGGATTCGGATTTTAATTTAAATGCTATTACAATGACGGAAATTACAGTTTTAAGTAAAAAAGCAAGGTGGCTAGACTGAGCATTTCAAAAGAAACAAGCAATAGTGTGGTGATTGATTGGCAAAACCACCGAGCAAAGAAGGGTCACACTAACATGTTGTGGGGCTGCAACAACTACCCAGGGGACTGGTCCTCTTCAAGTATCCATGACATGTGGACCTTTTGATCTAATGGACTCCTGGGCTTCCAGTGGGAAGAGAGACTCCTACCTCAAATATTTACACTGGTTGTAAAGACATTAAAATATTATGCAATAATATTTTTCTGGAAGCTCAAAATATGTGTCTATCAGTACAAATGATCTGACTTGTAATGTTTATGTGACTCAAGTAAATTGCATGTGTAAAATACCTAACACATTGGGGTTCCAGGGTGGCTGAGTCAGTTAAGCTCAGGACTGTTGATTTTGGCTCAGGTCATGATCTCAGAGTCGTGAGATCAAGCTCTGTGTTGGGCTCTATGCTGGGCATGGAGCCTCCTTAAGATTCTCTCACTCTCCCTCTGCCCCTCCCCACCATACTCCCTCTCTCTCTCTCTCTGTTTCTCTCTGAAAAGAAAAGAAGACAAGACAAGACAAATACTTAGCACATCAACTGGCCTCTGGTAAGTAATCACAAACTATTAACTTCCTTGTGCCTCTTCTTGATGTGATCCTCCCCAGAACATGATATATTGGTGCCACTTCATTAAACAAACAAAACAAAACAAAAAAACTGCTATTTCCTCATCAGAAACCCAACACCATCCCATATTCAAACTGTCTAAATTTTAAGAATCCCATTACCAAAGGAAATTTCCAAAGTCCATCAAAGTTATATTACTTACCTACACACCTAAGTGAATTATTTACATCAATAAAAGTCACTATATAATCATTACCAACATGATTCTTAAAAATGGTAAAGCCCCAGTGAGCATTCCTCTGAGCTGGCTACATTCTCCATGGCACTGGGTTCGGAGTCAGTAAGACAGAAGTGATAAATGAGTTAGCATGACCCAATATCAATAAATACTCTGTCCACATGGGTTTTATCCAAGGCAGTTCAAAATTTTTGAGGAGGAAAAAATAGGCCAGTGGCAGAGATCCTGGAAAACTAGAATATTTTGGAAAAGTTTTGAAAGATCTATAATCAGAATAACATCCAAAGAGAATAAAGTAGGTGAAATTAGAAAGACCGAACTACAAATTGTGAAGAAAATCAGTGTGATTGGCACGCTAAATAAATTTCTGTTGAAATAGGAGTGTAGCAATTTTCTTGATGATTACACATGTGAAGTATTACAGATTTCAGTTGATTTACAAATTGATACAATTATTGACTAATCATGGATTATAGATCAGTTCTTCCAATATGCCAGAAATCTTTCACTTAATTCCTCCTCCAGATTGAATCTCCATCCTTCTCCACCTTGCTCACTATCTAGCATGGATTACGTCAATGGGCTCCCAAGTCTTCTGGCTTCAAGTGTGGTTTGGCCAGTAGGAAGCTGAGAGTGGGAGGGAATTAAGGACAGAATATTTGTTTTCCTGATTCCCATGCTGTTAATTTGCCCCAGGGCAGCCTGTGCCCCTTTACAGAAGGTCACTTAGCCACTCTAGGTGGCCACTCCATAAGATATACTCTCCTTAAGAGCTCCAGTAATATCTTCCTCCCATTGTCCATTCAGTTCTATGGGTGATGAAAGCTTGCTTCTGCTAACTCCAGGTTTCTGTACTGTCTTGTGTCTCCCCACCACCACCACCACATACAGTCTTTGTAATTACAGATATACTTTTATAAATAAACTCTCCTCCAGCATGCTAATTTGAACGTGGTATCTTTTCCATTTGAGATCCTGTCTGCTAGTCATAATTCCTAACAAACTCCACTTGCACTAGACCTATGTTTCCAAAAGTTAGTTATTCACGTAAGGACTCTCTGGCTAGAGAAGTCTGAGCAACTGATCTTTGTTTTTGTGCCATAACACTGAGTGCAGAAACATCTTTGAACCAGATTTGGCCAGGGTGGGGAGAAGGTGATAAATGGGGGCTGTGTTCCTGGCCTGAGTGTTCTGTGCTAACATGTGCTCTGTAGTCACACTGTATATCGTATGGTGCTGAAAGTGAGGAGGTGCACCTGGCACCTCAGGATGAGGGGGGAATCCGGCACACAGCCAACTAGCCCACCTTGAGGTGACTCCAGTCATCCACATTCAAGGAGGACCTGGAGGGGGCTACTGAGCTTCTAGAAGCTCTGATGTGACTTTCAATGATTCGTGTTACCACCTGAAAATGTGTGACCCGTAGAAGAAGATTTTGATGTCTAGAAGCTTATATAACTACAAGACTAGAGAAACGTTGCTCAATTTTCATTTCTTAACTATGACTGTTCTGGCTTCATTCTCTATGCTGTGACTGTGTAAACTTTGTCTAATATACCTCAGTTGTGTCTGAGTCTTCCCTCACCATCACTGCTACCCTATTCTTGACATCTGTCAACAGAGCAGTCACGCGATTAACACCAATTATGATTTATGCCTGATCTACACACCACTTTTCAATTGATTTTAAATCCACCCCTTATTTTTAAAAATATTACAATATGTAAAATATCAGTAAAATCACAGATTTGACATCTAGTTGTGTGATTTCTTATACGTGTTAAGATAAATATACAACATTGTTCGGATTCTGCTGACATAGCACATTAAGTACTGGGATCACTCTTTCACTGAAATCAGCTGAAGGTCTTAGATGAAAAAAGGGAGAAGAAGAAGATTTTTAAATCTTTATAAAAGCAGACATGTGCTGGCAGAAAAGTGAACAATTCCCAGATGCTGCCCAAACCTGGGTTTTCATGGCCTTGTGATAGGCAGAAATAAAAGGTAAGCTTCAAAGCCTAGTCAAAAAGAGGATTCTAAGAGAAGGGTTCCTCTGCTTATAAAAATGTGTTCTCTCAAGTTGTAAACCATTTGGAGGTGAGTAGAAACAAATTCTCCTCTACTTAGACCCTGAGATATGGGAGTGGAAAAGTTGTTGAAAATACGGGAACAGAAGGTAGCCTTCTTCCGCCTGCCCTTATTCTACTGAGGCAGACCAAAATTACCAAACCATAAGTGTAATGTAATGTTTTCACATGCTTAGCTGAGGCAAACACAATCCTATCTGGAGGACTCACTTGAATCAAAGGCCTCAAAAATTTTCTGGAAATACACTGACAACAAAAATGAGCACATCAGGGGTGCCTCGGTGGCTCAGTTGGTTAAGCGTCTGCCTTTGGCTCAGGTCATGATCCCAGGGTTCTGGGATAGAGCCCCACATTGGGCTCCCTGATCAGCGGGGAGCCTGTTTCTCCCTCTCCCTCTGCCACTCCCCCTGCTTGTGTGGGTGCACTCTCTCTTTCTCTCTGTGTGTGTGTCAAATGAATAAATAAATCTTTTTTTAAAAATGAGCAAATCATAGGCAAAAATAACTAACCACTCAAAGAAACAAAGCTCCCTGAGGAAGAATAAAAGAAAGGTCAGAAATACAGGAATTTTAGAAACTAAAAATATAGGACACTGATTCTGAAAACCTTATACTTACCACATTTGCAGAAAAAAAAGAGACATTCATGAAAACATATGTAGGTATCAAGAAACCATAAGAAATGACCAAGCAGATTTTTAGAAATCAAATAAAATTTCCAGAAATGAAAAATTTAATGATAAAAATTATAAATGTGTTTAATATCAGTTCACACCTATGACAAGCAGCACTTACTTAAATGGAAGATAGATCTTGCTATCCAGAATATATCATAAAGAGGCCAAGAGAAAATATAAAAGAGAAAATAAGAGACAGTGAGACTAGAGTAAGAAGTCTAACATACATTAAGATACAGTTCCATATGGAAAAAAAAGAATGAGCCAGAAATAATTCTTTGAAGATAATATATTTGAGATGTACCAAAACTGATGAAAAGACATCAACCCTCTCATTCAAAATACCTAACAAGTGGCACCTGGGTGGCTCAGTCAGTTAAGTGTCCAACTCTTGATTTTGGCTCAGGTCATGATCTCCGGGCAGTGAGACTGATCCCCTCATCGGGCTCTATGCTGGGCATGGAGCCTGCTTCAGATTCTCTCTCTTCCTCTCCCTCTGCCCTACCCCTCTGTCCCTCTCCCCTGCCCCCTCACCCATGCTTAATTTCTCTCCCTCAAATAAAATAAATAAATAAAATCTTCCAAAAAATGCCTAACAAATGCCAAGCAGGATAAATTAAATCAATAGTCAGACTTATCATAATGAAACTTCAAACACCAAAGGAAAAGAGAAAGGCTTAAGAATCACCAGAATGAAAAAGAAAAAAAGAAAAAACACAAGCCATATTATTTCTAAATGAACAACTATTATGGTGACTAGATGATACACAGAACATAGGAATCAACCTAGAATTATAATACTAGTCAACATTTTTAAAGAAGGAAATCAAAGATATTTTCAGGCAAATCAAAACTGAGAAAGTTTGGTAGCTATCGCCTTTACTAAAAGAAAATTCTAAAGTATATTCAGTAACTATAAGAAAATGAGTGAGATTTTTAAAAAAGAAATAATAGGAAACAAAAAATCCTTCTGTAATAATTCATAAAATAAATAAAGCTTTCATAAGACTGATCAAGAGAAATAGGGTAAAAGCTCCAAAGCAATCATAGAGAAGGATAAATACAAAGAAAAGAGACATTAATAAAATAAACCATAACTCTAAACCAATAGATTTTAAAACTTAAATGAAATGATCGATTCTCCCCAAAAATCGTAACATAAAGAAATGGACTCAAAATATTTTAAAAACCAGAACTGGCCTTTAACCTTTAAAGAAATGGTATTGGGAGTTAAAAAATCTTTTAAAAAAGGAAATGCTACCAGGACCAAAGAGGCATATTTTAACTTAAATTTAAGAATGAGGTGAACTTTCTCTCACACTTACTGCTGCAAAGAACTAAAACACTGGAAAGATTCTAAAATCACTGCATGAGGTTACTAGAACCTCAAATATCAAACCTTACAAGGACAGCACATGATCAGAAAATTACAGACCAGTCTTGAGAAATTCTAATAAAATATTAGCAAACTGATTCGAACAATGCACACCACACAGTATACCATGACCAAGTGAGTTTCATCACTGTAATGCAAGCTGGATTTAATATTATAAAATCTATTTGCTACAGTTTACCACTATCATAAAGAAGGAAAAAAAATCTTACGTTTATCCCAGCAAATACAGGAAGAACATTTGATAAAATACAATACCTATTCAAAACCAAACTCTCAGCAGAGTAGAAGTAAAAGAGGAACTCCTTACCTTGTTAATGCTTATATCAAAAACCTACAGTGAACAGCACCACTAAGAGAGAAACAGCAGAAGGAATTCTTCCATCAGTTACCATCCCTTGGACCAAGAAACCAACCACCCTTGCTGCTACAACCCAGCCAAATGACAAGGCGAATGTCCAATGGGTGTGTATGGTGCATTGGGGATGGCAAAATGGTACTTCTTTAGAAACCATTCTCAATTTTCAATAAGCTATCACCTTCACAAGCAGAGCAGTGTCTTTCATTTCCTGGCCCTGTATACGTTAGCCCAACCTCCCCACATGTCAGATGTGACTTTGCCTATATGACTCAGATTACCAGCAGCTGCCACAGGTACCCACCACTCTCCAAGAAGAGTGGTTGTTTTTGTGGAGATTCAAAGCAAAGATGGAGCTCACAGAGTTTGCCTTCTACACGTTCCCTATCAAGTAGGAATCCCAGAGAAAGTCACCTCATAGGCGAATACTAAAAAGACTGCCGGTGTTTTACCTTCTTTCCGCTCCCTCTAAGGCGAATACTGAAAAGACTGCCGGTGTTTTACCTTCTTTCTGCTCCCTCTACTTAGCACCTTGTAGCCCCTGAGGGTTTCCAAACATTTCATAAGATCCTCTCCATTCACTCTCATTACTGTCTCCTAAGAGTCCCAGAAGCCACGATGCCTTTGGAGAGTCAGCTTCATCTCACCCCAACAGGTCTCGAACAAGGACAAAAACAGTTCAACAGATCTCCTTTGTGGGTTATAACGAGTCTTTGGAGCAACTGTAGGCTGCAGAACACCTTCGGTAATCCTAAATGTGCACCCCCAAGTCCAGGCAACTACAAAAGTTAACAACAACAGTTCACGTTTATTGACCTACTACATGCCCCATGTTTTTCGAACTGTTGTAATTGATTTATTCCTCACACCAATCCTATGACATAAGTACTAGTATTGATCTCATTTTATAGATAAAACAAGCCAGGAACAGATGGGTTAAGTCACCTGGCCAAGGTCACACTGATAACAACTGGCAGAGACAGGACTTGTAGCAACTGTGAGTTTATTCTCTGAACCACTGAGCTAGGTCTCAAGAAACAGCAGTTTCTTTATTTTCCCTAAATAAACTTAAATGACTTCCTGAGTTCTCAGATGGAAGGAAATTCATCTAGGTCACTACTGGGGTACCACCTCAAATGTCTGCAGTTCCACGGGCTGTGAATCATCATGGGCACAATCTGGGTGGACTCTTCTGTACAGGAGCTCAGAATTTTCTTCTAACATGTCACATGATTATGCATCCAGAAAACAGTATTTCCTCTAAATGCTCACGTGCCGGAGCAGTGAAAAGTTTTATTTCAGTCAAGTTTATAGGTCCCTTCTCCCCTTCACAGGCTTACTACCAGAGGCACAAGTAGTCTGGGACATTTGCGAAAGCCCCCTTGTCTCTACTTCGTCTTGATCTCTGTTCCAAACTAGTCACTGGGGGTGGGTTCAAGGTCTTGAAGTCAGAGGCTTTCATCTAGTCTTGAAGCTAGATGCCAAGCTTGAGCACATGGGCCAGCACCAGGATGAAGCACTGCAGTATTTGGTACCCAGCCTCACAGGGACACCTCCCATCTGATCTCCCAGTAGCCCTGACAGCCCCTGGGGTGCAGAGAAACAGCAGGAGACAGAAGATCTCATATCTCTGTCCCCGCATTGGGTCCTTGGAAGAGCTCTCCAAACTTTTTCCCCTCCCCAGCTTTGCCCAGTTCCTGAAGGTCCTCCTCTCCTTAGATAACTCGATTCCATGACTCCATGAATCTACGCTGAACAAAAGCTCTCAGTGGGTACTGTTTTTGCTTTGTCTGGCAACTTTTACTTCTGGCCCTGTCACACACAAGCCATTATTAACTTCCTGCGGTAGGGAAAAAAGACTTGGCCACTATCTTGGAATATGGAAGGGAAAATTACCTACAGCCAAAGAACAAAAGACAAATTATTATTTCAGTAAATTATCCTACTCCTTATATATATTTACTTAAAAATAGTCTTAATGGACATATCCAAAAATATTAATAGAGTGTACCACGTCTTGGGACCTTTTAAATTACTTTTTTTTCTTTTAAGGATGTTTTTCAAGCTTTCTACAATGAATGCATATTTAAGATTTTTTTTTTCAAACGTTGATTTTTAATTTAAAAGTGTTCACTTGGGGTTTTTGTTAACTAATTCAAACATTAAATTTTTCCCCTCATTTAAGAATGCCAAGAAGAGTACAGTTCACAATCGGACAAATATATCTCTGTGGTGTATATGCTAACTAATTTCAGTGAGTAGAGTGATTGCATACACCAGGTTTTAACATTAAAACAATATTTAGGAAAAAAAAAAAAAAGCTAAAAATACTCCTCAGTTCCTGGGGGAAAAAAGGAGGAAACGACCACCCACTTCCTAGAAAGTGTTAAAATTGGGTCCCAACTCACACAGAAAAATGGATTCAAAATCACTTTGGTTTGCCCTGCCTCACCTCAATAACTGTTTTAGAAGAAAGCTTTTTTCATAATTCAAAAAATTACTGGAATTCAGAAACAATGAACATGTTATTGTGGTGGACATAATACATGCTATATCACTTCCAATAACATCAATAACAAGCCATGGTTTGACTAGTGAGATTAAAATTTATCTCACAGCTATTCAACTCTAGCACTTTCTGGATTTTATAACCAATTTCCCAAAGCAGATTATTCCTCTTGACCTGAAGGTTAGACAGTTTTGTGTGTGTGTGTGTGTGTGTGTGTGCATGTGTATATGTATATGTATTTTTATAGGAAAAGAAAACCGACCACCCCAGCAGTTAGGATATTTCTAATACATTTTTTGAGCACAAATACTTTTTCCAGAAGTTGAGGAGTAAAAATCATAATAGTAAGTGCTGGAATTTTCCATATTCTAATGGTTTTCCTGGGCAAATAGAAAAATAAGGTTGAGAATGGTGTTCCTTTCCCAAGAAAAGTGTTGAATCAGCTGACTTCCATACATAGCTTAGCAGTAATTAGAATTCCCACATATTGTTAAAAAGGATGACTTGTTATTAGTGCACCCTCGACACTGACCTGAATGGATCAGAGCAATCAACTGTCCTTACCCTTGGTTTTTAAAGATAATTTATTGTTAGTGTTAGTTCATTTACTTTAATTTTAGCTAAATTAACAGTAATGGAGAACGTAAAGATTATCCAGCAAGTTGTACTTAAAATATACATCTATACATTTCAAAGCTGAATCATTCAAATTCTATTGCTAAATTACATGTACTAAGTATCCACTACCTCCACTGATTCCCATCATCACCTCAAAACAGAATGTGCTTAAACAGTGATACTATTATTACAGCCCCATACAGTGTGAATAAATGTGGCTTTTTAGTCATTCAAAAAGCTTTCAGGGGGGAAAAAAAAAAAAAAAAAAAAACAATGGCTGCCCATACTCTATAATCTCAAACTTAGGGAAAAAAATTTTTTTATTTTTATTTTTTTTATTGTGTTATGTTAGTCACCATGCAGTACATCATTAGTTCTTGTTGTAGTGTTCCATGATTCATTGTTTGCATGTATTGCATGGAAAACAAGAAAAATTAATTTAAATAAAGAGAAGGGTAAATTATCACCACTCCCCAGTAAAAACGTTTTCCAAGCATTTTGAATGTTTTGAAGGTAAAAAGATGAAACCACCAAAACAAAAAACCAAGATGTTGTGTTTTCTCAAAGATACATATAATTTTAATATTGAGATAATTTAAGATGTTAATGTAAGCAAGAATGAAAAAATTAAGACCTCCTTATCTCTTATATTCACATCGCTTTTTTTGCTTTTAAATTTTTTAAATGTATTTGATTTTCCTTAACTTTTTTAACTTTTATTCAAACATTAGATCAGGTCCAAAAGATAGGAGAGGAAACTTTTGGAAGACTATGAACATAGCATTATAGAAGGAATCACAGAATCTTTAAGGAAAAAAAAATAAAATAAATGGCTCTGTAAGCAGAGATTGAAAGCAAGGAATACTTAAGGAAAGTTGAAAGTTGTGGTAAACTTCAATAAAATGGCCCTCAATAAAGCATACCTTCCAGTAGTCTTTCCCCTGTGTGACTACAGGCTTGCAACATTAGACTAGGCCACTGAAACGCTCACACCCATAAAGTGAGCAAAGGCTTGATAAGGGCTTGTACATTAGGACTTTTCTTCCTGAAATGCTCTTTCTTAAAACCCAATTCTGGGGATGCCCAAGAATCCATGCAGAATATGTGGTATGTATATACAATGAAATATTACTCAGCTATCAGAATGGATGAATACCCACCATTTGCATCGACATGGATGGAACTGGAGGGGATTATGTTAAGTGAAATAAGTCAACCAGAGAAATACAATTATCATTTGGTTTCACTCATATGTGGGACATAAAGAATAGTGCGGAGGGCCATAGGAGAAGGGAGGGAAAACTGAATGGGAAGGAATCAGAGAGGGAGACAAACTATGATAGACTCTGGACTCCAGAAAACCGAGGATTATAGAAGGGAGGAGGGTGGAAGGAAGGGGTAACTGGGTGATGGATATTAAGGGGGGTACCTGTTGTGATGAGCCCTGGATGTTATATGCAACTAATAAATCACTGAACACTACAAAAAAAACTTGAAAAAAAGAGAGAAAGAGAGAGAGAAAATCCATGCAGGGATCTCAGGTGGAGGATAACTAGGACCTCCACTAAACTCACAGTCAGGGGCTGGTATCAGTTGTTATTCATTTAAGAGACGATTTTGCACTTTCTAACCATCCCAGTGTCCCCAGACAACCCTATATTAGGCAAAAACATCCATTCATACTACAGATTTATAAAAAATAGTGAATTCCTATTGTGTTAAGCCACTCTGTTTTAGCATGGTTTGTTTCAAAGCAATAGATATCCTCTAGGGGTGCCTGGGTGGCTCAGTGGGTTAAAGCCTCTGCCATGCTCAGGTCATGATCCCAGAGTCCTGTGATCGAGCCCCACATTGGGCTCTCTGCTCAGCGGGGAGCCTGCTTCCTCCTCCTCTCTCTCTGCCTGCCTCTCTGCCTACTTGCGATTTTTGTCTGTCAAATAAACAAAATCTTAAAAAAAAATAGATATCTTCTAAAATAAGAAAAAAAATGGGACTCAGGGATTTTAGGTAATTTTCCCAAGGTGACATGAAGGAAAATTGTGGATCAGGGTTCAAAACAAGGTCTCTCTGACTTAAAACCCATGTTCTTGGCCCAATGTACCTCACTGTTAATATTTAAATAAGGGGGGAAGGAGAGTCATTTTTTTTTTCTTTTCTCAACAGGACAGAGCATGCAGCTTCCTTTTACAGTAAGTAGAAGTACACGCAACTGCCTACATCTGATGCCTGCGATCAGAGACCCCACCTGGATCCCATCTCAGAGTTCTGTAAATGAACCACTCCAGAAAGGTCCTGACTTATGCTCTAAATAAGCAGTTTTCTCTGGGTGCCAATCATCTCATTCCTGTCTTCTATACTGAACTCAAGGAAGCTGAGACCCACACAGCTGTTTGACACATTTCTTAACTAAAAAAGAGCAAATGGGCTATTTTGAAAAATGAACATTACATCGTTTCTTAGAGAATGATTTAGAGTTCACATCATTAAAAAATTGATTTTAGTTAACCAAAACTTCTCTGCTCACACTTAATTTTGTGATCTAGACTTGGAAGGAGAATTAGGGGAATACATGTTGAGAAAGTATGGTCCACAGACTATTCTGTTCAAGAAAGTAAAAAACCCAGTTGTCTTCTTCAGAAAGGAAATAAATGAATGATCAAAAAGCACATGAAAGTGCTCATTAGACACATGAGAAATACAAATTAAAATAACAATGGGATACAACTACCACTCATCAGAATAGCTAAAGTTAAAAACACAAAATATTAGTCAATACATGGAGCAACTATAATTCTTATATGTTACTGGTGGGAGTGAAAAAGTATACAACCACTTTGGGAAAAATTTCTGGTAATTTCTTATAAAAAACCAAATATATACCTAAGCCCATGATCTAACATTCCCCCCCTTAGGTATCGACAGTAGAGAAATAAAATCGTATGCCTACAGAAAGAATTATACAAGAATACTGATAGAAATTTTATTTACAATAGCCCAAAATAGCAAACAGTCTAGGTTCCTATTGCTGGAAGAATAAATAAATAAATAAATAGTGTTCTATTCTATTTATGCAGTGGTGGTCATGAGTAGAGACACTGTGATCTCCCGCTGGAAGGAACATAACCTCCATCAGCCCCACTGCTGCCCCTTTGGATTCAGCTTCTTATGGCTGCTTCTAGCAGATGACCGGACACAGTAGGTGTAATGCTGGAGACCTTGGAACTCCTTTAGTAGGCAACTCTGACTTGAGAACTCCCCATCCTTCTGTCTGAAACTTTCTCAGAGCTTCTCTGTAGTCTGAGGCTCTCCCTATTCAGTCACCTTTAAAGCCTCTTCTCCACCACAGGTGTCAGACCCACATGAAGGACTGAAAGATCTCCCTACCTATGTGGACTCCTTTCCCTTTTTCTTTCGCAAGTGTTTCCATATTTTTCTTACACATCTAATCCTGTCTATCTGTTTTTCAGAGGCCCCAACTAACGTAATTACTCATGAATCTCAAAAACATGCAGATTCAAAAAATTCAGACTCAAAGGAATATATACAGTATGATTTCATTTATATGGAGTTCTAGAGCAGGTAAAACTAATGTATGATGAGAAAAAAATCAGAGTAACAGTTGCTTCAAGGGGTTAGGGATAGGCACTGACTGGAAGCAATATGACATAACTTTCTATAGTGATGATAATGTTCTATACTTTGATAGAGGTC
This sequence comes from Martes martes, assembly GCF_963455335.1. Taxonomy (NCBI): domain Eukaryota; kingdom Metazoa; phylum Chordata; class Mammalia; order Carnivora; family Mustelidae; genus Martes; species Martes martes. The sequence goes on from NC_137892.1 coordinate 99,186,649, forward strand.
TGGATTGCATTAAATTCATCTAATGGTAGGCTTCAGATGTGTCCATTTCATCGCATGAAAATTTTGCCACAAAACAAAAACTATAAAAAAATATTGAACTCTAGTTGATATGCATGCTGAAATATCTGAATATTTAAATCTGAAATATCTGATTTCTGCAACTTTCTTAGATTTATCAAAAAAGCAAGATAGTTTGATGGATGGATAGAAGGATGAATAAATGGACAGATATGTAATAAAAACAAGGTGATTAAAATGTTCACAGTAGAATCTAGGAAAGACTGTATGGATGTGTACTATAAAATTCTTTTAAGTTTTCTGTATACTTCAAAAATTTTTTTAACAAACCTCAGACATTGCTGACTTAAAAAAACAAAAACAAACAAACAAACAAAACCCAAAAAACTTATTGACTTCAAAAGATCAGATACCAAAAAGATGAAAAAAACATAATAACCTTAGACTAGAGGATAATGTCAGGATAAAATAAAGTTATTTTCAGGTTAAGAATCAGAAAATTTGCGTATAAATAAACTTTTCTCAGTAGATGTGTTCTACCGATACAAAGCAGTAAGAAAAAAGAAAGACATGGCATCCAGGAAATGAGAGATTCAATGTAGGGGCAATATAAAGAGAATTCCCAGTTTTAATAACAGTAAGAAGCCCCAGGATGACAAAAGTGAAACTTGTCTAGATGACAAATGCTGCAAAGCAGAGAGCTCAAAAAAGGATGTTGCTAAAAAGAGAGAGAGAGAGAAAGAGATTGATAGATTATCTATGGCACTTGATTTATGATCTTATTGTGAGGAGTTCATAGATCTGAAGAACTTGGTGATTGTTAGTAATAAGTGTATATAAAAAAAGCAAAAATGGTAAAATAATTCATTATTAACACCTGACAAAAAAACCCTGAAAACTTTATTAGAACTAGATTATTACCATACTACAAGCTCAGCTGATAACAACATTAATGTAGTCAAAAGAATGTAGACATTCAATATTGATTTGGTCAAACACTGCTACAGCTACATTGACATTAACAGATAATGTTTATAACTGAAAAACTGAAAACTGAATTACTTAGATAAGCATATTATTTAGAGATACAGCAGTTAAAAAGAGCTGATAGTTAGTAATCCCTGTCCCTGAAAGCAGAAATTGGGCACAGGGGATGTATGAAGGGGGCTGCTTTCATTGGCATAAGACTAATTGTCTTACTTGGCTTTTAAAAGTATGTGTATGCATTTTCTTTGATAATTTATAATTGAAAAGTTTTTCTATCTAGTAAAACTATAGTTATAATAAGAATTTATTTTTCTACACCCTATCCATGTATCTACCAGACATTCCTTGGTATGCCAAAAAGTAAAGAATGTGAAGACCAGAAAATAGGGAGACCATAGTCAACTGACCATGTGTGGACTGTCTAATCCACTCCATGTGTTCCTTGGGAGGGTCCAGAACTCACTTCTTTCATCAAAGTTTGTGATATACATTAGTGAGAATAGCAGCAGGACCTTAGAAAAATATTTTCTTGATAGTTCTCTTTGGGATACAAGTGGGTAAAGTGCCCAATGAATCAGCTTCTCTGATCCAGTAAGGTGTTCATAATGTGGCCCTTAATTCCCAAAGGGGAAGGAGGCATGGCTATGACAGCAATCAGAACGTTCTAAAGACATTTTTGGCAACCCCCAACTATGGGACTTCTGGGGGTTTCTGGGGTTGAAACAGAAGGATAATGCACTAAAGTCTTACTTGACTTACGCAATTGAAAAAAAAAAAAAGCTTCTGGGTCTCATAAAAAATACCACCAAAATAGCAATTAAATTATTGACCTCTCACCCAATTCCTAGACCAGGGTCATTTCACAGACCCAAGGCTCTTCTTTATTTTTTATTTTTTCAAGATTTTATTTATTTATTTGACAGACAGAGATCACAAGTAGGCAGAGAGGCAGGCAGAGAGAGAGGAGGAAGCAGGCTCACCGCCGAGCAGAGAGCCCGATGTGGGGCTCGATCCCAGGACCCTGGGATCACAACCTGAGCTGAAGGCAGAGGCTTTAACCCACGGAGCCACCCAGGCGCCCCAAGGCTCTTCTTTATTAATGACTTTGAAGGATAATAAAATCTTAAGTAACAAATTCTTCTGAAATTTCTAGGAGGTGCATTATATAGTGATAAGGGCTTGGATTTGGGAGTCAGTCTATCTGAATTCAAATTCTGGCTCTACCGCTTTCTAGCTGTATAACTTTTGGCACTTGGCAGGCTGACTGTGTTATAAGAAAAGAAAAGTATCCAAATATTTAAAGAAATATAAAACACTGAGAGTCAACATTAATTCCTGAGAACCTAGGATTCTAGCGTGATCAACTAGTATTCACAGAATTAAAGCAAATGGGCATTTGTTCACCTCCTGCTAAGCCAGGTCTGGATGTTCCATACAACACTGCTTCCAACTGAAGCATTTACTTTGCATTCAACATGACCAGTGGAGATGCTGCTTTTGTCATGTGCCAATCATCCAGAGCCAAAAAGTGGTGAAACAGACCGGTGAAGATTGATTTAAGTCATCATGTAGGAGAAATTCATTGAAAATTCACCCTGCAGTTCTGTAGAAGCATTAACTGTTCTGAACCAGCAAGTAGTAGTAAGTGATTGTTTTTCCCCAAACCAAAGTGTACTAATCCAGGAACCAAGGGCTGGAAAGATGATGCTATTCACAATTACTTAATTAGTAATAAACACCTTGCAAAATTTTGCTTTCCATCCCATCATTTCCAGACTCTGCTGGTATAGAGAAAAGAGAGGAAAGCTTTCAACATTTAATGGAGCTGAGACTTCCATTGGGCCATTTCATGTTCCTTATGCCATGTGAAGGAAAAAGCAAGAAAGAAAAAAAAGAAAAGAAAAGGAGTGTTTTAGCCTGATTTGACTGATCCTAGTTCTTAAGAAAGAAACAGGATTGCTGTTATACAATGGGAGCAGGGAGGAGAATAAACAGAACACCCTCTCATATTACCAAGTCCAGCGCTAAAAGTTAACCAAAGACTCTGGCAATCTATTCAGGCAGAACCACCGAAAGCTTAGATCCTTCAGGAATGAAGGTTTGAGTGACCCCACTGGGTAAGGAATCCCAGCCAGCTGAGGTGCTAGCAGAAGGCAATGCAAACAGAAATGCATGGTGGAGGAAGAAAGTCATAAATACCAGCTACTGACTCGTGGCCAGTTGCAGAAACAAAGACTAATGCCTCTACCTATTTTATTTCTTTCCTGTTGAGTCAGGGCTACTTTTATACAATTAAATGAAGTTCCCTTTACTTGGGGGAGGTTTGCTGGTAGTAATTAATGATGTAATGCATGCCTTCAGTGGCAGGATTCTGAAGTGGGATTGTGCAAAACTAGAGCAAGCGGACATCACTCAGAAATTCTGGATTACAGCCCAACCCACCATGGGTTTTCTCCCAAAGGGCAGGGAAGAGGTGCATCTTAAACTGTCTATGAAATAGTGACATCACGTTGGGTGAAGACATTTTTCAACATAAATATATGTAGAAAGAAAAGAGAAGTAGCCAAAATGGCAAACTGTAGTGAATTTCTGTCATTTGTTGTCTATACAAACCCCTTCTAATTGGAAGGAATCTTTGCTATATGAGCATTGATGGAGGCACCACACACCTCCCAATACAAGGGTCCACCAAAGCCAAGTACACTTCCTCCTACAGCAGCAACTATGATAGGGACGTGGCCTAGACTCAGCCACCAGGCTCTTTTTTCCCAGCTTTCATACCTTCTGTGAGTGAAACACAGATGAAGCTGATGGTGCGGGGTTCCATGGCAGAGATGGGCCATGATAAAAGGTTTACTGTCAGGGGGCACCTGGGTGGCTCAGTGGGTTAAAGCCTCTGCCTTTGGCTCAGGTTGTGATCCCAGGGTCCTGGGATCGAGCCCCGCATCGGGCTCTCTGCTCGGCGGGGAGCCTGCTTCCCCTTCTCTCTCTGCCTGCCTCTCCGCCTACTTGTGATCTCTGTCAAATAAATAAATAAAATCTTAAAAAAAAAAAAAAGAAAGAAAGGTTTACTGTCAGGACACTCTCAGCCAGTGGCCATGACCTCACCAGAGCATTTTAAAGGTGAGGCTCTGCTTGTGCTCCTACTTCTGCCCTCCTCTTATGTCCTACCGTATATCCTTTCAGTAAATTCCTTCTCCTTAAATTAGACAGAATTGTTTTCCATTGCTTACAACCAAGAGCCAAGAGAGACAAAACTGTTTCATGCTTTAGAAGAGACAGTGACTTTGTTACAGCTGGGCCATCTGAAGGCAGGAAGGGAAGAATATATGGCTTTGTTAAAGGAGGCCCAGCCTTTCTGCCTGCAGCCAGGAACCAAGTACATCAGAAAGTCAGATAATACTGAGCCAGAATCTCTGCCCCATGCTAACATAAGTGAGAGCAAAGGGAGAGGGGGAGCTTTGCAGGATTTATGACTGAGACCTGGAAAATCCTGACCCCAGGCATGCTCAAGCCCTAACTCCAGGGTGCTTTCCAACCACCTATGCACAAGCTTTATACGTAATTTCACGAGTTCACAGATCCCAGAAACCTTCCCTGCCTTAGATGGCCCCAAACAGTCATTCAACAGATAAAAAGTAACTGAGCACAGCAATGCTGCCACAAATGCAATCCTCAAATTAGGTACAGCTAAACTAGTGAAACTATTGATTAATTCTTAAAGATGGCACAGAATCAAATGTTACATTTAGCAAGCCAACTGAGGAAAAAAAGCTACAAAGTGAGCTTTTGTGAGTCAAGGCGCAAACTCAAAATCTGTATAAATTTTCCACATAAATATCTTTTCTTTACATTTTAACAACTATACATAAAATGGAGTTTTGCTACAGAGTGTTATTCTTGTGTTAACTCTTCTTTCTTTAGTCAATTTTAAAATATCCTCTTTCATTTTACTATATCCAAATGAAGTTTTTGTCTTTTCCTCTTCCAGCAATTTTTGTTCCAAATGGACTAGTGCCCAGCATTGCTGAAGGGAGAATTTCTCCTCTGGAGTCAGTAGCTTCCATAGAGGCCAATAATTCAAGTTTCCTCTGCTAATCTAAATTGAGCACCGGAAATAAAGCTTTGGTCCTGGCCAGCTAGCCTCTCTCAGCCAGATTCAGCTGAATTCATTTGAAGGTGCAGCAAGGCAGCATGGTACCCAAATGCAATCTCTATTTCAGCATCCCTGGTGAGCCCCAGCCTTCTCCTACTCTCCCTCTCTTAGTAAGATGCAATACCATCAGCCTAATCTCCCAAAGTAAACATACAGAATAGACCTAGATTCCTACCTCTCCCCTTGCTGCCGATCCTCTCAAATCTGTCCACTTCTGTCCATCCCCTTGGGCAGACCCTCATCATATCACACACAGATTGCAAGCAGTAGCCCCTGGAGCCCTCCAGAAGCCTGCTTCCTTCAGCCCCACCCCCCCCAATAGTATTAACCAAAATGACTTGTCTCAAACACATCACTTTCATGTTTAAAATTATTCAATGACTATCCATTAACTTAGGAAGAAGCCCAAACATCGTAGCATATCTGCAAGGCCATAAAGAATTTAGCTCTCTACAGCCAACTGAGTATAATTTTTGACACCTCTTGCTTTGCATCTCCTCATGCTTGGGGCTTTGTCTGGAGGAGGGGAGGAGACTGTGCTTTGAATATCCTCCTCTCCAAATGCTCACTCCCCTAGCTAAATCTGCACCTCCTAGCCACAGCTCAGATACTGCCATTGCCAGAAGCCTCTCTGGTTGGCAAAACCTTCACACAGTGTATGCAGCTCTCTAAAGTCTGTCACCAAGTTATAATTCCTACCAGCACACCCAAGGCAGTCAGCTGTGTGCTCCTCAATGTCAGGCTCTTTATACCCAATGAGCAATAAGCAGACTCTAAAGGAGGGAATGATTTATAAATGTGGTTCTTTTCTATTGCTATTTTCCCCTCCCTAAGTAGACACACTCTGTAGGCAATAAGATATTCTTCAGTTTTTCTATTTAGAGTCTCATTCTTGGATGCATGGCCTTCAAGTTTTACTTCTATACTTTAAAAAAAAAAAAAAAAGGCCAGAAGTAGTTCAACACGCTGATAAGGAAAAAATATTGTTCAATAGAGAAGATAGGACTCCTACATTTTGAAACTACACTTTGTTGATGATACTAAAGAAATAATCCTCTACCATCTTTGAGAAGAATGAAGCTTGTCTGGCCTACTGATAGTTATGACATTTCACAACACCCAGAGGTTATATGCAGTAAACTTTCTATGCAAACATTCAGGTTTTGCAGGAAAATTCATTGTTTTGTTTTTCTCCTTGGCTTTCGTGAAACCTAAAATTCAGATTTGTCATGCTCTGGCTCCCTATACATTGTAACTCTGTGTTAGAATGCTATATATTTTGTTTGTTTGTTTAAAATTGAGGCCTAAAATCATACAGTATGTCAAAAGAGAAATGAACACTTGGATCAAATATGCAAAGACCTCTAAACCTGGCTTCTCTGAAAATTCTTCTGTCATTAAGGGAGGAATGAAAAGTTGCAGTGGCTGTTGGGTGTTTTCTCCGAGGTACGAGTAGGAAAGTTATTGTGCAATATGAAACATGTGTGAATACATCACCAAATTCCATTTTATGAGATACCTACTTTCACTGACAGCGCTGATAACATTTCTCAGAATCAAGTATATTCATTAATGCATCTAATTTGGGAAAAATATTTTTTGGAGCTGTCAATTCTCCAGTAGGCTTTAGCTTAAAAGATGTGGAATGGGAAGGATACTAATTGTGCTGAGTTAATTCATTCTTAAAATATATGTGGTGGAAGTTATAAGATGAAAAAGGACAGCTGGAATTCTGGATTCATTTCATTTACTAAGAAGATGAGATAAGAAGTGTTTAGAGTTCCCTTTTGCAATTGTTGTAGAAATACTATAGCAACAGAAATTCTACAACTCTGTATATTTTCAAAACAATTTTCTCTCCTCTACATTTTGTAAATGATGAGGAAAAAAGTGCAGCCTTTGAGCATCTGAAAGATTGTTTATCTATATGTCTAAGTCATACATTTTAATTTTGTTAAATTTTTAACAATTTAGAAAGAGGTGTTCTTAGGAAAAGCATAGGGTGTTAATTTTTTCATTTAATACAAAATATTGGCGAAAGTTAGAAAATTATGATACAGTCTAATCTCATAGATAGAATTTTGCATTTAAAAAAATGGTATTTAGTAGTTCTATTTGTCTTTCAAAGTCCAGTAGTTACATAACTTTCTAAGAGTGTCAATATGAGTTAAGAGCCGATCCCAAAAAGAAGCTTCCTAAGTTATTTTTATTATCTATATTTCATTTAAGACTAGAAGGAAAGTAATATTCCCCATGAGCCAATCAGCAATGGTTAAAGTGCTTGATGGTAAATGGGAAATCCATTAGTCATTAATACTGGGGAGTCCTAAATTCTAATTTCTGCCTTATCTCTTTGTTATGATCCTATTATTCAAGGCTGGGAGGGGAGTTTGGTTGAAAGAAGCCTTTAGGAAATCATCAAGCAGTAGTAAGCAGGATGTGAAGATATACTGTGATTTCCCTAGTGCCCCACATTATAATTCCTTTATTATAATACCAGAATGGTATCAAATGTGAGCACGCAGTTGCATCTGATGTTTACGCATTTTGATACCATTAGTGCATTACAAGATACTGTGGTTTGCCCCATCTGGGGAAAGTTAACAATTCAGACAGAAGTTTCATATTACAGATCATAGGTTGATTACTCTTAAGGGACCCAGCAAGGGCTGGGGTTTTTATAAAAGATCTGAGCCGCCTGGAGTTGAACCTGAAGAGAATTTTCAAAGACTACTGCCATATTTGGCCCTTTAAACAGACCCTTTTAAAAAGGAAAGGCAATAATAATCACTCAGATTTCACTGTAGTGTCAAGTTTAACTGGAGAAAAAAAATAGCTGATCCTCTATTTTAGGCATTATCTCAACAAAGAAGTAAGCTTGTTAAAATCTCCCATAAAGTAATATTGTATGACGGTTTCAAATTACACTGAGTGACAAAAATGTCACGCCAATGATAACAAAGTCCTTAAGTGTTTGTTCCACATTAAAAATCTGGTGATTAAAAATCACAAAAAATTTTCAATACTGAGAAAATAAATCCTTTTACCCCTCCTTGGAGAATGTGACCAAGTTATGCTGTTTCTTCCACTTTTTTTTTTTTTTTAAGGTTTACTTATTTACTTGAGAGAGAGAGAGAGAGCGTGCATGAGAGTAACAGAGAGCCCACTTTGAATGGGGAGAGGCTGAGGGAGAAGACGAGAGTCCTATGCAAGGCTCCATGCTGAGAACAGAGTCCAACACTGGGCTCCATCTCAGAACCCTGAGGTCAGAACCTGAGCCAAAACCAAGAGTCGGATGCCTACCCGACTCCACCACTTAGGCACCCCCATTTTTTAATGTAGCACTAGAGAAAATCATACAGAATGTATGATTTTCCATGTTGTATTGGTGCATACTACTCACTCTCAGATCTAAGGAAGCCTTCTACTACATTTTGCTTTTAGTACTACAACCACAGGATATTAACTACCACCTCACCATTTTTCTTAATTACTCAGAATTGGAATATCAATTAAACAGACTATTCATTCGGATTCCACCATTGTAGGTCCATCTTACCACCTGCAGCACACATCATTTATTGACTAACCAGCTCTGGAGTGATAAGGAAAGAGCTCCCCAAGGTACCCACAGCAGGCAATATGGTAGAGCAGAAGCAGTCTGGACCTCATGGTAGCCTGGATTCAATGCCAGTCAAGATCATTACCTCTCAGCTGTGTGAGAAGGAAGGGTTATCGCTAAGTGGTAGTTATTTTACCCATCTAATCCATTCTTTCTTCCCCAAATCTAATCATAAACTTTCAACCATTCAGCACTACCCTCAAACTCATCATTTGTTCCTCACTCTTTGACTCTCAACACATGATAAAGTCCTTACTTAACTGAAAAGGAATGACTTTAAAACCTTTTTACTGGACCTCCTGTTGCATCTATAACTTTTTTCCCCATGCATCTCGTAGTAGGTTACATGCGTACATGGAGGTAAGTAGCAGAGTAATGGGTTAACATCTTCCTGGAATATTAGCTTCTTTTCAAACATTCAGCAAAGATAAGATTCGAATTACTGAACTTTTAAAAGTTGCAAAAACATGGGCAAATAATACCAGCAAAATGTGGCTTTTTCATGAAGGCCAAACTTACATTTCCTTCTGGGAGCCCTGAGAGTACAAAGTTTTCATCAGTTGCAATTAACTGAATAATGTGGTTTAAGATATTTTAAATCAGATTTTAATTTTAAATTATTATAGTGGATATAAATTTTTCATATATCAAAACCATGGGAGTGAGATATGTAACTTTATTTTTCCCAGAATATATATCCCCTGAAATACACATAATCCCATCTAGTCCTCGACCCTTATAATTGGGCTTGCTGATTTCAATAGGAATGGAAAGAACTTTGACCTGCCAAGTTCAGATGGTGGCAGAAGTATAGCATGCATCTTTATTGTCAGGGGATACATTCAAAATCGTTAATGGCCAATAGGATGCAGGCCCCAAGAGTCAAAATGGATCCTGGCCACTGCAAAGGACCAGCGTGTACAAGCAGAACACCATCCCTGGTTTTCATAGCAAACAAGAGAGTCAGCAACATCATGCAAGTTTCAAGAATGCCAGATATGCAGAGGCCTCTAGCTGAGGTTTATTAATCATGGAACTATAGAAATACAAGTAATAGATAGTACAGTTTTACAGGATTTGTATAACCAAAAATATTCTAGAGACCAAACTGAGCTATCCACACGACAATCATGGCCTCTGAGCCAACTCCCCACACTTAGAGACCCTAGAATAAAGTAAAAATCACACATGTTAAGTTAGGAAATACTGTACCACCTAACACCGCATCATGTTCTCTAGAGCCTTCCCTCAGCATTCCAAATCAACATAAGGTAATGTTCACGGGGAAAAACAAGAAAGAGAATTACCTAAACCTTTGAGGCAGAATTGGATCTTGAGTTATAGCTAATGTTATAAGTTTCCAGTAAGCCATAAAGTCACCGTGGTCTGACAGAATGAGGCTTATGGGGTCAAGTGCCAAAACGGAGTACTTGCCAAGGCCAGCGGAACAACAAACCTTTCCAGTGACTATTTTCCCAGCTTACTGGCGTACACTTGGATGGACATCTTTGGCTACTGGAAGAATCCCTATGCTAGTTCACTGACCCTTGATATGAAGGCCATTATAGTAGGAAGAGTCAAATGCAAGACATTAGTGTTCCTCAAAACAGGAACAAATACTAACTTCTACAATAAAGCTTCAGACATTTAACCCAATAGATGTCGATTTCTCACTCACGTGACAGTCCCAGTATGCATGTTCCTGGCTGGCAGCATTCATATACACAGTGGTTCAGAGATCCAGAATTGTTGCCCCTTCAATCTCTGCCATTCCCTAGAGCACTGTTGTCCTCTACATCTACAGGGATGTACCAGGGAAGATTAAAATAGGGGGGGGGGACTGTAAAAGAAGCATAAGACTTTTTAAATGTCTTGGTCTGAAATGGTAGTGACCATTTCTACCTACATTCTGTGAGGTAGAAGTCAGTTATATGCTCACATTTCACTAGAAAGGCAGCTGCCAGGTATAGCCTAGAAATAATTTCGAGAATAAAAGAATGACAATTTTGGTGAATAGCTGGTATTCTGCCACATGGAAGAATTTGAGAGATTTGTGGCACACCAATCATTTAAGAGATGGACTTCTTCCTAAATCTGTATCTGTAGATTCACCAGCAACTCCTTTCAACTGGAAGACTGGGGATGAAAAACTGGTTTGGTTTTCAGATGGTTCCCCATGTTCCTCTCCAACAGCTAATATAGACTACTACTGAATTATAGTCTTATTTGTTTGTGGCCCTAAAAGACAGGGAAGAAAGACAGTCCTTCCAATGGAGGGTATTTTGAATTATACCTCTCCTTATCTGCTATTTCTTTAAAGAAAGATCATCTGAGAATTTTCAGTACTGATTCACAGGCACTGGTAATGGCTTGCCCAAATGGAGCTCCGGGAACTGACCAAGGCTAATAATACTTACGTCCCATGTGAATGTTACAAATGGCCACCACTATTAAAGAGATGTTTAGGAAAATAACAATGACAACAATAACACATACAAAGGGTTGTTCAGGGAAGGCATAGACAGCTGGTAAGGCTTTTATGAGTAGCTGCAGAAACAAGGCTGACATGAAATCTATAGATTCCAGACCTGAAGCTGAATGCACTAAATGGTTATCATTCAGTTAATCTACTCCACGTTGCTCTAAGTACATTCTGTTTGAGATAGATTTGCTATATCAACTAAGGGTATTTAAAATTTTTCATATATGTAGGAAAACAGGTGTGTGTGTGTGTGTGTGTGTGTGTGTGTGTGTACTGGTAGACTACTGATAGAATCTGATGGGTATCTATTATTTTTCCTATATTGAGAACACTTAGGTCATTTTTATAGTTATTTTAAAAAACCTACTTTGAGAAACTATTTCCCATTCAAAGTACTCACTGAAGGGTAGGAATAACCCAGTCAATCCCAATTAGTTCTTAGAACTGGGATGTGAGGTAGGTGTAGATAAGAATGAGACAGACAAGAGTGCCAGGACAGATAATAAAAGATAGTCCTGTATCTCTGGCTACTGGGAGCCCCGGCAGCCCTCACTCTTACCGTTCCCAACCGGTTTTGGGGGGGCACATCCTTCGGTGAAATAACTAATAATTTTTTTCAAAAAATTATCTGCTTCTGTTTAAGGGGTCGGCACTGAATCCTCTTCTTGGAATTAGACACGACAGGCATAATATTGTGAATCTACACAAGTAGGCTGAATTCCAGTAGACTGGAATTTTTTTTTAATTAGTTGTGCTCTTACAAATGAGGTCATATAGGGAATCCAAATGCATCTATTCCTTCCGTAATGACTTTAATGTATTCATAAAAATAATGGTCAAAAGTGAAAAGCTATTAAATATGGAAGTGTCCATATCAATCTAATAAACTGACATGTTTCCCAGATAAGACATCAATCAATAAAAAAGTTAATAACAAATACTTTGAAACTGAATACTATTTGTACATATAAGGTAACATAATGAGGTTTTATTATATTTTCAAAGGAGAAAGATTTATGATGGCTAGAGGACGAAGACTGAAGTATCATTCTTCAAAAGGTAGTAGAAAGTCAAGTGTTTGAATACTGGGCAGGCATTCAATATCGAAATCATATGGGCTTGACAACTCTCTTTCCCTTGAGACTTAAACTCTAAAATAACTACCTGATATGGAAGGCTTTGACAAAAAAAGAAAAGACTAAAGTCTTTAGGTAGAAAACTACATGCTTTAAAGCATGAGGCAACAGTTTACATACACAGGAAGGAAGAGTAAAGAGAATAGAGCTTTATTCCTCTTGCTTGGCATCCACAGGCAGAGCAACACATCTGGGTTCCTCCAAACTTAGCATGCATTTCAAATTTGTTCCATGTAATATTCTTTGACTAGAAACTATTGTACAAAATAAATTTGTAACTGTGCCTTTGCTTGAAGCAGTCATGTTGAAAATATAACTTTGTTTAGTATGCTCATTTAATGGACTTTAAGGGGGAAGTCATTATACTGGGGAAAAAGGAGTCACTGTCTAAAAAGTGGTATAAATTATTAAGAGTTGTGGTAGTAAAAAAAATCTTTAAGGGAAAAATGATGTGTAAAATTAGACTGCATACAAAATCAGTAAAAGCCAAACCAGGGAGGTAGTAGTGAGCTGTAACCTTTTCTTCCTTCTCTCAGTTGCCACCCTAGGCAACCACTTCCAACATTTTGGCCAACTTGGCTTCTCAGTTTTTCAAGCTATAATTTCTTTTCCCAATTCCCAGCATCTACCACATGAACTATCCAACTTGCTGATTCTTGAAAATGTTACAAACTTTCAGGCCTTCAAGTAATTGTTTATATTCCTCATTTTGCTAAATACCTTTCCTTTTTCCTCAGAGTTTAAGAAAACCCTATGCATGGTCAATTCCCAGCTTATGTGTCACCATCCCAAGCCCCACCTAAAGCAAAAATAAATACTTTGTCATGTATATTCTCATAGCATCCGATTATGCTTCCACTCTAGTACTTATCACATTTCATCATAATGAGCTGTTTATAAGACTAATTCCTTTGCAAGGTCTTCAGAGAGAGAAATTCTGCCTTATTTGTTTTTGTATGCCCTGTATCTAGCTCAGTGTCTTGTTCATCAAAAAGATGATCAACACATACATGCTGAATCTTTGGTCATGGAAAAAAAGGGAAGAGTTTTAAGAAGTATTTGGTGGTTATAGAAGATAAACAGAACTGAAAGTCCAAGTGGTTCAAAAAGTTCACGTTTTGAGAAAGCTCTCTACCCAAACATGTAACAATTAAGATTAAGTATAAAAGAGATAAATTCAAAAGACAGCCAGCTTTAAAAAAAGGATAATAGAGCAACAACAAAAGAAAGCTCAGTGTGCTAAGTGGCGCTGAAGACACAGACCTCCTAGGCTCCAGACGGTCAGCAAGTACAGATGACCAGTTGAGATTATGCATAATATTGTAAGCTCTCTGCATGAGGAGAAAGAGTGGAGCCTAAAACACTCATTTAGTGCTGGTGGGAAGACATAAACTGGAAAAAGGGCACAAAAATTAATAAAATACTTACACCCTGTGATCCAACTATGTCATTTTGGGGCATATATATTACAAAACCTTGCCCAGGTACACAAGAGATTTGTCCCAGCAGTTAAGTATATGTGCTCTGGAGATAGACGTTCCAGTTATGTAACCAAAAATGGTTACATTTTGGTTCGGTTATGTAACCACGGGCAATTACTTAAAATCTCTCTTTGCCTGGGTTTCCTTGTCTCAAAAAATGGAAATAATAGGAAGACCCATACCTTGGGGATCATTGTGATGATAAAAATGTGGCAACCATTTGTATAACTCTTAGTATAATGCCTGGCACATAATAGGGACTCAAATTTTAGCCACTGTCATTATTATGGCAGCTGTAATTCTGTTAAATGCAAGGCAACAGGCCCCAAAGTGAACAGTTTATGCTAAACCCCATGTCACCAAACTGAGACTTAATTATAAGTTTAGCTCTGCCAGAAGTGGAATCTTAAGCCAGTCGATCAGGAATCCCAAGCCAGTCGATCAGGAATCCCCTCATCAGCACTAGCTAGGTAATCTGCCTGACAGACCTCTGCCACCCCTAAAGGAACGCCACCACGCAATAACCAATCTGGATTTGTGCCTCCTGTCACTTCCCGGTTCCTGCTCCTTTCTGCCTACAAGTCTTGCATTTTGTACATCTTGAAGCTTCTGTCTGCGAGGTTGGATAATGCTTGATTTAAATTCATTTTTGCTCCAATAAGCTCTTAAAAATTTTAACACATCTCAGTTTTGCTTTTAACAACTCTGGCTTCAGAAGGCGGAAATGAAGGACAGCCCCAGCGACCCCCAGCGACCCCCAGAACAAAGAGCAACCAGATGGACTTACCTGCTGTGTCCGTGAGCTCAGTGTTTTCTCCTAACCTGTGGAGGCCCCGGAGGAGGTCCCTCTCAGATCCTGGCTTCACAGCTTTTGCATGAGGAGATTTCCAGAATTTATTTGAGCACTTTGATTTATGAACTTAATTTGAAAACTGACAGGAGTCCGACTGGGTCTGACTCGAAAACAGGACTGGGTCAGGGAAGCACTGGGTCTAATTTGGAAACCAGACGGAATTTTCGGTAGCACTGGGTCCGGGCCGGAAACCGAACGGAATCCTTGGTCATACTGGATCCAGACCGGAAACCGAACCGAATCCTAAGAAGCTCTGTCTCTGGGCCGGAAACTAGAAGGAATCTGCGGTTGTACTAGGTACGGACCGGAAACCGAAAGGAATCCGCTGTCATACTGGGTCCGGGCCGGAAACCAGATCGAATCTGAGAAAGCTTTGGGCCCCAGCCAGAAACCGGACGGAACCTGCAGTCGCATTGGGTCCGAGCCGGAAACTGGACCGAATCTGAGGAAGTTCTGGGTCCGGCCCAGATACCGGACGAAATTTTCTGTCGCACTGGGTCCGGGCCGGAAACCGAACGGAATCCGCGGTCATACTGGGTCCGGGCTGGAAACCGGACCAAATCTGAGGAAGCTTTAGGTCCAGGCCGGAAACTGGACGGAATCCGCGGTCCTACTGGGTCCAGGCCGGAAACCAAACCAAATCTGAAGAAGCGCTGGGTCCGGGCTGGAAACCAGACCGAATTGAGGAAGTTGTGGGTCCGGGCCGGAAACCGGACGGAACCTGCGGTCGCACTGGGTACGGGCCGGAAACCGGGAGGAATCTGAGGAAGCTCTGGGTCTGGGCCAGAAACGGGACGGAACCTGTGGTCACACTGAATCCGGGCCGGAAACAGGACCGAATCTGAGGAAGCTCTGGGTCAGACTTAAGCTGAAGTAGGTCCTGTATGAGACATTGGGTGAATAAAGTTTTAAGGCTGAGCAAGTAGGTGGTGGCCACTGTGGAGACCTTTTAACAGAGATAAACTTATCCATTTACACAGTGCTGTAGAGAAAAACGGGTCTCAACCAACCCCTAACTCCAAAAGGTAGAGGAAAAATTGTTACTGTTTTTCCTCCTCTACAGTTTTTGGGGGCCAGGGTGAGATCCGCGGGCACACCCTGATGACTCCGGAGCCTACAGCCAGGATCCCAGGAAAGCTGACAGAAGCCGGCAAAGGGCGAGCATTCTCCTCAGAGGCCTCTCTCGCTGACCTCCCTGCGAGGCCCGGTCAAGAAAGGAGGTAAAACTTCCAGCGTCCCTTCCTTTCAGTCTGGCAGGCAAACTGTTTGTAAGGATTCGGTCTTAGAAGTGTGACTCGTGCATTTGCTTTGGGTTCCATTCCCTCCCAGGGACAGCTGTTGCCTTTGCGTTTGTCTCCCTCTGTGTCCTGGGAACTTGACGTGGCCTTTCCGCCTGATGGGATTCGTGCAGGTTTCTGGACGCAGACAGTGCCGCTATCGCGTTTGGCGGTTGGGTGTAGATGCGGGTGGACAGAAACGTTTGTTGCGTTCCATTTGTGAATAGGGTCCTCCCAACTGTTGCCCACTCTCAGGGCAGTTCTCCAAGAATTTTGGTTGTGTTTGGGAACCACTCTGGATCTCGGGAGGGAAGTATCTCCTGCGCCTCTTCGGGAATGCCTCGTGTGTCCATCGTATTGTTCAGTGCAGCCAGGAATATTTGCTTTCGTCTGGATTGAAGCCTGACAATATATTCAAATGATTTTTTTTTCTTTTAATGTAACTCTAAGGTCAGCAGTAGGCCAGATTGGAAGCGGATATTCAGAGTCTGATAGGGACTTTTTTAAAGGTCTTCTCCCCTCAGCTAAAATGGAACTATGTGCCCAAAGAGAAAGAAAAATACCCTAAAGCCTTTGTGGAAGGATGTACTAAGACGTTCCAAAGACACGTACTCTAAATCTAGAACACAGGAAACTATATCCACCTGACTTGAGTATCTCCTCCGTCTGTTGATGTAAAGGAGAAAAAACACGTATGTAAATGGATGTGAAAATGCAAAAGGGTTGTGGAAATGTAATCTAGGCAAAATAATTTTATGTGTGGCTGAGACTGGGGTGGATTTGCATGCTTTTATTTTTTGAAGATTTTATCTGAGAGAGTGTGTGAGCAGGAGAGGAGGAGCAGAGCGGGAGAGAGACTCTTAGGCCCACTCTGTGCTGAGTGTGGCGCCTGAGGCCCAAGGTGGTGGGAGGTGCCCCATCCCGGGACCCTAAGATCAGGAACTGAGTTAAAACGAAGAGTCCCACAGCTCAGTGAACTGAGCCACCCAGGCACCCTGGACTTGTGTATGTTTTTAAAAGATGAGTTTTAATATCAAAAGT
The DNA here is from genome assembly GCF_963455335.1 of Martes martes. NCBI lineage: Eukaryota > Metazoa > Chordata > Mammalia > Carnivora > Mustelidae > Martes > Martes martes. Next base: position 99,203,702 of record NC_137892.1, read on the forward strand.
GTACTACTGATGCAAAGTTAGAATTTGCTTTTCAGTCTGTGAAAAGGACCAAGTTGGGGCACCTGGGTGGCTTAGTAGGTTGTGTCCAACTCTTCTTCTCAACTCAGGCCTTGATCTCAGGCTTGTGAGTTCAAGCCTGGAGTTGGGCTCCACACTGCACATGGAGCCGACTTTAAAAAAAGAACGAAAGAAAGAAAGGACCAATTTTTCTTACATTATTGTGATGCTTACAAATTATAAACAAAGGTTTTTGTTTATTTTTTACCTTTTAAATTATAAGCCTAGATAGCAGATATTTTGTGTTTTACAAAAATAAGTTGCTATGCTTCATGTTGTCTTTATCAGGTCTTCAACTACTGAAGGAAACCTAGTGTTCCCAATATTACAGGAGCTAACCTTTGTTTACAACTATATAACCTTCTCTGTTTGCCCTTAACATCTTCTCTTGTCCCTTTGGTTAAATAGATAATTAAGTATTATTTCATAATGATATGTGATTATATTTAATCAGATGTTCAAACCCTTTGACATTTTCTCAAAATTAAATTCTAAGTGGAGTCTTTTTTCCACAAACTAACTGAGATTTCCCGGTGTCCCTGGAAAACCTCAGAGAACTTAGCTCTCACCTTGTTTGAGAGAGATGTTAAACTCATTGGGTTCGTTGGTATGTTAAGTTATGTGGGAAGCATAGTGAAATAAGAGATGATAAACTTCCTTGAGTTGTGTATGGATGCATATAGGTATTACAGAAATTGTTTGAAGTTTCCAGAAATGTGTCAATACTCTTCACTGTCCACTTATTATTGTATGCTACAGAAATAACATTTCCATATCAAATAAACTCTCATCAGATCTTTTAGAACCAACATTTTTATGTCTTTTGTCATTTACAGTTATTATTTTATTCTGATTCTTTTGTTAAAAGTGAGAATCATGGGAAGCACTCTCCCAAGTACTCTTGACCACTGACGCTGGTGCCAGATGAGAAGGTGTCAGTTCATAAGTGCACATCCTGCTATTGAGTAAGGCCCCACCCATGTCCTGTGCACACACTGAGACCTTAAAATCAAATTGACATGGAAACAAGGTAGCCAACATCCAGGTAGAGGACTTCCTTCCAAGAAGTCGGACCAGATGGATTTTTCTATTCCTCCTTTGCTCTTTGACCATCGTTTTCCTCATCGTTCTTCCAAGAAGTCGGACCAGATGGATTTTTCTCTTCCTCCTTTGCTCTTTGACCATCGTTTTCCTCATTGTTCTTCCACAAGGATCTTCATGATTCTTTAGTCCACCTTTTTCCTTGCTCTGGTCTGGAAAGATAATGCTGTTGTTCACATATCTGTCCGGCCTTGCAAGAGGGGCAGTTCATCCACGAAGGATTATTGCCTGTGCCATAATACTGCTAATCCTGTAGTTCTGCCCATCACACACTTCTCCCTGATTTCCAGTGCCTCAGTTTCTCTGGAACAAACTCAGCTCACTCTCTTTAGTGTCAGGCTCCCTAACCCTGGGGGTCTATTCCCTGTCTCTGGTTAACTACCTCAACCCTGGGAACCTTGCACCTAGGCTCTGTACAAAAAAAGGACATAAGGCAAGAGTAACTAGAAAAAGGCCTTCTGCGTGGTCTACAGATCCTTTTTCCTGGCCTTCATAGCTGGTATCTTTCCAGTCCAAGCCACTTACTCAAACCAGAATTACCAGGAGACATTCATAATTCAAAATTTGCTTCATCAGACGCCTACAGCCCTGACTAAAAGTAAGTGCGAATAAGGCTATGATCGGGAACATCTCCTCAGCTCTTAAAGATCTTACAGAATCTGCTGCTACAACAGCTGCCTGACAGCAGTCCTTAACCCTCTAGCCATAGCTGTTCTTGATACCAGGATAGTCCTTGATTATCTTTTAGCTGACCAACGAGGTGTTTGTGCTCCAGTCATTACCTGGTGCCACACTTGGACAGACACTTGAGAAGCTGAGACGCAGTTACGTAGGATCAGTGAATAAGCCATTTGGATTAAGAAAATGACTCCATTCAGTGGGCCCTTTCTTTGACATATTTAATTCTGATTACTTTGGTTTTGGGGGACCATGGCTCCAAAATGCACCCTGGACATTGAGAATTACCCTGCTTTTAATAATCCTAGCAGTCTCTGGCACACCTTATTCTCTCAAAAGCTTTATATGCTTATTCGCAGCTGCTAACTATGAAGCAAATGATCTCCCTAAGAGGAGAATGTCAGAAAAGCAACAAAGAACTTAAAGAATGTGAATTTGATGCTGTGACCTCTGAATGCCACACACAGATTCAGCAAAAACTGCAAGAACTCTACTGGAGTAGCTGGAAGTAGCACTTATCTCTTTGTTTTGTTTTTCTTTGTTTTTTTAAAATCACACTCTCAGGCTGAGAGTGTGATCAAAAGAGGGGATTCTTAAGAATGACACAACAATCCCAAAATGAAGTCACTTACACTAAGCCCCATGTGACCAAAGTGACATTTATCATAATTATCATTTTGGCACTTCCAGAAATGGAATCTTATACCAGGTCAAGCAGGAATCACCTGATCAGTGCTAGGTAGGTAACCTGCCTGATAGACCCCTGTGGCCCCCTGAAGGAACGAAACTGCAATAACCATCATATAACTTCCACATCATATAAGTTCCTTGTTCATGCTCCTTTCTGCTAATAAAATTCTGCTTTGGGGATGCTGTCCAATTTGATTTTTGCTCAAATAAACTCTTAAAAATATTAATACATCTCAGTTTATCTTGTAGCAGTTCTAAGAAAAAAATCCAATCAATGGAAAATTCTACCACCAAGAGTATAGATCTTCTGTAATCAAACACTAGAATTAACCACTGCAGTTCAAGGGTACTTGATACATCTGCACATATCCATATGGATAACTCTTAGAATCATAATGTTTAAAAATAAAGGAAATAGGGGCACCTGTGTGGCTCAGTCAGTTAAGTGTCCAGCTCTTGGTTTTAGCTCAGACCATGATCTCATGATCACGAGATAGAGCCTGTGTATCAGGATCTGCACTGGGCATGGAGCCTGCCTAAGATTCACTCCCTTTCCCTCTCCCTCTGCCCCTCCTCCAACATCCTCTCCCTCCGCCCCTCCTCCAACATCCTCTCCCTCCTTCGCCCCTTCCCTGCTCATGCATGCAGGCTCTCTCTTTCTCTCTAAATTAATTACTTAATTAAAAACAAAGCAAATAGATTAATAATATGTTTAGCATGTAATTTATGTAAAGTTTAAAAATAGAAAATCATGGTATCATACATATACATGCATATATGCACATGTGGTAAAAGTTTAAAAAATTGAATAGGAAGGCCACAGACCAACTCGTAATAAAAATTGCCTATGAAAGAAGAAGCAAGAGAGTAAGATTATGAAGTAAAAACAGGATTTCAGTGTTCCGGTATTTTTACTCCTTTGGAAGATATTGGACAAAATGGAAGGAAGGAATTGTGTCTAGGGCCAATCTATTTCAATCTTCTTCCCTTCTACCTATAGAAAGTACACCTCTATATTAAAGTGGCACTGTCTAAGAATAGGGCTTCTATTATTTACTCTATGTAGTCTAATAAAATATCTTAATAGAAGTTATATTTCATGTTAAATTTACTTCTGAGAATTGCTAAATGTTAAATTTTAATGACTTAGAAGTAGAATATTTTTTCAAAAGCTAAAATACAAGAAGTGAAAAAATCAAATGTGGCCTAAAAATGATATCATGCTGAAATTGCTTAACATTTCACATTGATAGTCTCAACAGAGTACCTTCAATGGGAAAACTCATGTCAACATAAAGTGGTAAGACCTTGTATAAGTTTTCCTTCTGGAAGCCACACAAATTTGTGAAGCCACTTTGTGTGGATAGGAGTTCAGGGCCAAAGCATTATGTTGGGGCAAAGGTGATTGGTTGAACCAATTTTGTCCACTAATAGGACATGAACTACGGACCAGGGAGCATTGCATATTGTTTCTCATGTTACCCTTATGGAAATAGAGGTTCTTATTTTGTACTTTTCCCCATGTACAGTAGAATAGGCATGTTTGTCCTTTAATCCTAGGCTGCCAGAATTTGAAAACTATAGTAAGAATTAATTAAGAAATGATTGAGAAGATAACTTAGGTCACCTCCCTTTGGATAAAGGTAAAAACATGTTTTATTATTAAGTTTTGAGAATTCTTTGTATACTTTGGTTAAAACTTCTTTATCAGATATGCATTTTGCAAGTATTTTATTTTGGTCTATAGCTTTCCTTTTCATTCTCTCACCAGTTTTTCTTTTATTCAAAGCTGGATATTTTCACTTTAATAAAGTCCAAATTATATCTTGGGTCGTGCTTTTGTAAAAACTTCATCACCAAACATGAAGTCACCTAGATTTTTATACTGTCTTCTAGTTTTGCAGCTTACATATAGTCTTATGATCCATTTTGAGTTCATGTCTATGAAATGTGTAAGGTCTGTGTCTAGGTTCTTTTTTTTTCATATGGATATTCAGTTGTTCCACACCATTTTTTGAAAGACTATCTTTGCCCTTTGTCAAAAATCAGTTGAACATGTTTTTATGAATCTACTAATGGGCTCTCTGTTCTATTTATCTATTTATCTATTTATCCAATCCTACCTACACTGTCTTGATTAATACAGTTTTGTAGTAAGTCTTGAAGTGGAATAGTAAGAGTCCTCAAACTTTATTCACTTTTAGAATTGTGTAGGCTCTTCTGGATCTTTTGTCTTTCTACATAAACCTTAGAATCATTTTATTAGTACCCATGAATTAAACTTCCTGGGATTTTGGCAGTTCATATTATTAAATCTATAGATGAAGTTGGATAGAATAGACATCTTGACAATATTGAGTCTTCCGGTCTCCATGAAGACATAATATTTCCATTTACTCAGCTCTTCTTTGATTTCTCCAATCTGAATTTTATAGATTTATACATAGAGTTTCTGTACATATTTTTTAGATTTATACCTTGAGTCTTTCCCCTCCCTTCCTTCTTTCCTTCCTTCCTTAGTACTAGTGAAATGGTATTATGGATTTCATATCAAATCCAATTGTCCATTGCTAGTATATAGGAAAGCAGTTTTTTTATAGTTTCATTTTCATGTGGAATCTGAATTTTTTATTTTTATTATGTTATATTAGTCAGCAATTTACTTTTTTTTAAATAAATTTTATTTATTTTTATTTGACAGAGATCACAAGTAGGCAGAGAGGCAGGCAGGCAGAGAGAGTGAGGAGGAAGCAGGCTCCCTGCCAAGCAGAGAGCCCAATGTGGGGCTCCATCCAAGGACTCTGTGATCATGACCTGAGCCGAAGGCAGAGGCTTTAACCCACTGAGCCACCCAGGCGCCCCAGCAATTTACTTTTTTATATTGACCTTGAATCCTACAATACTGCTATAATTGCATATAAGTTTTAGGATGTTTTTGTTGATTCTTTGGAATTTTCCAGATAGATAATTCTGTCATCTGTGAACAAAGACGGTTTTATATCTTCCTTCCCAATATGTATGTCTTTTATTTATCTTATTTTAAATATTTTATTTATTTATTTTTGAGAGAGAGAGAGAGAGAACACACAAGCAGAAACAGGGGGAGGGGCAGAGGGAGAAGCAGACTTCCAGCTGAGCAGGGAGCCCCATACACACTCGATCCCAGGACTCTAGGATCATGACCCGAGCTGAAGGCAGATGCTTATCAAACTGAGCTGCCCTGTATGCCTTTTATTTTATTTTCCTGTCTTACTTCAGGACATTGTTGAATAGGAGTGGTGAGAGGAGACATCCTGTTGTTTGTTTGTTTTTCCTCACTCAGAGTAGGGAAAGCATCAAATTTCTATCTGTTTAATACGATGTTATCTCTAGGTTTCTGTCGATCTTTGTCAAGTTGAAGAACTTTTCCTCCAGTCCTAGTGCTGAAGTTTTTATGATGAATGGGCGTTGGATTTTGTCAAATGGATTTTCTTAATCAATTGATAAAATCATATGATATCCTTTCTTTAGCCTTTTGGTTTGATGGATTATGTTAATTGATTTTTAAGTGTTGAACTACCCTTAACATGCTGGGAATGAATCTCACTTGGTCATAGTGTATAATTCTTTTTATAGTTTAATCCAATTTGCAGTATGTTGTTGAGTACTTTTATAGCCGTGTTCATGGGAGATATTGGTCTGTAATCTTCCTTTCTTGTAATGTTTTTGGTTTTGATATTAAGATAATACTGGCCTTATAAATTGAGTGTAGAAGTGTTCTGTATGCTCCAGCTTTCTGGAAGAGATTGTAGAGAACTGGTATCTTTTTTTTTTTTTTTTTTACTTATTTGTTAGAATTCACCAGTGAACCCATGTTGACCTTGTTCTTTCTGTTTTAGAAGATTATTAATTATCGACCCAATTTCTTTAATAGATATAGGCCTGTTCACTTTATTTCTCCTTGTGAGTTCTTGTAGTTAGTGTCTTTTAAGGAAATGGTCCATTTTATCTAAGTTACCAAATTTTTGGCATAGAATTATTTCATTATCCTTTGGTTGTCTGTAGAATCAGATGAGTTGACCTTTAGCATTTATGATATTATTAAACTTGTCTTCTCTCTTTTTTTCTTGGTTAGCCTACGTAGAGAGGTTCATTAATTTTATTTATCTTTTCAAAGAATCAGTTTTTGGTTACATTGATTTTTCTCTATTGATTTCCAGTTTTCAATTTTATTGATTTCTATCCTAATTTTTATTATTTTTTCTTCTTCTTGTTTTATGTTTAAGTTACTCTTTTTTTCTCTAGTTTCCTAAGGTAAAAGTATTAATTATTGATTTTACATTTTCCTTCTTTTCTAGGGTATGTATTCATTGCTACAAATTTCTATAGACTGCTTTTACTGTATTGCATAAACTTTGGTAAGTTGTATTTTCTTTTTTATTTAGTTAAAAGTATTTTAAATTTTTTCTCAAAATTTCTTCAATTCATGTTATTTAGAAATATGTCTAATCTCCATACAGTTTAGGATTTATCTGCTTAGGTTTTGTTGTTAATTTCTAATATAATTCTGTTGTTGTCTGAGAACAAACTTTGAACGACTTCTGTTCTTTTAAATCTGCTACGGTTTGTGGCCCAGAGTGTGGTATTTTTTGGTGAATGTTCCATGCAAGTTTGAGAAAAATGTGTATTATGATGCTGTTGTTGTGTTCTGTAAGTGTCAGTTAGATCTAGAGGGTTGATGGTGCTATTCAGTTCATCTGTATCTTCACTGATTTCCTCATTGCTGGAAAGAGAGGGAGTGTTGAAACATCCAACTGTAATGTGAGTTTGTCTTTATCTCCTTACAGTCCTATCAGTTTTTGCCTCATGTACTTTGATGTTCTAGACTCCTGTTAATATGATGGTAAGATGTAGGAAATGAAAGTGTTCTATTATCTTATGACTGAATCTCATCCTTTGAATGGGCCTAAGTCCTTGAGCTAGATTCTCAGAAATGTTTCTTCGTTTTTTGTTTTGTTTTGTTTTGTTTCTCCCTTGACATAAGACAGGAGAACTAAAGGAAGTTGGGTTGGCTAATTGCCCTTCGCCAGGTCATATAAGGGTCTGATAAAGTCTTTTCCCTGGTGGGACTTTACTACAGAGAACGCTGGGCATATTTCAGAATGGCTGCTTTTCTCCGTCTCTTCCTCCTGTTAGAAACATGACAGGATTTTCTTTTTTTCTTTTTCTTTCTTTCTTTCTTTTTTTTTTTTAATCTACACTTTGAGAACACAGTGGGGTTCCTGGAGGTAAAAACCACAAAATTTTCCCCTTCCCCCACCAATGACTGGTGCCTCATAAGTTTTTGTCTCTCAAGCTAGTTCACACTCATATTTCACCAGTTCATCAAAATGTTCCATATAATTGTGTATTATGCTGTTGTTGGGTGATATGTTCTATAAATGTCAATTAGATCATGATGAATTCACCACCTAAATGTTCCTGCCATTTTATGGATCCAGCGGTTTCTGTTCCAGGTGGGTGGAACATGACTGTGTTCAGAAAATATAGTTTCTCCACACTTTGCTGTTACAGTTTGCCCCATGACCTCAATTTTCTGATGGGTCTAAGGAAAGTCACTGGTTTTCAATTTGTACACTTTTTTTCTTTGAGGATGGGGGAATGAATTTCTAAGCTCTTTAAATTTTGACCTGAAATGCTCTGCCTCTTTGTATTTTTAAAATCCAAGTCAACTACTTTGAAGTGAACTCACCTGTGACTCAGCTGGCTTAGCAGGATTATTTTACATTTTCTGTAGGTACAATGGAGTTGTTCTAATAATAGGGTAAACCTGAGGCCTTGAGTCCCTTAGGAGTGCATGGTAGAATTGTTGCTTTTTTAGGCTGGACCGGTAAGAAAAATTGTAGATGAAAACATGGAATAGTGTTTGGTAAGTGGGTTCAAGCAGGTACTTCATCAAAGATTTCATGAGATCTGAATAAAATCAGTGCATTTATGAAGGCATAAAAGCAGATTGTTATCTTCCAAGGACTGTGATCTCTCAAAAAATGTATTTTATTTTCCTTGAGGAGATGAAAAGTGGTCAAAACTACCCAGTCTCCCCTGCTTCCTCCTGTTCTAAGGACTTTCCTGGGAGAAATCAACACCTTGGAGTACATGTTAAATGGGCTTCTTTGTCTCTGAGTGAGACAAAGATAAGACAAAGATAAGTGATATCCTTAATGTCAGCCTCCCATCACATCCAGCTTCTCCTTGCCCCCCATAATGGGGGAACCCCAGGAATAGTAGCATTTCCCTATGAACTTGCTGGGAAGGAAAATAAACAACCTGAAGAGACATATAAAAGAGGAGCTAGACTATATGCGGAAAACTACTCTATCCTGCCTTTTGCTTTAGATCAGAACCAAGCTGCTGTCTGTGATTCCCAACCCTTGGCAGCTTCTCTTCCAGACTCTGGGTTTACAGATAAACTCACTCCTCCTCATGGAAGAAGAGACTAAAAAAGGTAAGGTATCAGGAAGGAGCAGTCTCTCAGGACTCAAGGGCAGTATCTTCAAAACAAGAACCAGATGGGGGGTGTCAGTTAGTCTCATGACAAAATAACATATTCTGCCCATCATTATGGATCTGTTGCACTTCAAAATTTGTTAATTATATTGATAGGAGGAAACAGAAGGGAAGAAAAGAACTGCAAAGTTTCACAAAAATTAGAATACCCAGGTACTCGATATGTTTTGTGCAATAAAAAAATAAAGAGTAACACATTTTCCTGATTTAAGATGTAATCATTAGTTTAAAAACAGTTTCTACTGAAAAATATAGAGCTCCTACCACATGAAACACACTATCCATTGTTATAGAATGCCTCCTTGCATTAAAAATGTTTGTGTTCAAATTTGAGCACCTTATGTTTGTAGACACACTGTTTTATGGTCTCTACCAAGTTATATCTTTATGAAATAAAATAAAGCATAATAATGAGAGTCTTACCTTTTTTTTTTTTTTAAGAATTTATTTATTTATGATAGAGACAGAGAGAGCGGGAACACAAGCACAGGGGAGCTGGAGAGGGAGAAGCAGGCTTCCTGCCGAGCAGGGAGCCCAATGTGGGGCTCGATCCCAGGACCCTGAGATCATGACCTGAGCCGAAGGCAGAGGCTTAATCCACTGAGCCATCCAGGTGCCCCTTACCTTCTTTTGATGTAAGTGGAATAGCTTAATAAAATTGACAAATATTTATACAAATGAAATTTTTGCTTACCTATAGCCTGAACATTAATAATGCATTTAAATGTTCTTTGAAAATAAGTTACAACCTTGCACATGAAAGAGTATATATACTTCTACAGATGAATTTACTGAACACTAATTGCTAGTAAGGCAGTAAGTAAGTATAAGGGCTACTACAAAAATAAAATTAGTAACATTATCTGGTAATTCAGTCCCAAGCACACACTTGAAAAATTAGTCTTTAGACAAAGATATATGAAATCTTCATGGTTCATGGGGAAAAGATTAAGGATATTTGTAGATTGTACATGTGTGCCTATGTTGATTTATTACTTCATAAAGCTCCTGACATATATAACAGGAGAATAAATTCTTAAGCGTTTAGATCAGTTTTTAACATACCATCAAATAATTTGGCAAAAATACAGACATCTGTTTTGGTGATGAAAAATCAGTGTCAGAAACAAACACAGTAGTAGTAAAAAGACTATAGCCCAAGTATGTTCAAAGATTCGCTATATTCCATAGACAAGCACTGGGAGGTTAAAGTGGAAATGATTGGAAATAGTCCTAAATAAAGACGAACTGTCCATATATTCAGATACAGTCTTTATCTTGCAGAGTTTTCGGAGTGTAGTCTAACAATGTGGACAGGAAAATCAGACTCCGCAGCCAGTTCTTCACAACGCCTCCTCTTTTGCTCTCCACCTCTGTGTTCAGTGAAGTGGCTCTCTCCTTTAAACATAGATAGAGAGTTTGCAAGTGTGCTCTTTTTCTGTAGAAGGATAGTAGATGGCTAAGTTCTTTGTGTAGCTAGGAAGGGAAAGCCAGGCAGTAATGAGACCCATTTCCTTGGACTTAAATGCGGTTCCCGAAGGCTTCCCCTCTCCTGTCTGTTTCTGGCTGGAGTTACTGTGGCTCAGCACCATAGGCCTCTATGCCTGTTCAACTCCCCTCTCTCCATATGGTGGAACAGGAAACACAAGAAGGAACAATCAAAAGAAAGGGGAATTAGGCTTCTGGAGGGGGGCATGTTACTCCCCTGTTCTTACCTCACCAGGAGCAGGCCCTGGCTTGAATCAAGATACTGTCAGTCAATTTATTCACTTACAGATTGTTTATTTTAGTCCAAAAAAAAATTGATACCTACTCTGCACAATGCACTGTTTTAAGTACTGGGAGCCATATGTGAAAACACTCTATTCACAAGTCCAAGAACACTTACATCTCATGAGCCCCAATTTAATTTTAGGTCTTAATTTTACCAGTGATAGTAAGAGAGATCCAGAATTTATTATATTGAATTTTTTTAAAGAATAAATCAGAAGGGAGAACAATTCCCTCGTTTCTTAAAAAGAAACACTGCTGGCTAAGTATATCTCAGAGGGAGGTAACCAAGTTTACCTAAATTTTGTTGGCTAAACCTCATGTGGCACCTGCCTTAAAGTAAAATTAATAAAACCCTTCCTGAAATATAATACACACACACGTGTGTGAGTGCACACACGCATCTAATTCCAACAAGCACTGATGAGGTTGATTTTCACTGATATTTTTCCTTGAGCAGTGGTTTAAATCTCACATCATATAGCAAAACTTTCTAAACATTCTCTTCAAAGATCAGTGCTGAATGTCTTCCATTTCACCTTCAGATCCTACCTCCATCTTTCTCTACTCTGTTCTGTGGCTTAGAAGGTTGAGTTGTATTGACTCTATCATTGGGCTCTTTGCTCTGTGATCAGTGGTAAATTTCAACAAGCAATAACAGCAGATGGGGTGCCTGGGTGTCTCAGTCATTTGAGCGTCTGTCTCTTGGTTTGAGCTTAGGTCATGATCTCAGGGTCTTGAGATGGAGCCCTGTGTTAGGCTCTGCACTCAGTGGAGAGTCTGCTTCAGATTCATTCTCTCTCTCTCTCTCCCTCCCTCCGCCACTCCCCCTGCTCTCTCTGTCTCTCAAAATAAATATTTTTTTAAAAAATTCCTTAAAAAAAAAAAGAAGAAAAATAATAGCAGAGTAAGGGATCAAATTTCCTTGGCCCCTAGAACTCCTCCAACCCCCCAGGCTGTGCTGGTTAGCTTTTTTTTTTTTTTTTTTGAGACATTATCCATTTTTTAAAAAATATTTTATTTATTTATTTGAGAGAGAATGAGTGAGAGAAAGCATGAGAGAGGAGAAGGTCAGAGGGAGAAGCAGACTCCCCAAGGAGCTGGGAGCCCGATGCAGGACTCGATCCTGGAAGTCCGGGATCATGACCTGAGCCAAAGGCAGTCGCTCAACCAAATGAGCCACCCAGGTGCCCTGTGCTGGTTAGCTTTATCCCACGTCCCAGAACAGAGGACTTTTACTCTTTGTCAGACAGTCCTTTTATCCTGGGGCTTGCTGCTTACAGGTTCTGTTGATCTATCAATCCTTGCCTTCAAATCAAGGAGTTAGAGTGATGCCTTCTGTTGTTGTTTGTTACTAATTCTGTGCTACCCCTTATGCTTTCCCTACAAACTGTATACATCTCAATTAATAATCCCTTTAATAAACTCTCTTCAAACTACCTTAATTTGAATGTGCCATCTGTGCCCCTGCCAGAACTGTTGACCAACACAGTATTCCTAATCCCCCAAGTTCTACTGCCTGAGGTACTTGTCACTTCTCTCTCCCTCTCTCTCTCTCTCTCTCAATACCTCTCATTCCTCCCCCTCTACATATACCACACACACACACTGCTCATCTAGAAGCATCAGCAAAAGAATATCTGATTATTAGATTAAACTATAACTACTGTCTCTCCCTCAAAACCTATTCTTGGAAGAGTTGACACATTTTTCCAGTTTCCTGCTGATTAAGAAAACTACAGTATTTTCTCATGGCACCTAGGGTCACCCCACTCATGGTCCACACAGCCACCAACCTACCCCCCCCCAACCATTTCTCTTACTGGATGGAGTATATAACTATTTCTGAATCTCCCTTTATTCCACTCTCTGGTCCTGCCTGGCTGGGTTCACCAAAGCATTAAGAAATACAATGGTGAAAGTGTATCTCCAATGCAGACATATTCAGTAGCATCCAGATTCAAGGAAGAAGAGAGCAGAGTTCTGAGTCAGGTTTCATGTCCTACTTCTGTCTGAAGCTTTAGCATTTCTCTGATGTTTCCAACCCACATCTATAAGCAGCATCTAGACAACACCTTTCTTCAGATTTCTGACCCCTGAAAATGTAGACAACTGGTGCACTCTGTCATAAAATGTTTTACACCCTCATGCTAAATTCTTGAGATAACCCAAATAGACAATACAGCATTTCAAACTCCCGAGGTCCAGAGAATGCTTCCATTTAGTTGTGAATATTTCCTATCCATGTATCCATCTCTCCTAGATGTATCTTTTTTATGAATATCAAGGGCTTGATAATATCAAATCACGCATGTGATCTCTGGCAGGGGCCTTGGACTGTCTGTGAGGAACCAAGCAGTCCCAAGTCTTGGCCAGAATCTTGCTCCTGAGGCAGTTTCGATGCATGACATTGAATCATCTTCCCAGAACCTCCAGTTTTCCTGATTCCACCTACACTAACCTGCTCTGGCTGACTCCAATTTTTGGAGCTGTGTTGCCTAGTACATTGTTACAAGGCTTTCTGCCAATGCCTCTCAAACCTAAATATATGTGCAGAGTAAACCTCTACTTCCTGTTGACAGGCTCCCACAAACTAAACAGCAGAATCTAGTCTCTCCCAGCTTTTGCTGCATTATCTTTAAACACTATGCTATAAGCACAGACCCTTATGCATGTCCTACAACATGATCCTGTAATCCTCTTTCATTTCTCCACTTCCAAGACTTGCCATCTGCATGTCTTTGGAATATTTTAACCTTGACTCAGTCATCTGCCCTCCCTGGCACTACCTTGAAAACTTCCCATTTCCAATAGCGAGAGACTGCTATTCATGGTTGCAAAACTAGCTTAATGGTTTTCCCCACAGCAGAATATTTTAACAGAGGATGGCTAGTCTCAGTTGCCATTAGATATTAGTTGGTTAATAAGTGATTATTAAGAAAACTCCATGCCTTTCCCCTGGAGAAATGTTGGAATATAAATCTTCAGGACTAAATTCAGAGACTCAAATTCCAATCCTGCCATTTACTAGCTGAGGCTTTCTGAGCTTTGGTTTACTCTTCAGAAAATGAGAGCACTGAACTTCCGCAGGAAAGATAAGCAGTCCTCCTCATGTGTGTTATTTCTGTTTGAATAGCAGTGGCCACTCACAGTGCTCTATTGAGAAAGATTCAACAGTCAAATTCAGGCTCTCTGGGAAAGAAGTTCCTGAGAAGTGAAGTATCAGCATCCCTCCCCTGAACTAGATTATTTCTAAATTCCCCTTCAAAAACATGACAGTACTAAAGATGTCTTCAGTATCTAGCCAGCAGCCACTGGTCCACTGATCCATTTGCAGATGGGCCTATTAGCTAATACCTCATTTTGGATATAGTTGTCTGGAGAATACAGAGATGCCAGTCAAGGATTCTAAGTAATGCAGTGGGTACTATCTTAAGTCACTGTATAATTCCTTCTGGTGAGGTCTATACCCTTTGTCAGTACCTGTAAAGTATAATCCTGTCATTTCTCCAAAGGTAAACATATCATGTGGCAACTATATTACTTGGCATATTAGAAATGTATGTGAATTTTCTCAATAAACTATTTCAGTCACTGTTTAAAAGTACAAATTATACTTTGATACTTTCAAATATAGGATGGATCTCTGCAAGAGAATTATGTGTAGTTTCTAAGTACACTTGTTCTTTTATATTTACAGTAATACACTAACCCCAAAGTGACCACTTCTTAATTTTTGTCCTTTTATTTTTTTCTGTCAGTAACATATATGCACAATATGTGAAATATTTTACCCTAGGCTGTAAAGGGGAAGGGTGTAACTAACATTTCCTTTTCAGTCCGAAAATTTACAGGAATGTACTAGCACATCTGTATGGCATTAGTAAAGCTGATTCTATAGATTCATGTGACCCTCCAGTTCTAGTTTCCGTGCTTCTAAGATCAGCTTTTTTTTTTCCTTTTAATAAAAATATGACTCGTCTGTATTATGGGTAACATAATTAAACCAAGATAATACAAACTTGTTTAAATATAAACTCCAGACCATCAAGTTGCTTCACATGTTTGCATTCACTTACAAAATGTGATCTCCTGAGATATCTTTTATTGGGCTAAACACCAAAATAAGCAAATGGATTACAAAAAATAAAAAGACAGCATTCTGGGATTTCAAAGTTGACAAATTAAGAATTCCTATGCAATAAAATGATTTCATCTTGGGATCTTCTTTTGCTATTTAATTTATGTACTCTATGTGATCCAAGCTTACATTTCACGAAGTGTAAATATATCTAAGACAGATTACACTTGCCTCATTAATCATGCAATCAGACATTCAATCCTAAATTATTGGTCTTTCTTTATGTGGCTCCATTGGGAAATCACTCATGGTATTAATATTTTTGACTCCTAAGGAATTGTTTACTTCTGTTTTTCACTTTTTTAAAAATTAGAGTTCCTGTGTGTTAGAGCAGTTTTTACATTTGTCTACTTAAGCTATTGAAGAGACTAATACAACTTAGGAAACAGCCACAGAAATCAGTGCATGTTATCAAAAGCCTTGAAAAAGAATACTGGATTGTTTTTTATTTTTAATCCCAAGCCGTTGTTCCAAAATAACAGTTGAACTCTCTTTCGTCAAGTGAAAATATGATTACATAACCACACATATAAGAAGCAACCTGTAAGTCAATGCAAACCAATTGCAGTTTCATGGAAGAGTTTATGCCTTAATGTTTATGGTAGAAAGAGAATATATACTAGAGGAGTTAGCCATTAAAGGTAATGTAGAGTAGATAGGTTTTTTTCAAGTGAATTTTGTTAAAGAAAAAGGAAAATTTATATTCTAGGTAAAGTGACAGATACAGAAATTGGAAGAGAATAGTATGACTGTAGAGATCTGTGTTAGTGATTGGTGGTGATACCAAGGACTATGAATAGGAAATAGTATGTAGGACTAGAGAGAAATCTCATTTTTTCACAGGAGTAGAAAATCTAGGGGTGCCTGGGTGGCTCAGTTGGTTAAGTATTTGCCTTCACCTCCGGTCATGATCCTGGGGTCCTGGAATCAAGCACCGAATAGCATTGGGGGGGGGGGTCCCTGCTCAGTGGGGAGTCTGCCTCTCTGCCCCCTCCCTCTGCTTGTGCTCTCTCTCTCTCAAATAAATAAAAGATTTTTTTTTTAAAAAGAAGATCTATGGATGAAGGAATATTGTGTCTGAGCTTGGACTGAGGAAGATGACTTGTTTGATCTGATTTTATGTACAGATGCAACCATATCGCAAAGGATTTAGTCTGGCATGAAGGTTGCTGAGAAGACCAAGTAGAAGGCTTGTTTTGGCTGGAGTGGGGGTGGGGAGTTTGTTTGAAACAAATTCGTAACATTGGACAGTTAAAAAAATGGAAAGTCTGCAAAGCAAAATTTTGGCTGGAGAGGGAAAAAAGTAGAGAAGCATTTGAATGTGACTTTAGGAAAATCACTAATGATCTGTTTTTATATCATTTCCAAAGTCATCAAAAAAAATCACTACATGAAATAGGAAGTAATGAGCACTAAAGTTAGATATGCCTACATTCTTTTCAAACATTAAGAGAATTAAACTTAAAAATTTCTTCAGTAAAACTTAAAAAATATCAAGTTGGTGATAAATTCACTGAAAAGGTCTTGATACAAATACAAGAAAAATTACAGGAAAAGAATTTTACTTGCTTTATATATCATTAAGGGATTTAAAGCTGACTTTTGAGAAATAAGTACTTTAAGAATGAACATCCTTTAACGTAGTAGTTTTAAATTTCTGTTCATTTGGCAGGGAACCATTGTGTATTTGAACAGGAAAATCTTATTTATAAAGGGCTTTCTCATCCAAGAATCTTAAATGTACTATTGCAATTGGCTTCAAAAATTGAGTTATATACTTTAAAGATACTTTAAATATACTTTAAAGATGGGGAACTTGAAACTTCAGGAATCTACTTGCATACGAAACTTTCATTATTTCAGAGGGATGAAGGGAAGGGAGATAAAAGAAAATGGAGTGCATAGAAAAAATTCAAACAAATCTATAATAAATTCAAAATTCAAGAAAAAGATTAAAGATATAAGTCTCTTAGCAACTTCATATCACTAGCATCTATCTACTTTTTCTAAGAAAATACTCTTTATCGAATTGACTAAGAAATTTGCTTGATGGACCAAAAAAAAAGCAAAAACTGTCTTACTCATTTATACTTTTAAAGTAGATAATAGAGTTTTTACTGACTATATTTGCATGGTTTCAGGAAAAAGTTAAGTCAATTTCCTAGATATTGTGCCAAAATCTGGGATGGAAAAGGCATAAAAAAATAAGAGTAATATAAACGTTAGTGTAGTATTTTAAAGTTTTTGTACAATAAAAGGTTTGGTTTCTTTAATTAGATGACTTAGAAAGTGGAAAATACACATTTTCCAGATGAATAGTTTAGTAATACAAAAGTTAAAGCTGTAATATATGCCAGTATTTTTGAAGATGAATGTATCCCTAAAAATCTTATCCTTGTTTCTATCAGATATAGGAAAAATGTTTCATGTGTTCCCTTTAAAAGTTTTAAAAATAAACATCCAAAAGATAGAGAGTAGTAACAATGACTGTATTTAGATTGAATATAATGATGTAAATTCTGGTTGGAAGGATTGTTCCATGTTAGGAAGTCTCTCTCTATATTATTTGTCAAATAGATAAAATGTAGAAGATTGTATCTTTTAGTTCAGTGAACACAGTTTGTTTTTTAAATACTTTTAAATATAAAAATAGAAATGTGATTTAAAAATAATAATATCAATTAAAATTGTATTTAATGATGAAATAATAGAAGTAACTTTATTCAACTTTTAATTTTGCATCAGCATGATTAAGTAAATAGCAAAAGTGTGGTAACCAGCATACATTGTTCTAGCAATTAGTACCATCTTAATATAAGAAAGAAAAATTTAAGTATTTTTTTAGGAATGAAAACAGTGATTTTTTTGGTAATATCAACTAAAAGTAACTCTAAAATTTATTCCACGTCAGTGTTTTTAATTAAATAAATAGGATATAAAATTATAAATAATTAAAAATTACTTAATTTAATGAACACAAATTGATAATATTCATACATACCAAAAAGAAAATATTTTTAAAGTTGTTTTCACAATAACAGCAAAATAAAAACTACCTGGCAAAAATCTTGCTAGGAAATATATGTGAAAGATACTATAAAACTTGTATAAGCAATAAAGAATAACATCCGAAGTGGAGACATAACCCCTCATTCCTATACGGGAAGAATAAATTTTATAAAGATGCTAACTGTTCCAAAATTATTTACTTGATTAAAGCAATTCCTGTAGAAGTCCATGCAGTTCTTAACTTCATCCAAAATGGACAGCAGATAGAGTAAGTGCAATGGACATTTACTTTTTGGTATCCCCCGGCATTCATTTTCCCCATATTGTTTTCTTGATTTTACTTCTTCCACAAATGTCCTATATGCTATAAGGGAAGTCACCTCACCTAGGTCATCAGTCATCCATGATTGGCATAAAGCGATCAGCTATGCCCACTTGCTTGCCAGAGAGACTGTCTCAAGAAAATGCATATTTCACAAGAAGCTTCAGAGAAAAACAGTCCTTGCTTTTGTTTGGAAGTTACTTGGGACACTCTCTCTTAACTCCCTATTGGGCAGAGTCCATCCCCTCGATCAGTGCGTTACACCAAGTTGCCTTTAAAAACGTTGTTGACTCACTAATTAGAATACTGTACCCTTTCTAGTGAAGACATACAGGAAAAAAAAAAAAAAAGAGTGACCAAAACCATGACAAATAATAGGGAAACAAAAACTCTTTGTAAACAATGCTGTTAAGCCCCTCTGTGACAGACATTTGTCATGCGTTAGTGCCCAGTATATTCTGAACTCCTTTAAATTTAAACTGTTTTCTACATTGTGAATCTTGCCTTGCCAATGTAGAAACAAACTACCTTTCTCAATTTCCTTTGTCTAAAGGATAGAGAAGTATGGGTTCACTTTAGCCACTGAGCATACTGAAAGCCGAACTAGATCACCATAGAACCACATGAGAAAATGGGCAGAGCAGAGGCATCTCTTCAGTGTGTGGCAGCAGAGGTAGTGTGATCTGAGCCTGCAGTGGTAAGAGCAGCAGAACGGGGTAGAGAAAGCATGGTTCTGGTGGTGAAAGCAACAATGTCAGTAGCCAGGAAAAAAACAAAACAAAACAAAAAAACAAACAAAAAAAACCAGCTATGGAGAAAGATTCTGGGAGTTTTTCAGGAGTGTCAGCTCTCTGTTCTTCCAGTGCTTCCAGTGATTGTGTATGCTTTCTCACATCCATCAGTAAACATCCTATTGATAAAACAAGCACAGTTAATCTGTTGTCTATAGTTAAGAACCATGACCAACACACAGTCCTACTTCTGTGTTCTCTTATTTTGTAAGCTGCTTTGTGTTGGAATGTCTATTAGTCACAACTAATTCATTCCAAGGTAGCAAAAGCAACTTGGTGGGGGGTGGGGGGGAGAAGATTAAGGAAAACTAGAATTAGTGCATGTTCTTAGTGTATGAAAATATCACCTAGAGAGGAAATGTAGTCAGAGAAATTCAGTCTAGGTCTATTTAGAGACCTTGTATGAGAGGAATAGCTTGAAATTAGTAACTGGTGAGGTAGACAGAAAGGGAAAATGCAGTGTTATAGAAGCAAAAGTAAGGAGCATTTTTCAAGAAGGAGAGAATGATCAATTATTTTTTAAAAATTGGGATTGGTAAAATGAAATGATTAAAGGAGTATAAGTAAATGAATACAGATTCATATCCACTGGATATGGCAATTTAGCATTCATGTGGCAACACTGAAAATGACTGGCTTCTGTATGATAGTCAAAGAAACCTTAGTTGGCCTGGGTTTAAGAATAAATACGGTGCCGGGGCACCTGGGTGGCTTAGCTTAGTTGGTTAAGCATCTTCCTTTGGCTCAGGTCCTAGGATTGAGTTCCACATTGGGCTTCCTGCTCAGTGGGACATCTGCTTGTGTGTCCCCCCCCCAAGCCCCTCTTCTCTTCCCCACCCCCCACCACTTGTGCTGTCTGCTCTCTCTTGCTCTCTCTCTCTCTCTCTCTCAAATAAATAAAATCTTAGAAAAAAATTTAAAAAAGAATTAATAGGGTGCTGCTGATGTGGTTTGTACCTTCAGCAGAGCTCCAGCCTACTTGCTCCTTCTGACTCCCCACTCCCTGAGAAACAGGTGGGTCACAAAGCAGCACTGCAGCTGTGACTTCTAAAGATATTGGAAACATGGGCATAGAACCAAATTAAAATCACCCTTGCTAGTGGCCACGAGAAATCCCTGGAAAAGGTGTGTGCTGGGCTTGCTTAGAGGTACAAAGAGGTGTTTAGAACTTCAAAGTTAAGAGAACAGTTGGGACACCTACCAAGACTCTGAGATTCAGTACAAGAAAAATTCTTTGTGGTGAAGGTTCTAAGAGTTGAAATTCTTTTTCAGATCAGAATCCTCAAGGGACTCATTGCCTTGAACAGTCATTCCAAGAGGAAGCAGATTACTTCCATCAGTATTGAGTTAGGAGTAGAGGTTGAGGTTGTGATTGCAAATGGTTAAATCAACTATTTTAATCAATTGGCTATCAGATGCTAAACAGATAAATAGATAAGTAAGTAAATAAATAGGGATGAGGAAGCAAAGGCTGGGGTGAAGAATAGAAAAGAAATATCACAGTATCTGGAATGAGACAAGACAAAGGAGAATTTTTTTTTTTTTAAAGATGAGGGATAACTTAATGCTGGTGTACTCAGGCTAAACAGAAGGTAGAGCCAGAAGAATGCAATTTTGCATAAGACTGGAAGAGACATGTTCCAGAGCACTAAGTTGACTTTTGATTGGAAGTGAACACTTCTTTAGGTATAGCAAGAGTTCAGATGCAGTCAGGTTAGTAGATGTGGTTGTGAGAATGAAGGAGTTCCTGTCTTATTTCTTTTATCATCTCGATGAAGCATACGTGAGATTATCAGCTAATAGAGGAAGAAATGTGATGAAGTGCAGAAAGTTAAAAGAATGGAAAAGGTGTTAAATATTTGTGTTGAAAGCAAGAGCATGAATTTACAGAGATACAGAACATATATATCATTGCAGATAGTTCTGTGGGACTGCGTTATTTCAGAGCAATGTTCCCTTCCTTGGAAGCAGATACAAAACACAGGGTTTAATCAAGATTAATTGTTTGCTAGGTGTTGGAATAGAGAAACAAAGGAGTTGAGGGTATTTACCTGAGAGTTCCATGGAATGTAAGCTGGCTAAGGAAAGAAGTGAACTAGAAGATCATGACAGAAAAATGTATAAACGGTGTCCAATGATAATTTCAATGATGGTGAAAACTTTTTGCATTGGAGTATTATCATAGTAAGCGAGCTGGGCTAGCAAGTGATGATCAGAGAGTAATTAGGAAGATTGAAACAGTAACTTCAAAGAGAATGTAGTTACTCTCAGTAAAGTTTATTAATGCATGACCATGGAGTGCATCAGTAGCTGAGGTAGGATGGAAGGATTATTATAAGGAAATAAAGAAGTTCAGAACTGGGAGGTCAGGGTGTTGTCCATGTTACAGACATAAATGTTGTTCTTTGAGGATTATGACATTGGAACAGGAGAGTAAGAGATTGATGTAGGAGTTCAAGACTTCAATAAATTACAGGGAATGATAAGCAACTGCAGACTCAAGGAGAGATGTTTTGGTAGCAGCAATGAGGAGCAAGGACATTTGCTTACACACTGCCCCTAAGGTTCATGAGATGTGGGGGAAAAAAAAACCCTAATGAGTGTTGCAAAGACACTGATGACAATGAGAGCCCCCTCAGGTTTCTGATAAGCTAAAGGAGTTAAAACACTGTATTATTGTTATAAAAGTAGAGTAATGGAACAGGATCCATAAAAAAGAATTAGACCCTAATACATATAAGAATATATTATAAAACACCACACATTGTTAAAAAGGGGTACTGTATTTAATAATTAGTGCCAGGGACTTAGCTCACCAAGTATCAGAAAATTTTAAAAAATCAAAACAAATATCAAATTTCTACTTAAGAAAGTGCTTTCTAAGTTTTTTTAGAAATAGGCTGGAAAAAAATTTATATGGACAGATTTAAAAACTTCTGTAAATAAAAAAACATAAAAGTAAAAGATAATAGACAAGCAGGGAAAATGTTTCCAACAAATACTAAACAAAGAGATTGTCATTAAGCTATACAACTTCTTTGTAGGAAGATGAAGAATAAGAATTTGCTGTGATCTCTCCCTTGACTTGACTGAAAAGGAAAAATACAAAAAGGAATAAACTTGTAACAGTGAAACCAGGAAGAGGCTTACCCATGGAGGAGAGGTTTCAATAAATTTAGATAGAGAACATCCAAAAGGCATACTTTTTTACTACTAGGTGTTTCAGAAAAGAACAGAGAACGTGGAGGGAAGTGAATATCCAAAGAACTGAAGAAAGGCCCCGTTGAGACCAAAAACTCTGAAATACTCATCATGATGAATGGAAAAAAAACAAAAACAAACAAACAAAAAAAACTCCTATGACATTTTTGAACCTCAAGGAAAAGTAAAAATTTTCACATTTTATAAAAAAAAAGGAAAGTAATTTCTCAAACCTTCAAAGGCATGAGAATCAGACTGGCATTAATTCTCATCATCACACTGATAGAAAACAATGGAGTAATAAAAATTAAATGGGGTAGGGGACAACAGAGAAACGAGATGTGTGGCAAAAAAAAAGTTACCAAATTACATGTCAGGATTAAATACATTTTTGGAATATCAGGACATTGTAAAAATTTATTTAATATATGTGTGATTGTTTTCCTTTGGCTGTACATTATCCAATCTGTTTTTTTTTTCTTTTCTTTATTTTATTTTATTTTTTTATGGTTGACTCCATGCCCAGCATGGAGCCCAACATGGGGCCTGAACTCAGGACCCCCAGATCAAGACCTGAGCTGAGATCAAGAGTCAGATGGTCAACTGATTGAGCCACCCAGGAGCCTCAAGCTGTGTCTTTTTTAGGGAGTATTTCCTGTTGTGTGCAGTATTGCTTGGACTTCAACTATGGAAGACAGACGGGAAAGTCCGCCCCTACAGGCCATGTGGGCTGTTGCCTAAACTTAGCCACTGGACACTCCTATCCAGGACTCTGAATCAGAAGTGTATGGTGTAAAGATGAAGGGGCAATAAAAATCATTAAGGATAGCTGCAATAGTATCTAATGATGACAGGCCTATTCCTGCTAAAAAACAGTGGTTATACTTCCTGTTTGAGTTGCTTGTATCTTCAGCCTCATTCTGTAAGTCTTACCACATTTGTGAGCTATCCAGGTTCCTTGTAATAGATGCACTTACTGCTTAAGACGGTCTTTTTAGCTTTCAAGTAAGATTCCTTCCTACCTTATTCTATGATTATATCAGGTTTCTGGTAACAGATATCAGGAATTGGTAGGGAAATTTGGCCCAGGTGTAGCTGAAGGCAAATAGCTAATCATTATATTGGTTTTTTGTTGTTGTTGTTATCGACTACCATTTAAGGTCAAGCCCTTGGTGAAACTCATTGCCACTGCAAATTAACAGTATGAAAGACATGAGGAATTCAAAGATTACTAAATGGGGTGGCTTCTTCTGAAGGCCTCAGATGTATTAAGGAAAGAATACCTAGATCAAATCTCTTAAGTTTCATTGAAAAGTAAAAGTGAAGCCTAAGAAATGTCTATAATTTTGCTAAAATAACCTTTCATCTCTGAGAGCCAAAGAATTATCAAAGCCAATGACCAGACTTCCAATTTGACCGTGAAGATTGTCTATACACAATGTCAGTTAAATTTACCACCTAGTCATGTCTTGATGAAGATAGGTGTTCCAGAAGAACTGAATTCAATCTTTGATTTGAGAGGATGGTTATGGTTGTAATTGCTTGCTGTGCTTATAAACAAAGCTATAGACTCCCAGTGGTGGTCTTCACTAAACAAAGTTGAAATGCCAGAAATTCCTTGGTATAATATAGAGGAAAGACTTCAGACTTTGAGATGAAAGCATGCTAAAATGTATTTATTAGTGTGTCCTGTCACACACCCCCGACTACTATGTTCCCTGGCAAATCTCAGAAAGCATTTCCTTTACCAAAGTTTTATGTCCTGTTAGGGTGAGATCAGTACCACCTAAAGAATGAAAAAAAAAGTAAATATGTGAGTTAATATTCAAAAATCATCTTTATTTCTATATACTAAGTGTCTCAGAGTCAGAGTTCCACCAGAGGGGGAAAAAACGGTAGGATATACATGAGACTTACTGCAAGGAATTGGCTTATGTGATTATAGGGGCTGGCTAGTTAAGTCCAAAATTCATAAGGGCAAGCTCTCAGGAAGGGTCAGCTGGAAACTCTTGGACAGAAGATGAAGATATATTCAAGATTTGGAATTACATCTTCCTCAGGGAAGCGTCACTTCACCTCTTCAAGCCTTTCAATTGATTAAATCAGGCCCACCCAGATTATTGAGATTATTATAATCTTTACTTAAGGGAAATTGTTTATAAAGTCTACAAAATACATTCATAGCAACACCTGGATTAGTGTTTGGATGAATAAGTAGGTACTACAGCACAACCAAATTGACACATAAAACTGACCATCACATTAAGCAATAAATACTTGGAAAATAAAATTAACAATACAGTGGTATCAGAAATCATTAAATACATAGGGTAAATTCAACAAAATATGTTTAAGACCTCTACACAGAAAGTTATCACTAAGAGAAATTAAAGAAGACCTAAATAAATAGACATTCCATGCCCATGGATTGTTAGACTCCGTAAAGACTCCATATTAATGAGATTCCTTTCCTTCCTCTTAAACAAATTTCATATTCAGTACAATTCTAATCAAAATCCCAGCAGACTTTTCTGTAGAATTTGATAGACTAATTTTAAAATTTAAATGAAATGCAATGGACTAGAGTAGTCAAAACAGTTTTGAAAGTGAACAAAATTAGAGAACTCTAATCATTTTCAAGACTTATGTTATAGACATAGTAATCAGGACAGTATGATAGTGATTTTTTACAAAGGTATCAAAGCCATTCAGTGAGAAAAGGGGAACATTTTCAACAGACAGTGCTAGAACAGACTGTACAAAAACAAAAAGGAACCTAGACTCATTCCTTACATTCTATACAAAATTAACTTGAAATTCATCATACATCAAATTATAAAAGCAGAAAGCTGGATGAAGAAAGCATAGGAAAATACCTTCATTAGCTTCATTTAGATAATGATCTCTTAGCTAGTAATCACTCTTCATAAAATAAAATAGATTTATACTTCATCAAAAGAGAACATATTCTCACCTCAGGCTGGGAGAAAATATTTGTAATATCTACATCTGATAAAGCACTTGTATCTAGAATGTATGCACAGTTTCTCCAACTCAACAGTAAAAAGAAAATAAAATCAAAATCAGCAAAAAATCTGGGCATTTCATGAAGTAAGATATAAAAATGGTCAATAAGCACATGAAAAAGGCTTAACATCTGTCATAAGTTACCTGGAAAATGCAAATTAAAGTGACTGATATATATCACAAGTAACTAAAATGGCAAAGATGAATATGGCCAACATCAAATGTTGTTGAGGATATGAAGCAATCAGAACTTTGATATATTGCTGGAGCTAGTATAAAATGGTATAAACCCTTGGAAATTGTTCTAGTGGTTTCTCCTACAGTTAAAAGTACATCTACTCTAAAACCCAGAAATTCTAATTTTATTTCTTTACTCAAGAGAAATGAAAGCATGTGTACCTAAAAACATGTATACAATAAAAAAAAGTGTTCCTATAATGTCCATAGTAGTTTTCTTCATAATAGCTCCAAACTGGAAACAACCTAAATGTCTGTCGTCACCAGAATGGATAAACAAATTGAAATATAAACAGACAATGGAATATTTTTCAGTAATACAAAGGAAAAAAACACTGAGACATGCTACAAAATGAAAAAACTTCGAAAATTTTGTGCTGAGTGAAAGAAGCCAGATATAAAAGAGTATCTAATGTTTGATTCAATTTACATGAAGTTCTCCAGTAGGCAAACTAATCTACAGTGAAAGAAAGCCATACAGTGATTGCATTTGGTATAGGGGAGTAGGTTGGCATTAACCAGGAAGTTGCATAAGGGGGCAAGGAGGCAGGGGCCTTGCTATATTTTAATGAGGGGTTGGCTTAAAGGGGAATGTGCCTTTGTCACAACTCATCAAACTTTATACTGAATATGAGTGTATTTACAGTATGTAAATTTTTTCCTCCATTTACAAAGAAAAAGGGAAAAAAATGCCTCTGGGGAATAAGGTTTGGGTTAAACCACAGTGAAGCTGAGCTCAGTTGTTTCTTATCACAATATTTTTGCATGATTTGATTTGATTTGTTTGTATTACTTTGATTAAAATTTATTTAAAGTACTTGTACAGACTTCCAAGTTAAGGTGGTAGAATAAAAACATCTGAAACTCTTTCCCCACACATAATGATAGAATAACAAATAGGACCAAAACAACAAAAATACCTCAGAATCAGTCAAAGAAAAGGACAGAGCTTCATGCCATACAATTCAAAATGTGTAACCCAAAATGAGAGAGAGAGGGAAGAAGGGAAGGAGGGAAAGAGGAAAGAGACAGAAGAAAGTTTTCTCCTTGAATCCAGTTGTCTCCTTTCAGTAAAACAAAATGACTAGTCCCCACCCCCAACACACATACACATACACACACACACAAACACACAGACACATGTGAAGTATACAAGAAATGTGAATGAAAATTTTTTTGAAAAAGATATAAAGAAATATGAACCAACACACAAAAATTGCACCTGCACAAGGAAAATATGGGAAGATTTAACTTAAATGTTCCCATGTGGGTAGCAAAGTAAAAAAAAAAAAAATCATCAGCTACCACTAGCTATGAGTCTTGGAAACATTGCCTTTTAGCTGGGTACATTACTTTCCTGAATAAAATGAGTAATGTA
Organism: Martes martes; assembly: GCF_963455335.1. Classification (NCBI taxonomy): domain Eukaryota; kingdom Metazoa; phylum Chordata; class Mammalia; order Carnivora; family Mustelidae; genus Martes; species Martes martes. The sequence goes on from NC_137892.1 coordinate 99,230,650, forward strand.
GAAATTAGAAAATAGGGAAAAATGGATATTGAGTAGGCTACTTGTAACATATGCCACAGATGACAAATCTTACCTAGGAAAAAACCAAAATTGAAGAAACAGATGAAATTTCTCTAGGAAGGTTTTGTGTTGTGAAAGAACGTAAGGAAAACATAAATGTAATAAAAGCAGAGAACCTTAAAGAGGAGATAGTAAACAACAGAGCCGAATGAAAAGAAAAATTACAGACCTAAAAAATAGAGAAGCAAAACAAAACCAAGCAGAAAAGAGTGGCTAAATATAGCAACTACATACTTGACCAATAACCAAATTATTAAAAAAGAAAGAAGGTTTGAGATAACCATGATGAATGTAGAGGAAAAGAAGATTAAGGTAAGTGAATAGCAGATAACAGACCAAAGCAAAGATAATTTGTGTCATTGAAGTAAGGAGCTCCATGTGCAGAATAGAAAAGATAGTCAAAGAGATAATAAAAGGAAAATTTCTGGAAAATGGTAAGAACTAAATATGTAGAAAAACATTATATCATTTTCCAGGGGGAAAAACCCATAAATGATAATATATACTGAAATATGTCTTAGGTAAGTCCATAAAACTTGAAAAGTAATGGAAGTATTGTCTAAGGAGAAAAATCAGGTTGAATGTAAGGTGGAGGTGTGAGGGACAGGTCTGACTGGTCACATACTGATTGATAACTGCATTCCATGTCATTAGAAAATGTAGCAATCATTTACAAAGAGCTAAAAAAAGGATTCTAGGATGCCAAAATATCATGCCTTTTGCTGGCCTGAGTAATTATCCAAGTATCAGTCAGTAGGTAGACATTCTCAAACAAGAAACAGCTTTAAAAACAAATAAATAATGAAATATATGGTAGTATATCTTTCTTGAAAAAGAAGTGACATCAAAATATTCTACCCAATAAGAAGTGATAAGAAAACATAGCAAATATGGGGTTAATTTAAACATATACCAATGACTAAACTGTTACAGGATATATAATTATGGAAGGGAAATGTTATTTTTATAGTTTATAAGTTGTGAAGATAATAAAAACAAACTAAAATTTGGGGGAAGAAACTTTAATGTATTCCTTTTCTCACCTTTCTTAGTGATAAATGAATTATCCTATCAAGGTAAATAAATCAGCAAATGGTAGTCTAAGTAAATTATTTATATGCTATAAAGAGAGTCACCGGAACTAAATGCTACAAAGATAAGTGCCAAATCAGAAAGTGAAGCAAGAGAAAAGAGGTAGGAAAAAGTGTAGTGTGCTAATTATCTAATCTTTAATAGGAGACATCAACAAATACTGTCTAAAGCTACTGTATCAAGAAGGTGTGGTTACATAAAACATATAAATGTATAAATGTATCAGTAATAATATTTAAAAAGAGGATATAAGCCCTCTAAATTATGAGAAGGAAAGCACACACTACATACATTTAATACAAGTAGCAGCAAGAAAATCCATGTACAAGAAGGCAAAAGACAAAGGAGACACTTAAAGCCAAAAATAAAACATAAAATTGGATGAAAAATTAAAACCAAATATATTTGTTTTGACACCAAGTGTAAAATCAGACACTAATTATCACATTTGATAAAAACATTATATTCAGACATTATCAAATTTGATAAAAACAATAGTTGATTATACAAGAGACATCCATGCTCAAATTGTATGAAAAAGCAAAACATAATAGACGAATAGTAACAAAAATAAATCAGAAGTCAAAATTCCGATATGACAAAGACTGAGTCCAAAGCAAATGTTAAAAAAGATACAGGTACATTTTCTAAGTGTGAGGTATGCAGTTTACAATGAGGATAGAGCTGCCATTAATGTGTATATTTATAATGAAATGAAAACACTGCAGGAAAACAAGTAGAAATGGAGAGGGACACATCATTAGTAGATTTTAACTTGCCCTTGTAGACTTTTGACAGATTATACAATACAATGAATAGAGAATTTTAATAATATAATTATTATACTTCAGCAAACAGAGATGCCACAAACTCAATAACATGAATGAGAATATGCCTTCTTTCCAAGCCCCCTGGAAAATTTACAAAACTCAGGGCCATGTAAAGAACACAGATAATTTATGAATACATATGTATACAAATTCACAGTAACCAAACCATAATCCATGAGTATACTACTAATAGTATGAGAAATTAATAAGTATAAATAGAAAAAAGTCTAGCCACAGAAAAATTATACAGCTTTCTCTTAAATACTTCAAATTCAAAAAGACATTTATAATATAGAGAAAATGAGTACATCCTAAATCAAAAAAATTAGGGATTATCCAAAGTTGAGCTCAGATAGCAAACACACTTCTACACATTTAAGCAATTAAAAAGGAATCAAAGCAAATAAATTAAGCATTGGACTAAAAAATCTGAACAAGAACTAGAAAATTAAAGCATGTATTTTTCAAGGAAAACAATAAGATAATGATGAAAGGAGGAATTACTGATTTGAGAAGTAGAAAATCAGTAAAACTGACAAAACCTAGAGTGTGGATTAAGTTTGTGATTGTTGGGGGAAGGGAGGAAATATGGAGAAAAGACAGATGAGGAAGGATCTCAGGAACCAGTCTGTACCAATAAAAACAAAACAAAATAAGTTTTCATTATGAAAGCCTTCAAAATACACAAAATTAGAGGAATATAATAACACCCACATAAGATAGTGTGGCTATCTTGACTGTTGTAGCTTTAATAGTAAATCTTGAAGTTAAGCATCAATCCTCTGACTGTTCTTCAGTATTTGTAGTCTATTCCAAGTTTTAGCCTCATCATATAATCTTTAAAATCCATTTGTCAATATTCACAAAATAAATTGCTGGGATTTTAACTAGGATTGGGTTGAGTCTATAGATCACATCAAGAAAAACTAATATCTTAACAATATTGAACCTTTTTACCCACAAACCAGGAATATCTCTCCACTTACTTAGATCTTCTTTTGCTTCTTTCTTCAGAGCTTTGAAGTTTTCCTCATATAGATCTTGTACATGTTTTGTTAGATATATACGTATTTTTTGTCAGTTTTCATTGATACGTAGGAAAGCAATTACCTTGTCTAGTTTGACCTTGTATCATGCAAACTTACTATAATCACTTAGTAGTTCCAGGAGTTTTTTGTTGACTCTTTGGAATTTTCTAGACAGACGTTATGTCATTTGTGAACAGGGATATTTTTATTTCTTCCTTCCCAATTTATATAACTTTTATTTCCTTCTCTTAACTTATTCCAGTACATTGTTGAATAAGAATTGATGAGAAGGGACAGCCTTGCCTTGTTCCCAGTCTTTAATTTATCACCATTAAGTAACATGTTAGCTCTAGGTTCTTTGTATTTCTTCCTTATCAAGTCGAGAACTTTACCTCTATTTCTAGATGGCCAAGAATTTTTATTGTGATTAGGTATTAGTTTTTATCAAACACTTTTTCTGAATCTATTGATTAATCAGAAGATTTTTCATCTTTAGCCAATTGATTTGAAGTACATTAATTGATTTTTTAAATGTTGAACAAGTATCGCATGTCTAAAAACATCTCCATGAGTTAAAAGTGTATAATTCTTTTTTTTTTTTTTTAAGATTTTATTTGACAGTGAGACAGTGAGAGCAGGAACACAAGCAGAGGGAGTGGGAGAAGGAAAGCAGGCTTTCTGCCGAGCAGGGAGCCTGAAGGAGGGCTGGATCCCAGGACCCTGGGATCATGACCTGAACTGAAGGCAGACGCTTAACAACTGAGCCACCCAGGTACCCCTGTATAATTCTTTTTTTTTTAAATTAATTTATTTATTTTAATAAACATATAATGTATTTTTATCCCCAGGGGTACAGGTCTGTGAATCTCCAGGTTTACACCTTTCACAATACTCATCATAGCCCATACCCTCCCCAATGTCCATATCACCACCACCCTCTCCCGTCCCCCCCTCCCCCCAGCAACCCTCAGTCTGTTTTTTGAGATTGAGTCTTTTATGGTTTGTCTCCCTCCCGATCCCATCTTCTTTCATTTTTTCTTTTCCTACCTCCCCTCAATCCCCCCACATTGCATCTAAACTTCTCATATCAAAGAGATCATATGATAGTTGTCTTTCTCCGATTGACTTATTTCGCTAAGCATGATACCCTCTAGTTCCATCCACGTCGTCGCAAATGGCAAGATTTCATGTCTTTTGATGGCTGCATAGTATTCCATTGTGTATATATACTACCTCTTCTTTATCCATTCATCTGTTGATAGACATCTAGCTTCTTTCCATAGTTTGGCTATTGTGGACATTGCTGCTATAAACATTCGGGTGCACGTGCCCCTTCCAAGCACCACGTTTGTATCTTTAGGATATATACCCAGGAGTGCAATTGCTGGGTCGTAGGGTAGCTCTATTTTCAGTTTTTTGAGGAACCTCCACACTGTTTTCCAGAGTGGTTGCACCAGCTTGCATTCCCACCAACAGCGTAGGAGGGTTCCCCTCTCTCCGCATCCTCGCCAGCATCTGTCATTTCTTGACTTGTTAATTTTAGCCATTCTGACGGGTGTGAGGTGGTATCTCATTGTGGTTTTGATTTGTATTTCCCTGATGCCGAGCGATGTGGAGCATTTTTTCATGTGTCTGTTGGCCATCGGGATGTCTTCTTTGCAGAAATGTCTGTTCATGCCCTCTGCCCATTTCTTGATTGGATTATTTGTTCTCTGGGTGTTGAGTTTGATAAGCTCTTTATAGATTTTGGATACTAGCCCTTTATCTGATATGTCGTTTGCAAAGAAATGCAACTGATTTCTGTGCATTAACTTTATATCCTGACACTTTACTGAATTCCTGTACAAGTTCTAGCAGTTTTGGAGTGGAGCCTTTTGGGTTTTCCACATATAGTATCATATCATCTGCAAAGAGTGATAGTTTGACTTCTTCTTTGCCGATTTGGAGGCCTTTAATTTATTTTTGTGGTCTGATTGCTGAGGCTAGGACTTCTTGTATTATGTTGAACAGCAGTGGTGATAACGGACATCCCTGCCGTGTTCCTGACCTTAGCGGAAAAGCTTTCAGTTTTTCTCCATTGAGAATGATATTTGCAGTGGGTTTTTCATAGATGGCTTTGATGATATTGAGGTATGTGTCTTCTATCCCTACACTTTGAAGAGTTTTAATCAGGAAGGGATGCTGCACTTTGTCAAATGCTTTTTCAGCATCTATTGAGAGTATCATATGGTTCTTATTCTTTATTTTTTTTAATTTTTTTTTATTTTAATAAACATATAATGTATTTTTATCCCCAGGGGTACAGGTCTGTGAATCCTCAGGTTTACACATTTCACAGCACTCATCATAGCCCATACCCTCGCCACTGTCCATTTCCTCACCACCCTCTCCCGTCCCCCTTCCCCCCCGCAACCCTCAGTCTGTTTCTTGAGATTGAGTCTTTTATGGTTTGTCTCCTTCCCAATCCCATCTTTTCATTTTTTCTTTTCCTACCTCCCCCCAACACCCACCCCCGCCTTGCATCTCCACTTCCTCATATCAAAGAGATCATATAATAGTTGTCTTTCTCCGATTGACTTATTTCGCTAAGCATGATACCCTCTAGTTCCATCCATGTCGTCGCAAATGGCAAGATTTCATGTCTTTTGATGGCTGCATAGTATTCCATTGTGTATATATACCACCTCTTCTTTATCCATTCATCTGTTGATGGACATCTAGGCTCTTTCCACAGTTTGGCTATTGTGGACATTGCTGCTATAAACATTCGGGTGCACGTGCCCCTTCAGAGCACGTTTGTATCTTTAGGATATATACCCAGGAGTGCAATTGCTGGGTCGTAGGGTAGCTCTATTTTCAGTTTTTTGAGGAACCTCCACACTGTTTTCCAGAGTGGTTGCACCAGCTTGCATTCCCACCAGCAGTGTAGGAGGGTTCCCCTCTCTCCGCATCCTCGCCAGCATCTGTCATTTCTTGACTTGTTAATTTTAGCCATTCTGACTGGTGTGAGGTGGTATCTCATTGTGGTTTTGATTTGTATTTCCCTGATGCCGAGCGATGTGGAGCATTTTTTCATGTGTCTGTTGGCCATCGGGATGTCTTCTTTGCAGAAATGTCTGTTCATGTCCTCTGCCCATTTCTTGACTGGATTATTTGTTCTTTGGGTATTGAGTTTGATAAGCTCTTTATAGATTTTGGATACTAGCCCTTTATCTGATATGTCGTTTGCAAATATCTTCTCCCATTCTGTCAGTTGTCTTTTGGTTTTGTTAACTGTGTCCTTTGCTGTGCAAAAGCTTTTGATCTTGATGAAATCCCAATAGTTCATTTTTGCCCTTGCTTCTGTTGCCTTTGGCGATGTTCCTAGGAAGAAGTTGCTGCAGTTGAGGTCAAAGAGGTTGCTGCCTGCATTGTCCTCATGGATTTTGATAGATTCCTTTCGCACATTGAGGTCCTTCATCCATTTTGAGTCTATTTTCGTGTGTGGTGTAAGGAAATAGTCCAATTTCATTTTTCTGCATGTAGCTGTCCAATGTTCCCAGCACCATTTGTTGAAGAGGCTGTCTTTTTTCCATTGGATATTCTTCCCTACTTTGTTGAAGATTAGTTGACCATAGAGTTGAGGGTCTATTTCTGGGCTCTCTATTCTGTTCCATTGGTCTATATGTCTGTTTTTGTGCCAGTACCATACTGTCTTGATGATGACAGCTTTGTAATAGAGCTTGAAGTCTGGAATTGTGATGCCACCGACTTTGGCTTTCTTTTTCAATATTCCTTTGGCTATTCGAGGTCTTTTCTGGTTCCATATAAATTTTAGGATTATTTGTTCTATTTCTTTAAGAAAAATGGATGGGATTTTGATAGGGATTGCATTCAATGTGTAGATTGCTTTAGGTAGAATAGACATTTTCACAATATTTGTTCTTCCAATCCATGAGCATGGAATATTTTTCCATTTCTTTGTGTCTTCCTCAATTTCTTTCATGAGTACTTTATAGTTTTCTGAGTATAGGTTCTTTGCCTCTTTGGTTAGATTTATTCCTAGGTATCTTATGGTTTTGGGTACAATTGTAAATGGGACTGACTCCTCAATTTCTCTTTCTTCTGTCTTGTTGTTAGTGTAAAGAAATGCGACTGATTTCTGTGCATTGACTTTATATCCTGACACTTTACTGAATTCCTGTATAAGTTCTAGCAGTTTTGGAGTGGAGCCTTTTGGGTTTTCCACATATAGTATCATATCATCTGCAAAGAGTGATAGTTTGACTTCTTCTTTGCCGATTTGGATGCCTTTAATTTCTTTTTGTTGTCTGATGGCTGAGGCTAGGACTTCTAGTACTATATTGAACAGCAGTGGTGATAACGGACATCCCTGCCGTGTTCCTGACCTTAGCGGAAAAGTTTCAGTTTTTCTCCATTGAGAATGATATTTGCGGTGGGTTTTTCATAGATGGCTTTGATAATATTGAGGTATGTGCCTTCTATCCCTACACTTTGAAGAGTTTTAATCAGGAAGGGATGCTGCACTTTGTCAAATGCTTTTTCAGCATCTATTGAGAGTATCATATGGTTCTTACTCTTTCTTTTATTAATGTATTGTATCACATTGATGGATTTGCGGATGTTGAACCAACCTTGCAGCCCTGGAATAAATCCCACTTGGTCGTGGTGAATAATCTTTTTAATGTATTGTTGGATCCTATTGGCCAGTATTTTGGTGAGAATTTTCACATCTGTGTTCATCAAAGATATTGGTCTGTAATTCTCTTTTTTGGTGGGATCCTTGTCTGTTTTTGGGATCAAGGTGATGCTGGCCTCATAGAATGAGTTTGGAAGTTTTCCTTCCATTTCTATTTTTTGGAACAGTTTCAGGAGAATAGGAATTAATTCTTCTTTAAATGTTTGGTAGAATTCCCCTGGGAAGCCATCTGGTCCTGGACTTTTGTTTGTTTGGAGATTTTTGATGACTGTTTCAATCTCCTTACTGGTTATGGGTCTGTTCAGGTTATCTATTTCTTCCTGGTTCAGTTGTGGTGGTTTATACATCTCTAGAAATGTATCCATTTCTTCCAGATTGTCAAATTTGTTGCCGTAGAGTTGCTCGTAGTATGTTCTTATGATTGTTTGTATTTCTTTGGTGTTGGTTGTGATCTCTCGTCTTTCATTCATGATTTTATTTATTTGCATCCTTTCTCTTTTCTTTTTGATAAGTCTGGCCAGGGGCCTATCAATCTTATTAATTCTTTTAAAGAACCAGCTCCTAGTTTTGTTGATTTGTTCTATTGTTTTTTTAGTTTCTATTTCATTGATTTCTGCTCTGATCTTTATGATTTCTCTTCTCCTGCTGGGTTTAGGCCTTCTTTGTTGTTCTCTCTCCAGCTCCTTTAGGTGTAGGGTTAGGTTGTGTATTTGAGACCTTTCTTGTTTCTTGAGAAAGGCTTGCACCGCTATATATTTTCCTCTCAGGACTGCCTTTGTTGTGTCCCACAGATTTTGAACCATTGTGTTTTCATTATCATTTGTTTCCATGAATTTTTTCAATTCTTCTTTAATTTCCTGGTTGACCCATTCATTTTTTAGAAGGATGCTGTTTAGTCTCCATGTATTTGCGTTCTTTCCAAATTTCCTCTTGTGATTGAGTTCGAGCTTCAGAGCATTGTGGTCTGAAAATATGCAGGGAATGATCTCAATCTTTTGATACCAGTTGAGACCTGATTTATGACCCAGGATGTGGTCTATTCTGGAGAATGTTCCATGTGCACTAGAGAAGAATGTATATTCATTTGCTTTGGGATGGAATGTTCTGAATATATCTGTGATGTCCATCTGGTCCAGTGTGTCATTTAAAGCCTTTATTTCCTTGTTGATCTTTTGCTTAGATGATCTGTCCATTTCAGTGAGGGGAGTGTTAAAGTCCCCTGCTATTATTGTATTACTGTCGATGTATTTCTTTGATTTTGTTATTAATTGGTTTATATAGTTGGCTGCTCCCATGTTAGGGGCGTAGATATTTAAGATTGTTAGATCTTCTTGTTGGACAGACCCTTTGAGTATGATATAGTGTCCTTCCTCATCTCTTATTATAGTCTTTGGCTTAAAATCTAATTGATCTGATAGAAGGATTGCCACCCCAGCTTTCTTCTGATGTCCATTAGCATGGTACATTGTTTTCCACCCCCTCACTTTAAATCTGGAGGTGTCTTTGGGTCTAATATGAGTTTCTTGTAGGCAGCATATTGATGGGGGGTTTTGTTTTTTTATCCATTCTGATACCCTGTGTCTTTTGATTGTGGCATTGAGCCCATTAACATTCAGGGTAACTATTGAGAGATATGAATTTAGTGCCATTGTATTGCCTGTAAGGTGACTGTTCCTGTATATTGTCTCTGTTTCTTTCTGATCTACTACTTTTAGGGTCTCTCTTTGCTTAGAGGACCCCTTTCAATATTTCCTGTAGAGCTGGTTTGGTGTTTGCAAATTCTTTCAGCTTTCGTTTGTCCTGGAAGCTCTTTATCTCTCCTTCTATTTTCAATGATAGCCTAGCCGGATATAGTATTCTTGGCTGCATGTTTTTCTCGTTTAGTGCTGTGAATATATCATGCCAGTTCTTTCTGGCCTGCCAGGTCTCTGTGGATAGGTCCGCTGCCAATCTAATGTTTTTACCCTTGTATGTTACAGACTTCTTTTCCCGGGCTGCTTTCAGGATTTTCTCTTTGTCGCTAAGACTTGTAAATTTTACTATCAGGTGACGAGGTGTGGACCTATTCTTGTTGATTTTGAGGGGCGTTCTTAGCATTTCCTGGATTTTGATGTTTGTTCCTTTTGCCATATTAGGGAAATTCTCTCCAATGATTGTCTCCAATATACCTTCTGCTCCCCTCTCTCTTTCTTCTTCTTCTGGAATCCCAATTATTCTAATGTTGTGTCGTCTTATGGTGTCGCTTATCTCTCGAATTCTCTCCTCGTGGTCCAGTATTTGTTTGTCTCTCTTTTGCTCAGCTTCTTTATTCTCTGTCATTTGGTCTTCTATGTCACTAATTCTTTCTTCTGCCTCATTTATCCTGGCAGTGAGAGCTTCCATTTTTGATTGTACCTCATGAATAGCTTTTTTGATTTCAACTTGGTTAGATTTTAGTTCTTTTATTTCTCCAGAAAGGGCTTTTATCTCTCCGGAGAGGGTTTCTCTAATATCTTCTATGCCTTTTTCGAGCCCAGCTAGAACCTTGAGAATTGTCATTCTGAACTCTAGATCTGTCATGTTACCTATGTCCGTATTGATTAGGTCTCCAGCCTTCAGTATGGCCTCTTGTTCTTTTTTTTGAGGTGAGTTTTTCCGCCTTGTCATTTTGTCCAGATAAGATTTGCTTTCTCCTGCTGTGGAATTCCGCTGTTCTTGGTGACTGAAGTTGGTTTTGGATGGGTTTCTTGTTGATCTTCTGGGGGAGGGGCCTGTTGTAGTGATTCTCAAGTGTCTTTGCCGCAGGCGGAATTACACCGCCCTTGCCAGGGGCCGGGCTAAGTAATCAGCTCGGGTTTGTTTTCGGGAGCTTTTGTTCCCTGAGCGCTTTCCATAGAGTTCCGGAGGACGGGAATGAAGATGGCGGCCTCCCAATCTCTCGGCCGGGAGGAGCCGAGAGCTTGGTGTTCCGCTCCTCAGTGCACTCTCAGAGCAAAGCGCCCAACAGCCCCGCCTCCCTGGCTTGCGATCGCGCCTCGAGGAAAGCAGTCAATTGCTTGAGCTGGAGAAAAGCGCCGGGTCGCTTCCGTCTCCGCAGCCTCCAGCCGCACTCCGAGCCCACCCAGCCTGCGACCGGCAGAAGGTAACCCCGGGCTTAGAGCTCACTCCTCGGCTTTGTCGCTGTAGCCGGCTTCCCCGCTCTAACACCTGCGAGCTCTGCGGCACTCAGACACCCCCAGTCCTTCTGTGACCCCGCGGGTCCTGGGGTTATGCTGACCCCGCCTGGGTTTCCCCCCAGTTTAGCCTCTGGAGCGATGTCTCCCAGTAGAGCCGACTTTAAAATGTCCCAATTTTGTGCTCCGTCGCTCCGCCGCTTACCGGGTGCCGGCCCCTCCCCCTGGGGTTTATCTTCCCGTCGCTTTGGATTCACTTCTCCGCAGGTCCTACCTTTCAGAAAGTGATTGATTTTCTGTTTCTGGAATTGTTGCTCTTCTTCTCTTTGATTTCCCGTTGGATTTGTAGGTGTTCACAATGGTTAGATAAGCTATTTAGCTGATCTCCTGCTACCCGATGTCGTCTCAGCCTGCTACTTCTCCGCCATCTTGACTCTATTCTTTATTTTATTAATGTATTGTATCACATTGATGGATTTGTGGATGTTGAACCAGCCTTGCAGCCCTGGAATAAATCCCACTTAGTCGTGGTGAATAGTCCTTTTAATGTACCGTTGGATCCTATTGGCCAGTATTTCGGTGAGAATTTTCACATCTGTGTTCATCAAGGATATTGGTCTGTAATTCTCTTTTTTGGTGGGATCCTTGTCTGGTTTTGGGATCAAGGTGATGCTAGCCTCATAGAATGAGTTTGGAAGTTTTCCTTCCATTTCTATTTTTTGGAACAGTTTCAGGAGAATAGGAATTAATTCTTCTTTAAATGTTTGCTAGAATTCCCCTGGGAAGCCGTCTGGTCCTGGACTTTTGTTTGTTTGGAGATTTTTGATGACTGTTTCAATCTCCTTACTGGTTATGGGTCTGTTCAGGCTTTCTGTTTCTTCCTGGTTCAGTTGTGGTAGTTTATATGTCTCTAGAAATGTATCCATTTCTTCCAGATTGTCGAATTTGTTGGCATAGAGTTGCTCGTAGTATGTTCTTATAATTGTTTGTATTTCTTTGGTGTTGGTTGTGATCTCTCCTCTTTCATTCATGATTTTATTTATTTGCGTCCTTTCTCTTTTCTTTTTGATAAGTCTGGCCAGGGGTTTGTCAATCTTACTAATTCTTTCAAAGAACCAGCTCCTAGTTTCGTTGATTTGTTCTATTGGTTTTTTTTAGTTTCTATTTCATTGATTTCTGCTCTGATCTTTATGATTTCTCTTCTCCTGCTAGGTTTAGGCTTTCTTTGTTGTTCTCTCTCCAGCTCCTTTAGGTGTAGGGTTAGGTTGTGTATTTGAGACCTTTCTTGTTTCTTGAGAAAGGCTTGTACTGCTATATATTTTCCTTTCAGGACTGCCTTTGTTGTGTCCCACAGATTTTGAACCATTGTGTTTTCATTATCATTTGTTTCCATGAATTTTTTCAATTCTTCTTTAATTTCCTGGTTGACCCATTCATTTTTTAGAAGGATGCTGTTTAGTCTCCATGTATTTGCATTCTTTCCAAATTTCCTCTTGTGTTTGAGTTCTAGCTTCAGAGCATTGTGGTCTGAAAATATGCAGGGAATGATCCCAATCTTTTGATACCAGTTGAGACCTGATTTATGACCCAGGACGTGGTCTACTCTGGAGAATGTTCCATGTGCACTAGAGAAGAATGTATATTCTGTTGCTTTGGGATGGAATGTTCTGAATATATCTGTGATATCCATTTGGTCCAGTGTGTCATTTAAGGCCTTTATTTCCTTGTTGATCTTTTGCTTAGATGATCTGTCCATTTCAGTGAGGGGAGTGTTAAAGTCCCCTGCTATTATTGTATTACTGTCGATGTATTTCTTTGATTTTGTTTTTAATTGGTTTATATAGTTGGCTCTCCCATGTTAGGGGCATAGATATTTAAGATTGTTAGGTCTTCTTGTTGGACAGACCCTTTGAGTATGATATAGTGTCCTTCCTCATCTCATTATAGTCTTTGGCTTAAAATCTAATTGATCTGATAGAAGGATTGCCACCCCAGCTTTCTTCTGATGTCCATTAGCATGGTACATTGTTTTCCACCCCCTCACTTTAAATCTGGAGGTGTCTTCGGGTCTAAAATGAGTTTCTTGTAGGCAGTATATTGATGGGTTTTGTTTTTTTATCCATTCTGATGCCCTGTGTCTTTTGATTGGGGCATTTAGCCCATTAACATTCAGGGTAACTATTGAGAGATAGGAATTTAGTGCCATTATATTGCCTGTAAGGTGACTGTTTCTGTATATGTCTCTGTTTCTTTCTGATCTACTACTTTTAGGGTCTCTCTTTGCTTAGAGGACCCCTTTCAATATTTCCTGTAGAGCTGGTTTGGTGCTTGCAAATTCTTTCAGCTTTTGTTTGTCCTGGAAGCTCTTTATCTCTCCTTCTATTTTTAATGATAGCCTAGCTGGATATAGTATTCTTGGCTGCATGTTTTTCTCGTTTAGTGCTCTGAATATATCATGCCAGTTCTTTCTGGCCTGCCAGGTCTCTGTGGATAGGTCCGCTGCCAATCTAATGTTTTTACCCTTGTATGTTACAGACTTCTTTTCAGGATTTTCTCTTTGTCGCTAAGACTTGTAAATTTTCCTATCAGGTGACGAGGTGTGGACCTACTTTTAATGATTTTGAGGGGCGTTCTTAGCATCTCCTGGATTTTGATGTTTGTTCCTTTTGCCATATTAGGGAAATTCTCTCCAATAATTGTCTCCCATATACCTTCTGCTCCCCTCTCTCTTTCTTCTTCTTCTGGAATCCCAATTATTCTAATCTTGTGTCATCTTATGGTGTCGCTTATCTCTCGAATTCTCTCCTCGTGGTCCAGTATTTGTTTGTCTCTCTTTTGCTCAGCTTCTTTTTTCTCTGTCATTTGGTCTTCTATGTCACTAATTCTTCTGCCTCATTTATCCTAGCAGTGAGAGCTTCCATTTTTTTTTTATTTTTTTTATTTATTTGTCAGAGAGAGAGAGGAGCGAGAGTGAGCACAAGTAGACAGAGTGGCAGGCAGAGGCAGAGGGAGAAGCAGGCTCCCTGCCAAGCAAGGAGCCCAATGTGGGACTTGATCCCAGGACGCTGGGATCATGACCTGAGCCAAAGGCAGCTGCTTAACCAACTGAGCCACCCAGGCATCCCGAGAGCTTCCATTTTTGATTGCACCTCATTGTTAGCTTTTTTGATTTCAACTTGGTTAGATTTTAGTTCTTTTATTTCTCCAGAAAGGGCTTTTATCTCTCCAGAGAGGGTTTCTCTAATATCTTCTATGCCTTTTTCGAGCCCAGCTAGAACCTTGAGAATCGTCATTTTGAACTCTAGATCTGTCATATTACCAATGTCCGTATTGATTAGGTCCCCAGCCTTAGGTACTGCCTCTTGCTTTTTTTTTTTTTTTTTTTTGTGATGAGTTTTTGCACCTTGTTATTTTGTCCAGATAAGATTTGCTTTCTCTTCCTCTAGAATTCTGTTGTTCTTGGTGAGTGAAGTTGGTCTTGGCTGGGTTTCTTGTTGATCTTCTGGGGGAGGGGCCTGTTGTAGTGATTCTCAAGTGTCTTTGCCACAGGAGGAATGGCACCGCCCTTGCCAGTGTCTGGGCTAAGCAATCCGCTCAGGTTTGCTTTGGAGAGCTTTTGTTCCCTGAGCGCTTTCCGTAGAGTTCCGGGGCACGGGAATAAAGATGTCGGCCTCCCAATCTCTCGCCCCGAGGAGCCGAGAGCTTAGGGTCCCGCTCAGTGTGCCCTCAGAAAAAAGCACCCACCGCCCCTGCCTCCCTGGCCTCCAGTCGCACCTGGAGGAAAGCAGTCAATTGCTGGCACTTGCAGAAAAGTGCCCGGTACCTTCTGTCTCCATGGCCTCCGGCCAGGCTCCGAGCCCACCCAGCCTGCTACCGGCACAAGGTAACCCCGGGCTGAGAGCTCACTCCTCGGCTTTGTCACTGTAGCCGGCTTCCCCACTCTAATACCTGCGAGCTCTGCGGCACTCAGACACTCCCGGTCCTTCTGTGACCCCGCGGGACCTGTGGTTATGCTGACCTGTGTGGGCTTCCCCCCGGTTTAGCCTCTGGAGCGATGTCCCTCCGTGGAGCAGACTTTTAAAGGTCCCGATGTTGTGCTCCCTTGCTCCGCCGCTTGCCGGGAGCCGGCCCCTCCCCCCGAGGTCTGTCTTCCTGTCGCTTTGGATTCACTTCTCCATAGGTCGTACCTTTCAGAAAGTGATGGATTTTGTTTCTAGAATTGTTGCTCTTCTTCTCTTCGATTTCCTGTTGGATTTGTCGGTGTTTGCAATGGTTTGATAAGCTATCTAGCTGATCTCCTGCTACCCGATGTCATCTCAGCCTGCTACTTCTCTGCCATCTTGACTCCTCCCCCCTGTATAATTCTTGTTATGCATCATTGGGTTCAGTTTACTGCTATTTTGTTGAGGGTTTTTGCATTTGTATTCATGTGATATTGGTTTGTGATTTTCTCTTCTTGTAATTTCCTTATCTTGTTTTGATGTTAGGGGAATGCTCGACTCAAAGAATAAATAAGGAGGTATTCGTACTGCTTTTATTTCCCAGAGGAGAGTATAGAGAATTGACATCATTTGTTCCTTAAATGTTTGTTAAAATCCCAATGGATTTGTAAATACCATCTGGGCCAGGTACTTCCTCTTTTGGAGTATAATTCATTATTAATTCAATTTATTTAATAAATACAGATTGATTCAAATGAGCTATTTCTCCTTGTGTGAATTCTGATAACTGGAAACTTTCAGGACATTAGTCCATTTCATTTAAATAATCAAATTTGTAGCAGAGTTGTTCATACTATTCCTTATTATTCTTTTACTGTCCATGGGATAAGTAATAATAGCTGTCTGTTATCTCTGATACTGTAACTAGTGTCCTCCCTCTTTTTTTCTTGGTTTGCCTTAAACCAAGGTTTGTTGATTTTACTGATCTTTTGGAAGACCCAACTTTTTACCGTGTTGATTTTCTCTATTCTTTTCCTTTTTTCAATTTCATTGATTTCTGCTATAATTTTTATTATTGTCTTCTGTTTACTTTGGATTTAATTTGATTTTCTTTTTCTAGTTCCCTAAATGTAGAAACTTAGATCATCAATGTTAGGTCTTTCTTTTTTCTGATGTATGCATTCAATGCTGTATATTCCCTCTAAACACTATGTTCACTGCATCCTACAGATTTTGATGACTTATACTTTCATTTTCAGTTAGTACAAATACTCTTTAATTTTCTCTTGAAATTTTTTTGACATGCATGTTATTTAGAAATGTGTTAACCTTCAAATATTTTGGGATTTTCTATTTACCTTTCTGTTACTGGTTTATGGTTTAATTCTATTGTGATCTGAGAATATACTTTGATTTCCATTCTCCTGAATTTTGTTACGGTATGTTTTATGGCCCAGAAAGTGGTCTATTGTAAATATTCTGAGGGAGCTCAAGAAGAATGTATATTCTGCTGTTTGTAGATAAAGTATTCTATAAATATCACCTAGATTCAGTTAATTGTTTGATGCTGTTCAGTTCAACTATGTCTTCACTGGTTTTCTGCCTGCTGGATATGTCAATTGTGGATAGAGAGATGTACACACAGCTTTAACAATGATTAACACTTTGCTATAGCATTTCATGGATTAGCCTCTTTTTTTTCAGTCCCATGTAACAACATTTCTCAATATGACACTGATAGGATATAGGGGAATAATGAGTCAAATCATAAAATACAAAAACTCTTGTTTTTCCCAATGATACTATAATTTATTTTAAAATATAGATAAACTGAAAATTTTGAATAAAGTAGAGAGAGGTCCTGTTAACTATTCACCTAGTTTTCTCTAGTAATTACTTCTTATGCAGCTATAGTACAATATAAAACCCAGGATATTGACATTGGTATAACATATGTATTTAGTTCTATGCCATTTTATCATGTGTGTGCATTTGGGCAAATAACAGTAATCAATTAGAGAACTAGTCCCTCACCACAAAGATCTCCCCATGCTAGCCCTTTAACTTAACACAGTCAACTTGTATCCACATTTTACCAGTTTAGAAACTTTACCATCTTTTATGCACCATTGTCATGAATATTTCTTCTGCATACATTGAGGAGCACATGAGACAATATTATTGACATTTTTGCTTTAACCATCAAGTATAGTTCAGAAAATCAAGAGAAGTAAAGTTTATTGTATTTATCCATATTTTCCCATATTTCCACTCTTCATTGTTCTTTCCTCCTTTCTCATATTCCAAGATCCCTTCCCCTTCTGTTATCATTTTCTCTCTGTTTAGAAATCAACCTACCTTCCTTCCTTCCTTCCTTCAAGATTTTTCTTCAGCCATTAGTTTAGTGTAGATCCACCGGAGACAAATTTTTCTTTTTTTCCTTATCTGAGAATATCTTGATTTCCCCTTCATTCCTGAAGGATATTTTCTCTGGGGATAAAATTTTATATTGATAATTCTTTTTTTTTTTTAGCACTTGAGAAATGTGTGACAAGTCCTTCTGGCCTCCATGGTTTCTGATGAGAAATCTGCTGTCGTTTGAATCATTTCCTCTTACCAATAAGGTGTCATTTCTCTTGCTGTTTTCTTCTCATAAGTTAGTGCTGAACCATGATATAGATTCCTTTGGGATTATACTGTTTGGGATTCCCTTAGCTTCTTGAATCTGTTTGTCTTTTGCTAAATTTGGCAAATTTTCATCCATTATTTCTTCAAATAGTTGTTTAGCAACTCTACCCTCTTTCTCTGCTTCTGAGATTCTGATGACCAAGTGTTAGATTTTTTTTAAGACTTATTTATTTATCTTACAGAAAGAGAGGGGAGAATGAGGTCAGGACAGGGAGAGAGAGAATCTTAAGCAGGCTCCCCGCCCAGCAAGGAGATCAATCCCAGAACCCTGAGATCATGACCTGAATTGAAATCAAAAATCAGATACTTCACTGACTGAGCCACCCAGGTAATGCCTAGATTTTTTGTTATAGTCTCACAGGTCCCTGAAACTCTGGTTGTTGGTTTGTTTTTTCATTCCGTTTTCTCTTTGTGTTTGTTGGGTAATTTCTGTTACTCTATTTGCAAGTTTGTTGATCATTTCCTGTGTCTTCATTTTGCTGATAACTCCATCCATTAATCTTTTTAATTTTGAATATTGTGTTTTCACTTCTAAGACTTCTATTTAGTTCTTCTCATATCTTCTACTTCTTTGCTGAGGCTTTCTATTATTTTTTCCTTTGTTTCAAGCATATTCACAAGTGCTCACTGAAATAATTTTATCATGGCTGCTTTAAGCACATTGTCAGATAATTCTAACACCTGTGTCATCTCAGGGTTGGTGAATATTAATTTTTGTTTGTTTGTTTGAGATTTTCCTACTTCTTGGCATGATGAATAATTTTATTTTGACTCCTGGACATTTTGGGTGTAATGTTATAAACTTTGGATCATATTAAATCATGTTTTAACAGCCTCATCTGATATGCACAGAAGGTAGGGAAGAGTGGGAGTGGAGTCCAAGTTCCTTCTCTGTTGACACACTTGGGATGTGAGGAGCATTTTGTGATTGCTAGTGAGGGCTGGGAGGACTCACTTCCCATTTGCTGCTGTACCACTCTGGCTGGGAGGGAGATCTGTGCTTTATCCCTACTCCTCGTGTGGCTCTTTATGGCTTCTCATGATACCATGGGGATATGCAATAATAAAAGTCCTAACCCTCTACTTGCTGGCTGGTCTGATACCAGTGGACAGGGCAGTTCATTACTGTAGATGGAAGTGGAAATCCAGCATCTCCATTGCATCGCAGGAAGTGGTTCATTATCTGAACTTCTTGGACAGTACTGTGGGAGAAGGGGAGGAGCACCTTTTTTTTTTTTTTAAAGATTTTTTATTTATTTATTTGGCAGACAGAGATCACAAGTAGTCAGAGAGGCAGGCAGAGAGAGAGAGAGGAGGAAGCAGGCTCCCCGCGGAGCAGAGAGTCCGATGTGGGGCTCGATCCTGAGATCGTGACCTGAGCTGAAGGCAGAGGCTTTAATCCACTGCGCCACCCAGGCGCCCCGAGGAGCACCTTTTTATAGCTTGGTGAGGATGAAAGTTTAAACTCTCCATTTGGCCTTTGCTGGTGCAGGGGTGATCACAATTAAAAAAAAAAAAAAAGTCTTCAAATATCACCAAATGCCCAATGTAATATTTGGCTGGTTATAGAGCAGTTATTGTCTACAAGTTTTCTGTCTTGCTAGTGCATCCTTTTCCTGACCTTTGGCTAGAAAGTGCAGGCTTTTCTCTGAGGCCTTTTTTTTGGTCTGTGATAGCTGGCATTTCCAAGTTTCAAGTTTCTTTGGCACCCAGTCTAGGATATATGAGGCAAAACAAAAACTCAAGGAACTCACTTCCATGTCACTCCTCAGGTCCTGGGGTCCAGCCTGTCTGATGTCTTCCTTCCATTATTTAGAGTCTCCTTTTTCTGTATACAATGTTCAGGATATTTAGCTAAGTATACTTAGCAAAAAGAGTAGAGAAAAGTATATCTACTCCCTATTTTCAGAACTCTGTCTTTATTTTTCCTGTTGTATTATAAATCAAACCCCAGGCATCATATCATTTCATCCATAAAGACTTTGGTAAATATAGGAAAATATATTAAAAAATATAATTGTGATATCATTGTCACACCCCTCCCAAATGGAAAAATAAATCTTCATCTAATAATCAGCTTTCAGTCCCCCATATTGTCTCAAAAATGTCATTTTAGACCCATGTTAAAATAAAAATTCCTGATAAGGTGCAACCTTTGCATTTGGTTGTTGGACCAGAACAGTTCCCCTCTCTTCTCTACTGTGTCATTTATTTGAATAAAATCGGTCCTGTGGTATTTCCCACATTCTACAGCTGGTTGACCATATTCTTGCAATATCATTTAACATGTTTCACTATTCTCTATAGTCCCTAAAAACTGGAATTTAAATGTAAAATTATGACTACATAATTCAGGTTACATTTTTTGACAAAGATATTTTATAGGTGGTTCTTTGTGCCACCTATTGCACCATTTGAATAGACACAAAATGTCTGGTTGTCCTGTTTTTCAGAACTTAACAGTTAACCAGTAGGTTTTGATAGTAACAGCTTTAGTCTTTTATTAACCATTTCCCCCTTGATTGTTCACCTAACGTAGATAGTTTCCCATATCAGTTGATATCTTGGGCCTGATAATACTTTCTTATGGGGAACTGTTTTGTGCATGTAGGATATTTAGCAGCATCCTTGATACCCTTGACCCTCCTGCCCCCCACACACCATTCTGTTGTGACAATAAAAAATGTCTTCAGATATCACCAGATACCCACTGAGGAGAAAACAGACTCCAGGTAAGAATGCCTGACTTAATGGTTTTAGCAGTCGTTGGATAACTGTTGCTCAGATCCATCATTTCATTACAGTTTGCAAAGCTGTGATTTTTCTATCATTCCTGTGTTTACAATTGTAATTTTTAAAAAAGAAATTCTTTGTCTCTTCCAGCAAAGACAGAATACATGATTATTTTATTTATCAATATTTCTAGAATAATAAGCTGTGCCTAATAACCTCTAAAAGTGACTGATTAATTTTTATTTGGGATATCACTTAGAACTCTTAAATATTTATACATTTCATATATTTGAATCTTTTGTGGTCATTTTTCTTTTTGATGCTCAAATTTTCCCATCCTTGGTCAGTGGCATCTTTTTCATTCAGTTTTCCTTTGACATGATCCCCAAAGTGATAAATTCCTTGCTTTCAAGTATGACAAGATAGTTTAGATTTAACATATCTTATATATATCATGCCCCAAACCTGAAATCAGACTCTTAACCAAGGTCATTCCTTTCACTGGTGTTTAGGAACCATAATCTGGGCACAGAGGGTATCTATTGTTATTGGGTTGTCCCTACTTCCAGGTCTTTCCAATGTATGGGACTAGGAAATGCATATTTTTTGAAAGATAAAGAGAAGTTCTAATTCATTTTGGTATTTTATAATTCAGTTTAAGGTTATGTTTTTATTTTTATGTGTCTCCATTCTCTTGTGCTGAAATCTTGATTTCTAATATTTTTCTACCTCTCTCTCTCATATTACCACTGCTAAATGCAATTTCAGGCTTCATGAATTTGGCTCATTTTATCCTTAGACTATCCTACTAAAGGATACATTTCAAATATTTTACATTTACATTTCAAATATTTTATTAAAATAACACCTTAAATAATTATTCCCTCTGGTTATGCCACCAGTGTGAAAAATAGGTTCATTTGTTTTAGTTTGTTCTAAAGTTTTAGGCATTGCTCTTTCTTTTTATTTGAGATATTATTTATCTATTTTGAAAGAGAGAGAGAGAGAGAAAGCATGGGGGGTGGGTTGCAGAGGAGAGAGAGAATCCCAAGCAGACACCATGCTGAGTGTGGAGCTCTACCTGGCATGGGATGGGGCTCCATCAAATGACCCAAAATTATGACCTGAGTTGAAACCAAGAGTCAGATGCTTAACTGAGCCAACCAGGTGCCCCTAGGTTTTGCTCTAAATTTAATTTTGTCTTTAACTGTCTAAAATATATACATGGTTCAAAAGGTGGAACTATAAAACAAGGCATATTTACAAATGATTTTCTTCCATCATTGTCTCTTCTTCAATATCTTCTTCCTTCCCTAAGATAACCATTTTTATTAGATTTGGTTTATACTTCTATTTTTAAAAATACACCCACTGCCACACACCATCAAGTAGCATACAATAAACAATATTCTATACCTTGTACTAATTTTTTTTATATTGGTAAAATATTCATGATAAAATGACCATTTTAGCCATACTTAATTATACACTTCAGGGGCATTATGTACATTCACAATGTTATATGCAACCATCATCACAGTTGATTTTCAGAACTTTTTTCATCCTTCTGTAGAAATTCTGTACCCATTAAGCAATAATTCCTCTTTCCCTTCTCCCCACCCCCACCCCAGACATTGATAACCTCTGTTCTTTCTATCTCAATGGATTTGTCTTTTTCTGTCTGTACTTTGCCCCCCCACCCTGAATTGTGTAATCTAGAGATAACTCCATAGGACTATACAGAGATGCCCCATCCCATTTTTATAGCTATATAGTATTTCACTGAATGTATTAAACTACATTCAAACATTTTCTTATTGATGGGACATTTGTGTTTCTGATATTTTGCTATTACAGACAGTGCTGCAGTGAAGAGATGAATGCATTCATTGTTTCATTTTTTTTGCCTGCATATCTTTTAAGTACATTTCTAGAAGTTGAATTGTTGAGTCAAAGGATACATGCATATGCAATTTTAGAGCATTTGGATTTTATGTGACAGACAGGAATGAACCCTGAAGCCATATAAGTATTAACAAAAACCCATTTAACAAGGTTGAATGTTTTAAAGAGTATAATTAAAAAACGGCCTTCAGCCAGGAGATACTTTATTTAGTTCTTTTAGTTAAAACGGTTTTATTTGTTTGAAGCACAAGTGCTTGACAGATATCTCTATTACTCTTTAATTTCTTCAGATTTATACAAATTGGTGTCTCACCTGCAATTACGTGACTCCTACCTTTTTTTTTTAGGCCTTATGAGGATATTGTAAGTCAGACTCTTTGACTACACTTGGAAAGTTGAGAAGGGAGTTATGCCAATTCTCGGAGAATTTTGGCTGCCAAATAGCACATCTGGGCAATTCGGGTGGGGAATAAAGATACAGATACAGATATAGATACAGATATAGATATAGTAAATTTCCCTAGGCCTGAATAATCCAGACATTGCTCTCTTGTACTGTTTCCTAAACTGTGTTTGGATGGTTAGCCTTAATTTTCAGGGATGTTTGATTTTTAATTATGCAGTGCCATGGGTTAAGAGATGGCCAGGGCTTTACAGAGACCTCATGAAAGCAGGGCCATAAAGGAAGACCCCAGAGGCGGGTGAACATAGAGGCAGTTCTAGGGTTCAGAGGGCAGGTCGCCAGCCTGGATGCACCAATCGCTAGGGCTTAATCATTAATGAGTCCAAGCCAGGAACCAAGGATATGCCGCAAGACCCATTTACCAGCTCTGCGTTACCCACCGCCGCCCCTCCCCGCCACACCCCCGCCACTTCAGGGGCTCTAACTCCTCTCTGGCTGCAAACCCCGACAGAGCTCTGCCAGGGGTCACTTCGGAGCACATCCCCTGCGCGGACTGCCCGGAACGGCGGCGCAGGCATGCAGCCGAGGCCCCCCGCGGCCGCGTGAGCTCCCGCTTGGAGGTGGAGGACGCATTTCAATTTGGAAACGCCCAACCCCTGTGCGGGTCCCATAGACTGACGCCTATCCCGGGCTGGGGTGGGGGTAGGAGGACGATGGGGAGGGATGGGCCTTCTTGGATTGAGGTTGCAGCCAAGTCCCGCGTGAGTCTCTATTCCTGCTTGGCTGCGAATCCCCCCACCCAGGGTCTGGGTCTAGGTCCTCTCGGGAGTACCCACTCTCTTCCTCAACCCTGTGGCCTCTGCCAGGCAAGGGGAAGTTCAGCTGCGGGTCCAGCCCAGCCAGCGCTTTTAGAGACCTTCGTCCCTAGTCCGCGGCTCGGCAAGGGCGGAGGGGGAGGGGAAGGGGCTGCTGCCTCCTTTCCCAAATCCGGTCCCTAACCGCCCCCTCCCCCGTCGTCTACTCGCTTTGTACAGTCAAAACAGAGCTAGCGGCCAATTGAGGGGGACGGGAAGCAAAGCCGACTAACGCCTCGCCCCTCCAGCCGGCCCCCAGGCCCCCGGCACCCCCCTCCCCTTTCCCACTTCTCTCCTCGCTCTAACCTCGCCCCCATCCCCCGCTCATTTCCTCTCGCACCCGGGCTCGCCAGTCCCTCCTTCCAAGCGCCTCTTCCAGCCCCTGGTCTTCCTCTCAGGCTTGCCCCCCTTCTCCCCAATCTCAGTCCTCTCTCCTCCCTTCACCCTACCCCCTTCCTTCCTCTTCCCCTCCCCCAGCCCCTTGCTCCCCTTGTTCCTCCCCACCCGTTCGCCCCTTAACTCTGTCTCCGCCCACTCTGCGTCGGCCCCTGGGTCGGGGCTGCGCTCCACGTGTGGACGATTGCGCTCCAGCCCCCACTGACAGCCACCGCCCGCCGGCCCGCCCCACGCTCCGCCGAGCCTCAAAACCCCCGCGCCGCGCCCTCGTCCGCCGCATCTTCCCCGGCGTCCAGCCTCCTGCCCTCCCTTTCACCGGCGGCTCGCCCTGGCCCCGTACACCTCAGCTCGGCTCCTCAGCCGCCGCCGGCGCGTCGCTGCCCCGCGGGACTCCAGGCGAGCCGGGAGGAGACCCTCTTCTTCTTTGGGGGGGCGACTTCTGTTTGTTTGTCGGCTTCTTTCTGGTGACTTTTGCAACTTTCTAAGATTTGTTCCCGGAACGCACGGGAATCCGCCGAGGCGCTGCGTGCAGGCCCTTTTTTTTTTCTTTTGAGGTCCGCTTTCTTTGTAACTTTACGCCGCGGCTGCTCGGGTTACTTTTGTAATTTCCCGCCCCCGCCCGCTGGCGGTCCTGGAGTCGCTAGGGGCCGTGGCCCGGGGGATGCAACGTGGACCGCGCGGGGCTGCCGGCCGCACCGCCGCCGCGCCTCGCCGCCCGCTGCTCTAGAGCCCGCGTCCCGCCCGCAGCCAGGGGGCTGGCGCTCGGTCCGGGGCTCCCGCTACTGCAGGGAGCCCAAGCCCCAGGGAGTCTCGGGAGCCGACGGAGGGCTTGTTAGACCCTGACTTTTTTCAGGCCGCGCAGATTTTGTCTCCCAGCACTCTCTTCTCCGCGGACCCTGGTCCGCGCGCTCTCGGCGCCCGCGATGGGGAGACGGCGGCGGCTGTGTCTGCAGCCCTACTTCGTGTGGCTGGGCTGCGTGGCGCTCTGGGCGCAGGGCACGGCTGGCCAGCCCCAACCTCCACCGCCCAAGCCGCCCCGGCCCCAGCCGCCGCCGCAGCAGGTCCGACCCGCGGCTGCGGGCTCTGAAGGCGTGTTCGCGGTGCCTGAGTACCGCGAGGAGGGCGCCGCGGCTGCCAGCCGGGTCCGCAGGCGAGGACAGCAGGACGTGCTCCGAGGGTAGGTGGGCAGTAGGCAGCGGGGGATCCTACGCTTGGCAGCTTTCCATCCCACCCCTCCCTGAACCTGGTTCTGGCGGCTAGAGCCGCGGCCCCCTCCACCAGAATCCCGAGGACTCCCAGGAGCGCCTCCCCGTTTTCCTCCGCAGCTCAGCCGGCAGAAAGCCCTCCCTCGGGGGGTTGGGTCGAAGGCCCCCAGGTGTGGATGGCAGAGCGCAGGCTGTGCCCGCGGTGCGGGAACAGGTTCTCAGTGTCGGGCGGAGGGCGGACTTGAGCCTCCTCCGCGTCGGGGCTGGTGGAGCCTGCCTGCTCCCCACCGTCGGGGGCGCAGCTCCTGAGCCTTTTGTTTGAGAAGAAGTGCGGGGTTTAGGGTTTGCTCTAATTCTCAAACTCGAGCGCTTCACCTTCCAACGCGCCTTCCTTGACACGTCGGGGCCAACGTAACAGTGGATTAAAGAGGGACGGATTTGGGGACGAGGGCAAAGAATTTTGAAAGAGTGTTCCCTTTGTTCTCTGCATCCGGAGCCCAGAGTAGTAGCAAATTATATGTTTCCATGTTTCTTTTTGGCCTTTAAAAAGGCAGTAAGGGAAGGCAGATGAAAGGCACGTTTTAGACGTTTCCAGCCCTCCCCCATTCAGCCAATTTACTTCCATGTCTGTGCCCCAAGTCCCAAGAATATGAAGTGTAGTTTTGGTTTGTTTGTTGTCCCGAAATCTTTCCGCCCAGGATTTTTGCTTGGGAAAACCGCTAATGTGTTACTATACACTTCCCTACGTGTGTGTGACCTCGCTTGTCCATCACAGGCCCAACGTGTGCGGATCCAGGTTCCACTCCTATTGCTGCCCGGGATGGAAGACGCTTCCTGGAGGAAACCAGTGCATTGTCCGTGAGTGCTTGATTGGGGTCCCACCTTGGGCAGCGGGCTTGGCCCCTTGTCAGGGCTGAGCTGTTGGATTCAGTTGTCTGGGACGCAGTTGCTTTTAGAATCCAGTGGCCACAAAGCAATGATAATTAGGATGGGGCCCATTTGAGTGTTAAGGAGGAAGCAGCCGGTTTACATCGAAGTTTAGACTTCGCTTCTAGACTCTGTTGAAGGGCAATAATGATAAAGGTTTCAAAGATACTTGGAAGTTTTATCTTTCTGAGTCTATTAATACAAACTGAAGGGGGAGTACAGCAATTCCCTAGATAACTCAAAACCACTTTTTCCTAAAGGAGTCCAGATAAGACCACAATGTGATTATGTAAATTATCTGGCTTTTGACTGCATGAGGTTTAGGCCTTTTGAAGATCAAGCTTTCTTAGGCCTTTGTACAAAACCACTTTATTATCTCTGGTTTCATCTCAACAGCCACATAACGTAGATATGAAAGGAACTCTCATAGGACTTAGAGTTGACCCAGGTCAACAAAATTTTTAAAAGAACTCTTCCCAAGTGGCTTGACCTTTTTTTTTTTTTTTTGAAGATATTTGAATTTAGGATTTACAGGCTCTACATCTCACAGTGTACTGTAGATTTCCAAAGTGTGAGGCTTAGAGCTTCCAAAGTTCTGCATCTCTGACCTTCAAAGTTTTATTCTTTTATTTAGTTTCCGAATTGTGTACCTAGCTCTCCCAAGTTCTAACTGGAGAAGTCATTAGTTACCAGCCTCATAGTGATGGACTGTGGGATGTCTTATTTCACATGCCTGTGAATTCGTGAGTTGAAGTGTGACTGGCCTGCTCCGTGTATTTATCTAGCAGTCACATTTATCTTGTCAGGAGGAGAGCCAGGTATCATAGACAGCACATTCATTTAGAGCCAGTCTTGCCTTTAGATTGGCCTTCATGTTCTCCAGGGAGAAAATAATTATGCAATTGTGAACAGAGAAAAAGGGCAAGCCACACTAGCCAAGGGATAATAAGGATGTAGTGGCATTTCCGACTCTATATTTATTGGTTTTGTGGGTTTAAGATAGACCCTTCATGTTATTTCATGGCAGTTTTTAAAAAGGAGTGAAGTTTCATGTATTGTGAAGACTTTTGTTTCTTGTAATTTTTTCCACCCTGAAAATACCACAATTTCCAGTAGAGAAGCACAAATGGGAAACAATGACTGTGTTCTTTAAAGTGATTCATGAGTATTTTAAATAAATCCTCTGATGATAAGCCTTTAGTAAAAAAGAAACAAAGGGTATTACATTCTTTTTTCCCCAACACAGAAATCCTCTATGTGAGGCATATATGGAGGGTGTATTTACTCTTTCAGGCCAGTAGGGCATACTTTGCCTGCTTTAAACTTAACATGGTTCCTAGACTCCTACAACAGCTTGTCACTCACCACACACCTGCCATACTAACTGGGATGACTTAGGCACTGCGGAAAGTCTGACTCACTGAATGTAATGAATGTGACTGCCATTATTGAGTTGGAGAGCAGCCGAGGAGAAGGGATCGGTTTATGGTATGTGTTGAAAATCCGTAAAGTCAGATTTTATTGGATTGGTGTGGAATGGGAATTCCAGAGAACAGAGCCTTCCAGAATACTTGAAGTAGAAATACATATATGTGTGTGTATCATTCATATATATATATATACATATATATGTGTGTGTGTGTGTGTGTGTATTGTATATGGCCCTCTAAGTGTCTGCTTTAAATACTTAGTTTTTCAGCAACATTGTGCTCTTTATTTGTTTAGAAGAACAACTTTGGAAGTCTCAGAGCAATGGTGGCTATTATAGCCTGCTTCTCTACTACTTGAAATATTTGGGTACCTATGAAATATATTGGAAGTTACATGCATCATAAGTCTCTTTTAAAAAACTCTTAAAAAACTCAAAATCATAAATTCTGTAGTTATCTTTGTATCACCAAGGAACATATATATATATATATATATATATATTTCTCTTATATATATCAAGCACTTAGAGTTTATCTACAAAAATATTAGCACATTAAAAAAGTAATTCAAATACCCAAGAGTATAAAATAGTGCATAAAATAGAGGAAGACTGTAATGCCCTTTTATTCTCTTGTATGGATCTCACATAAATTTTGAATTTTAATATTTTCTGTTCAATTAAGTAGTACAATTCTTTTTGACACTTAAAATGATAATATGTGGAGATAACCAAACTGAAAGCATTATTAAGTCAAAATCAAGAATTTTCATTCTAGAACTTCCTGGTGATAATAAGTTATTTATTACATTTACTGAATTTTCACCATTTAGCAAAAGACAAAGCTCTGAGGCAACTTACAAAGAGATAAGTAGAATGCAAATCGAATACGAGGACCAAAGACTAATTATTTCATTTATATATCAGCACTCTCTCTTTATAGAAGGATATTAAAAATGATTACCTTCTAGAATTTTAATCTGTTTGGTGTTGACCAGGCTTCATGAAGAGATGAAGATAATAAAAGACAAATGTATTTCTCAGACTATGGGAAACCTAATGCATTTTGATTTGTGTTTCTGTGTTTGTTGTTAGTGTTCTTAGTTGTGGCCTGCAAAGATCATTGAAGTACTTCTGAAATTGCAAATATTTGTTTCCAAAAAAATGGAATTGACTTTCTCACTTTTCATTTTTTTTTAATCTTGTTAGGACTTGAAGCCGTGGGAAAGTTTATTAACTTATTTGTGAAATTTTGCTATGAAGTGCATTTTGATCAGTGGAATAGGAA
This sequence comes from Martes martes, assembly GCF_963455335.1. Taxonomy (NCBI): domain Eukaryota; kingdom Metazoa; phylum Chordata; class Mammalia; order Carnivora; family Mustelidae; genus Martes; species Martes martes. The sequence goes on from NC_137892.1 coordinate 99,259,280, forward strand.
AGGGTTGGCCTGAAATCACAGCATTTGAACCTAAAAAGAGCTCAGAATACTCCACTATAACCCCTTTGTTTTATTTTACCAAGAAGAAAACAAAACCCAGCGAAGCTGTGTGGTCTTTTTCTAAACTTTCACTGGGTCCATAGCATAGCAAGGGTTCAACCTTAGACCTTTTTTATCCTATGTCCTCTTTACTGTGCTGGGAATCCTTTCCCAGCATCAGAGAAACCCTATCCCCCATGTCCTCTTTCCCTCTCCTTTCATTATTTCTGAGTCTCATGGTTTTCATGAAGGTAGGAGGGACAAGTAGTTAGGTGAGGCATCTCATAGTTTGGGATAAGTGTGAGGAGAAAGGGCCTTCACACTCTGTCTTCTCACTGGCTCACAGACATAAAGCTCAGATCTGTGGAAATGACAGGAGCCTGTTTGAGGATGGCCATTCTCCAGCCATGAGACCTTCCTTGGGTTTAGGACCTGGGTAGGGACACTTTGTAGATTACCTATGCCTAGACTAAATGTCAGCCTGCTGGGGGTGAGGGAGCTTTGGAAAAAACAATATTTTAGTGGGCACGTGTCATTGGAGAATTATTGGTGATCTGAAACTGTAGCACGTTCTAAAATTTAGTAGTCAGTTCCATGGCAGGAACCATGTTCTTGCCTAAAATTAGTTTCCTATCTTCACACTATGATCTATGACATTTTCATTTATAAGGAGTGCTAATGGAGATGCTGGTCATATTACGTGGATGTCAAAAGGCAGTTTGGGGAAGAAAAAAAAAATGACTGGGTTAGCTCATTTCCATTTTTTCTTTGTTTGTTTTTAAAGATTTTATTTGAGGGGTGCCTGGCTGGCTCAGTGGGTTAAAGCCTCTGCTTTCAGCTCAGGTCATGAACCCAGGATCCTGGGATGGAGCCCCGCATCAGGCTGTCCGCTCAACAGGGAGCCTGCTTCCTCCTCTCTCGCTCTGCCCGCCTCTCTGCCTACTTGTGATCTCTGTCTGTCAAATAAATAAATAAAATCTTTAAAAAAAATAAAAAATTAAAAAAAGAAAAAAGGTTTTATTTATTTGAGAGCATGAGCAAGTGAAAAAGAATGAGTAGGGGAAGGAGCAGAGGGAGAGGGAGAAGCAGACCACCCGCTGAGCAGGGAACTGTGTTGCAGGGCTCCAGGATCATGACCTAAGCTGAAGGCAGATGCTTAACCAACTGAGCCACTCAGGCACCCTGAGTTAGCTCACTTCTATACAACACACCCTTTACATTATTGGGGGTCTCTGATCTCTTTGAAAATTGTGAGATGCCTGTCTAGCTAAAGAGACATGCACATTTGCATGAATGTTTATAGTTAGTTTGAGAATGTTCCCAGATTCTCCTCTTGTCCTCATGGATCCAGGCGTGGAGCATTAACGCACATAGGCTTTGTACACAAATAAAAAATTCAGTTGTGGGTATAGAGATGAATTTCTCAGCTCTTAAATGAACTGATTCTAAATATGGGAGACTTCCCATTTGAAGGCACTCAGCTAATGATTTTGAGGATCCATGGTATGTGCTGTGTCAGTGAGCCTAACATTCTTTGCTGTGATGACCCTCATACCTTGGAGGTCACAGCTGCAGGAGGCTTTGACTCTCCCTCCATCAAAATGTGGCAGCAGCTTTTCTGACCAGCAGGAATAGGCTAGGTTGTGGTGATAGCATGGGAGAAAAAAGGCTAGAGGAAGGAGAGAGGGATTTATTAAGGAGAACAAAGATTGATGATGGGGCAGGTCAGATACCAGCTGGGAAGGAATGTGCATGGAACCCCTGGGGCTTGGCCAACTGGTTAGGGCCTGGAGTCTCTGCCTCAGTCCATTTTATATTTTTGTGAAGGTCTTGTGAAGGTCTTTTCCAGAGTGGGCTGTGTTTTCTGAGGTTTTGTAGGACCTCTGGGTTTCCTCAATCCTTCTAGCTTCCTTCGACCCAGACTGTCATCTTGTGGTAAATTCTCTGTATAAACGCTCTGCCTTGAGTGGAAAACATGACCTGTACTGATAGAGTTAAAGGACTATGGAACTTGAAATAGTTTAATTTGTTTGCACATTATCATAAGGATATTTGTGAGACTTCATCTCATGTCTACGATGGGTGATTTTGTTGCATATCTGAAATCACATTACATATCCTGAATTTTTTTATCTTAGTTTTTCCAGGTTTATTGTTCTTGACTGTAGCTTTCTTGTTTTGTATACTGTGGTTTATTACCTAATTATTCTTTCACTTTCCTATTGTGCTTTCTACAGCAATTTGTAGAAATAGTTGTGGAGATGGATTTTGTTCCCGTCCTAACATGTGTACTTGTTCCAGTGGCCAAATATCACCAACCTGTGGATCAAAATCAAGTATGTTCTTTAGATGTGATCTTATTTATTGCATTATTCTGAAGCTTGTGAATGAATACCAAATGTCCTTTTCAACAAGGATATATATGTCGATTATTTTCCTTAGCTAGATCTGCTTTAATCTTTGGAGTCAAAATCTTTAGTGGCTTCATTATTGGCACCAACAACTGAAGGGGAGGAGGATAATGATTTTTTATTAAGCAGAATGGTTTAGTTCTGGTCCAGAAGCTATGTGTCTCTGCAGTAAAAGTGCCTGGATTCAGTGGAAAAGAAATTCTTTGTGAATAACTTATGAACTATAACTTACTGGGTTTTTGTTCTGTGCCAGATACTGTTTTATGTTTTTTACTATAGCATTTTATTTAATCTTCACATGAAAACTGTGAGATACTATTACTATCCCATTTTACAGAGAAAGGAGTTTGGCACGTGTGAATTAAGTAACTTGCCCAGGGTAACATAGATTTGAATTCATGTATTCTGATGCCTAAACGTATAGGTTCCAACCCTAGGCTCTGTTTATTGCCTTTGCATAATTCTGAAGTCCATGTCCTATTTCATGGATGAATCAAAGGAGAAAGATAAGAGGATTGGGATGATAACAAATACTGTATACTGACCAGATGCTCTACATATATTAATTCACTTTGCTTTACACGTATTAACTCTCAGCAGTCCTGTGAGATCACAGCAGTGTGAATGAAGTAGGATTGTGTTATTCATGACCCAAATCAGGGTTGTCAGATCTTCAAAACTAATCTTTTAGGCTGTTGTTTAAGATGAGATTATAACAAGGTAGGAGCAGATACTGTTTATTTAATTGCTCAGTAATTACATAAAAATTTAAATCTGCCTCAAGCCAGAGTGACATTGTTTAATTTTTAACATTTATCTCTCTAAATTTTCTCAGAAGAGGTAGTAGAGAATATGTCTGACTCAGAAATTGAAGATTCAAGATTTACATGATCAATGTCGTTGTCTTCTGATGAAACTTCTGTGTAAAAACTTCTAGTTCGATTTTCTTTGAAAATTATGTGTCATTTTGTCAGCCTTTAAAAGTTCGTCTTCAGGGCGCCTGGGTGGCTCAGTGGGTTAAAGCCTCTGCCTTTGACTTGGGTCACGGTCCCAGGGTCCTGGGATTGAGCCCCGTATGGGGCTCTCTGCTCGGCATGGAGCCTGCTTCTCCTCTCTCTGTCTCTGCCTGCCTCGCTGTCTACTTGTGATCTCTATCAAATAAATAAATAAAATCTTTAAAAAAAATTAAAAAAATAAAAGTTCATTTTCACAATTCATCCAGGCTTTCTTGACCACCCAGATTACCAGATTTCCTCTAGTGCTTTCAGGAGCCTTCCTGGTCTGACTACGTGGAATATATTCTGGCCTTTATTTTCATTAATGTTGTCTTAGTTTATTCATATATGCCTTCAGGGAAAAAAAATCCTGGAGAAATTTTACGGGTTCAGCTTCTTAATCCTCTCCCTGGGCAGCTAAACATTGACTGGGCCAAACCTCAGTTTATGGTATATAATTCCATAGGGAATCAGTGAATTTCTATGGCCTTGAGTAGTACTTCCTTTTCATCAGGAATGTTTCTCTCTTTGCCAGTTCTTATCCTACTCCACTCCTTCAGGGCATTTAGCACCATTATTTGCCCTCTTCGTGAAATGTTCTTTTCCCTCCACTTATGCAGTATCTGTGGCCACAGTGTTTTCCTGGTTATTATATTTTAGTCTCTGGTCTGCATCCTCTTCATTAGACTTTGGCATTTTCAACAGTATGGCCTCCCTGGATGAATTTATTTACATAGATGCCTTCAACTACTACCAGTATGTTGCTAACTCATAGTAATTATCTCCAGAATAGATCCCTCCAATGAGCCTCCTATTCACAGGTTCCATTTCCTATTCCACATCTCCACTTGAATGCACAGTAAATATCTGAAACTTGGTAGCAGGACATTTGATTTATTGTTGCCCACAGTCTATTTCTTCCAGTTTCTCTTGCTTCAGCAAATGCCACTTCTCCTCCACCCAGTGCCTAAGCGACTGTTTCTCTTTACTTTCTTCCTCCTTTTCTCAGTGTCAACTCTTTTAACCAGACCTGGGGGTTCTGTTGGAAGACATATTTTAAGTGCTTCTCCTTTACATCACCACTGATAGCCTGTTAAGTTCCCCTCATCTCTTACCTGGACTGTTGGAATAACCTCCCAGTGGCTTCTCTGGCTTCCACCCTTAATCTCTTCAGATCTGTTCTCTGCAGAGCTGCTAGAGGAATTCTTTAAAAATACATTGCATCACTTTACTCTCTTAAATCCTTTCAATGACTTCTTTTGCATTTGGGATATAATGCCAACCTTTCCATGGCCTGGGAGACCTTGCATTATCTGGCTACCTCTGGATGCCTCTCTAAGACCTTTTCTTCCCAGCCTGACTCTTTATAACCCTGTGACTATAAGTTTTTCAAATAAAGGAAACTCTCCACCATCCAAGGGATTTGCTGGTTCCTCTCCCCATGAACTTCCTCTCTGGTACTTCTCATGCCTGGCTCATTCTCTTCTTTCAAACTCTTCCTAAGTGTCATGTGAGAATGGTCTTGTCTCCCTCCTATCTAGATTTCTCCTTGGCTCCTGGCTATTTTCCTTTACAACACAGTTTCCTTTGGAGAACTTGTCACAATCTCTAATAACATTGTAGTGTTTGTTTACTTGTGTTTTGTCTGCCTCTCTGTGGGAATGTTAGCTCCATGAGGGTGAGTACTACGTCTGTCCTTACAGGAGACACTCAGCCCCCGCATCCTGAATGGTTACACAAATCCTCCCACCTCCTAGGAACTGTGCTACCAGTCACCATATACTGATTTCTTTTAACACTGAAAATGTAATCTATTTTAAATGCCTAACAAATAATGTTGTAACAAACACGCTGTATGTGTGCGCTTACACAAATAAGTATATTATGGGTCATAACATTTCTGTAAAATACATTTGTCATTGAATTGGATATTTGGTTTTATAACTCACAGATGCTAAAATTTCAGTGATTGATATTTTTATATATTTTTGTTGTTGTTCATTGCAGTTCAGCAGTGCAATGTCAGGTGCATGAATGGAGGAACTTGTGCGGATGACCATTGCCAGTGCCAGAAGGGATATATTGGAACTTACTGTGGACAACGTAAGGAACATTGGAATAGACTTCATTAATTAGAAATTATTTGATTTCTCCTGATAGATGTGAAGTGGGTATTTCATACTAAGTCAAAATTGAAGGACCTATAAAGCTGATAATGATAAAAAAAAAAGCTATGTAGTAAGCCATACCTTACAGCTAATTTCTAATTTTTATCCTAGATTTTTTTTTCTCTTTTAAGATTCTTCTGTTTTAGAGTGTTGATGTTGAATACCACTAGTACTTCCTCAGATTTGACCCATATCACAAGTTAATATTTACTTACTTTTTTACAAATCTTGCTTCGTAAAACATGAATACTTTCCTGAAGACATGGTAAAGAGTGTTGTGATTTCACTCTCTTTAGGATATCCAAAATTAACTCTAGGAGAGCCGATCTTAAAAATTGTCATTAGCTCATATATATTTAATTATGTAATGAAATAATGCAGGGCTCTAAAATGATTTTTAAAAAATGATAGTTCGTTTTGAAAGAGGGAGCTTTAATCCAATTAAGGTCTTCTCTTCACTTATTGGAGCATATTCTGTACTAATTAAGAAATAACGTTTTAACAAAGATGTGGGGATGGTCACTCTTGGATTATGACATATCACTGGAGAACATGGGTGGTTTGTGTTTCCTAGATCGTGGGACTCTTGAATCCCCATATTTTCAGTCATGACATTGAAGAACGTTGAATCATATATAATAATAAAGTCCCTTCTCATTTCATTTGGATTTTATCAGACAGGGTCTAGATTCACTGCTAATCTTCAAAGTCTCCCTAAGAATTTCTCTTCAACATTTTTAACATAGGAAGACCAAGTAGTAGGTATGCAAGAATATCTACCTTGTTTTAAGCTAATCATATTTTTGTTGGAATTTTGAAAACTTAAAAAAATTGTTTTCAGTATGCATAAAGCATAAAATTAACTATTTTATCCATTTTTATATGCACAGTTGAGTGGCAAACCACCATTCTACTTTCTCTATATGACTACTCTAATTACCTCATAAACATGAAATCATACAGTATATGTCCTTTTATGATGAGTTTAGTTTACTTAGCATAATGTGTTCATGGCTTATCCTTGTTAGAGCATATATTAGAATTTCCTTCCTTTTAAAGCTGAATAATACTCCATTTTGTGTACATATGGTATTTTTTTTTTTTATCTGTTTGTCCACAAATGGACCCTCGAGGTGCTGCCACCTTTTGGCTCTTGTCAATATGGATGCACAACCATCCCATTTCAGTCCCTGCTTTCATTTCTTTTGTGTACCATACCCACCCAGAAGGAGAATTGGTGGATCACGTGCTAATTCTGTTTTTAATTTTAAGAGCTGCCTTACCATTTTCCTTAGTGGCTATACCATTTTACATTCCCACCAGCAGTGTACAGGGGTTCTAAGTTCTCCACATTCTCACTAAAGCTTTTCTGTTTTGTGTTTTGGTTTTTGTGTGTGTATGTGTGAGTGAGATAGCCATCCTGATAGATATGAAGTGGTATCTTATTGTGGTCATTGTTCTTAGTAAGATTGCCTTCCTGTTAGCGTAATACAGCTTTCCATTTATTAGTGCTATGAAGTTTTCTTTTTAAATGATGTAAAATAAGTAGGTGACTTAATTTAAAGAAAACTACTTTGTTCAGGTCAGGAGTCAGCCATCTCTTTCTGTAAAGGCCAGAATATAGTTTAGACTTTGTGGTCCCTGTCACGACTCCTCAGCTCTTCTATTACAATGCAAAAGTGACCATAAACCATATGTAAATGAAAGAACTTGGCTGTGTTTCAGCAGGACTTTATTTTTGGGCACTGAAATTTTAATTTTATACCATTTCCATGTGTCACAAAAATATTACTCTTCTCTTGATTTTCCAACCATAAAAAATGTGAAAAGTGTTCCTAACTCACAGCAATACAAAAACAGGTGGTGGGCCAGATCTGACCTGTGGACCATAGTTTACAGAACCCCTTGTGTAGGTAACTTTCAGGTATGGCTATAGCTGTTGAGGTAATCTGAGAATGACCAGTGTAGGAAGCTGAGCATTAAGGAATTTGAGAGAATACATTGCATTGAGGCCAGTTTTCTTGCAGGAATAGGAGATGCCAATGTAATAACTTCTTTGGGCTAGGGTTGGCCAGGAAAAAGCTGGACAGCAGTGTAACAGAAGTCATAGCAAACTTTCTTTTTTCATGGATGATTTTTTTTTCTATATTTTATTCCACTATATAGGTATTTTCCAAATTTTATACAATGGACTCCAGTTTACAACCACTAAGAAAAAACCTATTGTAAACACAACATTTTTAAGGAAGCAGATTTTTACACCTTTTTTTATACCTAAACAGAAGTGTTAGGAGATCTGATTGTATTTCTCTTTTATAGAGCTCAGTAGCAATCAATGAGACACGATTATCTTTCCTGAAACTCAACCTTTTGTTGTGTAGGGGGAGAAAATTCGTAATTACTTTAAAATTACAGGGGGAAGAGCCTTGCCTCAACTGATCTTTCAGAGTATTAGCTCAAATCTATCATGAAACCAGCCACTTTCAGCCTGAATTCAGCTGCTGTATCTGTCTGGGGCATTTCTGTGTATGTGTGTATTTTTCTAGAGATTATGCAGAAAGCTGGTGTGTCCCTCCTCTGCTCTTTGCACAGAAATGGAAAGTAAAGGGATGGAAAGTAGTTTCCCTTCTTGGAGGAGATGCTTTTATGTTCTTCTGTCCTGTGCCAAACCATACCACTGCCCCCACACTTTTCAGTCAGGGGAAAGGGGAAAAAAGCCCTGGGTCATAAGAGCTGCATATTTGAAAATTTGTTCACTGAATATCTCACGAGAAAAAACTCTGATTGCCCAACATTTACTGAGGGTTAATAGAACATATGGTGCAAGCAAATTATGTAACCAGCAAAATTTTTCACAGCAAGTACAAAGATGCAGGGTATGACACTTCGTACACATCAACTCAAAACCAGGTGTAAGGAAGACACTTGCTGAACTGTGCGACACAGAGAGAGCATTATAGCACTGAGAGTAAGGAAGCAGGTGTAACAATTCTCAGCTTGTGAATCTAGAAAAGTCCTGGAAAAACGTATGCTAAAATGAGGATTATAAAAACATTTAAACTGCTTAGCTACCTTCCCAGAAATGTGGAAAGCATTCCTTAGAAAGTGCTCTTTCATTCAGCTTGTTCACTGAGTTTCTCCTGTGAGCCCCACGCTGTGCAAGGTGTTGGGAGTGAATCAGTGAGCAAACAAGATGACCTAAAGGTCTCATTTTAGGTCAGTGGACAAAGTGTTTAAAACAGAAAAGCAGATTCACAGCACCTATAGTGGGAACAGACTTTTTTCTTCCACCTGTTTTGTAGATACTAAGAAAATCCATGTGCCTAAGGAGAGGAAAGGAGGTAAGGTGGGAGGTGAGTTCAGAGTTAGTGCTGGATGGCCTTAACCCACCAAGGAAAGAAAGTGGGACTCTAAATTTTATGGGGAGCCATTGAGTTAGTTTGAGCAGTGGAGTAATATGATCTGATTAACATAAAAAACTTAATCACTCTGGCTGCTACTGAATTGTAGGATGGGTGACGAGAACATGAGAGGTGAGTTATCAGCGCCTGCAGTCATCAGGTGCATGGTGCTGGCATAATGAGCGTGGGGCAAGTGCTTGTCTTGGACTTGTATTCAGAGGTAGAGTCTGTGGAAGGACGTGTGCTGGTGGAGTGGGTGTACTGGGGGAGTGGGGGTACTGGGGGAGAAAAACAAAAACAAAGATCCATGATGACAACTGGAGAATTTGGATGGAGCCCCAGAGGGAATGGTTGTGCCATTTTCTGAAATGAGAAGACTGAGCTAGGAGTGGGTTAGGCAGAGCTGCAAACACGGGATGGCAAGAGTTTTGTTTTGGGCTTGGTAATTTAAACAGTCTATTAGACCTCCAATTGGAAAGATGGATCAGCTAAGATCTTTGGAGAGCTGACGGAGACAGGAGCTTGGGAGCATGTAGACTGAATTTCTATATAGATAACGGGTTAATTATAGGGCCGGGTGAAGATCACTGGGAAGCTGGTGTGCAGAGTATGTAGCATGTGGTTTTCGCCATTGATTTGCTTTATCCCACACCAGGTGTAAGGATTTCTTTCTTCCTGGGTGGTCAGCCTTCTTTCCATGGTGGAAATTTAGGCATATTCATATTTCTTTCCAACTCTGGTTGGAATGTAAATTTCCATTTCTGTTCTGTTTTAAAGAAAACTACTTCATAAAATAACTTTGATCATAACTCACTCTTAAGATGCAAAATTACCTCTTTTATTTATTTTTTACTCTACTTTTGTATGCATTGTCCATTTTTGCTGTTGTTGTTCTTCAGTATAACCTTTGGGTGATAAAGAGAAGTCTTATTTTCATACAAATACTCTGTAGAATAAAAGAGAAGGAGAATTAAAGTTTGTAGAACACTTTAAATGTGCAGACACTGTGCACTTTGTTTTATACATTATTTTATTCAGTCCTCAAGCCCTTCTCAGGTAGGATCTATTAACTCAATTTTCAGCAGGGGAGCAGAGAATCAGAAAGTTGACGTGATCAGGATGTGTGGAAACAACAGAACTCATCCCTTCACTGCGACTTTCTCCCTTGCAAAATAGTGGGAAAAGAGGGGGAAGACTTTCATGTATTCCAGGATTTTTGTTTTTTGGTATCTGCGGTGGATCAAATTCTACAGTAGATGATTGGGATGCAAAGGCAAGCAAACTCTCGTTTGAGTTTGAGACCTCACTTTCTAGTTTCTAGTTTGAGACCTCACTCTCAGACAAGAAGTAGAAATATAAGCAAATGGCTCTGTCAGTGGGTCTCAGCCTTTTTGTTCATGGGAGCTCTTTACATTTTTTTTTTTTAATTATTGAGGATCCCAAAGATCTTTTGTTTAAATGGGGGTATGTCTGCTGATACTTATCATATTAAAAACTAAAATAGAGAATTTTAAAAAAAATTTATTTAAAATGATAAAATCATGTATGTTTACATAACTTTTTATGAACATTAACTATATTTTCTACAAAAAAAAAAAGTAATGAGTAGAGAGACATTGTCCTTCTAACATAGACGGATTAGATTAGGTTTCATTTATACTGGACAGGCTCCTCAGGAGAAACTCAAGGATTAAGTAGTCTTCTTCTCCTACCTGGGAGTTAGAAGTCTGTTTTGGGAAGCCCTGAGAGAAGCACTTTTTCCACCTAGTCCAGGGATGCATCCTGAATGTCAATCATGAATGCTTTTTCCCAATCATGTGTTAAAGGCTAGCATGGGTCTCATGAGAGAGCACATCAGGGAAAGTGATTTCCATTTATGTTTTTTACAGCTTGATGATATTTAAAGTACATTTCTCACATCATAATTAATTACATTAGATAAAGGCTACCTCTTTGCAATGTGTTTTTAGCATTTGAAATGTTCAAGTGCTGTCCATTGTTTCTATGAAGTTCCATGCCACTGAGACTTCTCTGACAGGTTTTTGTTTTCTTCCACATTCCTGTCCACCCCCATCTTTCTCACGCTTCTCATGTCCTTTATTTCCTTTCCTTTATCCTCTGTATTTGTTCATTCTGTTTATTGCCCGGCCCATATTTCAGGACAGAGATGATTTGCAAGTGCTGCGTAGGCACTAGTGAAGAAACAGAAAGGTGTGGTTCTTCCAAAGATGCACTTGTGTGAATGTACATAGAATCCTTCTTGCCTTTGAGCAAAGCCTGATACAAAGAATTTTAAAGCCATTAGCACAGTGATGCTTTAAGATAAAGAAGTCTTTTGTTTCAAAGTATGTTTTCATTTCATACTGTTAGCAGAACAGAAACCACTTGGATGCTTTCTAGATGAAAATAAGTATTCTAGCTCAGTATTCGTGGTATGGAGATAGCAACACTATTGCATTTTTAGATACCTGATTATTTACTGAGCTTCCTTTTTTTGATATGTACCTCATTTGAAGTGCGCACAGTTGTCCTTTGCCCCCTCACTTGGCTTTAATGTTTGAAGCTCTGTTTTTTGGGCACAATTCATAGAATATAATCCTTTATCTGTGAGGATGGTTTTTATGTTTGACAAGGTGGGTGGATTAATAGACAAGCTCTTAGTACCAGTATTTTTTCTCAGAGAAGGCATGATTCTTGGATTCCAGTGCTGTCAGGAGAGTTTTCAGGAATAGTGGTTTTTCAGGGAATTTGCGGAACGGTCTTTATAGAGTGGTTTTCTCTTTGTGGTCCAGGCTGCTGAGGGTGGTGCAGTAGGGGAGAGGAGCCGCTCAGGGTCAGTTCAGGCTCTCTGTATCTCTGGGGCCCACAGAGCCTGAACTGAATCCTGGTCTCCCTGGTGACAAGTGGAAAGGAGTGAAGGAGTGTATGTTGCCTGTGTTCGTCTTAAAAATTTGGGATTTGGGGTTAATTTTTTAATAAAAATATTTATCATATTGACACACTGAGGTTTTTCCTTCTTTCCTTTTATATCCTGTACGTACTCTATACACATTAGTTATCTCTTGGTGTTTCATTGATGAATTGAAGGTATACACTCCCCACAATGTTCATGTTAGATTTTTCTTTTCTTTTACCCACCCAGTCTTTTTTCTTGCAGGGTGGGGCTTTTTTTCTTTTCTGATTTTTCCTTCTCTTTGTTGCCATATCCTCGTTATTTTTCCATATCGCATCCCTCCCTTTTTTCCTCTCTGCTGCCTATTGTGTGTCCCCTTTTTCCTACATTTCCCCATATTTTATTTTCTTACCTATGAAGATTGATTATGGAGGTAATTGAAGTAAGATAACGAATTGGTTAGTTACATTCTGACAGTGTGAGCATTTGAGCCAGCCATCCTTGTGATTCTGTTTAAAAGAAAGAAAAAAAAAAAACTTTGCCAGATGTGTGTGTCTGGTTTTCTTTCAATATACATTACGTGTATTTATTTAAATGTGCATGCAAATTGTAACTTGTGTTTGAGAGAAAAGATCCATTATGGGCTGCCTCTATGCTGCATGGTACAGATGACCTTTGAACAACACAGGGCTTAGGGGTGCCAGTCCTCCACACAGTTGAATATCTGTGTATAACTTTTAAATCCCCAGAAATCTAGCTACTAATAGTTGTTTGGCAGCTTTACTGATAACATAAACAGTGGATTAAAGTATTTTTTAAGTTATACATGCCATATACTGTATTCTTAAAGTAAGCAAGAGAAAAGAAAATGTGATTAAGAAAATCCTAAGAAAGAGAAAATAGACTTACAGCACTGTACCGTGTTTATCGAAAAGAATCTGCTTTTGAGTGGACCAGCACAGTTCAAACCTGTGATGTTCAGTGGTCACCTGTACCTGGAGATTGACCATATAATGAGCTTCTTGCTGTGTTTGTGTGCAGCTGTCTGCGAAAATGGGTGTCAGAATGGTGGACGTTGTATTGGACCTAACCGCTGTGCTTGTGTTTATGGATTCACTGGTCCACAGTGCGAAAGAGGTAAGAAGAGAGAAATGAGACCCTCCTTTTGGAGAAGTCTCTTTTGTTTTAAACCAAGCCATTGTAAAATTGTAATTATACAGTTACAATTTGTAAACAAAAAGTTGTATAATTTTTGGTTATCCAAAGAAAATTCTTCTGATGAAATTATATTTTTATTCATCTCTGATGATATCTATAACTTGAATGGTAAGATTATGAGACATAACTAACAACAACGGGAGAATGTCCGTTTTCTGCCCCAGAGTGAGCTCAGTTCAGGAAGCCTGTGGAATTTCTGTTGGCAGGAGAAAAGGAGTGGAGGAGTGGATGCTAAGTAGGCATCCAGCATTGTCTACCCATGTAGACAAGCCAATATGAAACCAATTTACCATAATACAAATAGTACTTAAACTCATGATTGGTAGACTGGTGGAAATCTCCAGTGTCGATGTGCTAAATGATCTATTAATGGTGTCCTGGAGTTAAGTGGGTGCCAGTGGCCTATTAAAGATGTTTAATCTGGGGCGCCTGGGTGGCTCAGTGGGTTAAAGCCTTTGCCTTCGGATCGGGTCATGATCCCGGGGTCCTGGGATTGAGCCCCGCATTGGGCTCTCTCCTCAGCAGGGAGCCTTCTTCCTCTTCTCTCTGTGCCTGCCTCTCTGCCTACCTGTGATCTCTCTCTGTCAAATAAATAAATAAAATCTTTAAAAAAAAAATAAAGATGTTTAATCTTACAAAATGTGAGAAATAACTATTTAACATTAAACCATATGAGTGAAAATAATGTTAAACTAGAAGCAGTATTACATAAGACTCCTAAGGACATACATCTTCAATTTATTTTCCCAGGGCTTTTCATAGCATCTAAATTTGTACAGTGCATTCTTTGTTGTGAAACGTGAGAGTGTATGAAGCTATGCCATTGAAATATTATAGATAAGTAGTGGTGATGGTTTATATATGTATAGAGGTTTTAAACTGCAAAGAAGTCTTGTATTTAAAAAATTGTACTCATCACCCTGACAAAAACTTCATCTTAGTATTTGGGTTAAATCTTGAGAAGAAATAGAGAAATTGGAATTCTTGTTAAAGTTTGAAAAGAAAAATGTATGAAACCTTTTAACATACACTGGTATGTATATATACCTCATGATATTTATATTATTCCTAAGGTAATTGAGATTTCTTGGGACTGAAATACATTCCACAAATGACAGAGTTTATGGTTATACTTAGGGCAAATTTAAATGCCCTTACCAGATGCTTTTATTTTGGGAAGAAACATTAATTATGAAATGTTAGCATGAAAAGGTAAGTTGTTGAGAATGGAATAACACAGATTGCCTACATAATGTTAAGTTTATTTAAATACTACAGAATGAAAAATATTTCAATTTAAAATTTCAAACATAATTTTAATTGGTGGAGACGACGTTCATTTTTCTGGAAGTCACGTAACCTTCCAGAAAGGTTCTCTCGTTCTGAAGCAGATTTCAAAGTCAATTCCTAATTGGCAAAGGAATTGGGCAGTTTTAAGTCAGAGGTTTCCAGGCATTACATCATCATTCTTCAACAGTTATCCATTCATTAGATTTGTTAGTTCTTACTACATTTATGGGAATCTAATAAAGACGTACATATATCTTACATGTACAGTAGCATGTTTTCAGAAGAAATTATAAAATTGATTAGTTAATGAATTGGACTGAAGGATATTTTTAAAACATGTGTTTGCTTCTAAAAATCTTTTTAATTATTAACCTTCAGATGAAAGCTCTAAAACTTTTTTTCTTCCAAAGTTAATAATTTTCACTCTTGAGTTGCACATATGAACTTAAATGTTTATAGAAGATATTTTCAGTGGAATATTTTAGAATGTAATAACTAATCCCTGTAAAAAGTAGAGTTGATAATTTTTCTTAAACATTGTCTACTCACATATACAAGGAATAGTTCATTTATATTAAGTGTAATGAATATGAATAGGCTCACATGCCCTGTTAACATTTAAAGTTCCTATTGTGTTTTTCAGTTACAGAGTTTCAAAATATATGTTCTTTGTTCTCTTAAAAAAAAGATTTTTGTGAAATGGGCGTTGTTTTTCCTCCATAATGTAGGACACATATAGTTTTCCTTTAAATTAGCCTCTGGGGATCAGTTGTACGATAAAATATGGCTGCTCTTCCAGCTATCTAGGCTCCTGGCAGACTGGTTTCCGGACTGGAGACAGAGACTGAGTGGTAAATGAGTGGCTGGCATGATTATGGTATTTAACTTGAATCTTGGTGCTGGGTTAGCTGAACCTCTTTGGAGTTCTCTTCTCACTCATGCTGATATGTACAGTGACCTTTTATACTTAGCATTAAAGAAAGAGTTCTTATGGCCACTGCTGATTATAGAAGGCAGACAACTCTGCCGTGTCCAAGGCACATGTAAAGACTCAGTCTTTTGGCTTCTCTTTCCAAATACATGGCATTTAAAAAAAAAAAAAGATAAATAGTGTGCTTAATATATATCTGAGAATACAGAGAAATGGAATTAACATTGTATATCAAGACCTGGTGCTTTTTTCCTCAAACACTTAAAATGTACCTTATTATTTATCAGTAGAAATTTGGTGGAGGTGGGGTGGGCAGGCAAGAAATGAATTTACCTAAGGAATTTCTGGACAAAATGTAGTGATTACTTGATCACAAATATAGCCAGCCAAAAGTCCTTATTTCAGTTTCTTTGACTTAAATGATTGTTGAAATCTTGAATTTTCCTTAAGGCTTATATAAGGACCATCTGTTAAAAATATATCCTAGACTCTTTTAAATTATCCAAAATATATTACTACATACTGTTTTTATCACGTAAACAGGACTTTCTTTAAAAATGCATAAATTTGGTGAAATTTCAAATATCCTTATATTTAGGGACATTTCCTTAAAAATGTACATTTTTCAGTAAATGGTACCTTAAAAAGGAGCATTGGAGATTAACTTTTTAATCTATTGACATTTTTAAGAAAAATTCCATTTGTCAGTCTGAAGCTACTTTATAAAAGGTGAGATCAAATGTTAAAAGTCTATGAAATACAAACTTTAAAGTCTTTGTGTAATATGAATCAGGGATGGATTTCTCTTCAGGGTAAGTTTCATAAAATCATCCAGTTGAAGAACCTCATGCATGATCTCATTGTCTAAAAGCCTTTTGGAGGAGTCACTCAGCCTCTGCTTGAATATCTCCAGTCACAGGGTTCTCACTCACTCATCCCATTGTAAAGCAGGGTTTTGTGGTCAGAACTGTGGTTTTTCAAATGCTGTGTTATGGTTCTGCCTAAGCTAGACCTTTAGGAGATGGATACCCCATCCCTTATTGTCCGCTTGAGTGGGTATGATGATGGTGGCTCTCTGAAAGGAGCCACTCATAGTCTTACCCTTCAGTTTTGCATATTGGTAACTTAAAGTCGAATTATAAGTTCTTGAGTTATTCTGTGTATTTGTGTTCATCCATCCACATTTCAGGAAGTAAAGTAACTGGGACAGCTATTCAGCCTACTCAAACCATATCTAGATTCTCCAAAAATAAGAGGGGAAGCAGGTGAACTAGGGTTTTCCTGAATTCTGGGAATTAGGTAGACCAGACCTAAGTGCGTTCAGAAATAATTGATGCATGTTTTAATTAACTAATTTCATGGTCTTGGAATTTATTATAAAGTACACATGGTGAGTTTGTTCAGCCTATGAAGTAACAGCAAATTAGTGTGACCAGGAATACAGGCGAGCATGGTGGGAGAATAAGTGGGTATATTATGCAGGATTCTATCTACTATGGATTTGATGCTTCCAAGAAATGTATAAGCAGTACTTTCAGAAAAAAATTCCTTCCACTGTAATATTCTTATCTAAAAGAGACATGTTTATTATGAAATAATTTCAAAAATATGATAAACAAAAACATGTAATTCCTAATTCTTCCAGTCAGAATTAATTATTTTACAAAATTTAGGGGGATATGCTTTGCATACTTTTTTCCCACTCTACTTATATTACTTACAAAGGTTAGGATCTTTCCATTCTTACTGGAATCCACCCTTTTGTAACGTGAAATCTGCTTGTATCCTGCTCCTCATTTGTGTTATGAAATACATTACATTATAGATTGAAATAGTTGTGCTGCATATTGTAACAATGAGGGCCAGGCATCTACATTCTCTACAATCATGCCATATTTGTAAAGTTATTTTCTTGGTGTCCCAGATGAAGGAACTTTGCCCAGGTAAAGCTTATGGTAGCACTGGGAAGCTTGTAAGGATGAAAAAAAGGATATCAGACAATCTAATTTAAGATCTTAAACTCAATTACTGTGGTAGCTGCCTGCATGCCATAATTATATTTCTCTATTAATTGACACTTAGGGTCATTTCCAGATTTTCTTTTTGCTTTGTTGGCCTATTTGTGTTTTAACAATGCTGTGATAAGAATTTGTGTAGATAAATCTATGACCTCAATTTTATTCTTAGAAATAGAAATGCATAGAAATGCAACTGCTGAGTTGTTGAGTATGTGAAAATTTAAAGCTTTTGATATATTCCATTCATTTCCCTCTAAAAAGGCTTTTATGTTTTATTCCTTTGGTATTATGTGTAGAAAGTCTTTTAGCATTCCCAGATCTTAAAAATATCTATAGTTTTTCCCCTAGAGCTTTGGAGATTTTATTTCTTTTTGCTTTTCTAACCATAAGTTAGAATATATAGGAGGGTAATTTTTATTTTTAAATGAAATAAATGTATTTATTAATATTTTCATGTATCTTCTGAGTGTTTATTAAGTGTTAGGCTAGGTAGTTGGAGCTCAGGCTGCAAAGACAATGTAAACTCTGTTAATGAGAAGCAAACTTAAGAACAGCAGTGGCCATCTACTTAAACATTAAAAAGGAATACAATTTGTAAATAGTAGGAGTAGGGACAACTTTATGTGAGAGCTCAGGAATACTTCCTGGTTAAGTGAGAATTAGAAATGTCTTCAGGCAGTTAATCTGAATGGAAGCAATATGACTCATTATAATGAGAAAAAAACATTTTAGACTAACTCCTGTATTGTTATTAGAAGATACATCATGATTGACTTTTATGCTAAATAACTTTAAACTCCATACTTAAGTATCAGGACAATCACTGAGCTGAACTTGTTTTATAGTAATAAAATGTCTGCCTTTCTCTTGCACTCTGTTGATTTAGTGAAAAAGAAATTAAAAGGAAGAGAGAGACTGTTACCAACCACAGATGTCAAACTCATGCGCGCCCACACGCACGCACACACACATACACATATTTCTGCACTTGTGAGACTGTTAAGAACATTTTATAACCTCACACTCTCTAAGCTAAACTTAACCTTAAATGGGCATCAGAGAAATGCCAAAAGATCTGTGGGAACTTTGCTTTTTGGCACTAGCTCAGATGACATCCTTATCTTGAATGCCATTAAGCACACAAGGGAAGGAAAATGAGAGCAAAAAAGCAGACAGTGGGAAGTAGAAGGGAAGGGTGGGAAGAAAGAAAGGAAGGATGAGAGAAAAGGAAGGTGTAATGCTGAGGCTAGGAGTGAAGATGCTTGGTTCTAGAAGGGAAAGGTCTACATTTGAAAGATAATCATTGATTGATTTGATCTGGGAGAAGCCAGAGCTCCCGCTTCTCAATCTTTGCTTTAAACCTCGCTGTTGAGATGTGTGCAGTGAGATCAGATGTGTTGGCAGCCTCTTAGACCTCGATGCTTTACCTTTGAAACTCCTTTGAATCTCCTTTGAATTAAAGCAGTGAGCATTTCATTTTTTCCAGCTCAAATGCCCCTTATTTATAGATTTCTTTGCTTTTGGTTTTTCTACCTAGAGGCAGGGAAGCCTGCAAGAGAAAATTTTAAATATTAGAATATTTTATGTGTGTAGTTCCATAAATATTTTCCTCTTTTCCTATTTAACATCAGGTTGGAAGACATTAGTGATTAATTTGTGTGAACCCTGGGTAGAGCTAACGTATATGCATACACATGAATTAAATAAAAAGAAATGTTATATAGGATTCAGCAAAAAATAATAAATTGTTCATGTGTACTCTGTACATTTGACCTTTGAGCAACATAGGTTTGCACTCTGCAGCTCCCCTTATATGTGGATTTTTTTCAGTAAATGTACTACGGTACATTAACTGAATTTTCCTTATGATTTTTAATAGCACTTTATTTTCTCTTAGCTTACTTCATTATAAAAATCTAGTATATAATACACATAAAATACGTGTTAATCAACTGTTTATATTATTGGCAAAGCTTCTGGTCAAACAGACTACTAATGGTTAAGTTTGGGGAGTCAAAAGTGATATATGGATTTTCAACTGCATGGAGGTCAGTGTCCCTAACTCCTGTGTTGTTCAAGGATCAACTGTATTCCAAAAAATCCCAAATACTATAAATTCCCAAATAGCATCTGTATTCAAGGGTTTTAGATAAAAGAACTGTGGACCTGCAAGTGCTTCATGGAATTGTTGGGAAGATTCAAAGCAGCAATGTGTTCAGCTCCTGATATATAACAGGCAGAGTGCCTGGCTCATGGTAGGTGTCCACTAAGTAATATTTGTTGTGCTCTAAGTACACAGGGTGTAGTTAGAATCAGAGCTGAAATCTGCCATGTTTTAAGTACACAGCATGTAGTCAGAGTCAGAACTGAATATTAAGACCTATATGACCTTGGAAAAGTGATTACCCTCTCTGATCCTTGTTTCTGCATATAAAATGCATGTCTTTCATGTGACCCTTATTTTTGTGCCTTAAATGAAACCGTATAATACCTGGCATCCAATAAGTGGTAGCCATTGATTTTAATCTCTTTTAACTGGACTCCCTATTTATTAAAAAAAAAAAAAGGTAAATATTTTGGCTGGCTGTTCAAAATGGAAAATTCAAAAATGGAATTTCTAATGGGGAGTAAAAGGATTTTGTTAATTACTTAAGTCATATCAATAAAGTTTCATGCTGTCCTTATTGGGAATACATACCATATTTTAAGGGAGGCTCACCTTCCTGATATGAGAATTAAATGAGAGATACAGTGCCCAGCCAGGGTCTGGTACAGAGAAAGTACTCAGTGAATGATAAGCTATAATGGTGGAGAATGAAAGCAAGAGATGATAGGATTTCTTGTATGAAAATTGTCTTGATGAAGGAGAAAGATAATTCCCAGATTACTGAGACTGTATCAGATCAAGGTTTACCAGTTGTGAACAATGTTAAGTTTCACTGTTCAACCTCTGTAGGTTTTTCTGTGATAGTGTACAACAATAAAATGAAAGATGTATGTATCATTATCATTACTTCGCATGTTATGTGGTTGAACTTTTTAGGCCCTGCTTATGTTGTTTTGATGTATTTGTGCTGTAAATACCAGTGTTACGGCCAGTACTTACTATTTCACTGGTCTCTTTGATCTTTGTCTCTGACTTCACTGTACACAAGGTCTATTTCTGATCATTTTGCAGTAGAACTGATACATGTATAGGGATTATTTTGCTCAAGATACTTGTAATCAATAGTCTTGTATATGGCTCAATCTAATAGAAGGAGATGGGGAGGGTCTTTAAATAGGCTAGAGAAGTTCCTTTGTGAAGCTTTCCTTGACTACCACACATCCCCTGCCTCAGTTTATTTTTCAGGCAAAAATTAGGCATGCACTCCTTTTATCTACCTTTATCTACCATTCCTCTAGAATAGCTCTCTTCATCACTGTGTTGTGACTGTTGCTTACCCAGTGAACTTGTTGAGAGCAGAGATTTTTATCTGAAGTTGCCTTTGTGTTCCTTCTTCACACACTGCAGTATATGTAAGGCACACCAGTTACATGACTGGATAAGCATTGGTGTTCCCAGTAAAAGAAATAGGTTGAAAAAAAACTATAGGCACAGTAGAGACCTTTGAACATTCATGGAGGCTTATTTATCATGGAGACTCTAAGACACACCTAGTGAAACAGAAGCATAGAAGGTGAGGCTGGTCAAATAGACGTGAACCTTCATATATGAAGTCTGGAGTGCCAGAGTCAAGAGGCTGTCCTTTATTCAGCCAGCACTGGATAGAGAGATTATGAAGTACTTCTGTACTTGAAAGTAGTTCTCTGGAAAGGTTACTCTGGAGTGGCAAACAAAAAGGAATGGAGGGTGGAGAAACAGACAGATACACTATTCTGAACTCATTGCTTGTCAGGTGGATCACAGCAATGGATATAATATGTTTTTGTGTTTTTATTGAGACTGGATTTATAGATGTGTAAAATTAGATTGCTAGTATTAATTTGGAAAGGAAGATGTAATATTGAAGGAAAATGACAGTTGTGGAACATTTACTATGATAAGTGCTTGAGAGGAATTAATACTTGTAACAACCCAAATATACCATTTTTTAAAAAAATCCTATTAAGAGATTAAAAAAAAACAAAACTGGAGCACAAAGAATTAAAGCATTTTGCTCAAATTTACCCAGACAATAAAAGAAGGAAAAGTGGAGTTTGAACACAAGTGGTATAACCTCAGAACTCATGCACTTAACCACAACATGATTTAAGTGAAACACAACTGTGTGGAAGTAATACAGTTCCATTCTGTGAAACTGTATTGTTTCATTTGTTCAGTATGAGAATGATAACATGGTGCATGATTCCAATTGAATTAAAGAGACGGCTTGGTATTTTTGTATCTTGTTATATGGCCCAGGAAAATCCTTTTGGTATATAAATTTCAGATTATAATTTTGAATTCATATACCCAGAGATTATTTATATATATGATCTTCTGAAATATTTATTCAAAACTCGTAATGCTTAAAAGAAAGTTGAGACTTATATTTCCAGCCAAGATGGACTAGTAGGAATCAAATGAACCCCCTTGCCTGAAAAGAACTGAAAAAAAGAACAAAAGATAGGAAACAATGGTTTTCAAGATAACTGAACATCAGATAACAAATTACAGTGATGGGGAAAGAAATACTTGGCTAGAATTTCCTAGCTTTCTGTTTGAGAGTATCTTTCCATTATAGCTACACAGAATCCTTAAATTGAGGAGATGAAGTTGAACTTCGGGGGACACCAAGATGACTAGAGTTCTAAGGACCAGAGTTTTCCTGGAGAGGAGAGAGCTGTATAGGTTCAGAGGGCCTCTCAGATTTTCAGTGGGATACTGGTCAACACATGCATGTGAGGAATGTATATGAGACTAGAGAAAGCATCATCTGAAAGAACTGGAATAGATATTCAGAGCACACACAAGCCCATAAATACAGCTTTTCCCTCAAACCAGGATGGAGCCATCCCTACATTATCTCAGGCCAATGGTTAGAGTACCCCGTGAGTTCATTTTTCAGTAATGGAGAATAATTCACTACAGACTAAATGTTACTCTAGTCCTGGTGAATAAATTGTAAAAGCAACATCCAGGAGGATCAAACATCCAAGAACAAAGTTCAACAATATTTGTAAGAATACAAATATACCAAGCAGTACATTAAAATTTACAATATATGGCATCTAAACAAATAGAATAATTCACACATTTTCTACAAATAAGCAGAAGAGTATGATCATAATGAGAAGAAGTTTCGGTTTACCAAAATCAATCCAGAACCTGCATGGGTATTAGAATTAGCAGACTAGGTGACTAAAACTGTTATTATGAGGATATTCCGTATGTCTATAAATCTAGAGGAAAGACTCAAAAAGAGATGTGAAATCCAAATTGAATTTCTGAAGATGAAAACTATAATATCACAAGTGAAAAATATATTCTGGATGGGATTAATGGCATGTTAGATGTTGTAGATGTAAAGATAAGTAAAACTGAAGATGTAGCAATGGAAATTACTCAAAACAGAAGAGAAAGAAGTTTTAAAAATATTTCCAGTGAGCTTGTATATATGTAATTTGGAGTTACCACAGGAGTGGATGGTAGAAAAATATATTTGAAGAAATAATAGGCAGACATTTTCAAAGTTTGATGAATTCTATAAAGTTACAGAAATAGGAAGATAATGAATCCCAAACAGAAGAAACATTGAGAAAACAGTCTCAAGGGACAACGTGATCAAATTTCTCCTAAGTATGTTAACACAGAAAATCTTAAAAGCAGCTGGAGGAAAAAGACTCTCTTTTGTACAAAGTTAAAAAATTTTAAGGATCACAAAAAAATTCTTGTCAGAAACAGTGCAAGTGAAAAGACATTGGTATAGCATACTTAAAATACTGAAATTTTTAAAAAGTTCTAGAATTCTATATCTAGGAAAATGTCTTTGGCAAAATACAGCCTTTTATAAACATATAAAAGATGAAAGAATTTGTCACCAACAGACCTGCACTTCAAGAAATGTTAAAGGCAAAAAGAAAAAAGAATGTTAAAGGCAATCCTTTAAGCAGAAGAAAAATAATACCAGATATAACTATAAATCCCTGCAAATGAATGAAGAGCATCAGATAGGTATCTGGATAGATGATATAAGATTTTTCCTAGTATTTAAGTCTCTTCAAGAAGCAATTTTGTCTTTAAGCAAAAATAATTTAAATTTTCTGTGGAATTCTTAGCAGATGTGGTGGTGAAATGAAACACAACATAAAGGCTAGGAGGTTCTTCTACTGCCAAATAGCATAATGTATGTCACTTGAATACAGGCTTTGATAAATTAAAGATGTGTACTCTGCCGTAAAGCAACTTAGAGTTGCTTTAGGAGGACTGAAAAATAAAGAATCGTAACTTTTAAGTCAACAAAAGGTGACAAAATGGAATAAAAAATACTCAAAGTAGCAAAATAAGATAAAACAAATGGCATTTAGAAAACAGAAATTGGTAGAGTTAAATGTAACCGTATCAGTAATATTTTAAATGTGAATGGTCTCAGCATACAATTAAAGCACAGAGATTGTTAGGATTGAAAAACCAATATCCAGTTATATGCTACCTACGAGAAATGTACTTGGATTAGAAGATACTAATAGATTAAAAGCAAAAGGACTAAAAAAGAAATATCTGGCTGGTACTAACCAAAGGAAAGCTGGAGTGGGTTAATTAATATCAAAGAAAGTAGATTTCAGAGCAAAGGGTAGCATCAGGCCTGAAGAAGGTCATTTCATAATGATAATTTAAAGGGATATAACATTTCTAAATGTTCACGCACTTTTGGGTTTTCCATATAAAGAGTCATGTCATCTGCGAAGAGAGAGTTTGACTTCTTCATTGCCAATTTGGATACCTTTTATTTCTCTTTGTTGTCTGATTGCTGTTGTTAGGACTTCTAATACTGTGTTGAACAAGAGTGGTGAGAGTGGGCATCCTTGTCGTGTTCCTGATCTCAGCGGGAAGGCTGCGAGCTTTTTCCCATTGAGGATGATATTTGCTGTGGGTCTTTCATAGGTAGATTTTATGAAGTTCAGGAATGTTCACTCTATCCCTATACTTTGAAGCGTTTTAATCAGGAGCGGATGCTGGATTTTGTCAAATGCTTTTTCTGCATCAATTGAGAGGACCATGTGGTTCTTCTCTCTTCTCTTATTGATCTGTTCTATCACATTGATTGATTTGCGAATGTTGAACCATCCTTGTAACCCAGGGATGAATCTCACCTGGTCATGGTGGATAATCTTTTTAATGTGCTGTTGGATCCTGTTTGCTAGGATCTTGTTGAGAATCTTAGCATCCATATTCATCAGGGATATTGGTCTGAAATTCTCCTTTTTGGTGGAGTCTTTGCCTGGTTTGGGGATCAGGGATGCTGTCTAAAAGAGTCTGGAAGTTTTCCTTCTGCTTAAATTTTTTGAAACAGCTTCAGGAGAATAGGTGTTATTTCTTCTTTGAAAGTTTGGTAGAATTCCCCCCCAAACTACTAGAACTCATACAGCAATGCAGTAACGTGGCAGGATACAAAGTCAATATACAGAAATCATTGGCTTTCTTATACACTAAAAATGAAAATACTATAGAAAGGGAAATTAGAGAATCGATTCCATTTACTATAGCACCAAGAACCATAAGATACCTGGGAATAAACCTAACCAAAGAGGTAAAGGATCTGTACTCGAGGAACTACAGAACACTCATGAAAGAAATTGAAGAAGACACAAAAAGATGGAAGACCATTCCATGCTCTTGGATCGGAAGAATAAACATTGTTAAAATGTCTATACTGCCTAGAGCAATCTATACTTTTAATGCCATTCTGATCAAAATTCCACCGGTATTTTTCAAAGAGCTAGAGCAAATAATCCTAAAATTTTTATGGAATCAGAAGAGACCCCAAATCGCTAAGGAAATGTTGAAAAACAAAAAATAGAACTGGCGGCATCATGTTACCTGATTTCAAGCTTTACTACAAAGCTGTGATCACCAAGACAGCATGGTACTGGCATAAAAACAGAAACATCGACCAGTGGAACAGATTAGAGAGTCCAGATGTGGACCCTCAACTCTATGGTCAAATAATCTTCGACAAAGCAGGAAAAAATATACAGTGGAAAAAAGACAGTCTCTTCAATAAATGGTGCTGGGAAAATTGGACAGCTATATGTAGAAGAATGAAACTTGATCATTCTCTTACACCGTACACAAAGATAAACTAAATGTTCACACACTTTATAACATGGCTTCAAAATACATCAAGTGAAAACTGATAGAACTTTAAGAGGTAGACAAATCTATAGTTATGGCTGGAGATTTCAGCACCTCTCAATAATTGAGAGAAGTAGATAGTGAAGATTACTATCAATGTACGTGATGAATTTGATGTTTATGGAATACTCTGTTACACGATAGCAGAAAATGTATGTTCTTTTTAAGTGCATGTGGAACATGTAGCAAAAGAGATCATTTTCTGAATTATAAACCACGTTTCCATAAATTATACACTGTGTGCTCTCACTCTACAGTGGAATTAAATCAGAATTCAATAACAGATCCCTGCAAAATATATTGTGTAATTGTGTAATTCATTTCTAATACCCATGGATCAAAGAAGCAATTAAACAGGAAATTGGAAAGCATTTTGACCTGAATAAAAGTGAAAACAGAATATATCCAAATTTGGGGGATGCTACAAAGGAGTAGCTTACTTAGAGGGAAGCTTAAATACAGTGCTGAGGTCTGTGTTAAAAAGAAGAAAGGTCTCGACTAAGTGAACTCAGCTTCTTCATTAAAAAGTTTAGATCCAGAAGAGCAAGTTAAACCAGAAGTAAGCAGAAGAAACAATAAAAGTCAAAGTGAAAATAAATGAAGTACCAAACAGAGAAAATGAGAAAATCATTGAAATTGAAAGTTAGTTCATTGAAAAGATCAACAAATTGAAAAGCTTGTACTCACAATGATCAGGGGAAAGCAAAGACAGAAATTATCAATATTAGGATGTGAAAGATGATATCACTACAGATTTCACTGATACTAAATGGGCAATGAGACAATAAAATGAAAAACTGTAAGTCAGTAAAGATAAAGTGGACAGTTACTTGAGAGACACAAATGAGGAAGCTCACTAAAGAAATAAATAAACATGAATATCTATATTGATTCAAGAAATTGAATCTTTATAAGCCTTCTCATAAAGAAAAATCCTGACCCAGAAGGCTTCAATGGTGAATTCTACCAAATATTTCAGAAGGGAATAATGCCAATTGTATGCAGATTTTTCTAGAAAACTGAACACGAGTTAAAACTTCCCCACTCATTCTGTGAGGTTGAGTTACCTTGATACTCAAACTGGAGAAAGACATTTCAGGAAAAAGTAACATGAAAATATTTCTCATGATGTAAGATTTATCAGAATTTCTGCAAAGTGTATCAGCATTACTTTGAAAGGATAATATAAGCAAGTGGTATTTATCCGAGGTTATTAAAAATTAGTGTAACTCATTAACAATTTTTAAAAATCCTATGACCATCTAAATAGCTGCAGAAAAAACCGTTGACAAAAATCTATTCCCCCAAACTGTCAACAAACTAGAAAATAATAATGTCCTCAATGTGATAAAGGGGCATTTCCAAAATGCCTATAGCAGACATCACACTGAATGATGAAAGGCCGAATTCTTTTACCCTATCATCAGGAACAAAGGAAGACTCATTATTACCACTTCTTTTGAACATTACAATCTTTGGTTCTAGCAGGGGCAATAATACAATAAAAGTAAAAGTCGTAGATGTTGGAAAGGAAGAAGTAAAACTTTTACTTGCAGATGACTTCACTGTCTGTGTATAAAGTAAGTTTAGCAAGATTGCAGGACACAAGACCAATGTATGGAAATCAGTTGTATTTCTTTATCAGCGATCATCTGATTTAAAAACAGTACCATATACACTACCATAAATATTATGAAATACTCAGGAGTAATTATGACAAAAAAGGTATAAAGTTTGTATGCTGGAAACTATAAAGCATTGTAAAGCAAAATTAATGAAGACCTAAATAAATGGAAAGATACACTATACCATATACTGTGTTACATGGATTGGAAGACTCAATATTGTGGGATGCTTCTTCTCCCCAGATTTATTAGATTCAACACAATTCTGATAAAAATCACAACAGTTTAGAGAAACTGAGAGACTGATTATAAAATTTACATTAAAATGCCAAGAACCTAGAAAAGCCAAAGCACATTCTAAAAAGAACAGGATTGGAAGACTTAAACTGCATGATTTCAAATTTATTATCAAGCTATAATAATCAAGAGAGTTTCACATGAGGATAAATAGAGAACCCCAAAATGTACCCACAAATGCATAGATAAAGTTGCAAAACTTTTTTTTTTTAAGATTTTATTTATTTATTTGGCAGACAGGGAGAGAGCATGAGAGGGGAGAAGGACAGAGGGAGAAGCAGACTCCTTGCTAAGCAGGGAGCCCAATGCAGGACTTGATACCGGGACTCCAGGATCATGACCTAAGCCGAAGGCAATCGCTTAACCACTGAGCCACCCAGGCGCCCTGCAAAACTATTTTAATGCAGACTTTTTTTTTTAAAAAGATTTTATTTATTTATTTATTTGACAGACAGAGATCACAGGTAGGCAGAGAGTCAGGCAGAGAGAGAGAGAGAGAGGAGGAAGCAAGCTCCCCGTGGAGCAGAGAGCCTGATGCAGGGCTCTATGCCAGGACCCCAGGATCATGACCCAAGCTGAAGGCAGAGGCTTTAACCCACTAAGCCACCCAGGCACCCCTTAATGGAGACTTTTTAACAAGTGGTGCTGGGATAAATGGATATCCATATGTTACAAAAAATGTAACTTTGATCCGAATGTCTCACTAAGTATAAAAATTAAGTCAAAATGAATCGTAGACCTAAATGTGAAATTTAGAGCAATAAAACTCCTAGAAGGAAACAGAAGATCCTTATGTAGGTTAGGCACAAATCATTAGATGCATAACCCAAAGAATACCACCGCACACCCAAAAAAGAGAAATTGGTGAATTGGATTTCATCACAATGAAAAGATGTCTGGTCTTGAAAGACATTGTTAAGATAATAAAAAGTCAAATAACAAACTGGTGAAGATATTTTTTAATCATATGTCTGGTAAAGGACTTGGACGCAGGATATATAAAGAAATCTCGACTGGGGCACCCCACCCCCAGCTGCCCGGTCAGTGCAGCCCCGGGAGGGTCCAGTGAGGCGGCCTTGCCTCCCTGCACAGGCTGGGCATGGAGCACGACGGGCAGGGCAACCGCTGTGGCGATGAGGTGCGGCTGGGCAGCATCATGGCGCCCCTGGTGCAGGCCGCCTTCCACTGCTTCCACTGGTCCTGCTGCAGCCAACAGGAGCTGAGCCACTACCTGCACTCCTATGATTGCCTGCGGGATGACCCCTTTGCCCATGATTGGCCGGCGCTGCCTCAGTTCCCAGGGCTGCACTACTCCATGAATGAACAGTGCCGCTTCGACTTCGGCCTGGGCTACATGATGTGCACGACGTTCCGGACCTTCGACCCCTGCAAGCAGCTGTGGTGTAGCCACCCTGACAACCCCTACTTTTGCAAGACCAAGAAGGGGCCCCCTTGGATGGGACCATGTGTGCGTCCGGCAAGCCCCCGGCAACTGCTAGTCTGCCTTCCATCCCTGTGGATTTGCCCATTCTGGAATCCCATAGAAGCAGAATCATACACGTACACCTGGCTGCTTTTAAGGTTCATCTGTACTGTAGCACTCTGCTCCAGGACTAGACCATACTTTGTTTACCCACTCATCTGTTGGATATTTGGATTATTTCCCCCTTTTAGTAAAAAAAAAAAAAAAAAAAAAAAAAAAGGAAAGAAATCTTGAAACTTAATAATAAGAAAACAAACCACCCAATTAGAAAAACAGGCAAAGATTTGTGGAGACACTTCCTTGCTGCAAGGAAGTTTACATGCCAATGAGTGGCATGTAAACTTATAAAAATAGGTTTAATATCATTAGTCATAAGGGAAACAAAAATCACAGGGAGATATTACTATTACTATAGGGAAGTTTCATACATTCCTGATGAGAATGTAAATGGTACAACTGCTTGGAAACAGTTTCAGTTTCTTAAAAATTTAAACATACGCCTTTTACATGATTTAGCTGTTCTACTCCCAGTTTATTTGCCCCAGATAAATGAAAGTATGCATGCATACAAAGACCTGTAGTGAGAGGCTCATAACAGTTTTATTTGTAATAGCCCCCAAGTGGGAGAAAACCCAAATGTCTATCAACAAGAGATTGGATAAGCAAATTGTTGTATATTTCTAGAGTGGGATACTTCTCATTTATAAAAAGCAATGAATTGATAAATGTGAAATTGATGAACCTCAAATTATGCTGAATGAAAGAAGGTACACACAAAGATATATATTGTATGGTTTCATTTATATATAATTCTAGCTAATTCAAACTGCTGTAACAACTAGCAGATCAGTGATTGCTAAGGGATAGAGAGGTGTGTGAATGGGCAGGATGGAGGAATTACAAAGAAGCAATGGGCAGTTTTCGGGGGGGGCGGTAATAGATGTACATTCATTATTGCAGTGATGATTTTATGAGTTCATATCATATATAAAAACAGGTTGTTCCCTTTAAATGTGTGTAATTTATTGTATATTAGTTATACCTCAGTAAAGCCATTTTTAAAAAATTGAACAGTGAAAGTAATTGTTCAAACCAATTTAGCTTTAGGTTTTGAGATTAATGCCTCTGGCCATGTATGTTTTTATCTGCTTGTAGAAGAAGACGTGTCTATTAAAATCCGAATTTATCACCTTTTATAAAACTAGTCAATGCTCCCCACTGATATGCAACAAGAATAAACTCCATATGTAACTTCTTCAAAGAAGTAATTGCTTTGTGGTAGGTGAAGTTTGGGGAACAGAAACTATCTGTCTCTGACAGTATATTGATATTATAATAAATATAATCCAATCAGTTATTCCCTGAGGAAATACAATAGTGTTTTATGCTTTCTGAATCCTCTGCTGGAGTTAAATTCTTACTCAGTAGAGCTAGGGAAGCAGTGAGGGACATTTCCTGAGTCATACTTATACCTTCAGGGAACTTTATTTTGGGACTTTGAGAAAGTAGTTCTCACTAATCACTATCTGCATAATCGGTGTGGATGTCTCAAGCCAATTGTCAAGGAGCCAGGAAATACCATTAAATAAATTATAAGAGTACTCCTATAATTTATTTAATGGTATTTCCTGGCTCCTTGACAATTTTTTACTCAAGCATCATACCAGTCTCCTTTCAATATTGTTACTATTTTTCTTTAAACCATAAAACCTGATTAATATACCTAGGCCACCATTTCCTGATTTATTAACATTTTACAATTTCTATTGTCTCTCCAGTATGAGGGGAGTATGTGCTGTATCCTTATTATTATTATTTTTTTAAATTTTACCACACCTGTTGGTTGATTGGATTTTGTCATCAGGGTTTTTTCCTAGCAAGTGTTCATGAGTGCTTTCTCACTGGTAGATTGTTGACCTGTTGCCTTATACCTGAACTCTATCACAAATAGGTTGATATTGAGGACTTATACTTTTTCCCTTGTATTTTTATAGATACTCAGTTATTTTCTGTCACTGAATATGCTATGAAAAAGTCTGAATCTAGCCTGATTTTTTTTCCTCCTTGCTAAGTTACCTGATGTCTTTTCACAGATACCTGAACAATTTTGACTGTATAATTATGTATATCATTTATTCTATGCAAATGTTAGTGGAAGTGATATGATCATTTGATGTGGAATCATAGTGTTTTTCATTAATCTTAAGGAAATTTTCTTCTATTATATCTTTGGATAGTTCTGCTTTAATAAGTTTACTATTTCAGTGTATTAATTTTTTTGGTTAGACTTATGAGCTGTTATTGCTCTTTAATTGCTTTCATCTTAGTAATTCTTTTCTAGATGTATCTCTTCTGTTTTGCTCTTTATAAATAATTTAATGGTTTTATAACTGAGTAAGGTGTTTTTATGTTCAATTTTTTCTTTAGCTGAGAAGTGTTCCCTTTTGATACTTTTGTTTCCACCTACAGGCTTTTTTTTTTTTTTAATTTATATAGTTCTTAACAGATTGCTCTTTAGTGCAAAGAACATATGCGATTATCTTCTGTTTCCTTGACTATACTTTTTTCTTATAAAGGAGTATTTTTGTTTTTCTGATCTGCTTTGTGCCTTATGAAAATGCTTAATTCATAGTATGTTACATAGTTCCTGTGCCATTTCTTTTTGTCTTCTGCTTGCTTAAAATGGGCAGCTCTGTCCAAGACTTCTATTTGTACTAACTTGCCGTAGGTGAATTTTCCTTTTCTCCTTTCCAAAATGGCCTGAACTGCCTTCCTGTCCTAGCTCCTGTTTGAGAGCCAAGGATTTCAAGTGCTTCATGTTCTCAGTCCAGAAAAGGGAAGGAAGACGTCAGCTGGGATTTGGACAGCTTTGATTAAAGGGTCTGAGCTCTGCACGTTCTCATGTTCTTCTTTGTGTGGCTTGTTGAGGATCATTCCAACTGCTCATGGCAGTTCTCTTTTCACAGAGGAGAATCCTGAAATTGAGATGGTTGCTCCCATTTCAGCTGAAGTGCACCATGCCTGCACCTTTGCTTTCAGAGAGTCATGCTTGGCATTGGATTTCCCCATTTGCCCCATCATTGTCTAGCCACAGGCCCTTCTTCCCATGATAAACGTAAGAGGCTTTAGCTCAGCCTCTTGCTGTCTAAGAATCTTTTTTCCCATATAGTTCTGGTGTCTCTTCTTCTCCTGTTGAATGCGGGGGATAATTGACCCTGTGTGGTCAGGATCATTCTGTCTTCACTGTCTGTTTTTTCCCCATCTGGTAGAACTCACCACCACTGGTCCTCTTTGCTTTCGGACAAGATGCACTTTTGTGAGGTAGGGATTTTGACTCTTTCAGGTTTTCCCTGATTTCTCTACAAGTTGAACTCACACTAAGCTCTCTAGGCAAATCAATGAGACTTTTTAGGATTCTGATGAATCTTTCTCATTCTGTGTATCATGTGGGGGAAGAGGGGTTATGACCATCTTCTGTTTCATTCCTTGGCTGCCATTTTCAAATCCTATGTGGGAGTTTGTGCCTATATCCTACTTGAGGTACTGAGAGTAATTTTTTGTTTTGGTAACTTTTACTTTTTTTGTTGTTTATATTATCTGTGAATAGGGGAGATTCTATGGTATGGCTTCAATCCCCAGTATTTTTTTGGAGGCTGATAGCACATTTAAATGTTTTTGACCTGAAGTCTGTTTCAAGCCACAAAGAAAGCCAGGTGTAAGGGCTTCTGATAGAAGATGATATAATCTGGGATGCTGCAGTTATCATGTATAAGTAATACTGTGGTTTATTTAGGGCACATTACTGAACCAAGAAATACTAGTTCTATGGGTGTCTCATTTCTGTGGATTAAAGACTATGGTTCCCATGACCATACTTAATGTCATGGTTAAATGCATGCAAAATTCTTCCATATGGGCAACACTGAATGTTTGTGAATTCTTCATCTGATTTAGAAATAGCCTACAAGGCACATTCCAGATCTTGAACAAGATCATTTTCATCTTTAAAAAAAAGGGGGGCGGGTGGGGCGATTATGTTCTGAATACAGCAGAGATTTTAATTAGAATTTAAAAGATTAACTGTGCAACTGTGTTCTTGAATCAACTCATACATGATTTTCTGTTTGCAAAATGAGGATATTGGGCTAGATCAATGTTTACCTACTTTTCTTGGTCATAAAAATCTTCTTTTGTTTAAAATAAAAAATACTCTATTGCCTCTCCTATGGAAACTCAGATTCATTGCTCTGAATTCAAAGATTTTCACCATAGTTGTGTATTTTCACCAGGGGGCTTTTAGAAATCCCCTGCACCCAAGATCCACTTGTAAGAATCTCTGGAGCAGAGGGACCCAGCCCTAGGCATGAACATTTTTTAAAGTCCTCAAAACCATTCCACTGTAACATGTAGTTTGTAAAACACTGGTTTAGCATGTAGTCCTTATAAAATACCCTGGAACATTTTTATAGTTACACAAATCTGAGGAATCATTTCTTAAATAGCTCCAAAGTTTTATCCATTCTTTCAGTTGTTACATTTAGAGCCCTAAATGAAGTCATTCCATATAAAATTTACTCCTGGATTCTTTGGAACAGATTTATAACGTTTTATTAGAGTAGGCTTTGCTTCTCTCTGATGTACCAAATTTGGATTTGAAAATAGTCTGCTTTGGGGCACCTGGGTGGCTCAGTTGGTTAAGTGTCATGATCTTAGGGTCCTGAGATCCAGCCCTATGTCAGGCTCCCTGCTCAGTGGGGAGTCCGCTTCTCCTTCTCCCTCTTCCCCTCCCCCTATTTATGCACACACATGCTCTCTCTCTGTCTCTCAGATTAATAAACAAAGTCTTTAAAAAAAAAAGAAAACAGTCAACTTTAAGGTTTTTTTTTTTTTCTTCCATATCACATACTTTTAAATCCTAGTGAGCTCAGTAAGAAATGCGCATTCTCTCCAGGGGGCAAAACTGAGCCAGAGAAGTTTAGCATGGCTTCAAATCTTGACTTGGTTACACCTGTATGGTTAACTAAGTAATAATCCAAATATTGTCTTAAAATCATATGTAGAAGACTGAAATTTTATTTAGTTTTTTTTTAAAAGGCAAATCCCACTTGTTTAAAGCACCCTTATGACATCAGATCTTGCTGAAGTTAAACCCTAGCCATTGATAGCATTCTAGTTTTGTAGATTACCATGAAATTGTATTAGTGTGGATTACAGTGAGATGTACAAAGAGGGATAACATTACATATTCTTCATATACTTTTCCTGTAATACTTTATAATACTACTTCTTTTTTTAGAATAATTACTAGCATTCCTAAGTATTCATTTCTCACTACACAATTATGTACTTCTTGTCACTTAAAACTAAGTAAGCATTGTTTATTTCTCTGCATCTGAGTGAGAGCCAAAGAACTCCATGTCTTTATTGTAATTATTTCGGGAGTAATTTGTGAAGTAGGTAGTATCTGAGAACCTGTTTGATAAACAGACAGTTTGGAGGGCTTGGCTGCGGTCAAGGAATGCAGAGCATCACTTTTCAGGCACAAGGCACTTCAGGGAAAACAACAACAACAACAACAAAAACTAGAACTCAGAACCAAGAGGGATGAAAGAATAGCTGAGCAGAGAATGCCAAAGGGGATGAGAAAGTGAAGAAGATACTTTCAAGAGTCCCAGTGTTAAATATTGTATTCATTAATTAAACTCAGAACTCTGTGGTGAGATATTTAGTCTTTACTGCTTATCAGTTAAGTATGATCAGGGGTATATATGGGATTTTGCAGAAGCCCTGGCCGGAGTCTCCAGTACCTTCCCGGTTCCTGTAGGACCATGCAGGAACCATTTTGATGCACTTATCTCCAGATTGTTGTGGAGCTCTTCTCCCAAGGGGAGGCACATTTCCATTCAGGTAACTAATGTGCTGTCGCTACCGTGGGCTTCTCCTGCCAGGCTCCTCTTGCCTTCCTCTGATTTCTTACAGTACTCTTCAGAATAGAAAGGATCAGACTTCCCTTTTACTTTTCCTTTCTATCAGGACTCTCTTCAGTCTTATTCTCTTCCTTCAAATGCTAGCCCCATGGCAACCTTGGTGGCTGGTAAGTACTGGAAAGGGAAAGATTGCCCTAAGGATAAGGGGTTCTGAATTGTAGAGTTATTTCACAAAGTATACTCCAACACATGTGAAGAACTTGGTACATTACTTGGTACAAATACCTAAGAAATAGAGTCTATTATTTAATTACTAGAATTATGAAACAAACTCATCCAATCATTGAATTAAAACCTATTTGGAGAATTTGTGTTATTTATTTCAAATATTACAGTACAAAGGATCTTGCAGTTTTATTAGCTCTAACTCTGCCATTAGCTCAATGACATGACTGTGATCTAGAAAACATGCCTCTTTCTTGAGACCCGTTACTGCGAGAAATTTGTAATAATAAATGTAGAATTCTAGATGACTGTATTATGAATCACACCACTCAGGGACTGTAGTGGCCCTGTGCTGGTACAGAAGGACTGTACATGGTTCAGGCTATCTTCATGCCTATTAGGATGGCACTAAAGCAAAACCTTAAATATAGGAATTGCTTAACTAGTAAGCATAGTAGTTGCTGATTCAGGGCATTTCTGAGAAGTTTGGAGCAGGACATAGGACTCTCTTCTTTATTTCTCATTCATTTGGGGTTAGATTTATGGTGGTTACCAAACCAGATCTATGATAGATAGCTCACAATTTATTGTGGTCCAAGGAAATTTGGCCTATAGGTTCTTTCAGGATTTGGGATTTCTTGGGTGTGCTCATCCACAACACATTCGAATACATGTGTTGCATGTTAAATCTTTTTAAGTCTGGTATTTGGTTTTTTAGGTGTTGACATCCCACTGCCCTAGGAATCTTGCCTGTGAGGCTGACAATCAGAATCACTCAATGCGAGGAACCTTTATTTCCCACCTTACTTTACTTTGTTGAGACATTTAGGAAAGGGTAGCCCACCATGTCTTAAAATGATTTTCTTTTCTTTTCTTTTCTTTTTAAAGCTTTTATTTATTTATTTGACAGAGAGAGAGCACAAGCAGGGGGAGCAACAGACACAGAGAGAGAGATAAGCAGGATCCCTGCTGAGCAGAGGGCCCAGGACCCTGAGATCATGACCTGAGCCAAAGGCAGACCCCTCACTGGCTGAGCCACTCAGGGCCCCAAAGTGATTGTTTCATTTGCTCTTTTTCTTCTTTCTTTCATGAAATATTCTTTTTTTAATTATTTATATCTCCTTTAATTGCTTTCAACAATGTTTTATAGTTTTCAGAGTATAAAGTTTACACTACTTTTGTTAAATTTGTTCTTAAGTATTTTTTGATGCTATTGCAAATATTGTTTCATTTCACTTTTAAATTATTTATTGCTAGTGTATAGAAATAAAATTGATTTTTTTTAAAGTATTGATCTTCTATCCTGCAACCTTGCTGGACTTACTAATTTTAACATTTCTTTAGTGGACACTTAAGGGCTTTATATTTTTGTAAGATCGTGTCATGTGCAAATAGTTTTATTTCTTTTCATTATTTCAAAATTCAGGTATTTCAGTATTATGACTTTTATTTCCTTTCCTTCTTACCTAATTTCGCTGGCCAGAGCCTGCACAAGGTGTTAAATAGAGCTGTTAATAGTGGATATTCTTGTCTTATTCCTGATCTTAAGGGCAGCCAGTCTTTCACAGCCAGGTGTGGTATAGCTGTGGGTCTTTTGTGGCCTTTATCTATAAAAGGTCACTTTGGGGGGGCACCTGGGTGTGCAGTGTTCAGCATCCTACTCTTGGTTTTGCCTCAGGTTGTGATCTCAGGGTCATGAGATTGAGCCCTGTGTGGGGTTCCACACTCAGTGTGGAATCTGCATGAGATTCTCTCTCCCTCTGCCTCTCCTGCTCCTGTTCTCTTTCTTTCTCTCTCTTTCTAAAATAAATAAATAAACCTTTTTTTTAAGTTACTTTTTCTTATAAAAGATTGAGGAAATTCCCTTCCATTCCTAGTATTTAAAGTGTCTTTATCATGAAAGAGTGTTGGATTTTGTCAAATGCTTTTTCTGTCTCTCATGATCATGTTGTTTTTGTAATACACATGATCAGTGTATTACAGTGATTGATTTTCATATATTGAACCAACCTTGCATTCCTTGCATAAATTTCACTTGGTCATAGTGTGCCATCTTTTTTATATGTTGCTAAACTCAGCTGGTATTTGGTTGATATTCATAAGACTATTCATCTGAAGTTTTCTTTTTCTTGTAATGTCCCTGGTTTTTTTTTTCCAGAATATTTTAATAGAGGCTTAATAGTTTTATTCCAGAGAGCAAGAAAATTATTGCATTTTATATATATATATATATATATATATTTTATTTCTTTTCAGTGTAACAGTATTCATTGTTTTTGCACCACACCCAGTGCTCCATGCAATACCTGCCCTCCCCAATACCCACCACCTGGTTCCCCCAAACTCCCACCCCCCGCCCCTTCAAAACCCTCAGGTTGTCCATAGTCTCTCATGGTTCACCTCCCCTTCCAATTTCCCTCAATTCCCTTCTCCTCTCCATCTCCCCATGTCCTCCATGTTATTTGTTATGCTCCACAAATAAGTGAAACCATATGATAATTGGCTCTCTCTGCTTGACTTATTTCACTCAGCATAATCTCTTCCAGTCCCGTCCATGTTGCTACAAAAGTTGGGTATTCATCCTTTCTGATGGAGGCATAGTACTCCATAGTGTATATGGACCACATCTTCCTTATCCATTCGTCCGTTGAAGGGCATCTTGGTTCTTTCCACATTTTGGCGACCGTGGCCATTGCTGGTATAAACATTGGGGTACAGATGGCCCTTCCTTTCACTACATCTGTATCTTTGGGGTAAATACCCAGTAGTGCAATTGCAGGGTCATAGAGAAGGTCTATTTTTAATTTCTTGAGGAACCTCCACACTGTTCTCCAAAGTGGCTGCACCAACTTGCATTCCCACCAACAATGTAAGAGGATTCCCCTTTCTCCACATCCTCTCCAACACATGTTGTTTCCTGTCTTGCTAATTTTGGCCATTCTAACTGGTGTAAGGTGGTGTCTCAATGTGGTTTTAATTTGAATCTCCCTAATGGCTAGTGATGATGAACATTTTTTCATGTGTCTGATAGCCATTTGTATGTCTTCATTGGAGAAGTGTCTGTTCATATCTTCTGCCCATTTTTTGATATGATTATCAGTTTTGTGTGTGTTGAGTTTGACAAGTTCTTTATAGATCCTGGATATCAACTTTTGATATCAGGGTAATAGTGTTCTCATAGAATAAATTAAGAAATGTTCCCTCCTCTTAGTATTTTTGGAAGAGTTTGTGGAAAATTGTTATTAGTACTTATTTAAGTATTTGGTGGAGTTCACCAAGGAAGCCACCTGGGCTTTTCTTTGTGGGTAGTTTTTTGATTACTTAGTCTACTCCTTTACCTGTTATTGGTCCATTCAGAGTTTCCAATTATTCTAAAGTCACTTTTGGTAGTTTGTGTATTTCAAGGCATTTTTCTTTTTTTTTTTTTTTTAAAGATTTTATTTATTTTTCAGAGAGAGAGAGAGCGAGCACAGGCAGACAGAGTGGCAGGCAGAAACAGAGAGAGAAGCAGGCTCCCTGCCGAGCAAGGAGCCCGATATGGGACTCAATTCCAGGACGCTGGGATCATGACCTGAGCCGAAGGCAGCCGCTTAGCCAGCTGAGTCACCCAGGCATCCCCAAGGCATTTTTCTATTTCATACATTTCATTTGTTAGCATACTGTTTTTCATGCCCATAGTACTACCGTATAATCTTTTTTTTTTTTTGTAATTATCAGTTATAATTCCCCCTCTCTCATTCTTGATATTCATAGCTTGAATCTTTTCTTTTCTTGGTCAGCCTAGCTGAAGGCTTGCCAATCTTATCTTTCCAAAGAACCAGCTGTTGATTTCATTGATTTTCTCGCTCATTTTTCTCCTTTGTACTACCTTAATGTTTGCTCTAACCTTTATTATTTCCTTTTTTGCTTGCTTTGGGTGTAATTTATGCTGCTTTTTCCAGTGTCTTATGGCTGTCTGGCCTCAGTTGTTTCTTATAAGTAGTTAGCTATTAAATGTATTGGGGTTCCCTTAAATATGAGGAATTATTTTTCTCTTGCTAGTTTCAAGATTTTTCTTTATCTGTAAAATCTTTGATGTGGATCTCTTTGCAGTTATACTACAGAGAGTTTGTTGAATTTCTTGTAGATGTGGATTAATAGGAATTTTCATCAAGTTTGGAAAGTTTTCTGCCATTAATTATTTTGACATTTTTTTCTGGTCTTTTCTCTCCTTTCTTGCTGGTACTTCCTTATGCATATATATTGGTGCATGTACTGATGTCACACATTTCTCTGAGGCTCTGTTCACTTTTCTTCATTCTTTTTTCCCTCTGTGCTCTTCAAATAGCATAGTTTCTAATAATCTCTCGCTAAGTTCACAGATTATTCCTTTTGCCCATTCAAATCTGTTCTTCATCCCCTCTTGGGAATTTTTCAGTTCAATTATTTTACTTTCTAAGTCCGGATTTTCTATTTGGTTCTCTTATAAGTTCTGTCTTATTGGTATTTTCTCTTTGGTGAGACATTATCATCATACATTGCTTTGGTGCATGGTTTCCTGTAGGTTTTGGAACATATTTACAATGTTATCTTAAAATCTTTGGGAAGCCTAGCATTTGAGTTCCCTTACAAACCATTTCTGTTGCTTGCATTTTTTTTTTCTTGTGTATTGTTGATTTTGCTTTCCTCTTTCTTTGCATATCTCATACTTTCTGGTTAAAACTGGCTTTTAAAAAAATATACTGTAGCAACTCTTGATATGCACCCCCATGGGCTTGATGTTATTGTTTACTTGTTTTATTTAGCAACTGGACTCCCATAGTGAGATCTGTCACCTCTCTGGTATGAAGTCTCAATCTTAGGCACATGCAGTCACTGTGAGATGACAGTGGTTTTAGCAGAGCCCCCTTTGACTGCCCTTCATCTTCCTGTTAAGCTGTCAGCTTTTGTTGGCCTCACATCCAACTATTAGGCTCCAGTAATTGCCCACTGATTTTTTTTTCAACAGTGTCCTGGAGCATATATTGCTCTACAGTCCAGTCCAATTAAATTTAGGCCTGTTTCCAGGAGTAGTTTTTGAGGCCCATTTTTTAAGTGTTTTTTTTGTTTTTTTTTTTTTTCCTGACTCCAGGAGGACTCTTAAACTGTCTCTTATCCGGTTCTCTCTGGCCTATGGTTTAGTGTGCTTTCCTCTTAGAGCTACCAGCCAGGTCTTAACTTGCTTACCACTGACACCTCTGTTGTTTTCAACATACATTTAGCTTTGAACTTCCCTGCTTTATCTGTTCCAAATAAAGTCGTTTCCTTTGGGGAGAGTTTCAGAGTTCTCTGTTCTTGGGCCCTCTCTCTCCCTCTGGACAAAAATTTATGAGTCGCTTCTCTGGGTTAGAGTTGGGAACAGTGGTCTGTCTGAGCGTGACATCCTATTTTATAGGTAGGATGCTATGTAGGCAGGGTAGCCTCTGGTCTTTTCAGCTTGCCTCTCCTGGCATGGTATTTCTGACCTATCAGTGTGCTGGGGTGATAGCAATAAAGGCCCCCAATATTCTTGGGCTCCTGCACCCAGGGTAGAGCTTCAAACTTGTGAGTGGGGCTGAGTAAAGAAAGGGGTTCCCCAACCTCTCTGCCACACTGTCTTGGATTTAGCCTCTGCAACACAAAGCTGAGGGGAATAATACTGGCAGGCTGTTCCTACTGGGGAGATACTGTAGCTCTTGCCTATGAACCAAATGGGAGAGTGGGCCCCATTTTATTGACCATACCTGCCTGTATTGGAGCTTGCCTCACACTGAACTGTGGGCTTGGGAGGGAAGAACCAAATGTGGCTCAAATGACATAGACCCTTGCTGTTCTTCTTGAGATGAATAGGTTTTCTTCAATAAGTTGCCTTTGTTTGCTCTATGCCCAGAGGACAATATTCAGAGACTTAAAATATTTGGTTTTGAGAAAATACCTTTTAACAGTTATGGTTATGGGACAAGGTTAACAGAGCTCCTCATGCTGCCATTTTCTTCCATGCATTCTTTCTGTGTACAAAAACTCATCCTTTCAGTATTTTATTTTCTGATTTATCAGCTTTCTTCCTTTCTGATGAGTCCTTAAAGAAAACATCTCTTTGTTCATTGAAAGTTGTTACTCCCTCTCTGATTCTTTTCTTGGGCCATTTCTCTCTCTCAGCTATCTCACTTCATCCCTTTGTTTTGCTTTCCACCACTTCGTCTGAAATCTTTGTCTCCAGTTTATACTCTGAGTCTCAGGCCATATTTGCTATTATTCACTGAGCAGAGTTGTTTAACTGTCCCACGGGCATGTCGGATATGACATGTCTTACCCTGAACCCACTGCCATTTCCCAGAACCCTACTTTTGTCTCCATAGTCCCTATGTCAGATAAGGTCATCAGCATCCACCCAGTCATCCAAGCTAAAAATCTCATTGGGAATTGCTGACACTTACCACTTCTTCCCCAAATCTGTCATGAAGGCCTGTCCATTCCACCTTTGCAATGCCACTTGACTGCACACCCTCCTCTTGGGTCCACTGTCACTGTCTGAGTTCAGGCCCCTTTCTCTTTGCTGGTCCATTTCAGCAGCCACCTCTATTGAAGTATCATACAGCCTTTGGAGTTGATTTTCTTCTTCATCCTTCCAAGTTAAGAAATTTTCTTAAGTACTAATCTAACCAAATATTTTCATTGGCTTCCTATCAGTATTATGGTAAAGTCCCCATTTCTCAGCTTGACATGGAAGGCCCTTTATGTGTGACTGCTCACCATTAATGTTCTCAACCTTAGACCATAAGTGAGGCTAATACTCATTAGGGAGTTGTGAAATTGCCATGACCTGATGCATGCCAAATGCTTCCCCAGTGCCTGGAACTTATTGAGTGCTCAGAAGCTGTTAGCTATTAGTCCTGTCATAATTGCCCTTTTCCTTTCATATTGAGTATTTCCCCAACCTCCCCATCCCCAACATGTATCTCACTCCTGCAACAGTGAAGTAACTTTCTCTTTCCAAACACATTGTCCGTTTTCATGCTGTGCCTTTGTATTGCCGCTCTTCTGCCTGGATTTCAAATTGCAGTGCTTCATGTCTAGAATTTAGGGTTGATAACCAGTCCTCCCACTACATTCTCCCATTGGTCTTACTGTAGACATCTGATGTTTGCCATTTCCGTATTTGTCAGTGTCTGTCCTAATAAACTGTGAGCATGTTAAGGCCAGTGCTCATGTTTTGTCTTTGTATGCCTAGATTCCTAGTAATTAAGATGGTGAAGGCCATGTAGTACTGTCATGGGGAATGTCTGTTTAATGTAGACTTACTTTCATTGCTTGCTTTTGTATTCTTTTTCACTCTAGTTACATTAGAATGGACATTGTAATTTTTTACACTTTAATTTTTATTTCACAGTAAAGTTTTGTCTAATATAGCAGTTTTTCATATATACCAGTAGATAAGTATTTCTATATTTTAATGCAACCATTGCCTTCTTTATTAAATATGTACTGAACTTCGTGGAAACTCTTGCATGTGGCTGTGTGACTAGCTGTTCATGGAGAACAGGTGCAATGTGATTCAGAGGTCTCCTTGAAAGTATTTATTACCTACATGGCTGATTTCCTTCTGACTTTTAAAAACAAGCAGCTATTGGGCATTGAAAAAACATGATTCCTGGGTAAATAAAGGTGTTTCCCTGTTTTAAATGACATTTTAGGTGATAAAACTATACTTAAGGAAACACAAGAAGACTTCTGGGAGAAAGAAAATTGAATGAACACATGTTAACATTATTTTCACTAAATAATTACAGTTTCTTATTTTTAAAGATTTTATTTATTTTTTTTTGACACAGAGAGAGAGAGAGAGCCAGAGAGGGGATACAAGCAGGGGGAGTGGGAGAGGAAGAAGCAGGTTCCTGATGTGGGGCTTGATCCCAGGACCCTGGGATCATGACCTGAGCTGAAGGCAGATGCTTAACCATTCAGCCACCCAGGCACCCCATTTCTAACTTTGAAAAAATGAGAGGGAAGGCAAACTCCATGCCCTTTAGACATGAATCTCAATCCCTTTAACTGATGTTAGGAGAGGGAAAAACTTTATTCAAATTATAAATTAACAACTGCTGAAAATTTATAGGTCAGACATGACTCAAAAAATGATCATGCTATTGACACTGAAGAGTGTGATAGAATGGATCACAGGTTTATTTATTTTTTTTAAACTCTCATTAGTTCCCTCAGTAGAATTTAAATATTAGAATACTCTTGGTTCAGGAAAAAAAAATGCCCATTATTCAGAGGTGACTTTTTCACCTTTAAAATTGGTGGCAAATTTACTTTTTTTTATCAAGACTAGGTTTTTATTAGTTGTTATTGTGGTTACATTTTTCTCCTCTATGTTCGACATTAGAAAATTACCCCCTTCTGATGTTGGAGTGACTTCGCAAGAAATAACTTAAGTGTTATTAAAGAGTAAGACTATTGTCTATGAAATCCAAAGCAGCATTGGGCCAATGCCATTAGGTTCATAGCTTATATCGGGCTCTGGTAGCATTCATGACATAGTAGCACTGGCAGTCTTCACTTGTTCCAGTTCCTGTGTGGACACATTGTGATTATTCCCTAAGCTCTCTTACCACCTGATCCTTGCAAGGAAGCATGCCAGCGGTGCTCTTGCCAATAACCTGCTTTTGTTCTCAGTAAATCACAGTATCTCTGGGTCTGTTAATTCCTCATGGGTAGTTTACAGAGTCCTAAGAACATTTAGTTGCACTGCAGAAGATAAATGTTTTCTCAAGAAAATTATAGTTATGTTTTAGAAAGTAAATAGCTTGCTGTCCTTTTGCAAAGTGATTTAAACTTGTAAAAGACAGTTTTAAACCTAGTACAGACAGAATGCATACTTTTGTAATTGCAACTTAAATTTTTTTTCTCCTTGCCTTCTTAACTCAGAATTTGTAACATGAGTTTATCTCTGTTAACCTCATGTTATCAACGCTCTGAATGTAAGGTGTAATCCTCATCAGTTAAATATTGAAAGCAGCTGCATATGGTGAAGGTTTTGGTGAGTTTTGGATCAGATAACAATTATGGAAATAGATTAGCAAAAACTCCAGGAGCACTCTGTACTTGCAAGGAGAAAAAATGCATTCCAAGATTTTTGATCACTGGTGGTTAAGGAATTAATGCGTAACCTGTTTGCTTTTGATAGAAGGCATTACTCCATAAAGTAGAAAACTTACTATTGTTTACATATTTGTTACTGCTAATATTAAATTGTAGACCTGAATATAAATGGATGAACTTAGAAATGAAGTGT
This sequence comes from Martes martes, assembly GCF_963455335.1. NCBI lineage: Eukaryota > Metazoa > Chordata > Mammalia > Carnivora > Mustelidae > Martes > Martes martes. Next base: position 99,303,834 of record NC_137892.1, read on the forward strand.
ATCCTTGAGTACATAAGTCCATGTGATTATAATAAGCATTACTGCCTGTACCTAATGTCCCAGTCTGGGCATTTGCATTGATGTTGCTGCTCTGTAGTAGATCAAGTATTTTCAAGTAGGAAGGAGTAAATTCTTGTTTTTCAGTTTCTATTTGGAAAGGTTATGTAATTTTAAGAAATGGGTAGAGATTTTTATTATTCTCTTGCTTTGATTCTTTTTGAATTTGCTGTGGTTTCCATGATTCACCCCAGGAGTGTTGGTTTTGCCTTAAGCAGAAATGCCAGTGAAAATTCTCATGACGGACACTTCTTTTTCATAAGCCTTTCTCACTATCAAGATGGCTGACACACATTGTATAAAGTTGATTTAAAATTGGTCAGTTTTCCTTTTAATACTTGGCTCTGGGTATGGCTCTGATCTCAATCACCATAATAAAATTATTTACTAATTTTTCTGATGATAAAATTAATGCATGTTTTTGTACAATGCTAAGAAAACACTGACCACTAATAGAAAATTACTGAAGTAATGTTTATGATGTTATGATAAATAGCTATCTTTTATGTAGCACCTACTATGTGGTGAGGCTCTTTCCATGAATTACCTCACTAAATTGGTGTCAGGAACCTAGTAAGTGATGGTCCTGAGATTAGAATGCAGATCTATCCAACTCCAAATTCTACTCTTACCTGCTGTACTCTGCTATTCTGTAGTATATTGTTCTCTTTGTTGTGCATAATAATTTACCCCACACACTTCCACACATTCATACACACACACACTCACATAGTCCCACCCACTCTCTCTCTACCTTTTATGTATACTGCTATATTGCTTTGAACATAGTACCTAACCTAAGGACCTGTTTCCTCATATATCCATTGAGTACAATAATTGCGTCTGCCTCACTCTAGGGAGCGAACAAACTGTTATTCACAAAGCAGTTAGATAAACACCTGATGTGTGTTAAGTACTTTATAATGATTTGTTAACATTTTATCATTATAAAGAATAACTCTTTTCCTTTTAAAAATGATTTTGTTATTTTTCATTCATGATTACATGGCACAGATAATTGTTTTATTAGAAAGCCGGGGTTTTTAACCTCATTATGGTATAAGAGGCATGCATTGCCTGAGTGCATTGAACATTTTTTAAGTAGAATAGAAAGAAAGAAAAAGTTTTAGATAAAGGATATGAAATAAGAGATGAAAACATGGAAAACAGAAAAAATCAAATCAGAGGAAAACAGAACTAAATAACTACTATTAAAAAAAAATACTTCAAATAAAGTGTGATCAGGTGTTTTCCAGGCTCTCTTGGTCCTTTTTTTGTAATGAATGGGAATCTAAGCTACATTGCCGTAGGCATAATTGCCATTGTTGACTCTGATCTATCATGATTGTATGGAAATAGTCATTTTTAACATATTTAGTCCAAATTTGCTATGTAGCACTGGCATTTTGCCTTGCTTGAAGGAAGATCTTGAAATGTTATTGAGCTGAGCCCTTCAGGCACACTAAACTCCACCACAAAAATATATGATACATTGCTGCTCACCAACAATCCATGGTTGATATACAGTCATTGGCAAAACTATGGCAACTGACAAAGATCGTTAGTGCAGCAACCATTTTTGCCTTATACCTTGGCAGTTGAACAGGAAGATTTAGGACTCTGGTGGATGCCAGCCCTAAATTCATTTTTGTAACAGATTCTTGAGTCTGGGTTTATTGAAGCATGAACCTAAGGTTTTATCCTGGCAACAAAAGATATGTGGAAAATAAAATAGTCATAAATATGACTGAAACATTTATTAAATTGCTAGTAGGGAAGTAAGGACTTTAGCTTAATATATGTCCTCTTTACAATTTCAATAAAATGTCATCTTTATAACTTTTCTGACTTTTTATATGTGGAGTCAATTTAAGTCTACTCCCTGTTTACGTGAATTGTATGAGAGGTTATCTGAATTTCTTATTTCATGATAAATATGAATGTGGTCTAAATTGAAGCATTTGTGTCCCACATATAAAATACTTAGTTTGTATGTCACAAGGAGGTTCGATTTAGAACTTCTATGTGTTTTGTGAGAAATTACTGTACATTTTAACTCTGTCATCATTGGAATTTCTTGCACAAGCATGTTAACTGTGTGTCACAATTTGTAAATTACCTAAGATATTCTTTTAAATTAAATAAAGTGAAACATTCATTCATTTAACAAATATTTACTAAGAAGATATCCACTGGTCACTGTGCTAGTACTAGAGAAACCACTATAACCAAGACCCTTGAAATCTGTTTTGTATGCTACTCACAGTCTATTTGAGGAAATTTAAAACAAAGAAATAATACATTTAAAAATGCATATTGTTATAAATCCTCTGAAGGAAATGATGAGGTTTCTCAGATAATGGACTAAAGGGATTTCAAATTATTGTTTAAGAAATTCCTCTCCCGGAGTGCCTCGGTGGCTCAGTGGGTTAAAGCCTCTGCCTTCGGCTCAGGTCATGATCCCAGGGTTCTGGGATCGAGCCCCACATTGGGCTCTCTGCTCGGTGGTGAGCCTGCTTCCTCCTCTTTCTCTGCCTGCTTCTGATTTCTGTCTGTCAAATAAATAAATAAAATCTTAAAAAAAAAAATTCCTCTCCCAAGAGATCCCATTTACTCTCAGACCTTATATTAGTCAAGATGGTGTAGGTTATGCTGCTGTAACAGCCAACCATAAAAATCTCTGTGGTTTGTCTATGTACTTGAACAGTACATAATCAAGTATCCAGTGTGAGTTGTCTGGTGGAGTTTTGTTTGTCATAGTTACTTAGAGATTCAAAGTGAAGGAGACTCTGTCTCAACACATGCCTCTCTGGTCACCAAAGCAAAGAAAGACGGTATAGTTATTTGCACACTGGCCTTGAAAGGCTTTTGCCTGGAAATGTCATCTGTTCTCATATGATTGGCCACAAAAAGTTACAGGACATGGCTGTATGTAATTTTAAAGAAGGCAGTCATGTATTACTGTTTTCCATGTGCCTGAAAATAAAGGGACAAATGGCTATTGATGAAGAGCACTAATGACTTACACAGGCTTGAAGGTTGAGAAGGAACCAGCTGTTTTCAGAGTTGGAGGAATAAAGTTCTTGGTAAAGGAGACTGCCTAGGAAAATGCCCTGAGATAAGAGAGAGTGAGTTTGCTTTGCAGACATGAGAGAACAATGGAACAGGGGTGTTGTGAATAATTTTTTTATACAATTAAATATTGGTTAATGAAGTCATTGTTTTGAATTATTATCTGTCTTCCATTAAAATTATTAATGTGTTAATTGTGACCAATATTTTGGAAATATTTCCTAACTATAATTTAATTTTTTAATTCATTATCAGTGGGGTTATCTTTAGATGGTCAAAGTTCTTCAGGTTGTACTCCATTGAGGGTAGCTCTGTGGTTGTCTGGAGTAAGGCATGATATACGAATTTTTGTTTGGAGGACTTTGCTGTAATGTTAGGACTTCTGCATTCACAAAAACAACTGTATTTTATTTCTTCTGTGATTTGACTTGTTGCTGACAGCTCTTCAAAGAGAAAAGTCCAAGGATTACAATCATAGGGTAGAAGAGTACAGGGCAGATATATACCACATTCTAACCCCCAAGTGATTTTTATATGGGGGCATTAGTGAGATAGGTCTGATCTCTTGCAGTTAAATAAACTCTGCAAAATGCCTCTAAATAAATTCCATACTTAAATGTTAGGTTTGATTTAGCCCTAGAAAATAGGATGGAATTCCCCTGATCTCTCAGTTGTTTAAGAATGCTCTGTTCTTAATTTAAGTGATCTTTTTAAGTATAATACTTGGGATAATTTTAAAAGTCTGGAATATAACAATAGACATTTCAAGAAATCTTTCATGTGCCTACTACCAAATGAAAAGTAGGTTTTAAAAATTTGCTTCAGATAACTTCTTGTTCTTTCTCCCTGTCTTTTTTAAAAGAAACAGAACTTTACAGATAAAATTTAAATTCCACATGTTCTTTTCATCCCTCCTTTCCATTCCTTTTTCAAAAGTAACCACTGTCATGAACTTGTAGTATATTTAGTCTGTGTTCCTTAAGTACTTACTACTTTCAGTGTTTTTGTAGATAATATATGCCATTTATGTTTTTAATGAATATAAATGGTTTATATTTTAATGAACATAAATATTCTATTTTTAATGAAAATAAATATTGCCAATCTCCCTGTATTCTCCAACCTTTCATACAACAGGTTTTTTTTGTTGTTACATATGGAAGTAGTTACTCATTTTAACTGCTGTGAAATTTACATTGCATAAATATGAAGCAATTTACTTTCCCATTCTTTTATTGATAGACTTTGAGATTGTTTTTCATTTGTCCCACTGAAAAAGTGCTGCGAAGATCTTCCTCTATAATGTCTTCTTGTGCATATGCACAAGAGTTTCTCTTGAATGAACAGGATTTTACATACGCATCTTCACCTTACGAAGTATTTTTAGATTGCTTTCCAAAACAATTACTTGACCACGAACATAGTCCTCTCTTAACCAGTACTGTCTTACACAATATTATCCAGAACTCCGTGTTGTCAGGATGAGAAGTGGGCTTGCATGGACAGCCACTTAGCTCGGTTACTTTGGGATATTGCTTGAGCTCTTTGTGCTTACTTTCATTGTGTAAAATGAGGGTAACAGTAGTCATGCCTGATAAAGTTTTCCTGATAACTAAATGACAAAATATGTAAAGTGCTTAGAACAGTGCTTGCCATGTATTTTTTGGCTTGTCTGATGTGTGTCCAATGATGCTTCATTGTTTTAATTTTGTTTCTCTGAGGTAACAAAAAATTAGTTTGTTTGTTTTTTTTTTTCCATAAAAAATGTGAACCATTTTAACTCCTGTGAACTGTTTTTTAATATATTTTTTATTTTTCTACAGGTGTCTTGTCTTGTCCATTTGTATTCGTTTACATATTCAGGATAGTCTTTATGGCGTATGAATGTATATACCTATGTGTAGATATTTAAATGTCATAAACAAAATTAATGTACATGTATATATACACACAAATGTATTTACATATATATGTATATATACACATACATATATATATATTTTTTCTATCATGTAGCTTTCCCTTAGACTGCCTTTGAAGTTTGGGTTATGGACATTTTTCTTATACAGAAGATTTTAGTTTTAATTTCTTTTTAGTACCTTTCCCTTATGATTTCTGCTTAAAAAATGAGTATCTAATTCCTAGGTATGTTAAAATATTTAATATTCTTTGCTTAATGCCTAAGTAGCAATAACTTAAAAGAACCTATAATAACAGAGAGAGAACATAAATAAGAATGAATACATTCAAGTATGACTGATGTAACAATATATTTTAAAAATAGCTGTAATTCTATGAAAATCTGAAAAACATAGAATGAACTTCTTCGTTAAACAAAAAGAAAAAGTTACTTTTTCTCCCCCTTTATGCATTGGCCATTCTGTATGAGGTTCAGTTTCTAGGGGTATGTTAGACAGCCCAATTGCTCACAGGCTTCTCTTGCGTATGTGGTGGAAAATGTTAACTCATAGCAGTCAAGTCAGACATGATAGCAGAATTGAAATCCTGTTAAGTAGCCTCTACTGGTAACCAGATTCATCTCCTCAATGAGGAGGATTATGTTATTGATGAGAATCACTATATACTTTCAAATTTTTCCCACCTATTACTTGAAGTAAAATGTTTTGAGAATCATCGATTTGTACCAAATATTTAAATTTCCTGATGTTTTCCCCCCAGGAAACTCATTTTTCAATGTTTGGAATATTTCCATGAATTAAAATCAACATATTTTATGTGTCCCATGAACTTACTCATCTTGAGTTGTTCATTAACGTTTTAATACAGAATTAATGAAAATTCAGGGGTGCCTGGGTAGCTCAGTCGATTAAGCATCTGACTCTGGCTCAGGTAGTGATCCCAGGGCCCAGGGATCAAGCCCCACATCGGGGGAAACTTGTTTCTCCCTCTGCCTCTGCCTGTGCTCTCTCTCTGTCTCTCTGTCAAATGAATAAACAAAATCTTAAAAAAAAAATTAAAATTCAGAACTTGGAATGAGCAGACTTGAAGTTTTCCTGAGGCTGCTGCCCCAAATGGAACAGATTGCTTTGGGACTGTCAACTTTGTTCCATTTAGAGAGTCAGCCATTCCAGGAAGTTTCCTTTCTTTTCTTTTCTTTCTTTCTTCCTTCCTTCCTTCATTTTTTTTTTTTCCTGAGATTTTATTTATTTATTTGAGAGAGCACGAGAGAGCAGGAGCTGGGGGAGAAGATGGGGGAGAAGGAGAAACAGACTCCCGGCTGAGCAGGGAGCCCAATGCGGGACTCAGGACTGGATCCAGTAACTTAGGATCATGATCTGAGCCAATGGTAGACACTTAACTGACTGAGCCACCCAGGTGCCCCCATTCAGGCCATTTTTTTAAAAGCCTGAATCTCATTTTTACTTAGTATTCATTTTCTCCATAACTTGCTGGATGTCACCTTTTAAAAAACGCTTTTTAGGGGTGCCTGGGTGGCTCAGTGGGTTAAAGCCTCTGCCTTTGTTCGGCTCAGGTCATTAATCCCAGGGTCCTGGGATAGAGTCCCGCATCTGGCTCTCTGCTCAGCGGGGAGCCTGCTTCCTCCTCTCTCTCTGCCCACTTGTGATTTCCGTCTGTCAAATAAATAAAAAATCTTTAAAAAAAAACAAAAAACCCTTTTTATTTATAAATGTCAGCCCTAAATCCAGTGCAGTCCATCTAACTTCTTGTTCATATCTTTTAGAAACCTCGCAACTGGTCTTAGAACTTGGCAAGTTAATATGAAGTAGGCAAGGGCAGGTTTTCACATTATTAATGATTACAGGGGATCTTTACTAAAACAAGCATGAGTACTTTTGTAACACTTAGGCCTCATTTAAAAATCTTAATTTGTATTTGCAAGTGACCTGGGAAAGATGAAAAAATTGGGGCTCCAGTGCAAAATATTCTTTTAAAGATTGATTGATTGATTGATTGATTGGAGAGAGAGAAAGACAACACAGTGATGAGGGGCAAAGAGGCAGAGTCTCAAGCAGACCACACACTGAGCAAGGAGCCTGACTCGATGGACTCCATCTCACAACCCTGAGATCCCAACCTGAGACAAAACCAAGAGTAAGATGCTTAATCAACTGTGCCATCCAGGCACTTCCAGGATATTTTAATATATTTTAATATTCTAAAATTTTAATCAAAACTTAGACACAGGTGCAAAGAATAATAGCTACTTATGAATTTCACTCCCTGCCTACAAGAGCATAAATGGAAAAGTTACATTAGAGCCCTTACATGTTAGCTAACATTTTAAATCTCCATTCAAATTTTCACTGTGAATGGGATGCTACCTGTTACCAGCTGGGGTCTTGGTTGCAGAAACATACACACAAACCAACCAACTCACTGAATTAAAAATAGTAACAACTCACTGACTCACTGAATTAAAAATAGTAACAAAAGAGATGTAATAGAAGGGCATTGGGTAGACGCAGAATCGATAGGTTGTATAGAGAAGCAAGTCTGAAGAATAGGTAAGAGCCAACAGAAGCTGCCAGCACAAAATTCAGCCATGGTATTGGTTTGTTAGTTACTAGTTAATCCTTAGTTTCCTCTACTAAGAAAAATTCTAAGTGTGTGTCCACATCACTTCCTCCCCCCAAAACTCACACAATGCAGATTTCTCCTAAATGGGAAATAGGGTTTGGATGCAAGACAGGCCAAATATGTTAACATTTTTGTCTACATGGCTCAAAACGTTTTTTGACCATGATTTCCATGGACTCTATAAATCCATTCTTTTGGAAGTGCAGGTGTAGAATGAAGCAATATTGAACACAATTACAGCAGTCCTGTGGATTTCAACTGCTCAAACTCATAAGTAATTAAAATAGGAACTTTTGGTTCTATTTTGGTCAGTTGAGTTGACCTCAAAATGTATGATTAATTAAGGAAATGCTGTGAAATGTCTTTTATCCTGTCTATAAATTAAGATAGGCATTCTTTAGTTACCCAGCAACTGGAATAATTTTATTTACTGAGTAGAAATAAGGTAGGCACAAGATTTATACACCAAAAAAGACAATGGGAAATGTTTGAGTAAGTTTCTGTAGAAACTCAAGAGGTTTTTTTTCCGGGAGAAAATGTCAAGTTTGATATCCTTTGCTAATAAGGGACAAAAGATACAAATAGATAATATAAAATAATAAGAAAAATAATATTGTAAATTTTGAAGGCAATCAGAGACACATATTCAACCTTACCAACATCTGGTTGGAAATTTTGAAATTTACTTAAGCATCAGGATGTTTTTCTATATCTGGAATGTTAGCAAAGTTTGGAAACATGTGGACACTTAACTGGGGTTTCCTTTGATGTTCATTATTAGGCAGTCAGAGCCTCTTCCTTAAGCTCAGATGCTGACAGTCTCGAGGTATTCTGTGCCATCATTCCTCCCCACCAATGACCTGCTCTCTGTGGTGTAAGGCATCGTCTCCTGGCTAGGAGATAGAGGCTGTGGGTACAAATAGATAATCTGAAAACCAGATAATGTCATGGCTAATCACAAATGGATGACAGTGCTTTTGTTGCCAGAGCAGTATGGCTGGAATAGAGGCTAAGAGTCGTGAATCAAGTCTATTTTACACACCACGTAAATGGATAAATGTTGTGCTTTTATATTTGACCATTGTACTTCCTGGCCAGGTAGAAAGGGAGATTTTTTTTTTCACCGAGTAAAAATGATGTGGGTCTGGTATTTCTCTTTGCAAAATAATTTATTTCTGGCTGCACAGTATTAATTTTCAGGCTGTGAAACCTGGCTTTGATTCCAAACAGAACTTTGGGAAAGAGGGAGCTTGAATAATAGAGAAAATAACTCTGTAAGGAAGTGTATTATTTCTTGGAAGGATCCTGGTATCCATTTAAGTGGTTTCTTCCAGCTTTCGCATCCAAGAAAATTGTATCCATATATAATTATGAGGAACAAAGCTACAGTGAGGTTTATTGCAGGTTTTTCTGCTTTGCTCATCTTTCACCTCACTGTGGCACTATGACCACAATGAAGTCAAGCTTAGGAAAGTGTGTTGTAAACTCAAAAGTGCTCAATAATCTTTATTAATATCCACAACAACTCCAAGCAGAAGAACAGCTACCAGGTGCTGAGTGTTTAGTGAAAGCCAGGTGCTGTGCTAAGCTCGTGAAGTTTTTATCCATGACATGTTCACATCCACATCATTAGCTACAGGTAAAGTTCTCTTATACTCATTTTACAAATAAGGAAGCGGAGTTAGAAGAACTTAGTCAAGACGCTAGGCAAGTAGTTTGGGAAGCTGGGTTTTGGTTGTGAATGTAGAACTGCCTGCCTGCAATCCTGTGCTCTAGTCACTATGCTAAGTGCTTCTCTACGTATAGAAAGCTAGAACCACAAAATAGGGTAGATTACCTCTGGAGGTTTTCAGGCAGAGGATAAACTACCTTGAAAATGTCCAGACGATGTGGAGTGAACTTAGATACCTTATCTCAGTATTGTCAGTAGCTTTAAAAATAAATTTGAGGAAGCAAATTGTGTGAATCTTTATCAGATCTTTTTATTTCCTGGTTTGGACACTTACTATCTTTGTGACTTTGGGCAAGTTATCTTAGTTTCTTCATCTAAATGGGCATAGTGATAGTACTTATGTTGTGATTTTGTTTTGATGATCAGAAAAGTAAAACTTGGGCTGCCTGGGTGACTCAGTCATTAAGCGTCTGCCTTTGGCTCGGATCATTATCCCAGGGTTCTGGGATCAAGCCCCATTTCGGGCTCCCTGCTCAGTGGAAAGCCTGCTTCTCCCTCTCCCACTCCCCCTGCTTGTGTTCCCTTTCTCAATGTCTCTCTCTTTCTCTGTCAAATAAATAAATAAAATCTTTTTTTAAAAAGGTAAAAATTTGTAATATATTCATAGTAGTAATATAATTATACTCTCTCTCTCTCTGGCTCTCTTTCTCTATATACATGTCACTGTTGCCTCTGTTTTGCATTACTGGCAAATCCTACACAGGAATATGGGACCATGTGCTTTATTTTCTGTCACCAGTTATGGGTCATCAGATTTTAGGTCCTAGTAGAATAGATGTGCTCTTTGATGTATAGAAGAATAACAGAAGAACTCTGAACTTTGATCATTTAAGTATTCTGAATGCCATTAGTCATCCAGACAATAGTTTGGCAACTGCTAAGAAAGTTTGAGTGCTACAGTCTTGTTACAAATTTCTAAAGTTCTCTGTGATATTTATGGTGGTAGTGATGTCACCTGGAGGAAAGCCAGTTACACAAAAGATATCATTTTATTAAATCTATTTCAGGCAGCCATGTTTGAGAATACGACAAGGGACTCATCTGCTGATAAAGTTAGTTAAGTATTTGCCAAAGTGTGTTTCATCCCACACTAGTTTTGAGGAATGCTGTTGTATAAAAATACGAGCAAATAAATTTTGAATACTGCCTACTATAGTATCCTCTTGGCAGTTTATAATGCACATAAGTACATTAAAGGCTCCTGAAAGTCCTATATTTTCACACACACACACACACACACACACATAGGTGCGATGCACACACACACACACATTCTGTCTTTGTTCAACTCTACTATAATTGACCGCAGAATTCCTCTTTGACATAATACTTTAACTATTCCCTGGAAGTAGTGTCTCATTGATCTCATTTTGGGAAATATTGAGTTAGACTAGACTTTTGGATCTTAGCTCAGCAATTTTGTCATGAATAGTCCTTGACATCCCAGATGCCATCAGTTGTAAGCTGCTAATTACCATTTTGTGTTGGAGTATTGCTAGAGAGTAAGTCAGGAGGCCTAAGCTATTATATCAGATGGGTTTTTGGCTTGGGGCCAGTTGCAGAAACATTCTGAACTTTCCTCTTTTAATCACATGATCAGATCAAGTTGTTCCCAAATGTTTCCATGTCTAAAAGTTGTTACGGGAAACAAATAAATTTAAATAATACTTTTACAGTGCTCAGAATACATTTATATGCATCATCTAGTATGATCCTGATACCTTTTGGGAAGTGAGCAGTAAAGCCCAGGACCTACCTACACTGCACATTATTTGGAAGTTTACAAAACAGTAAAGGTTTCATGTTCTGTAGGTACTATCTCTGGCTTCATGGACACTTAGCATTGTCTGTATCCCACCCCAGCACTGCAGCCTCTCCCAGTGTTAAGTGATACTTGTTTCGAGTGCCCCCCTACTTAGAGAACAGAAGCTAAGCTGCTGTGATTTGAAACAGATTAGGCTGTGATGCCATGGAGTGTCTGATGAAACAGAATTCCCATAGGTGAGAAGTATTTGCACACTAAAATAGTAGGAAGTGTAAATCCAGGCAGACATGCAAGCCATCTGATGCATGGTGGCTTGCTTTGGAGGCATATCGAAGTGCCATTGAAGTGTTTAATAAGTTGAGCTTTATTTCTTAGCTGAGTAAAAGGGTTAGGACCTTAAAAAGAAGAACAAATGTTTGCAGAAATGGGCATTTAATGCAGAACAAGAACCAATGATCAAACACAGAAACTGCTCCCATACATACACTATTGTCAGTACTACTGGGAGGTAGCAGAGTATGGTGGTTAAGGTCATGGTTTTTGGTGTCAGATATGTTTGTCATTTAAATTCCGACTTTGGGCAATTTTACTTAATTTGTCTATGCCTACTGTCATCATCATATTTAAAGGAAAACTATTAATGCCAACCAAATGAAATTACTGTGCAGGTAAACTTGTACCTGATGGGGATAATACACAGTGCAAACCTCTTATAAAGAACTCTTGTCTCAATACCAGGCACTTTCTCATTCCCCATTTCTGCATGGTGTTGGGAGACTGCCACTCAAGTGTGCATTGAGAGAACCTTCTGGGATGGTGGAAATGTTCTCTGTGCTGCCAGTACAGTAGCCACTAACCACATGTGGCTCTCAGGCACTTGCCATGTGGCTAGTGTGATTAGGAACTACATGTTTATTTTATTTTATTTAAATTTAAAACTTTAAATTTAGAAAGCCACATGTGGCTAGTGGCTACTGTTTTGGATAGCACAGCTATAGATTACAACAAACCACATTGGTGTGAAATTTTTTAACTGCTAAAATTTCTCTCTCTGAGATACTGAATTTCATGTCACAGATCGGACATTTGCTGGTTTTGATCCCTTCAATAAAAGAACACATGCTGTTCTTTTTTAGTGAATGTAACCAACCACATTACCTAAATCCATCTATGCAAGGAGCTGTGGCATGTTTTAGAGTTTCACACTGTGGAAGAGAAAATACTCAGTAGAAACCCCAGGAAATCTATTAAATGTCACTGAAACAACGTGGATTCAATATTTGATCACTTTAATAAATGTTCTATGAAAAGTAGAATATTACACTCCATATTTATGTGGTATACAATTATAAATCTTTCCATTAAGACAAACTTTTTGATTGTGCTCCTCTTATTTATTTTATGTCTACCTGCTCTGTCAAGTTTGGAAGGATCTCCTTTATACCTTTAAGCTCTCCTTATATTTCTAGAAGTTTTAACTCTTGGTATTTCACTTAAAGTTTTTAGTATGTAAGCCCATCCTCTGAATGGATTGTTGTTTTTAACCTTACTAATATTCTTTTTTGACTCAGTTAATGGCTTTCGTTGTTGAATTCCACTCTGTTTGATATTGATTATTGATACTTCTACTTCAATCCATTTGCGATTTTCCTGATTTTTTTTTTGTTCCATTTGCCACTTTCTCATTTCATTTTGTTGGTTTTCTTATACGCAGAATAGAACCAAATTTTGTTTTTTTAGTCAGATCTACAAATTATTTGATTAGAAACTAAGCATAGTTACGTTTATTGTGGTTTCAATATCTATAGTTTACTCACACCATTTTATGTATATGTCATTATGTGGATTTCCTCTTTAAATCTGTTACTTTTAGTGCTAATCAATTATTTTTGATGCCACTACTTCCATTACCTTCTTCCTTAATTGATTTAAGAAATGCTGTGTTTTTCACCAAACTAGTGATAACCCTCCTATCTTTTCACCATTGTATTGAGGCCTCTATTGTTCTCTTACAATTTTTGTACAGTAACAAAATTAAAGAATACCTGTTCCTCCCATTGGCTACCTTGTCATGCTCTGAGGTACCACTGCCTCTTGCAGCACAAGTTTTATTTCCTTCAATAAAAGGAGATGAAAAAAAAAAAAAAAGAATACCTGTTCCTCTTACCCTGAAACATTTTACATGTTTACATCTCCCAGTCCCAAGCTAAGTTCTTAGTAATAATCCATTTCCAAGTCCTCATTATAACAAATACCCCCCTACACTCTCCAGTTCTTGACATTATCTCAGGCTGTTATTAAGTTCGGTCTTATTATATGACTTTTATTTGAAGAGTCCTTTCTCAAAAATTACAAATTAATCTCCTGTAGATGTTGTTTCACTGTATTTTAACTCCCCATACCAAATAGGATAAGACTAATGCCAAGCTATTTCGTCTTCTTTATAGGTAGCCTGTCTTTTTTCTTTTTTTCTTTTTCTTTTTCTTCTCTCTCTGGAAATGGAGAGGTAGGTTTTCCTCTTAATCTAAGGTTGAGAAATTCAGAGATTTCATGAGGCTCTTCTTTGGAGTCCGTCTTTTTTCTTTCTCCCCACTCCCCCCCATTATTCCTGTCTGTGACACCATGAGCCATTTTAACCTGGAGGTGAAAACCAATTTTTTTCTAAGCTTAGGAATTTTTTTCTATGGTTTTTTTATTCTCTGTTTGTTTTTGTTTTTGTTTTTTTTAATTTTGGAATTCACAGTATTCACATTCTGGTTTCTAGTCTCTGTCCTTCAGGTTTAATCTTTTATTTATAATATTATTTTTTTAGAAATTTTACTGTGTTGTAAGCTACTTCTTCCATCTGATCTTCTAAACAACTAATTTAGCTTGAAGCAGTGAATATTTGTTTTTCTATTCTTCTGTTGAGTCTGAATATTGAAAAGGTTTACTTTCCTGAACCAAAGACTTTAGTCCTTTTATTTCTGTTGATATATCCATGAAACAAGTTCCCCCAGTACCCATACCAGTCAGGCTTCATGGGATTCTCAGCAATTACAAACTTGCTGGTTGTTTAAGATATGTTCATTTTTATTTTACCGAGCTAGTACAATAGTACTGTGACCTTTTCTGTGAAATGTTGCAATTATATACCTTTGCTCTTGAGCCTCTCCTGGTGCTTATGTATGAGCCTCCAACCAGAGAGCCAGGAATGACCTGCTTCTTGAGTGTAGACAACTACCCATGCACGACCATCAGTGCCATCAAGATCTGTTGACCACCTGCTCTTCTTTATGCCGCAAGTTACAAAGATAAGGCCTTGCTGTTTGCAAGTCAGATGGACCTATTGACAAATGCTACCATGTCCTCTTAAAAGTCCGTATGATCAATGGTCTTCCTTGCACTTCAGCATTTCCCTAAAACTCCCAAATAATTAAAACCCCAGTAACAAATCACATGGCATTCACTCTTTCCTTGGGAGAAATCCCAGCCTTTCTAGTTAGATGTTACACTAAAAGTTGTCAGGACAGAATCACAAAACAGGTAGTGTGTCTTATTTCCTGGGATGAGTGTGATTTATTAGGTTTGATTGACTCAGTAATGTGTGCATGGCTGCTTAAATTGCTAAGGAGGAATTGATGTAAGCACAAATTTCAATGAGAAAGCAGCACGTTGAATCCATATTACTCTACAAAGGCTGTCAGCAAGTTGTGCCTAAGGTTTTATTCCTTGCCACTATAATTGAGTCTGGTGTCTTCCTTGTGTTTGAATCAGGAGATAAATCAGATCTGTTCCAGCACTGGCTTCCATTGCTTTTGTATCTGACTTTATTGATAATGCGTAAATGTTTTGTGAGCACATCCCACTTTCTCCTGAAATTATTCACACCTAAAAAACAGTACCATATATTTTTCTTAGACATCTTAAAAATTGGTGTTTTGTGGATTTGACTTGCAAATGATCCATCTTTTGTGTTAATCATTTATGTCTTTGGCCCCCTTATTACTCATGACAAAATATTTTTGTCTCTTTAAGTTTCTTCTCTAAAAGTGACAATTTCCTTCTGCTTAAATAATCATTTTAGTTTTTAATCTTCAGCTTTTTGTTGTTACATGTAAACTGAGTTAATTGGTTGTGCTCTTGGGAGAGTCTGCTTTCAGTTTACAGGCCATGAATTTGAGGACCACAACTTTGATGACCTTCATCCTTATGAAACATGACATGAAAGATAGCAATTTTGTTTGCCTCATCGGCCAGCACCTAATTATCTTTCCTGCCTCTTCATTCTTCCAAAGCTCTTTGATGTCAGTGGAGTCTTATACTTTGAAAGACTAGAGAATGGTGAAAGGGGTCCTTCTTTACTGAGTCCATGTTTTCACTGAGATCTTAAATAATGATACTACGTTAGAAAAAAAAAATGGAGTACAACTGTGATAGTTAAAATAATCATTCATTTATCTGAAGAAGCAAAAGTCTTTACTGTTCTGTCAGTGTACACAGAATCTCTCCCTAACTGAACATAGCTAGGAGATTCATCTTTGGGAGAAGCCAAAGCAAAGCAAGATTACGCTTGCAGAATTTGGGGGAGTTGGGAGATCATACCTGGAGGTAGCAGGAGGCACTTGGGGCATTTTGACAAGATTCATTTAAATGGTGTAAAGGGCTTTGGTCTGATATGAAAAGGCAAAGCTGCCAGAAGCCGAGGGTGTGATGATTTGTGTCTTGAGTTTAATGAGCATTGCGTGAATGGTGCAGGGCTGAGGAGGGAGGCGGGTCTTCAAGTTCAGTCTCTGTTTCACTTTTTTCTAGTTCTCTTTCATTCTGCATTTGGAGCTTTATCTCTGACTTTTAATTTTTCCTTTATAAACATTTTTACGAACATACTTTCTTAGCGCTTAAGCATAAAGAGATAATTGGTAGAATGGGTTTTATAATATCAAGTACCTGCCACAGAGTTAATTTTCTTTCATTCATTGCCAAAAAACAAGGACAATGAATTCATGATTCAGCAAGAGTGAGATACCACATTTCTCTCTGTGAGTGAGTAATACTTAAACCAGTTGCCTGTACTCAGTTGGAGAAGGTGTGAGGATCAGTTCATCTTCAGAGAGCAGTTCTGAGAATGTTTGAATATTTTTCAAACTGGACATTTGACCCAACACTTCTAGTGCTAAGAATTTACCCTACAGAGAGTCCAAGTATGTAGTCAATCAGTGTGTTCAAGAATACCCTTGCAGCTTTGTGTGCACTCTCTAATCAGTTATGACAATGTAAATTTCCATCAAAAGGCAAGTGGTCACTGTTGCAAGAGGGTGTTTTTCAGTGCCCTCAGTGGTGACTGTGTGTATGAAAAAGACTCAGAGTTTGTTTTGGTCTTAAAAATTCAGGTTTGCTTTACTTAAATATAACTTTCAAAACCCTGATTATTCCCTGAGCTTTTTAAAAAATACATTTTTAATTGCAGTGAAATACAGATAACATGGTATTAACCACTGTAAATCATTTTTCAGAGTAGAATTCAGTGGTATTAGTATCTTCACATTGTCATGGAACCATTACCACTGTCTATCCGTTGAATTCTTTTCATCTTGTGAAACTGAAACTCCATACCTATTAGTCATAAACTCCCTATTTTCCTTTCCCCCTACCCCTTGACAGCTACCATTCTACTTTTTGTTCCAATAAATTTGATTCCTTTAGATGCCTCATGTATGTGAAATCATAAAATATTTTTCCTTTTGTAACTGGCTAATTTCATTCAGAATAATGTACTCAGGGTTCATCTGAGCTGTAGAATGTGTCAAATTTCCTAGCTTTTTAGATCTGAATGGTATTCTAGTGTATGTGTTCTGTTTGTTTATTCATCTGTCAGTGGACACTGTGGTTGCATCAACTCTTGGCTATTTGAATAATCCTGCACGAACCTGGATATATAGATGTTTCTTCAAGTCCCTGCTTTCAGTTCCTTAGGGCATAGTCCTTGGACTTTTAAATCCAATTTATAGATATCTCTAATCTGTTAATTGAGAAGATTTTAATAGTCACTTTAAAAGGCCTTTAATAATATTTGGTTCCAATTTAATATTTAATGAAACACCTTCATATCTTTTAAACTGCCTTTTTATATTAAATGCATGTATTTTTTAAGTACTTCATTGGTGTGACTTAAAAACCTTTGCAGATACTCAAATAACTCTAATTTGAGTTATTTGGAGCTAATTAAAAACTAAATATATAAATAAACTTTTAAATTTATAAGTTCACTTAAATGGTCCAGTTCTATATATAAGCGTAGTCACATTTTAAGTTGGAAAAAACCGTCATTCTGTATTATATGTTGGCTACTAGAATTTAAATTAAAAAAATCATTCTAAATAGATCACTTAATTATTTATTTTGAATTGTGGTTACAAAACAGTCTGATAGAATGAGGCAAAAGCTGTTAAACATTACAGGTACATAATTTTTGCACAGATTCTTTAAAGTAACAATATTAATATAATGGCTTTGATTCCCTTAAACATTTCTGTACTTCATTCTAAAATTTTCTGAGGTTGACAGATGCTTTTCCATCAAAGGAAGATAATTATTCTCTCAATTATTTGAGTTTATTTAACTATGAATATTTGGTCAGCATGAAGTCTGCATCTGCAGACATTGAGGGTAGATTGTATTGAAACTAAGCAAACTGTTGGAAACTAAGGAAACCATCCCATTAAGTTTTGGGGTTGCCTTCTCTGCGTGGTCCAGTTATATCTGTGATCAAAGATTTTTTTTTTTAAGATTTTTTTTTTTAATTTATTTGACAGACAGAGATCACAAGTAGGCAGAGAGGCAGGCAGAGAAGAGGAGGAAGCAGGCTCCCTGCTGAGCAGAGAGCCCGATGCGGGACTCGATCCCAGGACTCTGGGATCATGACCTGAGCCGAAAGCAGAGGCTTTAACCCACTGAGCCACCCAGGTTCCCAGTGATCAAAGATTTTTAGCTGGCAAACCAACTCAGTTCTCAATTAAAACCATGATAGGATGCGCTAAAAAAAATGGTATTTGTAATTGCTTTGTTAAAAACTCCTTTACTGGGGACATCTGGTAGCTCAGTTGGTTAAACGTCTGCCTTAGGTTCTGTTCATGATCTCAAGGTCCTGGGATCCAGCTCCCTGCTTGGCGGGGGAGCCTGCTTCTCCTTCTCCCTCTGCTGCTCTGCCTGCTTATGTCTCTCTCTCCCTGTCAAATAAATAAATAAAATATTTTTTAAAAAGTCAAAAAACAAAAAAACCTCCATCACTATAAGGAGATGGTCCCTAGCTAGGATCGTTAGACTCGCTATGTACAGTCTATACATCTTTGTGATCCTCACTTATATCTGCAGCTCCCACACAGTGTGATCACTTGATACATGTTGCAATTCTTTGGTTTCTGAGAATGGAAATGCCTTCTTGCCTAACTTCAAATGCTGTGTGACTTGATGGGAATTTCCACATATTTTCCCGTACTTTCTAGAACCAGGCAAATCTTTGTATACTAACGTAGGATTGGATGAAATTCAGTGGATTCTGGGCATCTTATGGCATTGCTGGACGAGCAATTATAGTAGAAAAGTCTCTAAGAGGGCCATGCACTGCACAGCTCCAGAGGATGACGTTGACATTACAGCATGTGTGGTTATCCTCCCTCAGTTATGCAGCGTGCTGTCTCCTCCATTCTACTGGTAGTTAAATGACTGATCCTACAGTCACACAGCCAGCTGATGTATTGCTGTCCCTGTGACTCTTTTCCCTTGTCGTGTGAATCCTCCTGGACACACTTAGTCCCCTGATCTTACTGCTTTCTCCCGCTTCTTTATCAGTCCTCCTTTTTCTCACTTCCTGTTCATCTAGCATAGATTCCATAGTCTGTAACTTAAAATCTGTGTAACGATCCTCTGAATTCCCTTGCCATTCTGATTTTTTTTTTCCACATCTGACAAATAAACTCTAACCCTAATTTATCTAACCTCTGAGTGAGCCTCTCAGCTGCTTCGGGGTGCTGGGAAAAGTCCTCAGGCAGGCGGATAGGTCCCACTACTAGTCCATCCTGGTCCTCTGCCTTAGAGAAGCCCTGAATGTCACCTGGGGATCCACTGGGTTCTCATGTCAGTTCCCTCGCCTGGGCTCTGCAGTGCTATCTCAGCCCCAAATATCTGAGTCCACAGCTGACCCCCACTTCCTGTTTCACAAATAAAATAGAAGGTGTGGGAGAGGACACTGCTCGCTGTCCATCTACTCTATGCCCTTCTTTCTCAGGCTGCAAGAGAAGTGCTTTTCTTCTTCTTTCTAAGGATAACTCCTTCACATTCTGGTTTCACTCTCAGGCTGACTCCTCCGGAATCTTATACTAGAAATTATTACTATTTTTGGTACTTATAAGCCTTCCCTTTCAACTGGGTCGTTCCCATTGGCTTTTATAAAAGTGTGTCTTCCATCAAACAAAAGCAAACATATAAAATTTTAAAAATAAGCAAAAAAATAAATGACAAAAACAAGAAATTCCTCTCCTTCAGTCCTACATCCTCTACCAGACCTGTTTCTGTTATTATCTTCTAGAAACCTTTAGAGGTTATCAGTTTGTTTGTACAACAATAATGGTCAGTTTGGTTTTCTAGCACTGTTTAGCATCTTAAGAGGACTTGTGAAATTATATCAAAATTTCCAAACATACTCAATTGTATTTATTTAAAGTAGAATAGTAACATAGACTATAATAAAAAAAAAATATATTAGCAAGGATGTGAAGGAATTGGTGCCCTCATTCATTCCTGATAGGAATTTAAATGGTGAAGCTACTTTGGAAATACTGTTCGGCAGTTTCTGAAGAGGTTAAACATAAATTCACTATGCAACCCAGCAGATGGCCACTAATTGGTTAGCAAATGTGTTGTATCCATACAGTGGAATGCTAGACAGCAATAAAAGGGATTGAAATACTGACCCATACTGTAGCATGAATGTTCCTCAAGAACATTATTCTAAGTCAAAGAAGCCAGGCAGAAAAGACCATATGTCACATGATTCCATTTGTGTGCATTGTCCAGAAAAGCCAAATTGATAGTGACAGAGTAGTGGTTGTCTGAGTCTAGAAGTAGGCACGAGGGATTTTTGGGGGTGATGCAAATACTCTAAAATTACGTTATGATAGATGCAAAGTTCAATAAATTTACATGTAGATTTAAAACAGGTATATATATTTTATATTCATGACGCCATAATGAAGTTGTTTGGGAAAAAAAACAGCAAGCAGCCAGTTCTTGATTAGTTTTCTGATTGCACCAGCTGTTTAACATGAATAAAAGTGGAACTGTAAAAAACAAGTTAAGATGTTATATTGCATCACTATGTTTGTATCCTTTAGGTAAATCCCTTAGTAGTGCAATTGCTGGGTCAAAGGGTAGCTCTATTTTTAACATTTTGAGGAACCTCCGTACTGTTTTCCAGAGTGGCTGCACCATTCCCACCAGCAGTGTAAGAGAGTTCCCCTTCTGCATCCTCGCCAACATCTGCTGTTTCCTGACTTGTTAATTTTAGTCATTCTGACTTAGCATTTGCAAGGACATGGATAGAACTAGAGGGTATTATGCTAAGTGAAATAAATCAGTCAAGGAAAGACAATTATTATATGATTTCACTCATGTGGAATTTAAGAAACAAAACATATGGGGGGAAGGGAGGAAAAAATAAAACAAGACTAAATCAGAGAAGCAGACCAACCATAAGAGACTTAGTGCTAGGAAACAAACTGAGGGTTGCTGAAGGGGAGGTAGATATGGAATGTGGGGTAGCTGGGTGATGGACATTAAGGAGTGCACGTGATAAAATGAGCACTGGGTGTTATATGCAACTGATGAATCACTAAACTCTACCTCTGAAACTAATAAAAAAATATACTATATTGTACTTCAATATTAGAAAATCAAAATAAAACTATTTGTGTTTCACAGGCTAATTTTTAACGTTTTTTGGTCATATAGTAGTGAGGAAAGTATCTGCTTCCAACATTCTGGCTCCAGCATACCCAAGTGATAATATGCAGTTCTTTCCTTTTATATTTTGCTAATACACTGTGAGGATGTCCTTGAGTACAAATGGGTGGTGTGGCATACGATAATATTTTTACCCACATTGAAATCTTGATGACAAGAATGCATGGTCAGAAACATGAAATTCGTTTAGGGCTCTTTGGCCATAATTAAAATACTAGCCAAGTTTGGGACAGGATGTTTTAATCTGATCAAGATATTTACATCCCCTTTCACCCACTTGTTCATATTTTGCAAGATAGTAATTCTTGAATAAGTAGGTAATGCTGTAATTTTGCATTTTACACTAATCAGTTGCCTACCAGAAAGCCAAGGAGACTGATAAAAGAAAATTGATTCAGCACAGTTTGTAAGGAGGCAAATACTGTGTAGACAAAAGAAATAAGAACTGGTAAACTCTTTTCCCAGGAAGGGAAGTCTGGGGTTGGCTTAATTAGAACCTTCAACGTGAAAGGTCACTTCAGAGGACAAACAGCTGTTCTCGTCCAGATATTCTTCTTCTCCAAAGAGAGCAGACTGAGAGGACATGATTTTAAGAAGGTGGTGTAGTTAGCTGAAGGAACAAATTTCCTGACAAGGTGGTTTACTTAAGATGGGATTATGAGGGAGGATTTGGAGGCTTCTCTTGGGCATCCTAAAAGTGTGCAGAATGTGAACATAGCTATGTATGCAAGAATTATAGAAAAATAAGTGTTTTATATTTTTTGTGAAAAACAGATTTTTTCCACTTGTTCAGAACTTGATTTAATTTATTGTGAGCCTAATATTTATTTAAAACAGCAAAATAATAGTTTTGTGAAAGACAATAGATAGGTCTAAAAAATTTACAATCTGGCAATTTGTGTGTGGGAAGCATGCTTATTTATAAGGTTGACATATCTACACGTATACTGCAAAGATTGTCTTTTTCAAAAACGTGATTTGCAGCCAGCACATCTGTTGTTTTTATGTAAGGGATTAAAATGAGCTATTTTTGTTGAAGTTCAGCTGCAAAGTGACAGAATGTTAAACCAGCTTGCTAAAAATGTTACCTATTTTAGGGTGTTTTTTTTTTCCTGTATGTTAAACTTTGAAAATATTCTTTTGCTCTATGTGAGAGAGCCTTATTCTTTGTTTTAAAAAAATAAAAGTTTCATGTGGTTTTAAATTTTGTTTTTGTTACATGATAGCATTTAGATGATATCAAAGTTCTTCTGGCTTAGCATTTTGAATGTTAAATCCTATCCAAGTTTGCTTTTTTGCCAGTACATTTTTCATAAAAATCTTACCAACATTATTGACTCTGCTTTCTTTGAATGTGAGATTGTTTTGTTCTTGGAAATCTGAAATAAACTTGTTCTGGCTTTCCTCTTCAAAAGGAATTATGTCATTTGCATGAGGGCTTATCAGGAGATCCTGACTATCATCTTACAGTCCCAAGAGTTAATGAACTGTATTCACATAGTCTCTGTGAAGGGGTTGGCGCGGGGGAGGAGACACTTTTCACATATTTCTGTTGTAATTTTAAAACAAATGTGAGTTGTTTTATTAATCAGTCTTCATGAAACTGACCATTCTCTGATTTCCTGTGTCTGCAAACAGCAACAACAGCACTCAATTAAAAACTGTTCGGTTAATTCTGTTCTGCTTAAAAGAGTAGACCCTGATCATCTAAAAGGTTCACTGCAGTAAATTATAGGAGAAAGAGGGCCAGAACCAGAATGCCTAGCTTTCAAGTTGCCTGGAGTCTAGATCAGTCCTTCTTAATCTTGAATGTGTGTATGAATCTCCTGAATATTGTGTTGAAGTGGAGTTCTGGTTCAGTTAGTCTAGGGTGGGGCCTGAGTCTGCCTGTCTAAACACCTCCCCAGTGAGGCATGTATTGCTGGTCTGTGGATCACATTTGAGATGCAGCAGTCCCAATAGATCATCCTTAATATCCAGAGAAGTCTGCCTATTTAGCATTTGCTGATGTTTTCATCAGTTGGACAATGGTAAAGTCTTTTATAGTACAGAGATTATATAATAATAACTTACCTAGAAAGAATCCATGAGAGTGGGCCTTATTGCCACAGTCTTCCTAGCTGAACTACACGCCAAACTAAACAGACTGACATGGACACAAAAATCAAATTGTTAGGACTTAATGTTTACAGATATACTAGACTGCTCAGATATATTTGTGATATGGAAGGGTATACCATTATTGGTTCTCTTCTCATTTTCCAATCTCGTGTCCATGCGGTCAGGAAAGAAAATCTTGACTAGGTAAAGAGGGAGTCCTGCGAGCAGGTGCCAGCAGTGTTCAGGTGATAGACGTTAGTGAGAGGAGACTGCTTGATGTGCGTTGGCTGGGGCTTGGTGTCAGAGAGGAGGACGCACTTCTCTCCCCCACACTGTGTAGAATGGCAGGCCTAGCATGGCCAGATCTTCCAACTTTTCAAGAAAAGCCAGAAATAGAAATTTCATGTGAAATTTCCCAATTTAAAAATGTTGGCTACTAATTTAAATTCTTTCAGAACATGATTCAGGCCAAGAAAACACATCTGTGTCCCAGACACAGCCCTTGAGCCACCCGTTTACAATGTCTGTAGTAAAGTGCATTGAAGTCTCCTAATGCAGTCCTCATGATTGAAAAATTAGGAATTTTCAAAATGAAACTTTCCAGCCTTTTGTCTTTAGACACTTGAGTCAGAAGAAATCGCCTCTGTTTTATGTATTTGGAGCTACTGGTGTAAGATGGGTACATGGTCATAAAACCTGTCTTTCCGTCTTCTTTCACATTCCAGATTACAGGACAGGCCCTTGTTTCACTCAGGTCAACAACCAGATGTGCCAAGGGCAGCTGACAGGCATTGTCTGCACTAAGACTCTGTGCTGTGCCACCATTGGACGGGCCTGGGGCCACCCCTGTGAGATGTGTCCTGCCCAGCCTCAGCCCTGCCGCCGGGGCTTTATCCCCAACATCCGCACTGGAGCTTGCCAAGGTGAGTTCGCCGTCCACCTGTGTGCGCAGACTTACTATGCGTGGGTCTCCTTTCACTGCACTCAGGGGATCTGCCACTAATAACCTCTTAACCATTCAAACTCTTGCCATTGCCAAGAGGGGCCTCATTTTCGAGCCTGACTAGAGATGACCTGGATATTAGCCACTTTATGAATAATCATTTTTCAGGTCTTGACATAAATGGAGAAGAGAGGAGATACTATTGAATACTGGGGAAATTTTTTTAAAGAATGATTAAAATAGCTCATATAATCAGAGGACAGACCACCCCCAGATCTTCATCCAGGAGGCACTACACCCTCCTTACCACAGTCCCTCAAACTATACACATGAGAATACCCAGGAAAATGTTTTTCTCTTTCTTGTATTCTTATTCAAGATACAGGCTCAGGAAACAGGGAGACGAGAACTGCCCTGCATTGTTATTAATCGCATCTGTAGAGGCAAAGTGTAAACTCTGTCCTTGGGTGCAGTTATTGATGAGTTTGTATCCAGTTGGTTACAGACCGGTCTCCAAGCAATCTTTGCAACCACCTCCTGATGTATATTTTATGTATCAGGGCTAGATTTGGGCCTGAGGATGTTACAGTAGAAGACACCAACCCAAGTAGTCCAAAAAAATGGTTGAATTTTTACTGGATTATCATTTTAATTAATTTTAGGCCACCACAGTTATTACCCTTTTTTGGCCACTTCTCTGATAATCATATCGTGCTGTACATATCATGTATATTAAACCCATTTTTAGAGTTTGAAATAGCTCAGTCATGAGTTCTCTCATGGCAGTAGGATCACAGGAAAATGGAAAATGACTTGTATTTTTTTTTAAAGATTTTGTTTATTTATTTGACAGACAGAGATCACAAGTAGGCAGAGAGGCAGGCAGAGAGAGAGAGAGAGAGAGGGAAGCAGGCTCCCCGCTGAGCAGAGAGCCCAGCCCGATGCAGGGCTCGATCACAGGACCCTGAGATCATGACCTGAGCCGAAGGCAGAGGCTTAACCCACTGAGCCACGCAGGCACCCCAGAAAATGACTTGTATTATTCAGAGAAATGATATTCATATTTGAGACATGAAGAGTTGAGTTAATTTGTTACCATGAAATCATATACAGAGTTAAATTCCTGAGGTCTTTCAAATTGATGTTAGTGACCAGTACGACAGGCACAGATGTCATCTACCCAACCCCTATAAGTGGCATATTGCAGAAAGCCAGTCCATCATCCTAAAACCCAAATGAAAGTTCGAGTTTGGGAAGCCTGCATGTAGCTTCAGTTCAATGAACAATGATCATTTAGGTGCTCTGCATAATTTGGTAAACATATCTCTGACAGTGGCCTCTACAGATTTTGGTTAGTTTTGTAATTTTGTGAAAGTTAATGTTAAAAACTGGTCTTTTTCAAAACACTTCCAATACGGGATACCCAGGGATGAACCTACATGTTAGCTGTGGACTTAGAATGGTTTCGTGTCTTCTCTCTTAGCTTATCTGTCACTGGTCAGACCTAATATGGAGACCATGTAAATGTCATTTTCAGTCTGCTGTTTTTGGGGTGTCTGGGTGGCTCAGTTGGTTAAGCATCTGCCTTCCACTCAGATTATGCTTTGGGAGTCTGGGATTAAGCCCCACATTGGACTCCTTGCTCTCTGGGGCCTCTGCTTCTCCCTTTGCCCCTCATCCCATTCTTGTGCTCTCTCTCTCAAGTAAATAAGTAAAATATTTAAAAAAAAAATAATAATAATCTGTTGTTTTCTATGGGTAATAAAATTCTCTATCTTTGATACAACTACCAGTATGATTTTATAGAATTTCTGATAAAGTAATTTTTAAAAGAAGATATACCATGCACTATATAGTATTCACCATACTTTATAGATTTCCTAGATTAGATATAGAATAAATAGTGAAATTTATAAAATTATATAGATTCCTATTAAAGAGAAAATACTGTATAGATCTAGAGGAATGCTGACTGGATTTACTAAGGTAATACTTCCTGTGTATTCTACAGCACGTATCCCTTCCCAATATACTTGCTCATTTGTTGTCTTTATTGCTTTTACTTTCCCTCCAGCAAAAGTGTAAGATTCATTAGGTCATAAATCTCTTTTATTCATTAATGTCTGTGAGGCACCTGGAAGAGTGCCTAACATGTGGTAGATACTCAGTAACTATCTTTTAAATTAATAAATGGGATTAAGATTAACATACTTCCAAAAACCACCATTTCGTAAAAATAGCACAGTTGAGAAAAGCTATTTCCTTCAGCCAGAACATTCCAGATTACTGACGCTCCTCATCTTCTACATCTGCACTTAGGCTTTTTATACTTTACCTCTATATTTTGTCAGAGAGGCCTAGTTTTTCTGAACACACTTATTAAATGTAGAATCTGATTTCAAATTTCTCAAATATCCTTCAGGATTTAGTAATGTCTGAAGGCTTATTTATTTGATTTTGTTTATGCAGTGAAGATAAGTTTTCAGTTCCATTAGCCTAAAAATATAATGGATAAATACAGCAACAGGAGCAAAATGAACCTTGCCACATGGTTAAAATATCTGGAAAAGCAAGTTTAAAAAGTTCTGCTTTATTTCAAAATCATGGCAAAGTCAGAAGCCTCTCAATTAAATACTAATCCTCAGTTCAGGCTATTTTAAGACTGCATCTTAATGTGATTTCATTTTCCTTTTAAATTTGTAGACTGTTGCCCAAATACTCTGCCAAGTTGATTTGGAAGATCCATGGCATGAAAAAAATAACATAAAACATGATACATACGTGTCATACTTTTTAAAATATAGTGATCTTTTTTGTCATATAATTGAAAATTTTTGTTGAGTTAAAAATAAATTTCAGATGCATAGAAGATGACAGCAAATAGCTTAATATTGGTTCTAAAATGTGGTTCCTATTAGCCAAGAAAGGATATTTCTGAAGTTCTAAACATAATGTTATTCTGTAGTTGCTGCAGTTAGTGGATTACCTTATTTCTGGCTTCAGAGGACATGAGATATGATCTTGTAATAAACAGAATAACTGTTCATATATAGATTTCCATAAAGTTTATATAGACTCCTATTAAAGAGAAAATACTATATAGATCCACTAGATTATTACTAAGTAGATTTACTAGGGTAATACTTCTTGGTTATTTGATAGCACGTATCACTTTCTGATATACTTGAGTCTATTGTCTTTATTGCTTTTACTTTCTTCCAGCTAGACTGTGGGATCCATTAGATCATAAATCTATTTTTACGATGATACTTAAGTTGATACTTAAATGAAACTTAAGATGATACTTAAATTAAGCTGTGAAAAGAGACCAGTACATATTCTGTATTAGCTGTTGCCATGATGTCTTTCTGGACCGAAGTGAACATTGTCAGAGAGGTGCACATTCCTGTGGTGCTGGCTGCTTGGTCTTAACGATTCATGGCTCCTTGGATGCTGCGAGCCATTTCTGTTCTATCTCTTTTGCCCAAGACTAACTCACATTTAGTTCTGTCCTCTTCATTTTATTAATATCCGAAGTTAACTAATACAGGCCATAAAATTTAACCTGTTGTAACACAAGGGAATTAAAGGTTTAAAAAGCAGTGTTAACTCCTTTTCGAATAATATATGCAAACTTTATGTCACAGACTGCCATATGCATCTCTTCTATTATTTTCTTATAGTTTCTTATCCTCTTTTAATCTGTATAATCTTCATGAATCTCCTCTAATTGAAAGGATATTTTATTTAATATTAAGTCTTGACTTTGAGTCTTTTAGATTTTTCAAACAAATAGGGTCATCTAAAATTTTAAAAAATTTATTAAAATTTGCAGTTACTAATTTGTTATTTGATTTTTAGGAATTAGTCTTTTAACTATCCCAACCATTTCTCAAACTGAAAAGGTGGCAGATGAAATTTGCTCATTACATTGCATCTTTCTCTTTATCTTAGACAATAGTAATGGACTGATGCTGAGCCTCTGTTCTAGTTCATGCAACTTGAAAAGCACAAAAATCAGACCTACACGGCAGAGTCAGGACCTAGCTAGGACACAGGACCAGGACAGAAGTAAAGAAAGTAAAGAAGTAAAGAAACAGGAAGTGCAGACCCTAAATCAGTCCCTGCCAAACCAATGCTGCTGTGTGTTCTTTTCAAATGATTACAGTGTTCAGCAATATCTAATTCATTTACTCGGGTTGCGCATGAAAAATGTAGAGAAGTTTGAACCTTCCCTGAACCCACGCAGGCATGGGTTGTTCCTCAGTCGTAGGTTAGAAGGAAGATACCCTCAGTAGAAAGTTATTCCTAGGCCTTCTGTATAGCCCAAAATGGAAAGGAGATTTGGTTTATTTGATTAGTGTAAATTATTAAAGACACATTTATCTGCACTGTCTACATTTATCTAGTTAACTGGATCATTATAAAGTTTAAATTCCATTCATACTGTGTGAAAACAAGCCATTCCTATACAATCCAGAAAATTTACTTAAAACTTAATTAATTATAGAAACTCTCTTTTTTTAAATAACGTGTGGGTGGTATATGTGTGTATTGTGTATTATATCTTAATGAAGAAGATGTTACTTGAAAGCACATTATACACAGTGAAACTTCAGTGAGGTAAGCACAGGGCTATTCCTAGATACTGCTGCACTTAACTTTACAAACAGACATCTTAATAAAAGAAGATGTGATTTGAGCAACAGTTTATACACAATGTAGTTTCAGTGAGATAAGTAGTATAGCTCTTCCCATATGCTTCTGCACATGTTTACAAATACTTATATCTTAATGACAGATGATGTTATTTGAAAGACAAATTATAGGTGTGCCTGAGGGGCTCAGTCAGTTAAGCAGCTGCCTTCGGCTTAGGTCATGATCCCAGGGTCCTGGGATCAAGCCCTGTTTCAGGCTCCCTGCTCAGTGGGGAGTCTGCTTCTCCCTCTGCCTCTCCCCCTGCTTGTGCGCTCATGCTCTCTCTCTCTCTTTCTCTGACAAATAAAATATTTAAAAATAGAAAAAAAAGAAATTATTCATAGGGTAGTTTCATTTAGTTAAGAACAAGCCAATTCCCATACATTTCTTTTTTTTTTTAAGTTTTTATTTGAATTCAAGTTATCATCCAGTGTAATATTAAAGTATGATTCAATTCTTCCACATGGTACCTAGTGCTCATCACAACTCTTTTTTTTTTTAATCACAACTCTTATATAAAGATAGAATATTCTCCTTCTTCTAACTAAAGAAAACAACAATAAAGAATAGAAAACAAGATCTTCTAAAATAAAATTCTGCTCCCCCTAGTTGAAAGCAGTGATGAACACTTGGAACTGTTGGGAAGTCGTTGGGATCACTCTGAGTATCAGCATTCTGAAAGGCTCCTCCGAGGCTGTGGATGTCCTTTTGGAAAGGCAGAGAATGGCCCTGAGTGAGAGAGGTCTACTGCAAATCCTCAGTGGAAGCTGAAACCACTGGCGAGCATCTCCGAGAGTGTGTATCTGAAAGAGCAGAGTAGAGGGACCCACCCCTACCTGAAAAAGTGGTAGAGAGTTTGGTGAGCAGGTACCAGCAAATACTTTGTATAGAAATTTCTTTCAAACAAACTTGTTTCTTCCTGGGCTCTCCCCACTTTTGCTTCAGCAGGAAATGACCCCATTTAAAGATGACTAATAAAGGAAAAAGGTCTACATGTCACAACTGAAACAAAGAGGAAAACGTTTGGAAGAGGCAAGTGAACATGCTTCAAGGAAGAATTACCCAAATGAACACAAGATTTATACACTTCTTCCTTAGCTTCAGGAAAGGAAAAGCAGTATGTTCTTGGCTTTAAAAATGTGCTCAATGTAGAGTTATAAGAATTTACTAAAAACAACCAGAGATAAAAAGTGGGTTGGTAGTACTCAGAAACTGCAGAAGGATTTGAGACGTTACCTAATAAAAGCAAATGATACATATAAACATACATACATGCATAAAACTGAAAAAATATCAATGACAAAAGTTAGGATGAGGAAATCACAAATCATAATGTCAGAGAACAGTAATTAGGCAATGATTATTAAAA
This sequence comes from Martes martes, assembly GCF_963455335.1. Taxonomy (NCBI): domain Eukaryota; kingdom Metazoa; phylum Chordata; class Mammalia; order Carnivora; family Mustelidae; genus Martes; species Martes martes. The sequence goes on from NC_137892.1 coordinate 99,334,126, forward strand.
AATCTGATACATAGTGAAATCAGACTAAAGGAAGCTATGGAAATGAACTGAAGAAGAGTTTTAGAGATAAAAATAGAAGGATTTTCTAAAATGGATAAAAGCATCAGGCTGCAGATTGAGAGGCACAAGACTCCAATAAGAATAGAGGATAAATGGAATCCCATGGGCAAAATAAAACAGAATATGCAAGGACTTTTTTTTTTTTTAAAGGAAGTGCCACTGAGACCGAGACCTCTCTAGAACAACTCATATAAACTGGAAAACAGTGTGGCAGTGTTTGCAGACTCCGGAGGTCATGCCCTCTGCTTGATTTGACATATTTTTAAATGAAATTATTTTGGTTGCTCTGTAGAATGTCAGTTATAGGGGGACCACAATAGAAGCAAGGACTCCACTTAGAAGGTTTCTTTAGTAGTACAGGTGACATATGATGGAGGGTGAGACTAGAATAAGGGCAGAGGGAAGATATGAGGCATATTCAGGGAAGGAGCACTTGTTACTGATGGAATGAAGTCAGACAAGTAAAAGGGAGATGGTGAATTTATCTCCTGTGAGGTGAGGAAGACTGAGACAGAGAAGCATGCTCTGTTCTTTTTATTCCAAGCACAGAGCTCTGCAGGTAGTAACTTACTAATACTTGCTTGTTGAGTTGAGTACTTATTTAGCATTTGAATTTTGTGAATGCATGAATAGGTATTCTGGCTGAATGAAACCATGTTGAATAGTTTCCAAAATACCCCATACTTCTCAGATTTCAGGTGGAGACAGACCAGTTCTTCAGTTGCTATTTGTAACGGCTGACATTAATTTTCATAGAAATGCAAATAATTTGTGAATATCTGTGGAGTATAGGAACGAGAACTTAAATATTAAAAATGGATCTAATTTAGTGACAGGCAAAGTTAAAAAAAAGTGCTATTAAATGTATAGTAATAGGAATCAGTCCTTAGTTCCCTTAGATATAAATTAAATAAACTGTCTATATATGCCTGTAGCACTGCACGTATTTTTCCAAATTTTAATGTGAATGAAAAATAATATGCTAACTTACATAATCAGCTTAATCTTTTAGGGCAAGTTTATTTAAAGAAGTTAGAGAATAATGAGTTCATAAACTACAAGTACCATTACCTTGTTACATTACTTATAACCTTAATAGACATAAACTGAAGGGATTGTATAATGTTTAAGTTTCAAATGATTTATCTGAATTCTAAACCTGAAGCTAATTACACTATTTGTTAACTAATTGGAATTTAAACAAATATTTGAGGGAAAAAAGAAAGATTTAGCCTTATTCTTAAAATCCTTATATGTGATTTGAAGTTTTTCAGCATTTAAAGAAATAGTTTGTGCTTGAAATGAAGGAATGAACAGAAACACATCTGTGTGACCAGGACAGTGGAAAACTCTTCAGACATTAGTAATTGCTTATGCTAGCACTTTGAAAATGAAGAAAGTCTTGCATAGTTTGAAGGTCTGAGGCTTGCTTTTTTTGTTTGTATAGAGAGCACTTGTGTATGTTTTTAGGTTCAAGTTGATTATTTCTACAAGATTTCTGTAAAATTTTTCTTTTTTCTTTAAATAATTAACTCGATCTACCTAAAAGAAAATATTTCTGTATGGCTGTGTAGTCTAGGATACTTCAAAAATAAAGGTTTTATTTTTCCTTCTAGGAAAATACTTTTTAGGCAATTACAAAATAAGCCCCATAAAGTCGGTTTGCTTTTTCCTTTGAAAAATTACTGAATCTACTAACTATGTAGTCAAAGATTTTATGAATAGTATTAAGGGATTTATAAGCTTGGCCTCATTTTTCAGTTTATATCATGATATTCTTTCTCTGATTTATCTGCCAGGAAAAGAGGTTTCTAGGGATGTTTTATACCACACTGTAATGAGGGTGGAAATGTAGTACATTTTAAAATATAATGCAGTTTGAAATGTTCTGAATTAAACAGTTCGGTATATAAACTTCTTACATATTTTGTTCTAGCTGGTTTTTGTTTAGATCAAATACCCTTTAATAAGACAATGAAATCTACTTTAACTTCTGTATAAAATATTTTGGGCTATTGCAATTTCTTAAGATAGATAAAGTGAGGCAGAAATAATGAAGATGCCAAGCTTTTTTGTAGGCTTAAATTCTCTAATTTATGTACTCTAAGATACAGCAAACTTGTGGACTTATCAAAAAATAATGGGGTAGGGGCACCTGGGTGGCTCAGTAGGTTAAAGCCTCTGCCTTCGGCTTGGGTCATGATCTCAGGGTCCTGGGATCGAGCCCCGCATCGGGCTCTCTGCTCAGCAGGGAGCCTGCCTCCTCCCCTCTCTCTGCCTGTCTCTCTGCCTACTTGTGATCTCTGTCTGTCAAATAAATGAAATCCTTTATAAAAAAAAAAATAATGGGGTAAATCATATATACTGACTTAGAGATATATCCACAAAACAATTTTAATGAAAAAAAAAGCAAGATGCAAATCAGCACGGACTGTGATCTTATTCTTGTTACATAAACAGGCTGATGTTCTGAATGTGTTTGTGAGTATAAGTGGCAAAGAACAGACTGCTAAGTTACATCAATGGTAACTGTTTAACTTTCTCTTTTTCTGTATCTTGAAGGTTATTACATTGAGCTTATAGTATTTTGTAATTAAAGATAGAATGTTATCCTGTCAATTTTAATAGATAACATAAATTTACTTAAGCTTATGCTTTCATGTACCATGTTTCTCATACCACTATACTGAATTACAGAGTATTACCTTTTACAGAGGGAAATTAAGGAAACTATAAATGGGTATAAAATGATGGGTTCAAAAACTCTAAATCGAAAGTATTCTAGTTTGTTAGCTATATTTTGTTTTTAAAGATTTTACTTATTTATGTGAGAGAGAGAGAGAGTGAGACAGAGAGCGCACAAGCAGGGGAAGGGGCAGAGGAAGAGGAAGAAGCAGACTTCCCACTGAACAGCAACATACTGTGGGGCTTGATCCCAGGACCTTGGGATCACCATCTGAGCCAAAGGTACACGCTTAACCGACTGAGCCACCCAAGTGTCCCAATATATGTTTTTTTGTACAGGCTTTTTGTCAAGTCGGGGAAGTTCCTTATATTCCTGGTTTATTGAGATTTTTAAAATCATGACTGAGTGTTGAATTTTGTCACTTGCCTTTTTCACATTATAATATGGTCGTGTGTTTTCTCTTTCTTGGTCAACATGTTAATATAACGCATTATACTGATTGATGTTTGAATGTTGAAGCAACCTTAAATTCCTGGGATTAACCTCACTTGGTCATGATGTATTAATTTTTTTATGTATTGCTGAAGTTGCCTTGCAAAAAAATTTTTGTGTGTCTATTCCAAAAAATATATTATTGTGTTTTTGGTTTTTTTTTTTCTTGTAATATATTTGTCTAGCTTTAGGGTCAGGGTAATGCTAACCAAATAAAATTGGTAGACTAGTGTCCCCTGTTGTCTTTTTCCACAAGAATTTTTGTTCAGGGATGCCTGGGTGGCTGAGGCAGTTAAGTGTCTGCCTTAGGTTCAGGTCATGATCTCAGCCTAGTGGGATCAAGCCCCATGTCAGGCTCTCTGCTCAGCGGGGGGCTGGCTTCTCCCTCTCCCTCTGCCTGCCACTCCTCCTACTTGTGCACTCTCTCTCTGTCAAGTAAATAAATGAAATCTTTTTTTTTAAAATAATTTTGTATATTTTACTGACTACTTACTTCTCTTAAGTATTTGAAAGGATTTAGCGGTAAAGCCACCTAGACCTAAAGTTTTCTTTGTGCGAAGATTTTCAAGTATGAATTAAATTAACTTTAACAGATGTAGGTCTGTTCAGATGATCTGTTCTTGAGTTATCGAAATCGTTGAATTTAGTGCCATAAAGTTGTTCATATTATTTCCTTTGATCCTTCTAATCTCTGTGGAATTTGTATTGCTGTGTCCACTTTTATTCCTTCTTGTTCATCATTCATTTCTTCTCTCCTTTTTCTTTATCAGTCTTAACAGATCTAGTTTTATTTGTGTTTCCAGAGAGCCAGGTTTTGTAGTGATTGATCATCTCTGTTTGACAGTTGTTCTATTTTATTATTATTATTATTATTATTATTTTCTTGCTTCTGTCTACTTTAGGTTTAATATGCTCTTCTTAAAATTTCTTTTTCTAACAACTTAGATAACCAATTTTAGACTTTGTTCTTTTTGTAAAATAAGCATTTTAATGTTACATATTTATCTCTAAGCACCACTCTAGCCGAGTCCTACCGATCTTGATATGTTCTGTTCTCATTTTTCATGTGATTTCTTCTTTGAACCATGGATTATTTCAGAGTATATTGTTTAAATTCCAAATGTTGGAGGATATTCCAGGTGTTTATTATTCACTTCTAGTTTAACTCTGTTAAACTAGAAGTGTGTTTAGAGAACACACTATGTATGATTTTTAATTTTTTTATGTTTAATGAGCCTTTTTTATGGCCTCAGAATATAGTCTGTCTTGGTAAAATATCCCATTTGCTCTTGAAAATGGCGTATATCCTGCTAAAGTTGCATGGGGTGGTCTGTAAATGTCAACTAGGATAAGCTGGTTAAAAGTATAGTTTAAGTATTATGTATCCTTGCTGATTTTCAGTCTAATTGGTCTGTCAGTTACTAAGGAATATGGAAATGTCCAACTATAATTGTAGATTTGTCTCTTTCTTTTCTCAGTTCTGTCACTTTTTGTTCTGGGTGCTTAACATTTTAAAATCAGCATATACACATTGTACATTATTATGTCCTCTTAATGAATCGACCCCTTTGTCATTATGAAATATCCATCTGTATCCCTGGTAATGGTTCTTGTTCTGATGACTACTTTGTATAATATTAACTTAGCCACTTCAGCTTTCTGTTGATTTAAGTACATGATACATTTTTTATTATTAATTATTTTTATTAACATATAATATAGTATTTGCCCCAGGGGTACAGTTTGTGAATCGTCAGGCTTACACACTTCAGAGCACTCACCATATCACATACGCTCCCCAATGTCCATAACCCAACCACCCTCTCCACATACACACACCCCCCAGCAACCCTCAGTTTATTTTGTAAGATTAAGAGTCTCTTATAGTTTATCTCCCTCCCGATCCCATCTTAAGTACATGATACATCTTTTCATCTTTTTCTTTTTGAGCTATCTCTGTCAAAGTGGGTATCTTTTAAGCAATATACAATTGCATCTTTTAAAAAAATCAATTGTGGGGGCGCCTGGATGGCTCAGTTGGTTAAACGACTGCCTTCGGCTTCAGTCATGATTCCAGGGTCCTGGGATCAAGCCCCACATCAGGTTCCCTGCTCAGCAGGGGTCCTGTTTCTCCCTCTCCTGCTGCTGCTTCCCCTGCCTGTGCTTTCCTGCTCTCTCTGTATCAAACAAAAAATAAAATCTTTAAAAATAAATAAATAAGAAATCGTGGCAATCTCAGGCTTTTTAATGGAATTACTAGTACCGTTTTTAGTTTCTATGATTATCAATATTATTGATTTTTAAATCTGTATCTTACCATTTTTTGTCTTTTTGTCCCATCTATTCTTTATTCCTCTTTGCCTCCCTCTATTAGAGTGAATATATTTTAGTATTTCATTTTATCTCCCATAATTGGATCACTAGCTCCACCTCTTTAACATTATAAAATGTTAGCTTTATGTAAAATCACAAAATTTAGTGATCATATTTACATATGTAACTTACTATAGTCTATATTCAAATAATATTATGCCACTTCACTTACAATGTTATAATGTAATAATTTTACAACAGTATTCTTCCGTCCCCCTTTAATCCTTTAGCTATTGTGGTTATACTATTTACTTCTTTGCATTTTATAATCTTCAAAATACATTACTATTATTTTGCTGTTGCTCTTTTCAACAACCAGTTATCTTCAAGTTTATTTGAAAATAGGTCTTTAAAATTTATCAACATGTTTACTGTTTTCCGTACTTTTTGGGTTTTGTGTAGACCATAATTTTCATCTCATAATTTCATCTTACTAAAAGAAGAAGAACTTTTCTTTTCTTTTTTTTTTTTTTAAAGTAGGCTGGAGCCCAGCATAGGGCTTGAAGTCACAAACCTGAGATCAACACCTGAGCTGAGATCACTAGTTGGACGCTTAACCCATTATGCCACCCAGGTGCCCCTTCTGCTAAAGAACTTCTTTTAACATTTCTTGTAGACCCTTAACTTTTATTTGTCTGAAAATCTTTATTACTGTTGCTTGGATTTCATTTGTCAATATTAAGATTTTTGGTTCCTAAATGGATAAAACTAATAGCTTAAAGGATGAGGAAGATAATTGCCATGTTTAAGGTTTTCAATTTAGAAAAAGGGTATGACTACTAATTCAAAGCATACATGTACCCCAGTGTTTATAGCAGCATTATCACCAATAGCTAAATTGTGGAAAGAACCTAGATGTCTACTGATTGATGAATGGCTAAAGAAGAAGTGGTGTGTGTGTGTGTGTGTGTGTGTGTGTGTGTGTGTGATGGAATATTACTCAGCCATCAAAAAGAACAAAATACTGCCATTTGCAATGATGTAGATGGAGCTAGAGAATATTATGCTAAGCAAAATAAGTCACTCAGAGAAAGTCGAATTCTGTATCACTCATATATGGAACTTAAGAACTAAAAAAAATGGATAAAGGAAAAGAAAAAAAAAACAGATGAAGAAACAGACTCTTAACTCTAGAGAACAAATTGATGGTTACTGGAGGGGAGGTGGGTGGGGAGATGGGTGAAATGGGGGAGGGGGATTAAGGAGTCTACTTGTGATAAGCACCAGGTGATGTACATAAGTGTTGAATTACTTAATTCTACATCTGAAACTAAACTGTATGTGAACTAAATGGAATTTAAATAAAAACTTGGAAGAAAAAAGAATATGACAAATTCAAGATAACACTCCTTAAGGGATACAGACAACTTTCAGATGAAGAAATTTAAACGCTAACACACATGGTGGTTAGTAATCAAAGAAGTGAAAACTAGAATTAATATTCCTTTACAATTATTAGACCAAAGAAAATTAGGATCTTGCATATTTATGTCATGTGTTAGCAGGGGGAAAAAACCCACAAGAATCCTCGTGGATAATATAGGTTTGTGAACTACTTATAGGTATATGGATTGCTAGTGGGATGAAGGCATTTTGACTCTTGGGCACTGTTTATTCATACCAAATGAATATATATACATATATATATATATGTATATATACATACACACATTCATATACATATTCTGTGATTTAGTAATTCTGTTCTGGGTCTAGAGCAAAGGGATACAAAGTCTGAGTTTTCATAGTCCATAGTTACTCAACTACATAAAGAGACATGGTAGAGGGGCGCCTGGGTGGCTCAGTGGGTTAAGCCTCTGCCTTCAGTTCAGGTCATGATCTCAGGGTCCTGGGATTGAGCCCCGCATTGGGCTCTCTATTCAGCAGGAAGCCTGTTTCCCCCTCTCTCTCTGCCTGCCTCTCTGCCTACTTGTGATCTCTCTCTGTCAAATAAATAAATAAAATCTTTAAAAAAGAAAAGAGAGAGAGACATGGTAGAGACTTCCACTGTATCATGCCCTGTGGTGGGGAGAAGTTGGTGGGGAGAAGATGAAGGTAGACTGAGTACCTATCACCAGGAGAGTGAACACATCCAGAAGTGTTCTATAGAGGGGTTTAGCTCAGTGGTAGAGCATTTGACTGCAGAAGTGTTCCGTAGCAAATCAAAGCAAGAAATTGGTTGTCCACATAACAATAGGGATGCATTTTCTTTTTTTTTTTTTTAAGGATGGATTTTCTTAATAAAAAATAAAATTCCAAGAGAAAATAACAAGAACGAAATGGGATCTATAACACATGATTTATATGAATGAAAATATATGTATACAAAGTGGTCCCCAATTCCCCTTACACCATGCTCTTGAGAACAACTGATCTTTTTCTATACATTACATTAAAGAAATCGGTGTAGATATTCTGGAAGTTAGTGATATCTTTGTTCACAGTGCTTTCTTCTTGCAGATGTTGATGAATGCCAGGCGATTCCTGGGATATGCCAGGGAGGAAACTGTATCAATACAGTGGGCTCTTTTGAATGCAAATGCCCTGCTGGTCACAAGCAGAGTGAAACCACTCAGAAGTGTGAAGGTGAGTGTCTATACTTAGATGGTCATGACTCTGAATCCAAGAAAGTCATAACTTCATTTAGAATTTGAAGAATTTAATCATAATTTAATGTGAGAATGAAGGGATATATGTTAGAGTGGTTTTATATCAGTTTGTGTATTTAATGGGTTTGAGCTGGAAAGAGACAATGAACATTTTACAAGGCGTTTGTTATCTCAGTTTCTCTGTTGCAGTGGGAATGGGAGTAATCTAGCCCTTTATATTTTTCCTTAATAATGTGATTCTCTAGTTCACTTACAAAATTATATCAAAGATTAAAATTCTGAGTGAAATACAGCATCCAGTGTAAAATGATGCACTGGAAGTTGGCACTCTGTTCTATATTATTAAATAAGTGTTTTAAATGTTGTATTGAATATTGTTTCTTGGCTGCCTGCCAAATTAAAAAGCCAGTGTAACTGACTCAGGGAGAATTGGGAAATTACCACAGCAGATATTCTGCAAAAGAATAGCTTACTCAAATAAAAATATGAAAAACTTAATAATCTTCTGGAATGTGATTATGATACTGAATGTGAATTGAATATAATTTTGAAGTGTGCACTCCATAAGCATTCTTCATACAGAATAAAATCACTTGTTATAATTATGTGTGACCCAAAGCTTTATCATTGTCACAAAGTTCAAGAAGCTACTAAAGGTGTCTAGCTTTCCTAACATGGATACTTAGAGTAATGTTGATACTATTACCGGTATTGAAATATAATGTTTATCTTTAGAATGATTACTTAAATCAGTTTATTCCAATTAAGGTAATTTTCTTAAGACAAATACTATACCTGTTTTCATTGTTTTGTTATGTAAGCATTCATATCTACTCAAAGTTTAGAAAAAAAATTATTTCAGAAGTTTGTTTTTGGCACTCTGGCTTACCTGAGGTGGAAAAATGTGAATCTGAACTTACATGGGAAATTCAGTAAATCTGAACTTCATTTCATATGCCTGTTATGATTTTATCTGGGAACATTTTCTGAGTTAAGTAAACTGAAAGTAACAAATATATTTTATAATTGCTTCCTGTGAAGAAATCATCACAAGTTTATTTAGACCCATTTACCTTCAATAACTAAAATCGTCTTTTAGTGTACATAATTAAGTCTTCTCTTCTTTCCTTTCCAAAAGGCAGTACTTAGGGATTATTTTTTGTTGCTTGGTTATAAAAAGTTTTGTCCCTCTCTGTAGAAAAAAAAAAAACAGTGTGAAAAGGTAAAAATCTAAAGTTTAAATTATAGGAAACAAACAGGAATATGAACTATTTTATTGGACAGGAGGTAGAGACATGTACATGGTATGGTTCCCACACCAGAAATTTTAATTCCATGAACCTAGGGAACATGTATCATTTTATATTTTCTATTTGGCTTACTGCCTTTCTAATCTACTCTAAAGTAATCTCTATAATTATATGCAATTCATGTTTTTCAATGTGGAAATGTCTGGGCTATGCTGCTTTATCTTTGCTACTTCTTATATTTTCCTTCCTGGTTTGTTTGGGGGTTGATTGTATATGGCTCAACCTTTTGTCATTATGCTTCACTTTTTACTTCTGAAATACTATCCAGACTAGATCCAAGGTTGGTAGACTTAGGAGCAAAGACAGTGTTTGATTGTAGGTGAGAAGGCAGAGCCACTGACTGATGAAAGTGGTTGTGACATTTCCATTAATCATCAAACAATGTATTTCTTCTTAGTTGAAAATAGAATGAGCCTTTTCCACATCACATTTCATCAAAACAACATATAGAGCCAAGGCAGAGTTTGGAGAGAGACAGTGCAACTCTTTCTTCACACTTGTCTGTGTTCTTGAGGAAAGGGGGCTGTTGATGGAATGTAGGCACCACCCAGAGCCTGAATCCAGTCCTCTCCTTCCTTACTTCCTGTCCAGGCCGCCAAATCCACTTAGCCATTGCCCAGAAAGAATTATGTGATTTAATATTTGGGATTGGTGGGGAATAGCAGAATTGGATGAAGTGGTGATTAGAATGTGAAAACTTAAGGTTTTATGAAGGCTTTACTTTGTGTAAGTCATGTTTATTTGGCTATGTCTTAAAAGTAACTATTATCAATTTTCCTTAAGTAATAGTGTTCTTTTATATAAAAGATCAAGTGGTATTTCCTTACATAAAACTATTTAATCGGTTGTATAATGTATGTGGAAAGACTATAAACTATTGCTACACTCAGTGACAGCTTTGAATTATAGTCAGTTTATGTATGGTTTATACAGTGTCAGTGTAAAAATGTTGACATAAATTTAAAGTTAGTATTTGCCCTAAATAAAAATGTAACCATAACAATTACTTTTGATCAACTGTCAAAGGTAAGATATTTTAGTTTTCTTTGTAGTTTACAATGTGAACATAAAATATAGTAGTAATGGAAGATTTACATGAGAATGATGCCCTTTCTGTTCCTCTTATGACACATATTAGATTTCTGTTCATACAGCAATGAAATTTTCTAAAATCTTTTTCAGTCTAAGTTTCTGGGTCTGTTCAGAAATAAGAAAGCTAACCAGTGTTTTGAATCTGAGTCATTTGGGGAAATGGTGGCAGCATTAGCGGCAAAGTGAGGTTATTAACTTTAAAAAATTGCATTACTCTTTTTTTGGTGGATATCTGTTGGTTGACCGTCTCATTCCCAACACTTGGGTAAGATCTTGAGGGCGAAAACTCTGTTGTGTTTATTGCCATATGCCCAAGCCTGGAACTGTTCCTGCTATATCTGTCGCAAGCTCCTAAAAATGTATGTTGAGTAATTGGGAGTATGGTGGATAATAATTTAATTTCCTTGACTTGGGCTGAACATCCAAAAAGAAGGTAAAATGTGGGGCCAGAAGTTAAATTGTTATTTGGAAAGAGGCCATTGTCCCATAGTATGGGAATTTTTCCTTTATCTGATTTTTTTTTTATTTTCTTAATAATCTTATTTTGCTCTGGATACCATTAAGAGACAAAGAATATAAATAGTAATTGCAGTTCGGCATTTTTAGATCTTTGTGTCATTACTCCTCTTTGCTCATCTGCAAGTAATACTTTTGAGGTCAGGGACCTTCCCTCTCTATTTAAAAGAAAGAACTGTCTTCCACTTGTTCATTGCGATATCTTCGTAGCTAAAATCTTATCCTGACAGACTTGTTCTGCTGAAAATTTAAGTTTGGACATATATAGTTTATAATAAAATGAGAAAAAACGGTGGGGTCACATTCGTCTCTTAAGTTAATGTCTGAAACACATTACAAAGTGTCTATATTGAGACTTCTTTTGTTTTATATCATTGGTTGGGTAGGTTTTCCTATGGAAGAATCTGAGCCCAAAGCATAAAGGAATACTCATTTGTGTGTGTGTCTGTCTGTCTTTCTGTCTAAAGGAGAATCAGTTATTTTCCCTCTTCACTCATTTACAGTCTCAGATTCATTTAAGCCTCTCAGGCCTACTGAAGTCAAGTCTTATTTCTGCTGGGCCAGTCTGGCTCCAAAATCTTTTCCTCATTCTGTTGTACAGTGGGAAAAATGGTTCTTTGAGAGAGTAAACCATTTCTTCACATCCAAAGAGAAGTTTTCTTCAGTTACTATATTCAAAGATTTATTCACCCAAATATCCATTTAATGTAAATGAGGAAAGAAAGTAGCACACATCAGTATAATCTAAAATTGTATATTAGAAGGCTGTCCAGCATTTTTTTATGACAAAATATTATTTTGAATTTCAGTCCACTTGGAGAAAGCACAAGTAGGTGCCAGATGTCCTTGCATGATCTCCTTCTTTCAGACTATACCTTCTTTAACATTCTTTGAGGTAGTTTTTCTTTCCTGGCTTAAGTGGAAGGCAGGAAAATAGCATCATTATATTGGAAAGTTTCCCTTCAATGGTTCTTTATAAGTCAAATAGTTATTTGCAATTTATTCTGAAGAGTCTTTAGCTTTGTTCCATTACCACAGCATTTAGTTGTTTCAGATTTGTGACAACAAATATATTTATTTATGCTCATGAAACTCATGAAACTTGTTGGCACAGTATCTTTGGTTGCTGTTCCAACTCTGCTTTGATAAACCATGGAAAATAAACTTCTGTCCCAAACTGAAAAAATGCTTTCTTTTACTCATATTACCAAAAGTATTAACTTTAAAATAAATAATAAATAAACTCATTGACTGTTGTCCAAAAGGAAAAACTACATATTAAAATTGATACTTAAGTAGGGAGACTGTAAATATTGGAAACACATATAACTTTTTTGGTCATCAATTTAGAAACCACAGAAGTATCATTTTTAAATCCTTTTAAAAAGAAATTTACAACATTGTAATTAAAAAATAGATTCTTTCTCCCTTAAATAAGAAATCCTAATCTGCTAAACTCAAACCTACTTTCTTCCCAATAACAAATAAGTTATTCCTCTATCACAGCACTTTTTACATTGTATTTTACTTATTTTTCCTGTCTGACTGCTGACAGAGTATAGATCACACCAAAGTATGTTAATAAAAACTAATATTTATGGAGCACTTAATATGTTATAGACAACACTTAAACCACCATAAATGGTGGTTCTTATTAAATCATCACACAGTGGTGCGAGGTTGATTGCTATCATTAACTCACTGTACAGATGAGGAAACTGAGGCACAGAGAAGCTAAATAACTTTGTCAAAGTTGGGTGGGTTAGAAACTTCAGAACCGGGATTCTACCCTGCTAGATTTTCTTGAGCTCTCACTTAGCCAGAGCCTCTGAGTGAACACAGGAGAGTGACCTGGCAGCACATACCCCAGCCCACAGATTGCATCTATGGGGGGGGAAGCTCATGGAGTCAGCAGCAGCAACAGAGCTGTGATTCTCTCTCTGATTGTTACATTATGTGGCAGTGCCCTGCAATCCAGCAAGGGCAGAATTAGACCCAGTTGAGTTGATCTTGGCACTGGCTTTCGAGTTTGGGTGGTCGGAAATAGCATCGTCTCTCTCCTCCAATATGATCAAGGCTAAAAAAATAAGGAACCGTGAACTGCAGGCCTGTGTCTTCACTTCATTCTTCATGAATTCTTCCCTTTGTGTCATCAGGGTTCAGGGGTCTGAGCCTGGAGATTGCAGATGCATGACCTACTGTTCACTGGCTCCAGCCCAGCTCCACCATGTCAGCCCTCTACCAGGACTGACCAGTTTAAGCACTCAGTTGTCACCGGTTTCCATGGAGCCTTGGGAAGATTAGCTAGCCTACAGGCACTAATTCTTGAAAAACTTAACCTTTCTCTGTAACATAATGCTTTACTGCGTTTCAAGAGTGATATATTAGATATTTAGTTAATGGATTTTTGCTATATTTTCTGTTCATTAAAATGAAAATTGGCTCTGTATCACTATGTTAAAATAACCTACTCACCATGACTTCAGATCTGAAGATTTATCTTAAATGAACCAAAATATAAGTATGAACAAAAGAAACAGTGGGGTTAAAAACAGTCATGAGAATTTTTATATTGTCTTTGATCTGAAAAAGGATTATTTTGTATGTTACCCTACCTAAAGCTATGGAGGTATATAGATCAGTAATTTCAGCTACATGAAATATAAATTCCATGGCAGTAAAAAAAAAAAAAAAAAAACACAAAACAAAACAAAAACCCTGCTATAAGCAAGAATGAAAAACAATAAACTGAAAAAAAAAAACATTTGCAACTTTTTAGACAAAGACCAATTTTTCTAATACATCAGTTCTACAGATGAGTAAGAAAATACCCAATAAAAATGTTCAAGGATATGACGTGACCATTGACAAGGGAAATACCAGTGACTGTTAAACACACTAAAGCACGTTTACGCTTACTTAGAAGAAGAAAGTACACAATAACACTAGGGATGATGGCATTTCTACCTTTAAACTTTGAGAGGACCAAAGTTCTAATGTAAAACTGTATTAATGAAGGTTTTGGGAAAGAGATACTTTAATAAATTCCTGATAAAAGTATAAAATTGGTATGACCTCTGTAGAGAGCAATTTAAAATTATCTGTCAAAAATTACAAATATATGTAACATTTAACCCATAAATTTTAATTTGAAATATTTATCCTGTCTGTACTCAATCAAGAAATGATGGTCTAAGATTATCCCTCCTGTCTTTTTGTAATAGGAAAATATAGTAAAATACACGTGATACAAAACCTATTATATTAAGCGTTGGAAACTATTCATCCTTAAAAAGATACTGTGAACACTTTATATATTGATATAAAATATGATTAAGACATACTGTTACATGGCAAAAGCAAGTTGTAAAACATTTTCATTTCCAAAGAGCGTATTTGTGTGTACATGTGTTTGCGTATGTATGCGTAGAATGTCCATGGAAGGATATCAGAAAGTTTGCACCATTTGGTATTTTGAAGGTGAAAATCTTCTGGGGGAGAAAAGGAAAAGAGACTTCTCATTGAGTGCTCTAGCATAAGTTTTTTTCTTTTAACCATATAAATGTATTATTTGTTCAAAAAGTTAAAAACAGAGGAATGTGAAAAACAGGCGCATTTGTTTCTTTCTCTGTAAGCTCTCAATGAATCCCTATAGCAGACCCTGGAAACAGTGCGTACAACCTGTTAGACCCTAGTCCTGGGGTATTGCGACCTCCGTACCCGGAACACTCAGCATGTCCATGTTCCATGCTGCCATGCAGACAACATACGCATATCTAATGCTTATCCACTGTGAAATAAAAATCTGGGGTTTGAGCAGAATTACACTTAATCTTAAACTGTTACTTTAGGGGCACCTGGGTGGCTCAGTCAGATAAGCATCTGCCTTCCGCTCAGGTCATGATCCCGGGGTCCTGGGTTCAAGTCCCACATCTGGCTCCCTGTTCAGCAGGTAAAATAGTATGGGAGAGGTAGGTTAGAGACGATAATTACAGTGAAGCTGATTATAATTTGCTTTTGGCTAAAATACAAGTATTATTTAAAAGGATGTATGTGGTAGTCATATTGTGAAAAAAGGAGATGTTATTAAATCATCTTAAATAAAAATCTGGTAGAGTTCTGGTCATCAACTGCAAATGAGCTGCATGGCCCAGTGAAATTAGGTATCAAAACACGGTCTTCTTCATTGCATTTGGATGGGTTAGGACTTTCAAAATAGAAAACAGACCCATTTGTCTCTACTCTGTGGTGTTTGCATTTGTATAGTTTGGAGATTCTTCTCTGTCTTTGTCTCTCAAAAACACACATGTTCACACAGACACACAGATTTCTGTGTGTGTGTGTATTGTCCCTTTCTCAGGTACACAAAATTACATTAATCATAGTATTTGTTTCATGACATATTTTCACTATTATTTTACTCAAAGCCTGCTTTCATGTAGTGAGATATCTTCAATAATATAATATACACTCATAAAGCCACCGAAAAGAAAAGGTGGGACCAAGACAATTAACCACATGTACCCATGGTGCTGTTCCACCTGCTCCTACTCCCACAATATAACCATCACTTTGAAGCCAGGATTCCCATTTTCTTTTCTTTTTAAAGTCTTTTATTACACCTGTATATATTCCATTTATTATTATTACTGTTATTTCAGTTTTTTGAGTGCTACAATAAAAGGCTTAATACTTCATGGAACTTACTCTCTTCACTTAATATGATGCTACAGTTCATCTGTATTGTTGTACGTTGTTCTAATTCATTTTTTAGGTGAATAACCCATTCTAACCCATGATGTGGATATACCTTAGTGTGTTCATCCCCTTTTCCCACTGGTGGGTGGTGTTCTCTGGTTCTTCCTATTGTGACTATTGGCCGTCAAGTAGAGCCCAGTGTTTCCCCTGGACGGAGCTGCACCATGGAGTCAGGGTCATTTTGATTTTTCAGAGGGATATTTATCCTCTTTTTTGATCCACTTATTTCTGAAAGGTGACTTATTTACATTTCTCTTATGACTGATGTGTGTGTAGGTAGCTTGGATCATGGCAGTGGTAGCATTCTGGAGCCTTGTCCTCACTTGCTGTTGCTTGGTGACAAATGAAGAAACAAAGAACCTAATAGACTGCAATCAGAGTGACCTCCACCTCTTCCCAGGCCTGTGTGTTAGCCAGCCCACCCTCCCAGATTGGTTGAGTAGCATCTGCTGAGTGATCAGTGGTCTTATCCTGGCCCATAGGGCCAGCTCAATCCTCTAGATTATTCCTGAGCCCTCTTGCTTGTGATTTTGGGCTCATTATGCGGATGAAGCAATCATATAGGAGAAGTAAAGACACTGCAAATATTTCCACCTTTTTTTGTTTGTTTTTGTTTCGCAAATATTATAATTTATTTATATCTCCCCCCAAAGCGTGTACTGAACATTACCAACTCTTGAGCACAGTATTAACTTGGCTGCAGTTTTCTGTATTCAATCTTATCTTTAAGGCATTATCGATGAAAGGAAGGGAGCCTGTAACAACTAAATACTTCCTTGAGAACAGGATTAATTCTGAGGAGTGCTAACAAACCCATCTTCCTCAGCTAACCTGAGCCTAGTCCCCAGCCTTCCTCCTCTCAGTTAAGGATTTTTTTTTTTTTTTAACACAGGGACAATAATGGAAACTTCTTCTTGGTTATCTCCTTGTGGTATCTTGGTACCTAAAACTAAATTGTCTTCAACTCTTCTTTGTAACTCCTACTGCTCAACCAGGTTCTCATAATCTGATTTCCAGACACTTTGCACAATGCCACTCATATATACATATATTTTTTTGAGAATCAAAGCTTCTCTCAACTTGTCATGCTTTCCTGTGTATGCTAAGCAAGTGACATCTAGCGAGGTTGGTGTTTCTCTTTTTCCCCTTAACATAGACAATTACTTGTAGTCAGATGAATGGATAGTAAAAGTTCTTTGCACTAAGGTATCTACTTTCCATGGTGCTTCTACCTTGGGAGGTGGAGCATTGAGTAGCTTAGAAATTTGGAGCATATATATGAAGAGTTAAAATCTAACATGGAAATCTGCAGCATTTGTGCTTTTATAAACCATTTGGGAAGGACATACTGACCAGGTGCCAGGCTTAGCAGTGGAGTTTCCAGGCTTGACTGTTAGAAAGCCCCTGTGTGTTTCAGATATGAAAAATAGAACGTCTAAGAAAGTATGACCAGTAGGGAAGAGTGATAGATGTCCAGAGAGGCTGCCAAACAGCAGCTCAGAGCTGACATTTGAGGCAAAATTAGTACATATCACTTCCTAGTATATTTATCAGGAGTTGCCAGCCTAAACTCTTTTAGTTTCTTCCCACAAATGATTTCCGCTATTAAAACACTTACGTTAAATAACTTGGACACTACCTTGACAGCCTTACTCAGCTAACAGCAGTGTTTCCTAGGGAGTTCCTGAAGTGACATCACTCCCTGAATTTTAACCTGAACACAATGATTTACATGGAAAGTGGCACACAGCGTTTTCTGTGAAAGCCTGGAAGAAGAAGAGTTCTTTATTTGAGACACGGTGGGAAACATTGTTGTTAGGAACATGAAGTCTGTGAAAAATCCATATTCCCAAAGAAATTCATTCAACAAAAAGATACTCTTTAGCATGTAACTTGAGGTAGTGAGTGAAAATTAGGAATATTCAGATCACATTTTGTTTTTTTAACAGATTGATGATTTAAAGTTTTTCTTCCAATAGCAAGAAGACATTGTGGAAAGAAATGGCAATATATGTTTTAAGTACAATTCAGAAAATAAATAGGCAAAGAGAGGGAGAGAGAGACTCAGTGGCCAAATAGCCCAGGATTTAATACCCAAACGTTAGGGTCTGTGCTCCAGTTACACCAGGAGCAAACTCTGTAATCTTGAGCAAATTAGTGCTGTGGTCTCTACAATAGAGATAATAATGGTCTTTTGTGGGAAAGCTTTTTACCAACATTATATAAAATGAAGCATTTGGCACTTTCAGACTATTCGAAAGATGGCGATGGTAACACAAATGAGTTGTAAAAGATTCAGTAAATCATGTGATTTGAGATATTTTAAAAATAATGATAAAAGAGTTCTAATATAACATTTTCAGTTACAACTTTTATTAGTTTCCTCTAAATAAGCTCTTTGAATTCTTAAAAAAAAAAAATGACCCACTAGAGCATGTAGTTGTCTAGTCTGATGAAAGTATTAGCAGACAATTAATGGACCCAAATCCACCATCATGAAGAGGGAACATAGAACTGGGGATTTAAGATCATCCATTAATTCCTGACTTGGTGCCAGCCTGTTTTATTTCCCTAGTCTCAGTTCCACCCAAATTACGAACTGGACATTTGAGACCCAGAGGACTAGATTTATTTAGCATAACACAATAGTCAGGAAATTGCATTTTAGTGGACTCAGGAAAAATTTCCCAAATGGTGGGAACCAATATTATTTCCTCAGTGCCATTGTATATTTAAATCCTTGTTTTAAAAAAATATGAAAAAAAAGGCATGGTAAAGTAATTTACATGATTCTTGCAGTTCAATTTCTGCTGAAGATCACTGGAAAAATTGAAAGCCTCCAAAACACCTTTCTCAGAGACTTAAAATTAGGTGTGTGTTAGTGATAAAAAAAAAAAATCTATTTTACCCTGGATTGAAAGGATCAGATGAACATTTGAACTTTGCCTTTAGGGAAAAAAGCTATAAACTGAAATACACCTCCTTATTTCTTCATTTTACTTAACCAATAATTGTTTCATAATGGAAATGGAAAAGTTATAAAGCATACCAAAATAAACAAAATGCTGGTTTTATAATATTCTGGATGTGTATCATCAGCTTCTATTGGAAAAAAATAGAAGTGAGAGAGAAAGAAAAGTTAATCTCACAAATTACCATGGCTCAGTGCCTGAAGGAAATTAGTCTACTCTAAAAAAATATCCTGAGTAGTCAAGTAAAAATGTAACAAAACTTGAAACATAATACCTAGTCCCAGGACTGCATTTTCTTCTAAGTGTTGTTACTTACTCACCTTCTGTAGTATGCCTACCCTGGCATTGAAAAATATGTGAAGAACTGAAGAAAAAGTTTATGGGCTGCTAATTTCTTATAGATGCTTTCATTTAGTAAACATAGAAATAAAGCTGTGATCATGCTTGAAGCATCTTTTTTTTCTTAGTCCCAAACTAGGAATCTCTCTCTCTCTCTCTCTCTCTCTTTTTTTTTTTCTTAATGCATCCCTCTCACATCTCAGTGTAAAGTGTTTCTCATCTGTACTTTGCCTTTGCTAAATTTTAGTACAATTAATTTTAAGGACAGTGTCAATGATTTTGCAAATTGTAGCTGAAGGCCACTGCTGATTCATCAAATGGTCAGGTAGATCTTTTCTCTAAGTACCTGCTGTTTACAGAAGACAACTAAATAGTCCTCATTTCAAGAACACAAAAGTAAAAGTAAATA
The DNA here is from genome assembly GCF_963455335.1 of Martes martes. Classification (NCBI taxonomy): domain Eukaryota; kingdom Metazoa; phylum Chordata; class Mammalia; order Carnivora; family Mustelidae; genus Martes; species Martes martes. The sequence continues at coordinate 99,353,742 of NC_137892.1, forward strand.
AATAAATAAATTTAGTTATAGTATGAGCACATTTCTTCTAACGTCATCATGTGGACAGTAGAGGAATTGCTGTGTTTTCTGTAAGCTCTGGTTTTCCTAGTGGGCTATGGTTTCATATTTCCCATATTAACGTGTCTTTTTCCGTTTGACTATGAAGACTGTCTGAGAAATATTTTTGTCCAACTCTAGTAGCAACACATATAGGACAAATTCCAGGCTGATCATGGGTTTGTATATTCTAGCATGGCTAAATTCTGGTGAATGGCTAAAGGCAATTTGGCAATATTTACCATCTGTATACTGTCATACTAAATTTAGGATGACTTGATTTAACTAGCTATAGCTGATGCTTATCTGAGGCATAAATATGTTTTTTGGCTGTAAGATTTCATCTTCCAGGGGCGCCTCGGTGGCTCAGTGGGTTAAAGCCTCTGCCTTCGGCTCAGGTCATGATCCCGGGGTCCTGGGATCAAGCCCTGCACTCGGGCTCTCTGCTTGGCGGGGAGCCTGCTTCCTCCTCTTCCTGCCGGCCTCTCTGCCTACTTGTGATCTCTGTCTGTCAAATAAATAAAAATCTTCAAAAAAAAAAAAAAAGATTGTATGTAGACCTTCATTTTCTAATCCTCTCTTATAGGGAGTATGCAAGCATTTTTTGAGGGTAGTTTCCCAAATATCATACTGGGCTTTCATTGTTATATTAACCTCATCAAAATGCTGTGAGTTCCAGTTTCACTTTTTTAAAAAATTCAAGTACATTTGATATACAGAGTTAGATTAGTTTCAAGTGCACAACTTGGTGATTCTACAGTTCTGTACATTACTCAGGGCTCTCCAGGATGAGTGTAGCTACCGTACAATATTATAACAATATAATAGACTGTATTCCCTATGCTGTACTTTTCATCTCCTTGACTTATTTATTTACTTATACTTCTTAATCCCTTTGAGCTATTTTGCCCATCCCCTGACTCACCTCCCTTCTGGCAACCATCAGTTTGTTCTCTGTATTTAAGAGTCTGTTTTTTGTCTAGTGGTTTTGTTTTTTAGATTCCATATAAAAGTGAAATCGTGTGGTATCTGTCTTTATCTGACTTATTTCAATCTTATTCTTCTTTATAGTCAAATAGTAGTTCATTGCGTGTATGTATCACTCTTCTTCTTCCATTCCTCTGTTGATGAACACTTGGGTTGTTTCTGTATCTTGACTATTGTAAATAGTGCTGCAATAAGCATGTATCTTTTTGAATGAGTGTTTTTTTGTCTTTGGGTAAATATCCAGTAATGGAACTACTGGATCATGTGATATTTCTGTTATCAATATTTGAGAAATCTCCATGCTGTATTCCACAGTGGATGTACCAATTTTCATTCCCACCAACAGTGCACAAGTGTTCCCTTTCTCTACATCCTTATGAATACTTGTTATTTCTTATCTTTTTGATACTAATCATTCTGACTGGTGTGAGATGATTTCTCATTATCACTTTGATTTACCTTTCTCTGATGATTAGTGACATTGAGCACCTTTTAATGCAACTGTTAGCCAACTATAGGTATTCTGAAAAAAGAGTAGGACCTCTGACTACTTTTTAATCAGATTGTTTTTTGGTGTTGAGTTATATAAGTCCTTTATATATTTTTTTATATTAACCACTATTAAATATGTCATCTGCAGCTATCTTATCCCATTCACTGGCTTGCCATTTCCTTTGTGGATGGTTTCCTTTGCTTTTTATTTTGGCATAATCCCAGTAGTTTATTTTTGTTTTGGTTTCCCTTGTCTGAGGAGACATTACCATAAATATGTTGCTAAGAGTGATGTCCAAGAAATTATTGCCTGTGTTTTTACAAATATTATGGTTTCAGGTCTTGTATTTATGTCTTTAATCCATTTTTACTTTATTTTCATGTATGGTGTAAGAAAATGGACTGGTTTCATTTTGCGTGTAGCTGTCCAGTTTCCCAACGCTATTTATTGAAAAGACTTTTTCCCTAGTATATTCTTGCTTCCTTTGTCATAAATTAATTTGATAGATGTGGTTTTATTTCTGTGGTTTATTTAGGTGTGGGTTTATTTATTTATTCTGTTTCATTGACTGTATGTTTTTGTACTGGTATCATACTGTTGCATTACTCTAGCTTTCTAGTATATCATAAAATCTGGGATGGTGATACCTCCAGCTCTTTTCTTCTTTCTCAAGATTGCTTTGGCCATTTGTAGTCTTACTAAGTGGTTGCATATAAATTCTAGGAATATTTGTTGAAGATCTGTGAAAATACTATTGATATTTGGAGATTGCCTTGAGTCTTTAGAATGCTTTGGGTAATATGGACATTTTAATGATACTAATTCTTCCCAACCATGAGCATTATATATCTTTCCATTAATTTATGTCATCTTCAGTTTCTTGATCAGTGACTTAGAGTTTTCAGAGTATAAGTCTTTCACCTTCTTGGTTAAATTTATTCCTATATATTTTACTCTTTTTTTTTAAGATTTTATTTATTTACTTGACGGACAGAAATCACAAGTAGGCAGAGAGGCAGGCAGAGAGAGAGAGGAGGAAGCAGACTCCCTCCCGAGCAGAGAGCCCGATGTGAGGCTGGATCCCAGGACCCTGGGATCATGACCTGAGCTGAAGGCAGAGGCTTTAACCTACTGAGCCACCCAGGTGCCCCTATTTTATTCTTTTTTGGTGCAGTTGTAAATGGTATTGCTTTCTAAATTTCTATTTCTGCTACTTCATTATTAGGATATAGAAATGAAACAGATTGCTATGTATTAATTTGATATCTTATAATTTTACTGAATTCATTGATCAATTCTAATAGTCTTGGTTTTTAAAACCTGAAGGTGTTCTATGCATAGTATCATGTAATCTGAAAATAGTGGCAGTTTTACTTCTCCCTTACTAATTTGGGTGCTTTTTTTTTCCTTGTCTGATAGCTGCAGGTAGGTCTTCCAGTACTGTGTTGTGTGAAACTGGTGAGAGTGAGCATCCTTAGCTTGTTCTTAATCTTAGAGGAAGAAGTTTTCAGTTTTTCACCACTGACTATGATACTAGCTGTGAGGTTTTGTTTTGTTTAATTATTTTTATTAACATATAATGTATTATTTGCCCTAGGGGTACAGGTCTGTGAATCATCAGGCTTACACATTTCATAGCACTCACCATAGCACATACCTTCCCCAGTGTCCATAACCCAGCCATCCCATGCCTACCCCCACTGCAGGTTTGTTTTATGTGTGTCCTTTTTTATGCTGAGATTTGTTCTCTCTAAACCCACTTTCTTGAGAGTTTTTATTATGAATGGATGTTACATTTTGTCAAATGCTTTTTTTATATCTGTTGAGATGATCATTTGGTTTTTATCCTTTCTTTTGTTAATGTGATGTATCACATTGATTGATTTTCAAATATTGAACCATCCTTGCTTCTCTGGAGTAAATCCCACTTGATCATGGTAAATGATTTTTTTGATGTATTGTTGAATTTGGTTTACTCATTTTTTGTTGTGGATTTTTGAATCTGTGTTCATCATAGATACTGTCCTGTGGTTTTCTTTGTAGTGTCTTTGTCTGACTTTGATATCAGCGTAATGCTGGCCTCGTAGAATGAATTTGGAAGTTTTCCTTCCTTTTCAATGTTTTTGAATACTTTGAAGAAAATAAGTATTAACTCTTCTTAAATATTGGTAGAATTCACCTGTGAGGCCGTCTGATCCTGATCTTTGATTTGTTGGGAGTTTTTTGATTACTGATTCAATTTTATTTCTAGTAATCAGTCTGTTCAGGTTTTCTATTTCTTCCTGTTTCAGTTTTGGAAGATAGTATGTTTCTAGGAATTTATCCATTTCTTCAGAGTTATCCAATTTGTTGAGATACAATTCTCTTAACTCTTTTGCATAATTCGTATACATAACATTCTCCTGTAATCCTTTGTTTTTCTGTGGTGTCAGTTGTTACTTGTCCTCCTTCATTTCTGATTTTGAGTCCTCTCTCTCTCTCTCTCTCTCTTTCTTTTTAGTAAGTATGGCTGAAGGTTTATCAATTTTGTTTATACTTTCAAAGAACCAGCTCTTGGTTTCATTGATCTTTTCTATTTTTTTAAGTCTCTATTTCATTTATTTTTACTTTAATCTTTATAATCCCTTCTTTCTACTAGCTTTGGGCTTTATTCTTTTTCTAACCCTTTTAGGTTAGGTTAGGTTGTTTATTTGAGATTTTTCTGGTTTCTTGAAGTAGGCCCATATTATTACATACTTCCCCCTTAGAACTGCTTTTGCTTTGTCCCAAAGATTTTGTGTTTTCATTTTTCCAGTTTTATTTTTCTAAATTAAGGCTCACTCCTCAAGACACTTGTGGAGGTACTCTAAATGCAGAACCCTTCCAGATAAGGGGCTGACAAACTTATTCTCTAAAGAGCCAGATAATCAATATTTTTTGGACATGAAAGTCACTCTGTTGCAAATACCAGCTTAGCCACCATGGTGCAAAAACAGCCATAGATAATGAATACAGAAACAAGTGAGTGTGGCTGTGTTCTAGTGAAACTTTACCTAAAAAAACAGGCAATGGGTATAGTTTGCCAAGCCCTGTTTGTTCATTACCACTGTTCTTGCCCCTTATTTCAAACAGTCTCTCCCCTAGTAATTTTGCAGCTACTTTCCTAGTGACTGGCTAGATGACAGATCATGGACAAACAAGTTTTATTTTAATAGTTATAACATATTAAAAAGTTTTAAGGAAAAAAAAACATAACTGATGTGGCAACACTTTGTGTTTATGGGTGTTATTCCTGGAAATATTATTGATTAGAACAAAGTTAATATTACATTTTTATGAAGACTTTATCCTTTTAGAGTAGTGATAGGTTCATAACAAAATTGAGAGGAGGGTGCAGAGACTTCTCATATTCTCCCTGACTCAGTACATGCATACCTTCTCCATTTATCAACATCCCCCACCAGAGTGGTACATTTGTTACAACTGATGAACATAAATTTACACACTGTTATTACCCAAAGTCCATAACTTACGTTAGGGTTCACTTCTAGTGTTGTTTATGGTTTGGGTTTGCACTAATGTATAATGACAAGTATACCTCATTATAGTGTCATAAGGAGTATTTTTGCTAGTCTAAAAATCCTGTCATGTTAACTTTTTAAAATGAGTACATATGTAGAAATGCATTAAGTAAAAGGTGATCGGTGATTCAAGGAGATAGCTATAGGTATGGAAATGTGTCTCCTTAATGACTAGAGTTTGGGAAATGACTTTGGAAGATTTATTATTATTACCATCAGAGCTATTTGACTTCCAAAAATAAAGGTACTCCAGACAGAAACTCTGGATTGCCATTGTGTTTGTCAGAGAAATCCAAAGGAAAAGGAGAAGCCCACAATGATTAAAATAAATATAGCTCTATTATCTTTCTATGTAGGTCTACCTTTTTTCAGTTAATAACTTCTCTTCTTCTACCCTTCTTTATAGTACTGTTCTTTTTCTCATCCTGTCTACTATCAGCTAGACTGCAGTTAGAAACCTGATAGTTCCTGAAATTAGAAGGAAGAAAATTTTCTGAACATCACTAACATCATTCGAGGTTGTTCTGCTCTGATACCTTTACCTCTATACTATGTGCAACAGGAATCAGTGTATCACTTTGAGAAACAGGATATGCATGCTGTTCTAGTCCGTATCTTATTTTTAAAATATAATTTTTCAAAGAAAAAAATAGGGGCACATTCTTTCTAAAATTACTGCTGTATGCTTGACAGAAGTAGGTTCTTTTCTAATATGGAGGCATATAAGAAAGTACTCTCAATGATATTTGGAAGAAACCTAAGAGGTTACTTTCTTGTTCTGTTGAGTTGTAAGCACAACAGATTTGAGGCCCTTTAAGGTATTTTGTAATAGAAAACATTTGAAGTTTGCTAAAAAAAAATCTCATCAATACTTTAGTAAAACCATATTGTGAATATTTCGTTGTAGGCTTAGAAAATTAATTCAACTTAGCAAACTCATAGAATACAGCTATTCAAAATTAGATTATCATAATTTTTTCCTCCCACATGGAATATTTTGCCTTAATTTACCATAATAGAAAAAATATTTTTCATCATTAAGTAATAAAAAAACAGGAAGTATAGCATTCTGGCATTTAGCTGAAATTTGATTTTACATTTTAAAATATTTTCTGTATGTTTATTTTCTTTGTAGCTTCAAGATGGAATATTTTTGGTCTTTATTCATAAAATATAATGTTGCATCTTAAATAAATCCTTTTTTGTGCTAGTATATATAATCTATTTGTAGTGGCTAGTTGATTGAATATTAATATTTTTGCCTGGAGTCAAGAAAGTGTGTGGATCTCATGAATACGGTGCATTCTAGACTCTTCTCTTTAAGAAGGTAATTAAAATTTCATTGTGTTGTTCTTTTAAGAATGTTCATATACAGTATGTCACTGCTGCCTATATCATTTGTATAACTTGTGAGTGGTAGGAGTGAGCTAAGGGAAAGAAGAAGGGGGAGAAGAGGAAGGAGAGATTTTTCTGCCTTCAGTGACTCACCACGCACCTCCAGGCTGTGTAAAAAGAGAAGATCCTTAAAAAGGTTGAAGAGAACAGTAGTAAGGATCTTTTTTGACAAGTGTTGTCCGTGAACTGGAGTTTTGGAGGGACGAATATCAGTGGAGCCTGACTCATCTCTGAAAAGTCTCAGTTCTGTACTTCCTGAATTTGAAAGGCAAAGGATACATTTTCCCATTTTCCCCACGAGGACCTCATAGAAAGGAAATGAGTTATGTGGGCTTGGGATGGTGTCTGCCTATGCGAACTCCTATAAAGTGGTTGACCCTAGTGGGGATAAACTGCCAGAAATCTGGGGCTCATGGGAGTTGCAGGTGGTCAGAAAGAAGAGGAAGAGGTGGTATCCCAGAATAGATGGCAAGAGGTGGGAGACCCTCAGCCCTAGGAGATTGGCCAAGATACCAGCAAGATCCTTAGGCTTTGTAAGTGCCATGCCCAGAAGGCAGCGATGCTAGAGTTGATTCAGAACAATATTTATTGAGTTCCTGGCACACTTCTGTACTCTGAGAATAGAGTAGTGAACATACAGATAAAAATTCTTTCTCTCCTGAAGCTTACTTTAGAAACAAGGGACAGACAATAGACAAGTAAAATCTACACTGTCAGTTGTGATAAAACTACCAGAAAAACAAAGCAGGATGAGAGTCTATAAAAGGCTAATGAGGGTATGAAGGAGGTGAGGGAACAAACTGTGGCCATGGGGGAAGAATTCCCGACAGGAATCAGCCAAGGCAATAGCACTGAAACAGGGGGATCCCTCAGGTGCACAGTGGACAGACAGAAGCCAGTGTGACTGGTGCAGGATGGCAAGAAGGAGACTAACTAGTTGAGCAGAGGACTGACAGATTCATACCTTCATTTTGAAGATTTGCCCTGGCTTCTGGGTGGTAAAAAGATAATAAGGGAACAAATGTGGAAGCTGGGAGACCAATCAGGAGGCGACTGCCATAGTCTGAGACGAGATGGTGGATGGGACCAGTGGCTTACTGATAAAAGTGTTGAGAAGTGGTTGAATTCCAGGTGGATTTTACAGGTTGAGCCAGCAGAATTTATTGACAGATGACTTATGACATGTGGAGTAAGAGAAGAAAAGAATCAAGTAATTCTGAGGTTTTTGGAACTGTAAGGATGAAGCTACTGTTAACTGAGATGCAGTATGTTCTATGGGTAGAACATAGTTGAGGTAGGGGGAAGTTATCAGGAGCTCTGCTTTAAAATGATTAATTTGAGATACCTGCTAGACATCTGGTAGATGTTTGTAGTTACATGTACCAGTCAGGTTCGGGTCAAGGACAAGGCTGACATTATAAATTTGGGAGCCTTCAAAGGCATGGGAGTACATGAGAATGTAAAGGGAGCATTTTGAGGGAGAAGTCCAAGGCCTGAGTCCTCATATATTTTACCATTTATATGTCCAGGAGATGAGAAAGAACCATAGAGAAGACTGAGAAGGAAAAGTCTATTAGAACACACTTCTGCCAACTGAGTAAGATCTTTGTTACAAGTAATTGCCCTCTCTCCTCCCTCCCTGCAACCTTGAAAATGCTCGTTACTAGTTAGGAGTTAGAAGAGAGAAAGCAAAAGACAACCATGTTCCCTCCATCCCTGGAGGCTTTATAAGCCTAGGGCAGGCTGAAGCTGGGGAGGGGAAGAAGATTCAATTGCATGAGGGATTACAGCTGTGTGATTGTTGGATTTGAGTGGACATTCTGTTCATCCAGAAAGGTTGAGAAAACCTGTAGGAACTTAGAGAGATTTCCTAGGGTCAAGAAAGAATGGGTAAAAACAAACTGCAAAATGGCAGTGGGAGATACAAAGTTGCTTTATGCTTGCACCTTAGTGGTTTCAAATACTCATTGCTCTATATTCTATCAGTTTACATGAAACTGTTAAAAACATTTATAATTTATAGTTGACTTTGCATAAATCATCAAACAGGTGCTCTGAGTAAGATGAGGAAAAGACAATTGAAACATAAAGGTCTTTCACAGTCTCAGGGAAAGACCCCTGAGGTGTTTTGGTGTCTTTGAGAATTGCTCAGGTAACTTCCTCTGGATAAGCAACAATTCTGTCCTGTACCATAAAGCAGTCATTTAAGGGTGTAATGTGAATGTATCTGTGCTCCATTAGCCCAGATATGGTGGGACCCCAGTGAGGTCTGGTCACAGTCCTGGTGAGCCTATCCAGTCAGGCATTTTGAATTTGCTATTTCATGCAGGGAGTGGTAGTGGATGTCTGGTTAATTTTATGTGACTCCCCCACCCCGTGAGCAGATCACAGTGTGTACTTTCCAGGCTGACTCACACATCCACACCTACATGCCCATTTTGTGCACATACACAACTATGTCTGTATAGTTCAGTGTGTTTGCAGTTATGTATTGAATGTAAACTGAATGTATATGGATATAATCTCCCAGTTGAATAAGGAATTCAACCAAATCCAAGAAAATATAACTGTACCAATTTGAAGATTAACTTTCTTTATAAGAATTGTACATAGTGACTTGAGTGCTCGGGGAGGAGTCAAAATGGCGAAGAAGTAGCAGGCTGAGACGACATCAGGTAGCAGGAGATCAGCTAGATGATAGCTTATCTAACCATTGTGAAACCTACAAATCCAACGGGAAATCGACGAGAAGAAGAGCAACAATTCTAGAAACAGAAAATCGATCGCTTTCTGAAAGGTAGGACCTGCGGAGAAGTGAATTCAAAGTGACGGGAAGACAGACCGCAGGGGGAGGGGCCGGCTCCTGGCAAGCGGCGGAGCAACGGAGCACAAAATCGGGACTTTTAAAAGTCTGCTCCACGGAGGGACATTGCTCCAGAGGCTAAACCGGGGAAAGCCCAGGCGGGGTCAGCGTAACCCCAGGTCCTGCGGGGTCACAGAAGGACCGGGGGTGTCTGAGTGCCGCAGAGCTCGCAGGTATTAGAGCGGGGAAGCCGGCTACAGCGACAAAGCCAAGGAGTGAGCTCTCAGCCCGGGGTTACCTTGTGCCAGTCGCAGGCTGGGTGGGCTCGGAGCCTGGCCGGAGGCCACGGAGACAGAAGCGACCAGGCACTTTTCTGCAAGTGCCAGCAATTGACTGCTTTCCTCCAGGCGTGACCGCAGGCCAGGGAGGCAGGGCAGTTGGGCGCTTTTCTCTGAAGGCGCACTGAAGAGCGAGACACCAAGTTCTCGGCTCCTCCGGGCCAGAGATTGGGAGGCTGCCATCTTCATTCCTGTCCACCAGAACTCTACAGAAAGCGCTCAGGGAACAAAAGCTCCTGAAAGCGAACCCAAGCGGATTACTTAGCCCGGCCCCTGGCAAGGGCGGTGCCATTCCTCCTGCTGCAAAGACACTTGAGAATCACAACAGGCCCCTCCCCCAAAAGATCAATAAGAAACCCAGCCAAGACCAACTTCACTCACCAAGAACATCGGAATTCTATAGGAGGAGAAAACAAATCTTATCTGGACAAAATGACAAGGCGGAAAAACTCACCACAAAAAAAAGAACAAGAGGCAGTACTGAAGGCTGGGGACCTAATCAATACGGACATTGGTAATATGACAGATCTAGAGCTCAGAATGACGATTCTCAAGGTTCTAGCCGGGCTCGAAAAAGGCATAGAAGATATTAGAGAAACCCTCTCCGGAGAGATAAAAGCCCTTTCTGGAGAAATAAAAGAACTAAAATCTAACCAAGTTGAAATCATAAAAGCTATTAATGAGGTGCAATAAAAAATGGAAGCTCTCACTGCTAGGATAAATGAGGCAGAAGAAAGAATTAGTGACATAGAAGACCAAATGACAGAGAATAACGAAGCTGAGCAAAAGAGAGACAAACAAATACTGGACCACGAGGAGAGAATTCGAGAGATAAGCGACACCATAAGACGACACAACATTAGAATAATTGGGATTCCAGAAGAAGAAGAAAGAGAGAGGAGAGCAGAAGGTATATTGGAGACAATTATTGGAGAGAATTTCCCTAATACGGCAAAGGGAACAAACATCAAAATCCAGGAGATGCTAAGAACGCCCCTCAAAATCAATAAAAATAGGTCCACACCTCGTCACCTGATAGTAAAATTTACAAGTCTTAGCGACAAAGAGAAAATCCTGAAAGCAGCCCGGGAAAAGAAGTCTGTAACATACAAGGGTAAAAACATTAGATTGGCAGCGGACCTATCCACAGAGAGCTGGCAGGCCAGAAAGAACTGGCATGATATATTCAGAGCACTAAACGAGAAAAACAGGCAGCCAAGAATACTATATCCGGCTAGGCTATCATTGAAAATAGAAGGAGAGATAAAGAGTTTCCAGGACAAACAAAAGCTGAAGGAATTTGCAAACACCAAACCAGCTCTACAGGAAATATTGAAAGGGGTCCTCTAAGCAAAGAGAGACCCTAAAAGTAGTAGATCAGAAAGAAACAGAGACAATATACAGTAACAGTCATCTTACAGGCAATAGAATGGCACTAAATTCATATCTCTCCATAGTTACCCTGAATGTTAATGGGCTAAATGCCCCAATCAAAAGACACAGGGCATCAGAATGGATAAAAAAACAAAACCCCCCATCAATATGCTGCCTACAAGAAACTCATTTTAGACCCGAAGACACCTCCAGATTTAAAGTGAGGGGGTGGAAAATAATGTACCATGCTAATGGACATCAGAAGAAAGCTGGGGTGGCAATCCTTCTATCAGATCAATTAGATTTTAAGCCAAAGACTATAATGAGATGAGGAAGGACACTATATCATACTCAAAGGGTCTGTCCAACAAGAAGACCTAACAATCTTAAATATCTATGCCCCTAACATGGGAGCAGCCAACTATATAAACCAATTAATAACAAAATCAAAGAAATACATTGACAGTAATACAATAATGGCAGGGGACTTTAACACTCCCCTCACTGAAATGGACAGATCATCCAAGCAAAAGATCAACAAGGAAATAAAGGCCTTAAATGACACACTGGACCAGATGGACATCACAGATATATTCAGAACATTCCATCCCAAAGCAACAGAATATACATTCTTCAACAGAATGGAACATTCTCCAGAATAGACCACGTCCTGGGTCATAAATCAGGTCTCAACTGGTATCAAAAGATTGGGATCATTCCCTGCATATTTACAGACCACAATGCTCTGAAGCTAGAAGTCAATCACAAGAGGAAATTTGGAAAGAACGCAAATACATGGAGACTAAACAGCATCCTTCTAAAAAATGAATGGGTCAACCAGGAAATTAAAGAAGAATTGAAGAAATTCATGGAAACAAATGATAATGAAAACACAGCAGTTCAAAATCTGTGGGACACAACAAAGGCAGTCCTGAGAGGAAAATATATAGCGGTGCAAGCCTTTCTCAAGAAACAAGAAAGGTCTCAAATACACAACCTAACCCTACACCTAAAGGAGCTGGAGAGAGAACAACAAAGAAAGCCTAAACCCAGCAGGAGAAGAGAAATCATAAAGATCAGAGCAGAAATCAATGAAGTAGAAACTAAAAAAACAATAGAACAAATCAGTGAAACTAGGAGCTGGTTTTTTGAAAGAATTAGTAAGATTGACAAACCCTTGGCCAGACTTATCAAAAAGAAAAGAGAAAGGATGCAAATAAATAAAATCATGAATGAAAGAGGAGAGATCACAACCAACACCAAAGAAATACAAACAATTATAAGAACATACTACGAGCAACTCTACGCCAACAAATTTGACAATCTGGAAGAAATGGATACATTTCTAGAGACGTATAAACTACCACAACTGAACCAGGAAGAAATAGATAACCTGAACAGACCCATAACCAGTAAGGAGATTGAAACAGTCATCAAAAATCTCCAAACAAACAAAAGTCCAGGACCAGATGGCTTCCCAGGGGAATTCTACCAAACATTTAAAGAAAAATTAATTCCTATTCTCCTGAAACTGTTCCAAAAAATAGAAATGGAAGGAAAACTTCCAAACTCATTCTATGAGGCCAGCATCACCTTGATCCCAAAAACAGACAAGGATCCCACCAAAAAAGAGAATTACAGACCAATATCTTTGATGAACACAGATGCGAAAATTCTCACCAAAATACTGGCCAATAGGATCCAACAGTACATTAAAAGGATTATTCACCACGACCAAGTGGGATTTATTCCAGAGCTGCAAGGTTGGTTCAACATCCGCAAATCCATCAATGTGATACAATACATTAATAAAAGAAAGAGTAAGAACCATATGATACTCTCAATAGATGCTGAAAAAGCATTTGACAAAGTGCAGCATCCCTTCCTGATTAAAACTCTTCAAAGTGTAGGGATAGAAGACACATACCTCAATATTATCAAAGCCATCTATGAAAAACCCACTGCAAATATCATTCTCAATGGAGAAAAACTGAAACTTTTCCGCTAAGGTCAGGAACACGGCAGGGATGTCCTGCTGTTCACCACTGCTGTTCAACATAGTACTAGAAGTCCTAGCCTCAGCAATCAGACAACAAAAAGAAATTAAAGGCATCCAAATCGGCAAAGAAGAAGTCAAACTATCACTCTTTGCAGATGATATGATACTATATGTGGAAAACCCAAAAGGCTCCACTCCAAAACTGCCAGAACTTATACAGGAATTCAGTAAAGTGTCAGGATATAAAGTCAATGCACAGAAATCAGTCGCATTTCTTTACACTAACAACAAGACAGAAGAAAGAGAAATTGAGGAGTCAGTCCCATTTACAATCGCACCCAAAACCATAAGATACCTAGGAATAAATCTAACCAAAGAGGCAAAGAATCTATACTCAGAAAACTATAAAGTACTCATGAAAGAAATTGAGGAAGACACAAAGAAATGGAAAAATATTCCATGCTCATGGATTGGAAGAACAAATATTGTGAAAATGTCTGTTCTACCTAAAGCAATCTACACATTGAATGCAATCCCTATCAAAATCTCATCCTTTTTTTTTTAAAGAAATAGAACAAATAATCCTAAAATTTATATGGAACCAGAAAAGACCTCGAATAGTGAAAGGAATATTGAAAAAGGAAGCCAAAGTCGGTGGCATCACAATTCCAGACTTCAAGCTCTATTGCAAAGCTGTCATCATCAAGACAGTATGGTACTGGCACAAAAACAGACATATAGACCAATGGAACAGAATAGAGAGCCCAGAAGTAGACCCTCAACTCTATGGTCAACTAATCTTCGACAAAGCAGGGAGGAATGTCCAGTAGAAAAAAGACAGCCTCTTCAACAAATGGTGCTGGGAAAATTGGACAGCCACATGTAGAAAAATGAAATTGGACTATTTCCTTAACACCACACACGAAAATAGACTCAAAATGGATGAAGGACCTCAATGTGAGAAAGGAATCCATCAAAATCCTTGAGGAGAACGCAGGCAGCAAACTCTTTGACCTCAACCGCAGCAACTTCTTCCTAGGAACATCGCCAAAGGCAACAGAAGCAAGGGCAAAAATGAACTATTGGGATTTCATCAAGATCAAAAGCTTTTGCACAGCAAAGGAAACAGTTAACAAAACCAAAAGACAACTGACAGAATGGGAGAAGATATTCGCAAATGACATATCAGATAAAGGGCTAGTATCCAAAATCTATAAAGAGCTTATCACACTCAATATCCAAAGAACAAATAATCCAGTCAAGAAATGGGCAGAGGACATGAACAGACATTTCTGCAAAGAAGACATCCAGATGGCCAACAGACACATGAAAAAATGCTCCACATCACTCGGCATCAGGGAAATACAAATCAAAACCACAATGAGATACCACCTCACACCAGTCAGAATGGCTAAAATTAACAAGTCAAGAAATGACAGATGCTGGCGAGGATGCGGAGAGAGGTTAACCCTCCTACACTGTTGGTGGGAATGCAAGCTGGTGCAACCACTCTGGAAAACAGTGTGGAGGTTCCTCAAAAAACTGAAAATAGAGCTACCCTACGACCCAGCAATTGCACTCCTGGGTATATATCCTAAAGATACAAACGTGGTGCTCGGAAGGGGCACGTGCACCCGAATGTTTATAGCAGCAATGTCCACAATAGCCAAACTGTGGAAAGAGCCTAGATGTCCATCAACAGATGAATGGATAAAGAAGAGGTGGTATATATACACAATGGAATACTATGCAGCCATCAAAAGCAATGAAATCTTGCCATTTGCGACGACGTGGATGGAACTAGAGGGTATCATGCTTAGCGAAATAAGTCAATCGGAGAAAGACAACTATCATATGATCTCTTTGATATGAGGAAGTGGAGATGCAAGGCGGGGGTTTGGGGGGAGGTAGGAAAAAAAAAATGAAAAGATGGGATTGGGAGGGAGACAAACCATAAAAGACTCAATCTCAAAAAACAGACTGAGGGTTACTGGGGGGAGGGGGGACGGGAGAGGGTGGTGGTGATATGGACATTGGGGAGGGTATGTGCTATGATGAGTGCTGTGAAATGTGTAAACCTGGCGATTCACAGACCTGTACCCCTGGGTATAAAAATACATTATATGTTTATTAAAATTAATTAATTAATTGAAAAAATTGTACATGGTATGTGTCTTAGTAATGTGCATACCACTTTTGTTGAGTGTCTTTTTTTTTAAGATTTTATTTATTTGAGAGTGAGAGCATGAGAGGGGCAAGGGTTAGAGGGAGAGGGACAAGCTGACTCCACTGGGCAGGGAGCCTAATCCAAGGCTCAATTCCAGGACCCTAAGATCATGACCTGAGTGGAAGTCAGATGCTTAACTGACTGAGCCACCCAAGTGCCCTGGGTGTATTTCTTTTTATGGTAATGATGGGATTCATTGCAAGCCACCACCCAAAAATACCACTTTGGCATATTGGTTATTTAGAATTGAAACTACTTAAGAAACAGCAATGTGAAAGGGGCACTCTGACCCTCTTTTATACCTTTGAAAGCAGGAAATAAATTCCCCTTCAACCTGGAGGGTAGAAGGCATCCTTATCTCCAGACAGAAAATTCAGGGCCAAGAAGCTGTATAAACAAACTTTGTTACTTCTTCATTAATTTGCTACTCCAAGCCCCAACCCTGTTGTCAAATCTTCACAAATAATGTTCCTTTGTTTAAAAGATACAAAAAGCTGCCTGCTTTGATCACTTCTTTGAGTCTCATATTTCTATGGATTCCCTTACATAAGAAATTAGTTTTTCTCCTATTAATTTCTCTTATGTTAATTATTAGTCCAGCCAAAGAATGTAGAGGGGAATAAGGGAAAAGTGTTTGTCCCCTGCAGTAGTAAGTATGAATAGCACAGAGATAAATGAGTATTTATATGATAATTCTGTAATGGAATGTACAGATTCCTTTTTTCTCTTAATGCCATTTATTCAGAAGATACAAAATAAATGACTGGATACATGATTAGAGTATTAATAAAGATTTCTTAAATTAATGTTCTCACTGCATTAAGCCAAAATACCTTTTGAAATCCTGAGGTTTTATGATTACATCTCAACATAATGATGTTTAACAAGAAAAAAAAATGGGAACAGCAAATATTCTTGCATTTTTGCCAAGTCTAAATGGTTATAGTAAATTTAACTTTGGAATTTCCTGACTTTTGTGTTGTTGAAATTGTAGATTTTACCCAACGTTAAGGGAGCCTTTCATTTTAATTTCCCTATATTTAAAATTTTTAAGGTAGTTAGGGAAGGCAAGAAGGATGGGAAGAAAGTAAAGCTTCTGGAGGACATAGTTTTAACAGCTCACCACTCAGTTGTTAAAAATGCTGTCCTACAAAAACTTAGCATCCTCATTTTAAGTCTTCAGAACTTATAAACGATTTGGTCTTACTCATCTTAGGCTAGAAAGGGGTAACAAAATGTTTCAAACCTGAGCAAATTGAAAAAAGAGAGAGAAAAAGCCACTGCTGATAAATAACTATGCTTCCCAAGAAATATCTGGGGATGCAAACCAAAAATTTAAGCTCATATTGTTTGACTATATTATCAGTAACTTATACATCTTGTGAATAGAAATAGCTTTCCAACTGTTTTAATGTAATGGAACTGCCTCTTGCTGCTGTTACTTCATGCCTGAGTTACTCCAAATTAGTGTTTACAAAGATGCAGTATTGATTTCAGGCCAAAAGTCAACCATTCATTACATGGCTGCAGAAGTAGCCTTTCCAAAAAAAAAGCCATTATTCCACCTAAACAAACGAAAAACCTCCTCAGTGAGAAGTCCCTTTAGTGCCCATTACTGTTAACACACAGACTATTATAAATGTACTTCCTTAGATAAATAACAAGAAGAAAGAGGGTCCAGGAAGGTATATGTAATCATACTGCAGTAAACCTATGAGATAACACGAAACTATTGACAGCGTTTCATAGACGATGTCTCTGTACATACATCTCTGATAGAAGTGGATCATGGGGTTTTCCATCATCCTAAAAAAGAAACTCCCTTTCCATCTTTGTCTTGAGCTCCCGCCCTCTCTTTTCCTCCTTCTTCACATCAAACCTGGGAATTACCTACAGTTTTGCTCTTTTTTCTGGATTCTGCCTTGTTCTAGAACCCTCTGTCATCTGTGCAGTATCCTCTCTAGTCAAATGAAACTAATTTCATCAAGATCACCAGATCTTCCTTATCTTTCTGACATTCCTGCAGAAAAAAACTCATCTACATGCAGTTGCACCCCTCCAAATAGAGTCCCTGTGCCTGTCTCCTCTATTCCCTACCTTTGTGTGCCACTGCCTAGTCAGTCTGTCCACCTCCCCCAGTTACCTGAGCCTCAGCATGCACAGACCCCTAGCGGGTCTGTAGCTCCCCACATCTATCCCACATGTCCCTTACTAGCACTTTCCATATACCTCCTTACAATCTTAAATCTAGGGGGCCACTCTTGATTCCTCCCTCTCCTGACATGACTTTTTAAAAAAGATTTTATTTGTTTGTTTGTTTATTTGAGAGAGAACGCACCCGAGTGAGGGAGGGACAGAGGGAGAGAATCTCAAGCTGACTCCCTGTGGAGTGCAGAGCCTGACACAGGACTCTGTCTCAAGACCCTGAGATCATGATCTGAGCTGAAACCAAGAGTTAGCCACTTAACTGTCTGAGCCACCCAGGTGCCGCCCCTGACACAACTGTTTTACCGCCAAGACATTTGGATGGATTGTGCTTCCTAAATATATTTTGAATTTATATGCTCTTCTGTGCGTTCATTCCCATCGTCTCTTTTATGATGGGGGACGATGAGAGACGATTACTGAGCATTCTTTGGGATCTCCCTGCCTCTTAATTGTCCCACTACAGTCCTTTCTTCATGTTGTGGGCACAGTGATCTTTCCAGAACATGTTTGGCCATGTCACTCCTCTGTTTGAATCCTCTGATTTCTTGATAAAGTTCCTGCATGACCATCCTCTCCTTACCTCTCCAGCTTCAGTTCTTTCTACACACTCTGTGATTCAGACTCATTAACATTCACTTAGCTCCTCAGCTCATCTTCCTTCTTGCCTCATCTTTGTGTATGCCCTCCCCTCTGCCTAGGAAACAGTATTCCATTTTCATCTTCGTAGCCTGGTGTAGGCCTATTTATCTGACGTGTTTTAGTGTGACCGTGAATGTCTGGTGAAAGTCTTTCCTGACCCGTTTCTCTTCTCTGTGTCCCTGTCACCCTGCACTGCTCATGCTTTAGTGTTTACCACACCACACTGTCATGGAGTATCATTCTGATCTCTTAGACACCACCACCAGCTGAGGAAGGAGTCCAGCAAACGCCTGGCTTCAGCTCTACTTACTGCTTTGCAGTTCTATTTGTGGTCCAAGGAAACATTTATCTTGTGTTTTGGAACCAACTGGGTCTTCTGTTTCCTCTTTTCGTATGTCAACTGTCATGGCTATGTGTTTGTAGTAAAAGGGGAATACCATAGTCTTTTTTTTTTTTTAAGATTTTATTCATTTATTTTATAGAGAACACAAGCAGGGGGTGTGGCAGAGGGAGGGGGAGAAGCAGGCTCTCCACTGAGTGAGAGCCGGACATGGGGCTAGATCCCAGGACCCTGGGATCATGACCAGAGCTGAAGGCAGACGTCTAACTGACTGAGCCACCCAGGCACCCCAGAGAACATCTTGACTAGAAGTCACAATCTGCATGTTTAGTAAGCTTTCCAGGTGATTTTTCTGTGTGTGCACGTTAGAGTTTTGTAACATCTGTGCTCTATTTTACCTAGAGGATTGAAGCTATTTGATGTGAACTTATTCAGCCTTAGATTCTCTTACTACATCCTCATTTTCCATTTTCCCTGCCTTTGATGAAATGTCTTCATATCTTTCCGGAGCAAAATGTTCCGGCTCTGTACCTTATTCTGTCACCTTTCTAGACTCCTAACTCTTGTCATTAATTAGCTCAGTTTCTAGCTTGTATCTCTTTTTCCTGATTCTCTCTTACCTACAATCAAGGTCATCCTAAACCGCATTACACAAAACCTCTTCCTCTGTCTCTTTAGTCTCCTGTCAGTATTGTTCCTTTCTGACTTTCTTCACTGTAAAGTTTCCTAAAATCTCAGTCTATACCAGTGATCTCAACTTCTACTCCACCAATTATTTCTTACCCTTTTGTAACATTGCCTTTGTTTTCATGAATCCCTCATAGCATTTACTATTATTGGTTACCCTATTTCTTCTTAAATAACATTCTTTGAGGTCTTAGTTTCCTACCACTGCTGTAACATACTATCAAAAGCTTAGTGACTTAAACCACATATTTATTATTTTATATTTTTGGAACTCAGGAGTCCAAAATGAAGGTATGGGCAGGACTGAAATGAAGATATGGACAGGACTGCATATTCCTTCTAGAGTGTCTGGGGGAGAATTCATTTTCTTTACGTTTCCAGCTTCTGGAAACTCCCTTCATTCCTGGCTTGTAGCCCCCTTCTATCTTCAGCTAACAATGCAGCATCTTCGCATCTCTCTTCGAACTGGCACTTTTGCCTCATCTTCCACTTGCAAGGACTCTTTATTACATTGGGCTAGATAATTCAGGATTATCTCCCCATTTCAGTTTGAGGGATTAGCAGCCCCAAATCCCTTTTGTCATATGAACTCAAATAGTCACAGGTTCCTAGGATAGGACTTGGACATCATTGGTGAGCCATTATTTTGTCTGTCACATTTGCTTTTCTAAAATTTAAATCAGGAGTGCCTGGGTCGGTGCAGTCATTTGAGAGTCTGACGGTTGGTTTCAGCTCAGGTCATGATCTCAGGTCCTGAGATCAAGCCCCAAATTGGGCAGTGTACTTAGCATGGAGTCTGCTTGATGATTCTCTCCTTCTACCCCTGCCCCCATGCTCGATAAGTGTTCCCTTCTCTCTCTCCAATTAAATACATACATACATATATACATCTTTTAAAAAATTAAATTGCTTTTCAAAATAAAATAAAATTTAAATCCCTTTTCAGTAATCCTGGTGACCTCTCTTTTCTTTTTTTATCTTTACTTGCTTCTCTTCTTTCAAATGACTATATCCTTTAGAAACTGTCATTAGCATCTTCTCTTACATTCTCTTCTCTTTATAGTCTCAGTTTTACTGATTTTGTTCACATTGATGGTTTCAACTGTCTTTATCCATAGCTGCCAGTTCCTTTATAAAGATCTTCCCTGGATTTTCAGCTATTTTCTAGATAATGTTAGCTCAAAATGTTAATGATGAAACCATCTATATTCTCAAAAAAGTCTTTCCTTTATTTTACTAATTTTGCTAATACTAGTTCAGTAATGAAATCTTACCATCCCTTTCTCTTATTCTTGCTTTTACTCTCAAGATGTTTTTTCCATTTATTGTTTCCTTTCCTAATCCCCCGTCATTAAGTGGAGCTTGGACTATGTTATTACCTCTACTCTTCCTGCCCTGTTCTTACCTTAGCCCTGTTCTTCATCAACATTGTCAGATACATTTACCAAAGATAAAATTATTTTTTATTAAGTTTTTAATTTTAATTCTAATATTGTTAGCATACAGTATTATATTACCTTCAGGCATACAATATATTATTCAGCAATTCTGTACATTATTCAGTGCTCATCATAAGTGTACTCTTGAATTCCCATCAAAAATAAAATTCTTACTCTTTCCCTGCTTTGTGATTTAGGTGCTCCTCATTGCCACAAAATAAGGATAGATTCCTGAGAATGGCATTCTGATTTTCCAGTTGTATCTTCTTCTACTCCCTTATAAACTTTCAGCTCAGGGGAAACAGTTCATTCCTCATCCATACCTTTAAAATTTTTTTTTTTAAGATTATATTTATTTGCCAGAGAGAGAGAGAGAGAGAGTACACACAAGCAGGCAGAGAGGCAGGCAGAGGCAGCAAGAGAAGCAGGCTCCCTGGCGAGCAAGGAACCCGATGTGGGACTCGATCCCAGGACCCTGGGATCATGACCTGAGCCGAAGGCAGCAGCCCAGCCAACTGAGCCACCCAGGTGTCCTCATCCATACCTTTTAATTGGTCACCTCTGTACTTTTGCTCATAGTGTTTCCTCTGTCTGAAAGAACTTCTGCCATCTTCTCTCCATACTGAAGTTTTGCCCCATGCTTTGGGATTCTTTATTGATACTGTGTCCTCCTGGAGCTTTTCCTTGTTCTCATAATTGAATTGAGATAGTACATTATTAGTCTCCTCTGGTGGGACCCATCATATTGTGCCTTGTTTTACATTTATTTAATAGATTATACTACTGTACTAGGTTATGCTCTTTACTACTTTAATAGATAATAAATTCATAGAGGGCCAGGCTCCTGGTATTTCTTATCCCCTTTCCCTACCCCTATTCCATTTTCAAAAGCTCTAATCCAGGTGGGAACAACAGAGAGGACTGCTTTTTGTATTACACCTAGCTTCCACCGGTAGGTGGGAAGTATACTCCAGGTTGTACCACTAGTGGTTGTCCAAGGGCACTGGTTCTAGTTTGTTCAAAGAGGAGAGGTTCCATTCATGGAAGGGTGTACTGAGGATACAGGAACTGCCCTCTCCTTCCCCTCGTACCTGCTGGTAGAGCAGAGGCATCACTCCAGGTATAGTGAGTCCTTGCTGAGTATCCCTGTAGTGCCCAGGGAAAAGGCAGATCATGAGGACTAAGAGAACCTTAGCTATGCCTGAAGGGACAACTTTATTTGGAACAGAGAATGGAGACCTCCATACCTAAGGGCACTATCATACACGGTAGAAATTTTGGTCAGAGACAATTAAGAGGAGGCTAGTAACCCAATGATTCAAGCAAAATAGTAGCATAGCCAGAAATTTAATGGAGAGAATCAGGGAAAGAGTCCAGAAGAGCCCTCAGAGGATCCCAGTCAACTCTGAGGTTTGAGAAAGCTGTGGTATGTACTAGGCTGCACCCACTCACAAGCAGAGCGTCAGACTTGAAAGCATTCCTTAATCACCACACAGACCCATCAACGCAGGGCAGAGGCCTCACGGACACAAAACACTTGAACATAACCTCTGACTAAATGCTGAATAATTTAAGCTACCCTGACCAAGGAGGGACTCCTGGGGAGCCAGGCTTAAAAACCATAGCACAGATGTCCCTGCCCCTATGAAATTCCAGGCATGCCCAAAGCTCTACCTGCTCAAGTGAGATCAGAGAGGAGACTTCCAGACTACTGTTCCTTGACAGCATGTGGGGCAAAAAAATCCCATACTCTGAACTGTGATAGCATCCTCTATGCTACACGTACATCCAGCAGTAAAGGGTCAACTGCTAACTGGCTAAGAGGCCCTAAGTACAACATTTGACTAATCAGTACCTTGTACCTTCTATAGAAGACATACTTTGTGTTTTTTTTTATTATTATTATATTCAGTTAGCCACTGTATAGTACATCGTTGATTTTTGGTGGACTGTTCAGTGATTCAGTAGTTAAGTATAACCCCTAGTGCTCATCACAGCATGTGCCCTCAATGTCCATTACCCTGTTACCCCATCCCCCCATTCCCCTCCTCTCTGACCCTCAGTTTGTTTCCCGGGGTCCATAGTTCTCTTATGGTTTATCTCCCTGTCTGATTTCTCCCCCTTTGGATTTCCCTCCCTTCCCCTATGGTCCTCCGAGCTATTGCTTAAGTTCCTCCACATGAAACCATATGATAATTGTCTTTCTCTGCTTAACTTACTGCACTTAGCATAATCCCCTCCAGTTCCATCCATGTTGATGTAAATAGTGGGTATTTATCCTTTCTGATGACTAAATAATATTCCATTGTATATATGGACAACATCTCTATCCATTCATCTGTTGAAGGGAATCTGGGCTCCTTCCACACTTTGGCTATTGTGGACATTGCTGCTATGAACATTGAAGGTGCATGTTACCCTTCTTTTCACTAACTCTATCTTTGGGGTAAATACCTATTAGTGCATTTGCTGGCTCATAGGGTAGCTCTGTTCTTAACACCTTAAGGAACCTCCATATTGTTTTCCAGAGTGGCTGTACCAGCTTGCATTCCCACCAACAGGGTAAGAGGGTTCCCTTTTCTCCACATCCTCACCAACATTTGGCGTTTCCTGTTTTGTTAATTTTTGCCACTCTAACTGGTGTAAGGTGGTATCTCATTGTGGTTTCGATTTGTATTTCCCTGATGGCTAGTGATGTTGAGCATTTCTTCATATGTCTGTTAGCCATTTGTATGTCTTCTTTGGAGAAGTATCCATTCATGTCTTCAGCCTGTTTTTTGACTGAGTTATTTGTTGTTTGAGTGTTGAGAAGTTCTTTATAGATCTTGGATATCAGCCCTTTATCTGTAATGTCATTTGAAAATATCTTCTCCCGTTCCATGGACTGCCTCTAGAAGACATACTTTAAAATAAAAAAATATATAGATAGGTTGAAGATTAAAAGATGAGAACAAGATACATTATGCAAAGCACAGACAGAATGTTTAGAATAGTTTAGAATGGCTAAACTATTATCAGACAAAATAGATTTTAAGTAAAAAATGTTACTGGTGGTAAAGAGGAACATTTCCTAATGAAAAAAAATTAAGCCATCAGAGTTATAATGGTTATAAAAATATATATTCTCTGAGGACAGTATCATTTTGATACTGGGAATGCAAGGTGGTGGTTCAGCCTCTGAAAAATCAAATAATATAATACATCATCCAAATAATTGAGTTAAAGATAAAAGCCATACAGTCATTTCAGTAGATGCAAAAAGTGCATTAGAAAAATCTGACACCCTTTCATGATAAAAACAATCAACAAATTAGGAATAGAAAGAAACATCCTTAACCTGATAATAGCTAACATCATACTTCATAATAAAAACTATAGTTAACATCATACTTCCTGACAAAAGAATGAATACTTCTTGCTAACAGAGCAGTTAGGTAGGAAAAGAAATTAGGGAGTATCCAGATTGGAAAAGAGGAAGTAAAATTATCTATGTGCAGATGACATGCCTTTGGTGGAGAAGATGTCAACTGAAGTGAATAAGGTATCCATTGAAGTGGAGAAGGTATCCTCCAAAAAACTATTAGATCCAACAAAGGAGTTCAGCCACGTTGATGTTATGCAATATTAATATATAAAAATCAGTTGCATTTCAAAAAGAACAAAATGCTAGGAATACAGTTAACAAAGGAAATGGAAGACATTTACATTTAAAACTGTAAAACCTTGGGGGCGCCTGGGTGGCTCACTGGGTTAAAGCCTCTGCCTTCGGCTCAGGTCATGATCCCAGGGTCCTGGGATCGAGCCCCGCATCGGGCTCTCTGCTCAGCAGGGAGCCTGCTTCCTCCTCTCTCTCTCTCTCTGCCTGCCTCTCTGCCTACTTGTGATCTCTGTCTGTCAAATAAATAAATAAAAAAAATCTTTAAAAAAAAAACAAAAACTGCAAAACCTTTTTGAAAGAAATTAAAGAAGTTCTAAATAAAAGGGAAAACATCCCGTGTTTATAGATGGGAATACTTAATATTGTTAAGACGATAGTATTTCTTTCCTGAATTGATCTGTAGTTGCAACATAATCCCTGTTGCAATTCTGATTTGTTTTTTGTTTGTTTTGCAGAAATTGGCAGTCTAAAGTTCATATTAGAAATTCATATGCAAATTATATATATAGGACATATATAAAGGACGTATATAAGGGATATAGGACATGTATAAAGAACTCCTTAAACTCAATTATTAATGGGCAAATAACTCAATTAAAGCTGGACAAAGCAATTAAATAGATATTTCTCCAAAGAAGAAATGTAAAAAACCAGTGAGTACTTGAAAATGTGCTGAACATCTTTAGTCATTAGGGAAATGCAAACCAGAACTACAGTGTGTTACCAATTCACATTATTCCAAAATAAAAGATAATAATGGATCTTGGCAAGGATATGGAGAAACTGGAATCTTCATACATTGCTAGTGGGAATTTAAAATTCTACAGGTACTTTGGAAGACAATTTGGTAGTTCCTCAATAAATTAACCATAGAGTTACCTTATGACTGAGCAATTTCCCTTCTAGGCTTATCCACAAGTGAGATGGAAATATATGTCCACATAAAACTAGTACCCAAATGTTCATAGCAGCTTTATCCATAATAGCAAAAAAAAAAAAAAAAAAGGAAACAACTTGACTATCCATTAACTGATGAATGAGTAGATAAAATGTGATATATCCAGGGGCGCCTGGGTGGCTCAGTGGTTTAAGCCGCTGCCTTCGGCTCGGGTCATGATCTCAGGGTCCTGGGATCGAGTCCCACATCGGGCTCTCTGCTCGGCAGGGAGCCTGCTTCCCTCTCTCGCTCTCTCTGCCTGCCTCTCTGCCTACTTGTGATCTCTCTCTCTCTCTGTCAAATAAATAAATAAAATCTTTAAAAAAAAAAAAAAATGTGATATATCCATACACTGGAATATTATTCAGCAATTAAAAGGAATGAACTACTGGTATATGCCACAACATTGATAAACCTTGAAAACATTATAGTAAGTGAAAGAAGCCAGTCCTGAAACAGCATATATTTTATGATTCCATTTATATGAGATATCCAGGGCGGGCAAACCTATAAAGACAGATTAGTTGGTATTAGTTGTAGATCTTTTAGTTATATGTAGGTTAGTTACTGCCTAGAGCTTAAAGGGAGGTAGGGAGGATGACTACTGACAGGATGGAATACTTCTGAGGGGATGAAAATATTCTAAAATTAAGTTGTAGCAATGGTTGCACAACTCTGTGAATATACTAAAAGCCATTGAATTTTGCACTGTAAGTGGGTGAATGTACTACTGAATGTATTTACTGAAATATAATATTATATTTCAGTAAAACTGCTTTTGAATATACGATGGAATTCTGAGTACAGTTGATACACACCATTCAAAATCTGAAAGCTGGAAAGCAAATGTTACTTTTCCATTGTGGCTTATTACCATTTCTGTAATGCCTGTTGTCCTTAAAAGCTTGAAATAGATAGCAGTTTATTCTGTTTAAAATTTAGTCATAAATTTAAATAGCATATTAATTAATAGAAGTCCAGGGTAAAATGGAAATACATGTTTTTTATATATATATATATATATATTTTATACCAGAAAAGTTCTACAGAATAGACCACATACATACAGTTCCTTGACACTGAGGGGAAGAAAATATGAAGACTTTTTTTAAAAGCAGACTTTCTCGTTTAATTTGTTCTAAGTTCTCTGTAACATAATTGTTACATGGACTACTTTATAGTATACGTCCATATTGGAATTGACAGAATCTCTAGGGCCATGTTCTTAGAATTCAGTGATATCTGAGATCACACTTAGCACTACTTACCAAATTATTCATTATATTCTGCTTAGAGTAAGATTTACAGTAAATGTTGTAAATGTTGGTTGACAAATACGAGGTTCTGTGGTTTGGCAGTCAAATCTGTCAGATGGTTTCGCTTAGGTCTAATTTTCCTTAAAAAAAAAAAAACAAAAACAAAAAAACCTGTGCTCAACTTCTTCAAATTACCAAGCACTTTGTAGCCCTTC
The DNA here is from genome assembly GCF_963455335.1 of Martes martes. Lineage (NCBI taxonomy): Eukaryota > Metazoa > Chordata > Mammalia > Carnivora > Mustelidae > Martes > Martes martes. The sequence goes on from NC_137892.1 coordinate 99,380,345, forward strand.
TCTTTCTTTACTCTTCCGTGGCACACTCAATATCCCCCTTCTTTTGACAGTGTGCATGCTGGCCTTCGTTCATCATGTTCTTCCTCATCTCTCCCTAATTTTTCCTTCCCAGTCGGCTCTAGTGGCTTTTCTTCCCTTGACTTTCTCTTAGAATGTGGAGGTTCTCATAATTTCCCTCCTTAAATTCAGCTCTCTTCATTTACATACCTCCTTTGCACATCTTATTTATTGCTACAACTTCAAACACAACCCACTGAGTTGGTGATAAATCACAAGTATACGTTTTTACCCCTTACATCTTTGAGTTTCAAATTTGTAGCTATGCAGTTGGAATTGCTGCCCATTTCTCTCAAAAATCTGAAGTTCAGAAAGTCCAAAACCCAGCTTGGCCTTAAAATGTGTTCTTTCCATGCCCTGTTCTCTGTTAATAGAACTACCATTAATCTCCCTTGTTAATCAAGCTAGAAGTCTGATTTAATCCCGTAGCAAAGTCCTGTTGATTTCTCCTTCCTCATATCTCATGAAAATATGTTCTCTTTCTCATCATAAAGCTTATTCCATACTTTCATCATTAATCTCTAGTTAATCATTAATCATTAGCTGTCCACATTACACACAAGAATTGTCTTTCTAAAATATTGATTTTCTAATGAATGCTCTTCTTTAACCTCCTTCATAGACACTATAAATCACCTCAGAATAAAAGCCAAAGTCCTTGGGAGGACTCTCCAGGATTCAGCCTATGGCTAACTAGCTAAGCTCATTTTCCATCAGCTTCCTATCCATTCTCGTACACTTTCCATGCTTTAGCTGTGCTCTCTATTCAGATGTACTTATCCATGCTGTTTTTTGCTTTAGTTTTTGTTGTTCTTTATTAGTCTAAGTGCATTCCACTGGCTACAGTAATTGGTTCAGGATTCCAGGCCTTTGCCAACCAGCATATTCTCCTGGCTAGAGGAATATAGCTCAGAACATTAGGACAACAGGGAAGGTTTGCTGAGTGCCCTTGGGGAAAAGTTTCCTCCCTCCTAAAAGAGAGCCCCAGGAAGAGACACCCTCTCTTCCACTAGGTGTCCTGGGGTCAAAGGTCAAGCCTAGAAAACTGCTGCAGTTGTTTTGCTCCCATCAAGGAAGACAGCCTAAGGATGAAACCAAAGCACAGAGTGCATAGTTGAGCAAATCTCAGAGAAAATGACCAAGAGACATTGACTTAAACCAACCCTGATGTCCATGCCATATGGACTTGAGATATGCAAGCTATTAATTTTTTGGTTTATGGCCCTTTAGACCAACTTTTCTGGTATTTGCTGACCAAAGCCACCAAACTGAAAAAGTTTTAAAGATTTAAATTTTTATTTTAGAGAGAGAGAGAGAGAGCACGCAACTTCAGGTGGGGGAAGGGACAGGGCGGGGGAAGAGAACCTCAAGCAGACTCTGTGCTGAGCATGGAACACAATGCTGGGCTCAATTTCATGACCCTGAGGTCATGACCTGAGCCAAAACCAAGAGTCCAGTGCTTAAGAACTGAGCCACATGGGAGCTCTCCCTCTCCCCCCAACCCCATAAATAAACTTTTTAAAAAATTTACATACAATGTATTATTTGCTTCAGGGGCACAGGTCTCTGAATCATCAGTCTTACAAAATTCACAGCACTCACGGTAGCACATACCCTCCCCAATGTCCATAACCTAGCCACCCTATCCCTACTCCCCCAAATCCCCAGCAACCCTCAGTTTGTTTCCTGAGATTAAGAGTCTCTCATGGTTTGTCTCCCTCCCCAGTCCTGTCTTGTTTCATTTTTTTCCCTCCCTACCTCCACAACACCCCACCCTTCCTCTCAAATTCTTCGTATCAGAGAGATCATCGTATGATAATTGTCTTTCTCTGATCCGATAAACTTTTTAAAAAAGCTCAAGAGAAGGTTGTTGGAGGCACATTAGATATGCTGAGGATAAATGAAACCAACTCCTTGTATTAAGACTTTGCCTTTTTCAGTGAATAGGCTTATCCTTAGACACACTTCCTGTGTATCTTACCAAGCAAGTGTACTCTTTATATTTGCAAAGATACTGCTTTCAAATCTGATTGTGACATATGGTCTTGAAGAACTAATCTTATAAAAGAGCTGAAGGCACACATCCTTCTTACCATAAGTATTAATGCTAGATTTAAATTGGTAAACATTGGGCATGACTGCATTGACATGCAGGGTGTTTTGATCAGTTTAAAAAAAAAAAAGCAATGAATTTTTTAAATTTAGGTGGGTTGGCTACTGAAAAATGAAACACATTCCTAGTGTCCATATAGGATTTCTTAATACTTTAGTAGGAGCCTTTTTCATACAATTATTTGGAAGGTAACCTTCTAAGGTTCCTAGTTAAGTCTAAGAATTGTGAAACATCGAGTTTTTGTGCACAGAAATATTTAACACAAAAACCGCAAGTTTAATATCACTCCATGTGTTCTTCTCTGTTCCAGGTTTTTCTTTTCCTTGAAAAAGAAAAATGTCAAACCTCTTTCAGTTTTCTACTCTTCATTGTCAGGGATGGTATTTTGAAGTAGAGCATGAAGAAGTTCTTTATTATAAAAAGAAATGCTTGGAAATAAGAGTTAATGCTTACATGAAGGACGTAAGGGTTCTAATTTTTAAGAATTTAGATCAGCCCTGGGCTCCGTAAGTGCCTGGACTGTTGCTATGACCGTAGAGGATCAGAAGGGCTGTCTTAACCTCTGCAATGCTTGCTCAACTGTGTGCTCGTCTCTTGTATAGTCTTCCTTATCCTCAAGTGACTGATCAGTGTGTTCGGTGATTAAAGCATTTAGTTTCCTTTCTATTCTGAATTCACATTCCATTTCATTAAGATGCACGGCCCTAAGATAGCAGCACAAGATGCAGTGGTCCTAATTTTGCACACATGGTTTTGTTTTGTTGAATTAAATCTGATGGTAACTGTACCACATTATGTACTTGCTTCTCATGTAGTCAATTCATGTTAGAATTCTGATCTCTCTTAGGGAATTGGTCAATTTTGATTTGTACCCCTGTGCCTTCAGTGGCTAACTGCTAAGCCTCAAATGAAGATATTATTTCAGGGAATGTCTGAATCTGGTAACTTTTTTATATGAGAACATTCCAAGAAGACACACAGGCTTATAGTTACTTCATGACACAGCTTGTAGGCAAGAGTAACTTGTCAGAATAAGTGGGGAGAAAAGAATGATTAGATCAATGGAGGAATTCAAGAAAGGCGTTGCAAACTGTTTTTTAAATTGTGGGGTTTAAAATTTCTTTCCTTATATTTACAAGAATATGATTTTTTCCCTGTTTTTTTTGATACATTAAAAAATAAATATGCAACTAAAAACTCAAAAGAAACTAAAAGCTAAGGTTTGCTTTTCTGTAATCATTATGTTTATGACTTTTAAATCCTTCTCTGTATTCAGTGGTCTTTACTAGCTCTGCCTTAGACGGCCAACTCCTAGGCATCTGTGGCTGGATTTCCCTCACAATTGCTCATTTCCTCTTAAATGTATTAGTATTTAGGTCCCAGTGTACTTAATTGTAGTTTTGTTTGACTTTCCACCTCTCTCTGCTTACTGAACAAGAGGAAAAATACATTAATACTTATATAAATGGCCCGGTTTTCTGCTTTCACTAAAGTTAAAAGAAAGCAGACCTTTCATGAACGTGCAAGGGGATAGACTAGTCCAAGCATTAAGTAAGCTGAACGGGTAAGTGCAGGGAGGTACAATGGGAAAACCGGACACCTCCCAAAGCCTCCCAAGTTTGCCCTCTGCCATGTTTCTATATTATTTTAGATTTAAAGTTAATTCTGAGAATGTCAAATACACCCATATTCAAATGTAAGTACAAAAACATGTCCTGAAGCCAAAAAGGAAAAAAAAAAAAACCCACTACTTGCTACCACCCCTTGGTTCAGACAATTAGCATGAAAATCAGCTATAAATTTTTAAATGTATTGTTATTCCACATTTTAAAATGTAATCTCTATATGTGTTTTTTTTAGGGCTGTAGTAGGATAATTCCCTAATTGATATAGAATAGAAAATAAAACATTGGCAACTTACTTATTTTCAATTTAAATTGCAATTGTGGGGTGAGGGGAGAAAAGGATATAGAGTTTTGCTTTAGTTGGCATTGTGTTACTGCCATGGGAGTTTACTTTCATCTCAGTTCCCATAGATATGTGTGAGAAATTCCTCAGGGCCTGAAACAAGAGTATATTCAGGGTTATATGATCTGACCTAATCAACCATGAGTGCTCTGATACTCTTTAAAAAAAAATCCCTTGTACAAACTGTTTAATGGAAGCCTTTCTCAATCATCTTCTCCTCCTTCCCTTGATTAGACATCGATGAGTGCAGCATCATTCCTGGGATATGTGAGACTGGCGAGTGTTCCAACACCGTGGGAAGCTATTTTTGCATTTGTCCACGTGGCTACGTCACCTCAACAGATGGCTCTCGGTGCATCGGTAAGCCTTGGATTTTTGAAGGCACAGTACAGTGCTTCTTTATAATAACAAAATAGCCCAAACGTGTAAGAAGATGGCAACGATTATAAAACCATTGGGAAAATGGCTGAAAAGGTTGTTTAAAATAAATGGCACCCCTATTGAGGGCTTGATAGACCAGGTGCTCTTTGCAAAGACTTCAGTTTCAAAAGCCATCTGGGTTTGTTTTATGTTGTCAGTGTCATTTTGGAAATGAAGGAAGACTTCCTCAAGACATTGCTCTTGCCCAGTGCTAGAGACACAAAGGCAAGAGAAAGATACTTTTTTTAAATCAGCCTCGGGAGACAGAATGTAGTAATTAAAGCTTGCTATGAATCATGAATGTAGTCAGGATCTTACTTACTTACAGCTTGTTTATTCTGGTGAAAAGAGTGATTACAAAAAAGAAACTGACACCTTTAATTTGTGTTTTAAATATATTCAAAGTAAAGCCAAATATATTTGTATGTTTTCCCTTGTTTGGAAAGATGAAACAGTATTTCTCAGTCATGGTCTTGGTCATCCATTATTGAGCAAAACTTAAACTTAGAGCCACCATGTGATGTGAATGTGAATGTGAGAGGTGTAGATTCTGCCTTGAGAATACTATATTGTCATCATAAATACTAGTAGAAGAATAACAGTGACTGTAATAGAAAAAAACAGAGGGAGGAGTAGTAAAAATAATCATTACCATTTATGAAACCAGTGCCATGTGTAAGGCACTGCACATCTGTATTACCTCAGTATCTCAGAACTGTGGGGCCTTGGGCAAGTTCTGACTTGCCCACTGACCCCTCTGTTCCTCAGTTTCTTCTAGTAAGTGTGCAGCAAAACATTCTTGATTATGGCTACGAGGAGAAGAAGGAGGATGTGACTGCCCTGGACCCATATGTTATGTAATCCTCGTGATAGCTCTGTGTGATAGGTATAATTATTCAGATTTGCAGACAAAGAAATCTGAGGTTCAGAGAGGTTAGCTAAGTGACTTACCTCCAGCAGATGGAGCCGGTGTTCTAATGCAGATCTCTGGGACTTCTGCCCCTGTGTTACTCTGACACTACACTGCCTCCTTAGCTATTTCAAGCAGGTGGAGACCCTGTATCTAGGTATCAAGGTCTCTAGTATGAGTGGTTTCTCCGGTATTGTGCTGACAATCTGCTTGGAGAGGTAGGATGTCTATGTCTGGCCTCCCTCTCCCATCTTAGAGTAATAAGATTTGAATGATAGTTGTTTGTTCTTTATGAATGCATCAAGTTTGTATCTTACATTAGGTCAGACATTTTATGTGGACTATTAAGTGTAGAAATTGGAGAAAATTAACTGGTTTTAGGGTCAGTGTGCCTGTTGACTCACCACATGTAAGTCTAATTCATTTAATTTAATTTAATTTTGAAGTCAGAGGTCTGTGAGGGTTGAAAACTAGTCGAACCTCCATTTGGCTTGATTTTCTAAAACTATGTAGGAGGATAATCTGTGTACCTACACATACACATATTCATCAGCTTGAAATAGGCATGGATTCAACTCTGTGGGAGGAATACCAATTTGGGAGTCACCATTGAACATCATTGGCTCATGCCATAGACCCTAGTTTCGGGAAACTTATGTTCTAGAATATGGCTAGAATAAAAAGGGAGGCTGGAGAAGTAAGTGAGGTTATTCTTGTGAAGTTTTAGACATCCACATCAGGTATATATATTTTATTTGGCAGGTGGAGTAATCAAAGGCCTTTCAGAATGGATTAGAATGGAGGTGGTAAGGGTTGAGAAGAGAAGCAAACTAGTTAGAAGAATTTGACACAAATGTTAATCTTTTATATCATATTTCCAAATTAATTTTTATTTGATTTTTTACATTTCTAAATATTTGTCAAACAAAATTTGTGTTCACTTTATTTTTGCATTGAAAAGGAGGCATATTCTTCATTATATTCAGATAATCAAGATCAAGATTCGCAGTGATTTATGGAGGTTGTTTTTCTGCACTGTCAGATATTTGGTTTACCATGAAATTATGATAAATTCTCTTTATCTCTTGCCTGCCTCTATAAAGTTCTGAGTCTTTACCTGGACATTCAAAGTCGTTTAGAACCTGGTACCAGTCTGTAGTCAAGACTCATTGCTGGGGCGCCTGGGTGGCTCAGTCAGTTAAGCATCTGACTCATGATTTCAGCTCAGATCATGATCTCAGCTTTCTGGGATGGAGCCCTGCATCAGGCTCTGTGCTCTTCATGGAGTCTGCTTGACATTCTCTCTCTCCCTCTCTTTCTGCATCCCCTCCCCCACTCATGCTCTCTGTCCTTCTGTAAAATAAATGAAATATTAAAAAAAAAAAAAAGACTCATTGCTAACGACTTGCTGCCTCACCATCACATTCCTCTCACTGTTCTCTGTGACCACACTGCCATGGCTTGGCCCATGGTATCTGCTCTTCTGAAGCATCTTGATTTCCTCTTTCTGTGATCATTAAAACCTGACTCATCCTCTAAGTCCCCAATTAGATATCACATTTTCTTCTTGGGCAAAATTAATCAGCCTTGGGGCGCCTGGGTGGCTCAGTGGGTTAAAGCCTCTGCCTTCGGCTCAGGTCATGATCCCAGGGTCCTGGGATCAAGCCCCGCATGGGGCTCTCTGCCCAGCAGGGAGCCTGCTTCTATTCCTCTCTCTCTGCCTGCCTCTCTGCCTACTTGTGATCTCCGTCTGTCAAATAAATAAATAAAATTTAAGAAAAAAAAATTAATCAGCCTTCCCCATAATATTTTTTTATTTCCTTCATTTCTGACTTAAGCACACTATACAGATACTTGTGCTTTATTTGTTGGCTGGACTGTGAGCTCCACTGGTCCGGCCTTATGCTGCTCCCTTGGAGCCTTACATGGTGCCTTGTATGGAAGTTGGGGCTCAGTAATTCTTTTATAAATGAATAGACAAACCATGTGAGGGAGGAGGAGATGATGTCGAATGTGAGACTTTTGTGTTGGTTAATAACTGCTTTGCAACATTTGGCATCCTGCTGGATGTGATACAGTGGACGTGATATGCCCCCAAGATAAGAGCCTGCTTGAGCTCCAGATTGCTGAAACACAGTGAGACCCGTGCTAAGCAAGAGACCCCATTCATTCCAGGGTCAACATCCTGACCCAGGAGCAAAGATCCCGTAAGGAGGGAAGAGTGGCTCTCCAAAATTATAAAACCATTGTTAAACTTAAGTAAGCAGCTTAAAACTTTTTTGAATAACTCTGTTACATTTGGAATAAGTATGTGTTTTCCATAGATGAAAAAAAACAAATCTAATATTTTAATGTGTAAGAGATCTTTGATTTTGATTTTTTAAAATCTGAGACTGTCTTTTTCTTGCACTGCATTTGTTTATGATTAAATTATGTATGTTATGGATATGTCCATGCCATTTATTTCATAACCACATATATACTAACAATAATGAGTTGGATGGACTCAAAAATTTTTCTTGAATATGAAACTGCATGTTATCTGCAGCTCTCTTCTGAGAGTGGCATATGCTGAATGCTGCCCCCATTTCTTTCTTTTTTTTTTTTTTTAAGATTTATTTATTTATTTATTTGACAGACAGAAATTACAAATAAGCAGAGAAGCAGGCAAAGAGAGAGAAAGGAGGAAGCAGGCTCCCCACCGAGCAGAGAGCCCGATGTGGGGCTCGATCCCAGGACCCTGAGACCATGACCTGAGCCGAAGGCAGAGGCTTTAACCACTGAGCCACCCAGGGGCCCCTGCTGCCCCCATTTATTATTCTAGTTAACAAAAATATCCTGAGTATAAACCGCATTATAAAGCACCAATAAACTGCCTTATTTCTTTTGTGTGTAGGAAAACAATTTCACATGGCAGAAGAATTTAGCTGGACATTTTACTTTCAAACTAGGATAGTTTCGCATTTTACTTTATACTAAATATAAAACTCAAATGCTAAGGTAATTTTATCTAGTATGTTTTATCAAGTTTTTTTTTTAAATACCCAGAACAGAGCTTTCTTTTCAACATAGAGTACTAACATATGTCCATTCTAAAAAAGAGTAGAAACATGCTAATAATCTTTTTCTTAGAAGCATTTTTAATAGCACAGTTTAATGACCCTGATGTCATTTTGGAATACTCTGGCATTATTAATACCTAATTTCCACATTGTAATATAGGCAGAGAGAGTGACTAGCAGACAGCAGTGAGTAATTAATGAACTGATAAGAGCAGTGAGCAAATTCTGTATGCAAGATGATATGTCTGCTCTTGTGAACATGGATCCAGCAGGAACCCTAAGCAGAGAGATTTGAAAGTACCAGTCAGCAACAAAGCCAGCAAAGTTCAGGAAATGAGAGCAATAAGCATGTAGAAATCTTATGGCCACAACATCCGAGGACATTTTCTTGAGCCTTACAGAAGTTTTAGTGTGCAATATTGTCTTAGAATATTCTTAAGAAAACAAAACCTGAAAACAGAAATGTGAAAAAAATATAATAATAAAAGAAAATGTTTAAGGCCATGGGTGATTAACTGCTAAATCATTTTGTAGGCGTTGGATTCTCTAAGTCAAAAATTCTTGAGGGAAGTGGGTATGGGTATAGACTTGGGCTCACAGGTAGGAATTGCATGAAGGGAACAGGGGTGTGCTGAGTAAGAAGAAAGGTGTGAGTAAAACTGCAGACACAGAAAGTGTCTGAGGGGCTCCGGAGAGGGTGTGAAGAATATATCTGTGAAAGAGAGCTGAGGGAGGGAATAGTTGGAGAGAAAACAAGAAAGATGGTTGAGATTAACTGTAACTTCTTTTCAAAGAACATTTAAATGCATTATTAATGTTCAGGATATAGCTAAGCAAAAATTTCATTTGTATAAATATTTGTCAATTTTATTAAGCTATTCCACTTACATCAAAAGAAGGTAAGGGGCACCTGGATGGCTCAGTGTGTTAAGGCCTCTGCCTTCGGCTCAGGTCATGATCTCAGGATCCTGGGATCGAGCCCTGCATCGGGCTCTCTGCTCAGCGGGGATCCTGCTTCCTCCTCTCTCTGCCTGCCTCTCTGCCTACTTGTGATCTCTGTCTGTCAAATAAATAAATAAATCTTTAAAAAAAAAAAAAAGAAGGAAGGTCCTAGAAAGAAAAAGTTAGATAGTAAGGAAGAAACCTGTCACTATTCTTAAGGAAGCAATAAACCTAGGAGCCACAGTACTTCTGCTTCTTTCATTGTTCCTAGTTCTAGTTAGTTTTATGTAATGGAAACGTGAAAGCCTACATGGAAGTATTTGAGAAATCACAAGAATCTGCAGAATTAGTCAAGGGGAACCCAGGTAGGCTCCAGACCATCAAAGAGGCAGGTGTAGTCCTCCAGGATCAGGGGATGAAGCCTGAAACAATGGCTGCTATTTACCTAACACCTAGGATCACTAGTGTTCTAACCTGAGCTAACCTTATCAGTGTTTTCCAGCTGAATCCTTCATTTTTAATGAGCCAAACTCCTTCAACAGGAGATCTGTTTATTTCGAGGTACAATCCCCAGCTTTTACAAGGTTTTCATCACATCGTCTAATTAACCATTAGTTCTCAAATCAAGCTTAGAGTAAATGTCAAACCATGAAAACACTCTGATAAAAGTACCATTATTTTGCTTCAAGATAGATTTATATTTTAATCAGAGAAGATGAATTGCTTCCTCTTCCACAGTGTGGCTTTAAATGAGACTTCATGTAAACCTTGTTCAGAAATGTAGTGAGGGTGATAGCTTGTTAGAAAGATAGACTTGTTTTTATTACTTCTGGCATATCAGTCCTGCAGTTAAACATAACACCAAACAACTGAAGGATTTATCCCTGTTGTGTCATAAATATGCCTTATCTGCCTTTGCCCCTAGTAATTCCTGATTTCAAGGGATGGTGTGCCTAGACAGTTCTTATTACTTCTGTTGAGTGTCCCCTTTTTTATGTCCATTTTTTATTCCAGATATTCTTCCATGTGACACATTTTTAAAACAGAGATTTCTAAGGACCATTTAATTTCTGCTGTGCAAAGGAAAGAGCCCCTGTTTTGCACTGAGATGTATTTTGGGGGGAGATCTTAATGAGGATGCATCAAATTGATCTGTAGCTTATCCCAGCATGTTTTTGACACATGGGATTAGAAGTAGATTACCCACCTCCCTAATGTTATTAGAAGAAACTAATAGTAGAATTTATTTTAAAAAGTTATGATTTATTTTCTAATCCACTCTTCCTCCCCTTCCACCCTATCACAAATGACATGGTTTCCTCCTATACATATCTTAGGACTGATCAGAGATTTCCAAACTGTATAGAACACTGGCTATTTATATTTGTTGAATTTGAAGATTGCTCTTTGATCTAAAAAGATGCTTTTTAGAACTACACTGAATTATAATTCAGTATCTTTAGGAAATGGCATAATGGAAAAGCAACTGAGTATTTAGTAATACATTTAAATGAATTTGTATTTTATTAGTCACAGTGCAGTCTTCATATATGGAATTCACAGTAGTGGTTTCATATGATGAGGCATTTATACTTGTATTGCAGTGTTCACTGTAAATACAGATTGGCGGACCTCTCACAATATCATTGCAGATTCCTGTAGTCTGGGACCAGTTGGTATAGAGTCCTCCTGGATTCCTGATGAGCCCTTACTCGTGTTTATACATAGTACCTTGTTTCCACTTCAATACTATAGTTGACCCATGAGTTGTTTAGAGTGTATGGGATTTCCCTGTTTTGCAAATTTTTCATGTGGGCTTGAAAAAGATGTGTTTTCTCCAGTTGACTAGATATATCCATTAGCTCAAACTTGTTGCCTGTGCTGTTCACATTTTTTCTTCATTTACTGAATTTTGTCTACCATATCATCAGTTACTGAAAGAGTTGTGTGAATATCCCACTGTCATAGTAGAATTCTCAGTTTCTCCCCGTGGTCTCCAAGTTTTTGTTTCTGTAATTTGATGTTATGTTACAAACTGATGAATATCTATTTTCCTGGTGAATTGAGCCTTTTTTCAGTATTATTGACTCTCTAACATTGTTTACTTTTCTCGGTCTATTTCTGAATATTTTCTTTTTGTCTGTTTTATCTCATTATGCTTCTCATTTTGTGAGTGGGCCTTGGAGGTTTAAGTATATGCCTGCTGTGTATTTTTTCCTCTCAATTCTTCTTCTTCCTTAGTTTATAAATGTGTCTCCTCTAAACAACCTAAATCTAATTTTTAAAAATTTTTTCAGTCTGAAAATCTTTGTCTTTTATTTTTTATTTTTTTAATAAAGATTTTATTTATTTATTTGACAGAGATCACAAGTAGGCAAAGAGGCAGGCAGAGAGAGAGAGGAAGAGAAGCAGGCTTCCTGCTGAGCAGAGAGCCCCAGGACCCTGGGATCATGACCTGAGCCAAAGCCAGAGGCTTTAACCCACTGAGCCACCCAGGCACCCCAATCTTTGTCTTTTAAATTGAGATTTAAATACATTTGTATTTGTTATAGTAACCAATATGTTCGCATTTCAATTACCTTCTTTGTGCTTCCTATTTTTTTGTTACTTTTTTCCTCCTCCTTGCTCTTTTTTATTTATTGGTTTTTCCTTCCTTCCCCACACTCATTTAACTTTTTTTAGTTAAAAGTTAAAAGTTCAGGAAGGGAAGATAGACCCCGGGGGAAGGGGCCGGCTCCCGGCAAGCGGCGAAGCAACGGAGCACAAAATCGGGACTTTTAAAAATCTGCTCCACTGGGAGACATTGCTCCAGGAGCTAAACCGGGGGGAAACCCAGGTGGGGTCAGCATAACCCCAGATCCTGCGGGGTCACGGAAGGACCGGGGGTGTCTGAGGGCCGCAGAGCTCGCAGGTATTGGAGCTGGGAAGCCGGCTACAGCGACAGAGCCGAGGACTGAGCTCTCAGCCCGGGGTTACCTTGTGCCGGTTGCAGGCTGGGTGGGCTCGGAGCCTGGCCGGAGGCCACAGAGACGGAAGTGACCGGGCGCTTTTCTCCAGGCTCCAGCAATTGACTGCTTTCCTCAAGGCGCGACCGCAAGCCAGGGAGGCAGGGCGGTTGGGCGCTTTTCTCTAAGGGCACACTGAGGAATGGAACGCCAAGCTCTCGGCTCCTCCGGGCCGAGAGATTGGGAGGCCGCCATCTTCATTCCTGTCCTCCGGAACTCTACAGAAAGTGCTCAGGGAACAAAAGCTCCCGAAAGCAAACCCACGGATTACTTAGCCCAGCCCCTGGCAAGGGCGGTGCCATTCCTCCTGCAGCAAAGACACTTGAGAATCACTACAACAGGCCCCTCCCCCAGAAGATCAACAAGAAAACCAGCCAAGACCAACTTCAGTCACCAAGAACAGCAGAATTCCACAGCAGGAGAAAGCAAATCTTATCTGGACAAAATGACAAGGCGGAAAAACTCACCTCAAAAAAAAGAACAAGAGGCCGTACTGAAGGCTGGAGACTTAATCAATACGGACATTGGTAACATCACAGATCTAGAGTTCAGAATGACAATTCTCAAGGTTCTAGCTGGGCTCGAAAAAGGCATAGAAGATATTAGAGAAACCCTCTCCGGAGAGATAAAAGCCCTTTCTGGAGAAATAAAAGAACTAAAATCTAACCAAGTTGAAATCATAAAAGCTATTAATGAGGTGCAATAAAAAATGGAAGCTCTCACTGCTAGGATAAATGAGGCAGAAGAAAGAATTAGTGACATAGAAGACCAAATGTCAGAGAATAAAGAAGCTGAGCAAAACAGAAACAAACAAATACTGGACCACGAGGAGAGAATTCGAGACATAAGCGACACCATAAGATGACACAACATTAGAATAATTGGGATTCCAGAAGAAGAAGAAAGAGAGAGGGGAGCAGAAGGTATATTGGAGACAATTATTGGAGAGAATTTCCCTAATACGGCAAAGGGAACAAACATCAAAATCCAGGAGATGCTAAGAATGCCCCTCAAAATCAATAAAAATAGGTCCACACCTCGTCACCTGATAGTAAAATTTACAAGTCTTAGCGACAAAGAGAAAATCCTGAAAGCAGCCCGGGAAAAGAAGTCTGTAACATACAAGGGTAAAAACATTAGATTGGCAGCGGACCTATCCACAGAGAGCTGGCAGGCCAGAAAGAACTGGCATGATATATTCAGAGCACTAAACGAGAAAAACATGCAGCCAAGAATACTATATCCGGCTAGGCTATCATTGAAAATAGAAGGAGAGATAAAGAGCTTCCAGGACAAACAAAAGCTGAAGGAATTTGCAAACACCAAACCAGCTCTACAGGAAATATTGAAAGGGGTCCTCTAAGCAAAGAGAGACCCTAAAAGTAGTAGATCAGAAAGAAACAGAGACAATATACAGTAACAGTCATCTTACAGGCAATATAATGGCACTAAATTCATATCTCTCCATAGTTACCCTGAATGTTAATGGGCTAAATGCCCCAATCAAAAGACACAGGGCATCAGAATGGATAGAAAAACAAAACCCCCCATCAATATGCTGCCTACAAGAAACTCATTTTAGATCCGAAGACACCTCCAGATTTAAAGTGAGGGGGTGGAAAACAATGTACCATGCTAATGGACATCAGAAGAAAGCTGGGGTGGCAATCCTTCTATCAGATCAATTAGATTTTAAGCCAAAGACAATAATAAGAGATGAGGAAGGACACTATATCATACTCAAAGGGTCTGTCCAACAAGAAGACCTAACAATCTTAAATATCTATGCCCCTAACATGGGAGCAGCCAACTATATAAACCAATTAATAACAAAATCAAAGAAATACATTGACAGTAATACAATAATGGCAGGGGACTTTAACACTCCCCTCACTGAAATGGACAGATCATCCAAGCAAAAGATCAACAAGGAAATAAAGGCCTTAAATGACACACTGGACCAGATGGACATCACAGATATATTCAGAACATTCCATCCCAAAGCAACAGAATATACATTCTTCAACAGAATGGAACATTCTCCAGAATAGACCACGTCCTGGGTCATAAATCAGGTCTCAACTGGTATCAAAAGATTGGGATCATTCCCTGCATATTTACAGACCACAATGCTCTGAAGCTAGAAGTCAATCACAAGAGGAAATTTGGAAAGAACGCAAATACATGGAGACTAAACAGCATCCTTCTAAAAAATGAATGGGTCAACCAGGAAATTAAAGAAGAATTGAAGAAATTCATGGAAACAAATGATAATGAAAACACAGCAGTTCAAAATCTGTGGGACACAACAAAGGCAGTCCTGAGAGGAAAATATATAGCGGTGCAAGCCTTTCTCAAGAAACAAGAAAGGTCTCAAATACACAACCTAACCCTACACCTAAAGGAGCTGGAGAGAGAACAACAAAGAAAGCCTAAACCCAGCAGGAGAAGAGAAATCATAAAGATCAGAGCAGAAATCAATGAAGTAGAAACTAAAAAAACAATAGAACAAATCAGTGAAACTAGGAGCTGGTTTTTTGAAAGAATTAGTAAGATTGACAAACCCTTGGCCAGACTTATCAAAAAGAAAAGAGAAAGGATGCAAATAAATAAAATCATGAATGAAAGAGGAGAGATCACAACCAACACCAAAGAAATACAAACAATTATAAGAACATACTACGAGCAACTCTACGCCAACAAATTTGACAATCTGGAAGATATGGATACATTTCTAGAGACGTATAAACTACCACAACTGAACCAGGAAGAAATAGATAACCTGAACAGACCCATAACCAGTAAGGAGATTGAAACAGTCATCAAAAATCTCCAAACAAACAAAAGTCCAGGACCAGATGGCTTCCCAGGGGAATTCTACCAAACATTTAAAGAAAAATTAATTCCTATTCTCCTGAAACTGTTCCAAAAAATAGAAATGGAAGGAAAACTTCCAAACTCATTCTATGAGGCCAGCATCACCTTGATCCCAAAAACAGACAAGGATCCCACCAAAAAAGAGAATTACAGACCAATATCTTTGATGAACACAGATGCGAAAATTCTCACCAAAATACTGGCCAATAGGATCCAACAGTACATTAAAAGGATTATTCACCACGACCAAGTGGGATTTATTCCAGAGCTGCAAGGTTGGTTCAACATCCGCAAATCCATCAATGTGATACAATACATTAATAAAAGAAAGAGTAAGAACCATATGATACTCTCAATAGATGCTGAAAAAGCATTTGACAAAGTGCAGCATCCCTTCCTGATTAAAACTCTTCAAAGTGTAGGGATAGAAGACACATACCTCAATATTATCAAAGCCATCTATGAAAAACCCACTGCAAATATCATTCTCAATGGAGAAAAACTGAAACTTTTCCGCTAAGGTCAGGAACACGGCAGGGATGTCCTGCTGTTCACCACTGCTGTTCAACATAGTACTAGAAGTCCTAGCCTCAGCAATCAGACAACAAAAAGAAATTAAAGGCATCCAAATCGGCAAAGAAGAAGTCAAACTATCACTCTTTGCAGATGATATGATACTATATGTGGAAAACCCAAAAGGCTCCACTCCAAAACTGCCAGAACTTATACAGGAATTCAGTAAAGTGTCAGGATATAAAGTCAATGCACAGAAATCAGTCGCATTTCTTTACACTAACAACAAGACAGAAGAAAGAGAAATTGAGGAGTCAGTCCCATTTACAATCGCACCCAAAACCATAAGATACCTAGGAATAAATCTAACCAAAGAGGCAAAGAATCTATACTCAGAAAACTATAAAGTACTCATGAAAGAAATTGAGGAAGACACAAAGAAATGGAAAAATATTCCATGCTCATGGATTGGAAGAACAAATATTGTGAAAATGTCTGTTCTACCTAAAGCAATCTACACATTGAATGCAATCCCTATCAAAATCTCATCCTTTTTTTTTTTAAAGAAATAGAACAAATAATCCTAAAATTTATATGGAACCAGAAAAGACCTCGAATAGTGAAAGGAATATTGAAAAAGGAAGCCAAAGTCGGTGGCATCACAATTCCAGACTTCAAGCTCTATTGCAAAGCTGTCATCATCAAGACAGTATGGTACTGGCACAAAAACAGACATATAGACCAATGGAACAGAATAGAGAGCCCAGAAGTAGACCCTCAACTCTATGGTCAACTAATCTTCGACAAAGCAGGGAGGAATGTCCAGTAGAAAAAAGACAGCCTCTTCAACAAATGGTGCTGGGAAAATTGGACAGCCACATGTAGAAAAATGAAATTGGACTATTTCCTTAACACCACACACGAAAATAGACTCAAAATGGATGAAGGACCTCAATGTGAGAAAGGAATCCATCAAAATCCTTGAGGAGAACGCAGGCAGCAAACTCTTTGACCTCAACCGCAGCAACTTCTTCCTAGGAACATCGCCAAAGGCAACAGAAGCAAGGGCAAAAATGAACTATTGGGATTTCATCAAGATCAAAAGCTTTTGCACAGCAAAGGAAACAGTTAACAAAACCAAAAGACAACTGACAGAATGGGAGAAGATATTCGCAAATGACATATCAGATAAAGGGCTAGTATCCAAAATCTATAAAGAGCTTATCACACTCAATATCCAAAGAACAAATAATCCAGTCAAGAAATGGGCAGAGGACATGAACAGACATTTCTGCAAAGAAGACATCCAGATGGCCAACAGACACATGAAAAAATGCTCCACATCACTCGGCATCAGGGAAATACAAATCAAAACCACAATGAGATACCACCTCACACCAGTCAGAATGGCTAAAATTACAAGTCAAGAAATGACAGATGCTGGCGAGGATGCGGAGAGAGGGGAACCCTCCTACACTGCTGGTGGGAATGCAAGCTGGTGCAACCACTCTGGAAAACAGTGTGGAGGTTCCTCAAAAAACTGAAAATAGAGCTACCCTACGACCCAGCAATTGCACTCCTGGGTATATATCCTAAAGATACAAACGTGGTGCTCGGAAGGGGCACGTGCACCCGAATGTTTATAGCAGCAATGTCCACAATAGCCAAACTGTGGAAAGAGCCTAGATGTCCATCAACAGATGAATGGATAAAGAAGAGGTGGTATATATACACAATGGAATACTATGCAGCCATCAAAAGACATGAAATCTTGCCATTTGCGACGACGTGGATGGAACTAGAGGGTATCATGCTTAGCGAAATAAGTCAATCGGAGAAAGACAACTATTATATGATCTCTTTGATATGAGGAAGTGGAGATGCAAGGCGGGGGTGGGTGTTGGGTGGAGGTAGGAAAAGAAAAAATGAAAAGATGGGATTGGGAGGGAGACAAACCATAAAAGACTCAATCTCAAGAAACAGACTGAGGGTTGCTGGGGGGACGGGGCACGGGAGAGGGTGGTGGGGAAATGGACATTGGGGAGGGTATGTGCTATGATGAGTGCTGTGAAATGTGTAAACCTGGCGATTCACAGACCTGTACCCCTGGGTATAAAAATACATTATATGTTTATTAAAATAAAAAAATTAAAAGTTAAAAAGTTCAGAAATTATATAATTCTGTGGATTTAGTGTTCATTCTAGTACTTTAAGATGCATGTGTAGCTTAAAGTCTAAAATTAATATTTATTTTACCCACATCTAAACAGTAAAAGAATATTAGAATGGTCACACTTTGATCTCCCCCTTCTAGCTTTTAAAAATTCTATCCAATTGCCATTCTGTATTTGCAACAAATTAATCATTATTACTGTGTAATATTTTAGTGCTTGTTTATATTTATTCATATATCTAACTATTTTTCCTCATTATTCCCTTATGTATTTCAAACCTCCTATTTTAGAATAGTTTTCCTTTTGCCTGAAGAACCTTTTCTAGGGGGCATCTGGGTGGCTCAGTCAGTTAGACATCCACTCTTGATCTCAGCTCAGGTCTTAATCTCAGGGTTATGAGTTCAAGCTCTGTGTTGGGCTCTGTACCCAGGATGGAACCGACTTAAAAAAAAAAAAAAAAAGAAAAGAAGAAAGAAAGAAAGAAAAAAAGAACCTTTTCTAAAATTCCTTTCAGCAAGAATCTTTTGGTAGAAATAATAATTTCTTTTTTGTGTGTGTTCCTGAGAATCACCTTAATTTTCCTTTTGGAAAGATGGTCTCTTGGGATACAGAATTTCAGGCTGACAGCTATTTTATCATAGTATGCAGAAGATACAATATTCCAGTTGGGTTTTAGCATCCATTAGTGCTATTAAAAAGCCAGTGATAGGTTTAAATATTCCTTAGCAGGTGATTTGTCTCTCTTTCCAGCCATTTTTAACTTCCTCACTTTTTCTTTATTGGTCTGCAATTTCACAGTGATTTGGTGAGCTGTGGATTTCTTCCTATTTTTCCCACTTTAGATTTATTGGACTTCCTAGGTCTGAGATTGTCTCGCAGCATGGTTAGAAAGTTCTAAGCTAGTATCTGTTGAATATTGCCTCTCCCCCAGTCTGCTTATTACTTCTTTCTAGTATGCTCACAAGATGTATGTTACCTTCTCATGCTCACCACCACATTTCTTAACCTTCTTTTAAAAAATATTTTCCATCTCTTCATCTCTCTGAACTACACTGAAGATAAATTATTCAGATATATTTTGGAGCTCACTAATTCTCTTCTCATTTATGTGCAGTATACTGCATGATATATTACTAAACATTTTATTTTATTTGTGATAGTTTTCATTTATAAAACTTTCACTGAATTTTTTTAAGTCCCTCTTTCATGGTTTATGAACTCTTTTTACCTGTTCACATTTTTAGATTTTCATTGTCTTAAGCATATTAAATATAATTTAGTTATAATTAATACTAAATGAATTGTCATTACAAATAATCACAAATTGTCAGAATCAGTCCGACCATTCTGTATCTGATATCTAATGTTTATTCAGCCGGTTTTTAATGGAGCCTTGTTTCTTTATGTGTTATTTATTCACTCATTTATTTAGCTCTTTATTTTCTTGTTAGCTACTCCTGTTCTTGGGACTTGTCTGTGGGAATTCTTTGAGACCTGCATAATATTAAGTCCTCTTTTGTCCTCTTGGCTTTTGCCAGTTGCTTGGTATCTGGTATCCCTGCCTGTGGACCTTGATTTAGTCTAGTCTTCCTTTGAAGTTTTCCAGACCACAAACCTACTATGAATTGAGACATCAAAGCTGTCTCTTTGAGGAAGAGCTTGTGGTTAGAGATTCTTGGGAGAGATGTGTTTTTACCTCCCCTCAGTCTTAGCTGCCCACCTGTACATTATAGTCTTGTACCAAGGATGCGGTTCTTTGGAGCCCCAGGTTTATGGGGTTTCCTATGAAGTTTTGTGCTGGAAGAGGGAATATGGGGTTTTTCTTTTATGCTGTAGACCCTATGGAACTATATCAGGGCTGAAATTCAAAGTCTCTAGAGCTTTGCAGAAGCTCTGAGGCTGAAACCTAGCTGTGTACTTACCTCTTAAGATTCCTGTTTTCACGTCATTGTGACTCTGTTTTTCCCTTCCTTTCATTCCAGCCAGCTGATGTATTTTTTAAAATATTCTTTCACATTTTATGCAGGATGTTTCAGTTGGGAGGGGCATTCACGATAGCTAACCCACCATTCTGTTTGGAAACAGAACAAATACTGTTTTATTTAACTCTGCCACTAACCCTGTTCTGTGAGGAAGAGGAGTTAAGTATAGTTGCAAAATCAGATGGTAAGATTTTAATGGGAGACTTAAATCTTTTGATTCAAGGCTGTGGTTTTGTTCTTCTCTTCTTTTGTTTTCTGACTTTTGTCTTTTATTTTTTTCTCAGACTTTGTGGTACAACCTCCTCCTTGCAGAAGACTTTAAGAGAGAAATACTTTCAGCCTACTTTGTAGTAACTGTGTTCTGTAACCATGATTATTAGAGAGTTTAGGACTTTCTTATCTAGATTTACATCCTATTCTTGAGGAATGTAGCAGCTGATTAAATGTAGAAATATGATACTCAGGGTTCCTGGAATAAATATTCCAAAAATTATTTTCCTCCATCATTTTTGGGCACAGAAACCTACCTGTGAACATATTCCCAGTGACTGTCTGTTCAAGCTCAGCTTATGAAGTTTAGGAAATGTCTGCGGTGTATTCAAGTATGCATGTGTGCTTCAAATTTAGTACTTGGGTTTTGGACATATTAGGTTTCTTTTGGGAAGTGAAAGGAGGTATTTTGATTCTTACAGGGAGTACCTTATACCCAATTCACTTACTGAACAGTCGCTTAGAAGCAACCTGAGGTATACTACAGACCATTTGAGAAAATAATACATTTATTTTAAACTCTGTATCTAGTATAAAAAATTGGGCTTTACTAATGAAATTTTTTTGTAATTAATAGCTTCATCTACATTATTGATATGCAGCTCTTGATTTTTGTGGTACTTATTTCTTCTTGCAGTCATAGCCAAAACTTCTTTGAAGCTTCTTGATGAACGTTAAATAATACATAATGAGCTAGACCCATAGTTGTTTTTTTTTTCATTGCTTTTACAATAAAGTCAATTTCAGTCGAAGCCCACAGGGCTTATAGTTGATATTAATATTTTATCCCTATGCAACTTTGCATTTTATGTTCTCTTTCAATGATGTCTTTCAGCCTTTATCTTCCATTTTGATCCATTCTCTACCTTGCTGGCAGAATAATGTTTATTAGAGTCCTCTTTGATCGTGTTAACTGCTCTACAGCCAACATTGCAAGATAATGCCCAATCTCCTCGCCATAGCATCCTGCCAGGCCCCCAGTTACAGCATGGTCCTCACCTGACTTGACCTGTCATCACCATTTGACATAATCCATTGCTCCTATTTCTTGAAAATGTCTTACTATCCTCACAGCTTACAACTGCATGTATACACAGGTCGTTCGCAAGTATACGCCTTCAGCCTGACCATTCCTCCGGGTCCTGGGTTTCTATATTCAACATCGCAAACGTAACACAGTTTAAAGAAAAGCCTTGTACTAAGTCCCTTAATCCTGCTTTTCTCCTTATCTTCCCATCTCAGCTGTCTAAGTCAAAGACTTAGGAAATTTCCAAAACTCTTCTCTCTCTTACCCCACTCCCTGAGCTGTACCTTCAGAATATGTCTGCCATCTGACCACTCTCATCATTGTCACTGATGGCACCCTCATCCAAGCCACCATCATGCCTTGCCAATAACTTTCACTGGTATTCTTGTGCTTGCTACTATAAGCATCCAAAGAGATCTTCTTAAAAATGCAGACCCTTCCCTTTCCTCTAACTGAAAGCATCCAGTGACTCTTAACAGCACTCCACATGAAATCCAGAAGTCCTTTTCTCATGGTCTACAGGGTTGTGCGTGATCTTGTCCTTGATAGCTCTCTGAGCTCAGAGGCTTCCACTATCCCTTTTGTGTTCCCTTCTCTGGCTACATCCTCCTCTTCTTTGAACTTCTCTTCCCTGAGATAACTGAGTGGCTCATGCTGTCACATTATGCACGTCTCTGCTCAGATGCTCCTGTCTGAGAGGAGCTGTTTGTGATCACCCTTTCTAGAATAGCAACTCTATCAGTCAGGTATTGCTGTGTAACAAACAATCCACAACTCTCAGTGGCAAATAATACTATGCTTCAGCAGGTCAGCTGGGGATTGGATAATCTAGGTTGGGATTGGGTTCTTGTTTTCCTTCCAGCTCTGAATCTGTCTGGGCTTGGCTTCTTAATGTAATAGGAGCACATACCTGCTTCACATCTTTCATTCCTGTATCCTTGGAATATGTCATGGCATAGGTTCTCAGTGAATGTTTGCTCAGTAAATAAAGAAATGAACAAATGTCATAGAGACTAAGACAATAAATAGATATATTAGAGGTAAGTAGAATACTTCTCTTTACTTAGCCTCTTCTGATATGTCAAATAATTGACATAAGAACCTGAAATAATTCTGGCATGCCTTCTGTTTTATTTCCACATGTTCAGATCAGAGAACAGGCACGTGTTTCTCGGGCCTGGTGAATGGTCGCTGTGCGCAAGAGCTCCCGGGCAGAATGACGAAAATGCAGTGCTGCTGTGAGCCTGGCCGCTGCTGGGGCATCGGAACCATTCCTGAGGCCTGTCCCGTCAGAGGCTCTGGTAAGCAGCTGACTGCTTGTCTCCTCAGCATAGGCAGTGTTAGGAAAATCAGTAACAGGAGTGTACTTTGTTCTTTTCCTTAAAGTCAAGTCATTTATGTGTTCTTAGCACTGTCTTCAATATGAATACTGTGTTTTTGTGAGGAATTGGGTGGCATTATTTACTTGGGATCAGTTTTGACTTTATACACTTTATTAATATCAGAAAAATTCCCAAAAACTGATTATGACTTGTCTTTCTGCAAGTATTTTTTGAAATTATTTTGAACATCAGTATTTCGACTCAGTTTTAAAATCTCCTGATCTTTCATTTCAGGGCTTTGAGTATGTTTGAATAACTTCATTTATATTTTATTTCAGGAGTGTCCCTATTTTCTAGTATCCCAATCCTTGAAGATATTTCCTCTTTTCTAATGACCTGAAGGTTAAGAATAAAAGGGTAGGAGGATACCTCTCATTCGCCTTGCTGGATTAACTAACCATATAACTGAGGCTATATCAGGAAATTATTTAAGGATGAATGAGAAGTAGCTCCTCTTGTTAATGTGATATGAATGGTAAAGTAGGATTAATGTTTATCAATCACATAAAGTCACAAAAGTATGTTTTATTATATTGTCTTTATGTTAAATTATGTATTCTGAAAAAACTAAACTTTTTGAACTATGCTTATGAAGATAGGTATCTATATGTACTGTTATGGAGAGAAAGATAAGGTCCATTCTTTCAAAATCTATAAGCTATAGAACATCAAAATTGAGTAATAAAGCTTAAACAACAGCACTATTTGTGCATACTATATGATTTTGGAAACTCGTGGTCTCACAAATAATATATAATAGTAATATTAATACTGAAACAGTTGTTTGAGTTAAATAATTTTCATTTCTATTGACCCTAGTGTCCTAATTCTGAGAACAGATGAAGAAATAATTAGATTGTTGTAGTCTTGCTTCTTTTCTCTCAGCTTTGATACTTGGACAAATAAGGTGCAGTTTGAAAAGCTAACTGAACACTGTCTTTTGTTAAAATCCAAATATATAAAAAATATTCTGAAGCCATAGTAATTCCTTATAGCAAAGAAAGGAGATGGGAGAAATGTGTAGGTGTGATACCGATGAAGTTTTAAGTAAAACCAGATCTACAGAAAGAATTATGGAAAGCTTTGATTTTTATCTGTGTAAGTAAATTTCTTGAATTCATAGTTGTATCTGGAATTCTATGAGTTGCACTTGAGGACATAAAATCAAACTGCACATAGCACATATAGACAGTTCTTTGGTTATGCAACTCAGTTAAATATGGCAAATAGGTTTTCACTTTTTTTCTGAAACATCTATACTTTTCCCTGTTACTTCTA
This sequence comes from Martes martes, assembly GCF_963455335.1. Taxonomy (NCBI): domain Eukaryota; kingdom Metazoa; phylum Chordata; class Mammalia; order Carnivora; family Mustelidae; genus Martes; species Martes martes. The sequence continues at coordinate 99,404,325 of NC_137892.1, forward strand.
GCATTGGAAGCATGGATCAAGGTGCAATATGCTACTTATTCAGATCAAATAATATAGATAAGCTAAAATGTTCTTACAGTGTACAGATTGCTTTTAGAATCAATCTGTGTTTAACTGACCTTTCTTTTCTTCTAGAGGAATATCGCAGACTTTGCATGGATGGACTTCCAATAGGAGGGATTCCAGGGAATGCTGGTTCCAGACCCGGAGGCACTGGGGGGAATGGCTTTGCCCCAAGTGGCAATGGCTATGGCCCAGGAGGGACAGGCTTCATCCCCATCCCTGGAGGCAATGGCTTTTCTCCTGGAGTTGGGGGAGCTGGTGTAGGGGCCGGGGGACAAGGGCCCATCATCACTGGACTAAGTGAGTATTCACTTTTTTGTGTAGACTCTTTATTTTTCTGCCTTAAATGATTTTATAATACCTAGCATTTTTTTCAAGAGGTAGGTGTGTGTGTGTGTGTGTGTGTGTGTGTGTGTGTGTGTGTAAAAACCTCTTTCAGGGTCTAAAATACAAGGTAGTAGTAAAAAAAATGCCTGAGAAAATATTATTTTCCTGTTCCATAAACTTTCTAAATTGGAGAAAAGAAGAGTGACCCGGGTTTTCTTTGAAAATAAAGATGAGAGCATGGTCATATTCCAGTCCAGATGACGCCATTAAAGAGTGTGTTTTTGGTTCCAGTGTATTTCATTTGGCCGTTTGCAGCTGCCCTGTTCATACACCCCTTGAATTATTTTCCAGAACCATTTCTCAACTGAGATAAACTGAATAAGTCTTGCTCTGTGCCTATCCAAATATTTTAATGAAATATCTTTCTTTTCCTCACCCTTTTTTGTTGAATAACTTGGGCTTCAGGCCAGAACTGGCACTGGTGTACTTGACATTTAAGTTCATTCTTTTTATAAGAGCTGCTCTTGCTAATAATATTTAATGATGTCCTACAGTGTTGTGTTTATTCTTTTTGGCAGATGGCCTATTTACTATCTGAATATTCAGCACAGTTAAGGAAAAAAAGAAATGGAATGCATTCAAATGTACAGTAGAACATTCCTGAAATTTTGAAAAGACATCATTACGGGCAGTTTCCAGATGTATCACTTAACAAATGCGAGTTACAACCATTTGTCTCAGGAATATATTTTAGATCCTCAACATTCAAGTTTTAATAAAATGTAGAATAATGTGAGCCTTTGATATGTACACTTAATGATTGGACTATTAAATATCCTTTTAATAAATCAGTTTCAATAAAAGTACTACATCTTGTAACGCTGAAATACCACTTGTGCTTTGATTTTTCTGTAGCTATTCTGAACCAGACGATAGATATCTGTAAGCACCACGCTAATCTCTGTTTAAATGGGCGTTGCATACCTACTGTGTCTAGCTATCGATGTGAATGCAACATGGGGTATAAGCAGGATTCAAATGGGGATTGCATAGGTAAGCTCATGATTCTTTAATCCTTCGTTTTTTCATAGCTTTTAGACTATAGGAACAAATTTGACTATACATCATTAAAAAGAAAAAAAGTCTTCTGAATCAAAACTAATTTCCAAGCTGTCTCTTCTGTGCATGGTCTTCCCTATGCCCCTTTAACCTACTGCTGAGGTAGCCCCCTTCAAGAATCCCCCACTATTTTCCATCCTGTATATTGTGATTTCTGTGTCTGCCTCTATCTTGCTTTCCTTCTTAGCTGAGCAGCACTAGATATATGGTGGTGTTGTCCAGAGGAAGGTGGAGATTGGGAGGAGATAGGGGAGGAGTCACTTTTGGACGTGTTGAGCGTTAGGTAACTAGGACATTGAGTTTTAAAAGTCTAAGGCTAAGTGGGGTGTTCAGAGCTAGAGTTAACAGATCAAGGCATCAGGGTCATACAGGTGGCTCTTAGAACTGTGAGGGTGAGTATTATCACCCACGCTGAACCCCAGCAAGAATGGAAAAATAACAGTACTACTGTGGCTGGAACCCTATGCCAAGCAACATAGTCCTCTAAAGAAAACTCACTAATTGCGTTGGTGAGACAGCAAAATAATCCAGAAAGTATTGTGTCCCTGAAGCTATGCAAGGATACTGTTTGAAGAAAAAAGTAGTGGCAAGTGTGAGATGTGGCAGAAAACTCAAATACAATGAGGGCCAATATATCTATTGGATTTTATAATGAAAAGGGTTTTGATGATCCCTTGAGAGTAGTTTTAGTTTAGGAGTAGTTTTAGCAAATGATTGTGTATATCCTTTGTAATTAGCATAACCCTAAATACCTGATTTGGGTTCAAGTCTTCTCTTATATAGATGAAAGACCAGGAACAGAGAGTGTCATAATTTTACCAGTATAAATTGAAAATTTTTAAGTGCACTGCGATTTTGAAGGAAAATGTCAGTCAAATATGATGTTTGGGAAAAACCAGTCACTCTAAATTACATACAACTGAGAATGATTAAGTAAGGCTAAATTCAGGGTCCTTATATGCTGTTACTTGGGTTTTGCACTGCACAACTATAGAAGGACCATTCACGTAATCTATATAAATGCCACACTGTGGGGTTATGTAGGGTATAACCATATGCAGTAGCCCTGGCTTAGCTGATACTACTAGATGCTTATTTAAGTGATGGACCAGGTGGTATTTTGGGGAACACCATGAAATATGGGTATATTTATTATTAATTTAATATATTTATAATTTTTATGATAGTAAATTATATTTATGTTTTAATTTAAGTTATTATAATTTAAGTATAATTTAAGTTATAAATTGACTTTTCTACCAGAAAACCCGATTTATAAGTATGCAATATATAAAATATCTTCTCTTGTAGATACATACAAAATTACAGGGTAGATCAAACTGAAATTTTATTGACTTTCTTTATATTGTTATTAATATTTGTCATTCATGTGTCACCACATGATTCACTAGCCAACAAATAAAATCAGGCCAAAAGTTTAATCTTTACTGCAAATTAGCCAAAGACCACCATTTAGTTCATATTAGCTCCCAGGTGCACTTTATTCTCCCTAGTAAAACGCCTGTACTCTGAGGGATTTTGTGAATTAATGGTATAAAAATGACCTGTCTTTAAGGATCAGAAGTTTTTTCTGTAGTCATGCTTGAGCCAGCCTCCTCAACCAGGGTTCCTTTAGTGAATCAAGTCCTACAGAAAGTGATTTCAGTAACTATTTTCCTGATTCTCCTAAGGGTGACGCACAGGTAGTGTAACTCTAGATGCAAAGGACGTGAGCTAATCACATACAGGGAATGTAATAATAGGGCCTTACTTTTCTGAAACCCCGGTGAGGAGAGCTGCTACAACTGTTTTCGTAAACTCTGTCTAATTTAGCATGGCGATTGCATGTCTGTACAATTAATGTGTTAATATAACTCAAACTTACATGTTTTACCCAAACATTGTTACAAACAGTTCCATTCTAGATTGATCTCATCCCGCTATCCTGCAAAGTTAAAACCCAGCTAAGGTTGTCTTTCTAACTGTTGTAGTTGATAGAGACAAAGATTAGTATTGGGGCATATTTTCAGAAAATAGGTTTTTAATATATTTTGTAAGTTTATTTATTTTTGCGGGGGAGTCAGGGAGAGAGAAAAAGAAAGCAAGCAGAGGGAAGAGACAGAAGGAGAGGGAGAGTCCCAAACAGTCTCTAAGCTAAGCCCAAGGCTCAACATGGGGCTCAGTCCCGTCACCCCGAGATCATGACCTGAGCTGAAACCAAGAGTGGGTTGCTTTAATCGACTGAGCCACCCAGGCACCCAATTTTTAATATTTTTAATTCAGTACTCTTTGATCAGGTTGAATTTGACTTTATAAGTAACAAATTGGGACATCAGAAAAAGTTAAGAGGATTTAAGTTAACTAGCATTTTAAATTGTAGGAGCATGAGATAAGAGTGGTAACTCATTGCACTATATTTTTAGAAATAACATATTCCATTGCTGTTTGGCAACTTGTGTTAGATACTGATGAAGTGTCATAACATGAAAGGTAGTAACTCTATTAAAGGATCACACACAAGGAAAATAAAATCTTGTCCAGTTTGCTATTATAAGAAGTACTCTTAAGACCTGAAAACAGTTTTATTTACTCACCACCTTTTTCTCTCCTTTTCCTCAGAGTTCTACTCTAAAATGAATTTGTGGAACTCTTTTATGTTTGTATAAGACAAACTACTGTTAGCAATAGGTTTTAACTCAATTCAGATAATTGTATTTTGGGATAGTAAGAAATTATTCCTGTTTCTGTTGGGCCATAGGTAATCTTAGAGCCCTTGCCAATTAAGTGTTTGTTAAATTAGAATATAAAATATTTCCAAGTATTTTATAAGAATACTATTATTCTTTATTATTACTTTTGTTATTAGTAGTATTTTGTAAGAATATTATCCTAACCCCAGTAGTATCTGAGAATATAACCATTTTAATAATCAGCCTCTTTCCCAGTTATTTCATTCATTTTAGGAGTTTAAAAATGCTGTGAATTTTGCTTAAAAATACCCAGTCCCTGGTGAAAACATAGGAAGAAACCAAAGCTTGCAGATTATTGTTTAAGTATTCCTGTTCCACTACACGAGACAAAACAAAGGTGATCAGTTGGAAGTATTAGACTTTGACACCTCAGAATCAAAAGCCATGAAATGTACATATCTGAACATGGCGGTGGTCATTTGTGATTAGTCTACAACTTAAAATCTCACAATAATCCCCCAAAACAAATGGGATTTGAAAGTCATGGATTTTAAATTCACTAATAGTTTTTTAGTGAATGTTTTCACTTCTAAAGAAGAAATAAGTAAGTGAACTACTGTATCTTTCTGTGTACCGATCCTTTGGTATGATCTCTAAGGGGCTAAGGAAGTCAAAATGCATTATGGCCATCATGGCAAAATAATTGGCGGGGTGTCCTGGCACCAAGGGGCCTCAGGAACAGGTTCTCAAAGAAGGAAAAGGCCCTGAAAAGTGGCCCGGGAAAGTTTACCTCAAGAAAGGGAAGGGGGTTGGGTGCATGGTGTCATGTTCTTCACTAGAATTGAGCTTTACAATGAAGCTTCTGAAAATGTGCATCTACAACACATTTTTTAATTGTTGCATTTCAGTATTACATACACCAGAGAATTAAAGCTATCTTCAACATTGCAAATTCAAGGTTATAATTCCTATTGGAAAGTCCACTAAGTTTTTTTATATGCTTGCTAACTCTCTAAACTCTGTCTTTTCTCATTTTGCTTCATTCCTTTGGCTCAGTAGAATTGATGTTATCAACCAAAAGTTTAAATGTAAGTGAATCTTAATGGGCAGAAGGCGCCCTTCGGTGAATTGAAAAAGCATTTAATCCTGTTATTCTCTGTTGTTTTGATTTAATTTGCTATGAGATTTTTTTTTTTGTTCCCCTCCTTTACCAGAGAGGGCTTAATTGCATTTAGTCTGAGTGTTTATATAAATGAGTTGGTGAGTTTGATAGATTACAGTTCCTTTTTTAAGAACATCTGTGAAAGGAGTAATCTGTTTATTAAAATGGTAAACCTGTGAATTCATCTGATTGTTGCGTTCTCCAATTTAGCTGAAATTGTATATGTTAATAGCTTCTACGTGTATATGAAATGGCAAGTCATTATGCCCTCACCAGCTAGTGAGGTTTTTAATTTACTAGCATTCAAAATTATATTTAGTGGGCATTGCTGAGAGAAGATGAATTTAACTTTTTCTGACTCTGGCACGTGTAATTTGTCTGGGCTGTAAGCAGTCCAGACTGTTCCCTCTGCCATTTGGTCTAGCAGTCCCTGATTTCTGCGATGGGTTTGCATTTAATCAACCCTTAGGAGAACTTGAATGAAAAACAGTAATGTTTCTCACATTTGGGATCAGAACTAGTATTTTCATTGAACTTGATTTATGCAAAAAAAATTCCTGTGTCCATTTTAAGGTCCTAAAGAAACCTGAGGCTGCTGAAGATAATAGACTTTATTTTAATTAATTTCCATTTTCTGTCCCATCCTGTGTTACTTCAAACAGCCAAGCCTCAGTGGGTAGTTACATATCTAATTGAGGACAACACATAATAACAAAGAAATTCCACAATCTGTCTGTTTCTTTCTTTAAAATCATAAAACTTACAGGATGAATCTATAAATGTCTATCTTTAGACATCTTTCATTGGGTTTCCAATACTGTACAAAGCTTTGAAAAGGCTATTAACATGCCCAGATTACGACAGATAAGTGTCGGAGCCTTTTAGAACTCATGGCTGTGTCTTTACGGAGTTGGCTTTAAAAAGAAAAAAAAAGAAAAGGAGCTTTTCAGAGCTTTTAATCATTGTGCATTTCTCAAATTGAAAAATCATTATTTCTTGATTAAAGCAAATTCCCTTGTACTTTCCAATCGGCAATATTTTTGTAAATCTCTAGGCTGGCCTCTGTATTTCAAGAAAGGAATTTTCATTCATTTATAAATACTCTGCTCTTTAGACTATTACCACTGACTGGCCTTCTCTCAAATTTGGGAGGCCTAAATGTACTTTAAACAAACATTTCTAGGAATGGAGTGAAGTCTGTAATGGTTTCTTTTGCTGCTCACAGATGTTGACGAATGCACATCAAATCCCTGCACTAATGGAGATTGTGTTAACACACCTGGATCCTATTATTGTAAATGTCATGCTGGATTCCAGAGGACTCCTACTAAGCAAGCATGCATTGGTAAGGCAGTTTGCATTCACATATGAAAATGTTCCATGAAATATAGTGACCCAGGCTGTTGAGGTTAAAAGTAAATTTATTAAAATAAGACATAGAATGAAGTAAGTGCTGTTGTATTACTACAGATTTATTTTATGCTCCTCTCAGAAGTGCTTCCTTTATGTGCAAACACTATTTGCGTGTATAACCCTGGCCACAGGATACCTGGCTTTGCAGAAAATTCAGTTTATCTTTCTTCCCTAGATCATAGCTTCCTTTCTCTAAGTAACATCAGTAGCCTTCCTGCTCTCTGATTAACAGATCTTAGGATTTATAGTCATTTTCAACTACTGTTTTCTTTGAACCTCACACATACTCCAACACCAAGTCAGGCCTCATCTTGATTCACAGTTTTGTTGCTACACTTCCCCACCCACTGTCCTCCCAACTCTTTCTCAATGCTGATTCATTGCAGAATTCTTTCTGCAGATCACTCCGCTTGTCATCTTCTACATTTCCTATTTATCCATGGGTCGTTGCTTGGCTAAGCTCACCCCACAGTCTTCATCATGGTGCTGTTAACCCAGGTGGTCTGAGGTTACTGTGTTGTTCTTACCCAGGAGCTTGCCTTGAGTTTGGACATCTTCGACCATTGTGTCCAAAACAGCTGCACCGGTCATTTCCCTGCACTGTCAACCTCTTCCAGCTTCCTGGCACACCCGGCCCAGTATTCTTTTTCTTTTCCTTCTTCAGCTCCTCTAGGTCAGGGCTGTTAAAAAGAAAAAAAGAAGAAAGCTGGTGAGAGATGGAAATTTGGCTAAAGAAGCAACATGACCTGTGTTATTACATGTAAAAATATAAACTGGATATTGAACATCACATTTATTATCTTACTGTTTTTGCCTGGGGTTATTGTAAAAGAATAACATTTGGCCATCCTTCATTGTCCCAGATATTGATGAGTGCATCCAGAATGGGGTTCTTTGTAAAAACGGTCGGTGTGTGAACACAGATGGAAGTTTCCAGTGCATTTGCAACGCTGGCTTTGAATTAACTACAGATGGAAAAAACTGTGTTGGTATGGAAATTGCCTGCCCCCTTGCAAAAGATTTCTAAAAGATACACATTTTTATTTAGAACCATATATGCTATTTCCATGAAAGCTTGCACAACATGTATGTGAGAATTCTTCAGATGACTTAGGTAAAATATAAACGCATTTAACATGAGACCATTAGAGTCAAAGGATAAATTGTTTGGAAATGGTGTAACAGTGAAGAATGTGTTGCTTCTGGAAATTTTCTGTGTGGTATATGTTTAATTCTAAGTAGCCATTTTTCTTTGTGGTAATTACTAGCACCTACAGGATTTCACATTTTGCCATTATGACACCAACATTTAGCTTTAGTCTGGCGGAATATAAAAATGTCTAGCATGTGTGATAATCAGATCTCTAAATCTGAAGTCCTGGTGATGTCTGGTACCAGTGGATACCAGTACCCCACAGAAATACTCTAGTCACACAGCAACACACGGTATCTCAGCTACTAGTCCAGGTCCAGATCATTTCACTCACAGTGACGTTTATCACTGCTCTCTTCTCCCTTACGGACGAAACTCCCCTCACCCCCTGAAATCATATATACATTTTTGCTAATCAAAGTAAAGCACTTCTCATGTGGTTTTAATAACAACCAAGCACAACGGTTACTTAATATTTTCCTTTATATTCCTTACACTAAAGGCCTTTCATGTTCTCTACCCTATTTGCTCTCACTTGGTTGGCATTCATATTAGGAAGAAAAAAAAATCAATGAGCACATGGCTCACTTCTATAGTAGAATATGATTGGTGGTTATTTGTGAAAGGAGAGGGAAGCGTTTCCCATAAGGCCAGTGGTATAAGTCATTCTGCTCTCCTTCTGCAGATCATGATGAATGTACAACTACCAACATGTGTTTGAATGGGATGTGCATTAATGAAGATGGTAGCTTCAAGTGCATCTGCAAGCCAGGATTTGTCTTGGCTCCAAATGGGCGTTACTGTACTGGTATGTATGGCTTTGATAGGAAAGTAACCATTGAATGAATCATCAAGAATTACTTCAGTTTCTTCATGTGGATTTCATATTATTCACATCTCTTGCTAATTCAGTAAGGCAGGTGTCTAAAGCTTCCCAGAAAAACATACATTGTGGTCTAAGGAAAAGTAATATCTTTAAAAAATAATAATGGTGTAGGAAAAATTAAGGGAATGACAGATTGGTTCTAGCAAGTCTGGAAGAGACAATGTAGAAATAATTTCTCTGTACCCCTTGCCTAAATATAAAAACGGAAGAAAAAAGTCTTGGAAGGTTTTCATTTTTTTGTGCTCTTGAGAGCTGGATTTTCCACTTTCATTCATTACTTGTTTTGTATTACATACTTTCCATAAACTTTCTATAGATCATGACTGTATCATTATCTAAAAATCTTATATTGTGACTTAGCAAAGAAGTATTTTGAGTGTTCCTGTCAATTTTGTTTATAAAGCCATTTTGAAGGCTAAGCTCTAGTGGTAACTTTAGTAAGCAAAAGAAGTGCCTCTATATCCAGTTTATACTCACAATTTTAATTTAGTAAGTTGGAACAAATTTTGCAGTTTTTTTTTCATTTTTCTCCTTTTGTATGAAATCCACTCTTTGAATCTTTTCTACTTTCCATTGCACAAACTTACCTTAATAGCATTAGTGCTAATAACCAGTTCCTGTAATTTCAACAAAATTCCATGGGGAGTTGAGAAAGAAAGATCGAGACTGATACTGTATTTCTGAATAATAAATAGCTTATTGACTATTCATAAAAGAGGAGTACAGCGTTCAATAGAAATGTTGTAGCTCTGCTATTTTAACTCATGACTGAGATGTCATCTCAAGGTTAGCTGACATGGATTTCACACAGGATTTGAGTTCAGTGTTATGTTCCAGGGTGTAACATTGCATTATAGCAGGTAACTTTATTTTAGCATTTCCTAAGAAACTTAAATACACATATAAATAAGACCTCAGCAGTTTCTGCTGTCTTGAAATTTTTTAAATTTACTTCCTTACTACTGATACTCTAATCTGCAAATCTTAAAATGTTCATGATTTGGTGGCCCTGTGTTTTGAAGGCTGTTTCATCTTTGAGGGAAGCCATTCTTTGTTGGGTTACATTTGATAAACTCTAACAGATTGAAAATTAGGAGAGATGCCCCATGGGGCATCTGGGTGGCTCAGTCGGTTAAGCATCCAACTCTTGATTTCAACTCAGGTCACAATCTTAGAGTCAGGATTGAGCCCCATGTCAGACCCTAAGCTCAGTGGGAAGTCTGCTTGAGATTCTCTCTCCCCCTCTCCCCACCAGCCCTGTGCTCACTCTCTTCTCTAAAATAAATGAATTAATCTTTTCAAAAAGGAGAGATGGTCCTGTATTTTGTTAATATGAAGTGATCAACTTAATGTTAAAACAGCATCTCTCTTTGGTTTGAATTTTATGTGTGTGTAAATAAAAGGTAATTACAAACATTTAGCTTGGTTTTAAGAATATGTTTCATTGAATTAACTTGACTTAAATATCATTTAATATTAAACAGAATTAGCAGATAGATAATGAAAAATGAGTGTATGAGTCTACTTTTTTCCCTAATGGGTAAAGGGAGGCAACTCTCCGTCAGTCTTTCTGAAAATGTGTTTGAAAGAGTTGGTGTTTGGGCACCTGGGTGGCTCAGTTGGTTAAGTGTCTACCTTTGACTCAGGTCATGATCCCAGAGTCCTGGGATTGAGCCCTACATCAGGCTTCCTGCTTGGTGGGGCATCTGCTTCTCCCTCTCTCTCTGCTCTGCTTGTGCTTTCTCTCACTCTCCTTCTCTCTCAAATAAATAAATAAAATCTTAAAAAAGAAGAGTTGTACTTAGATTCAAGATTTGTTATCACTTCTGTGTCCTTCCACAGATTATAAAATGGAAAACAAAAGGTTGATAGTCTAGAGTGGTGAGAACAGGTAAACTCTGTAATAAGAGTAAATTTACCTGGTTAATGGCCTGGGTTGTGCTTCCCTCTGGACAGATGTTGATGAATGCCAGACCCCAGGAATCTGCATGAATGGACACTGCATCAACAACGAAGGGTCCTTCCGCTGTGACTGTCCCCCAGGCCTGGCTGTGGGTGTGGATGGACGTGTGTGTGTTGGTAAGTGAATCATTCTGTAATGGCCCCACTGTCCTAATGGTCTTTGAAAAAATAAAGATATATCCGTAAGGTGGAGAAGTATTCAGCCATAAAAAGGAAGTAGTAAAAAATGCACAGGTATGAATGAGCCTTCGAAACATGCTGAGTGAAAGGAGTGGCTCACAAAAACCCAGATGGAGTATGTTTCCATTCATGTGAAATGTCCAAAGCAGACAGATCTGTAAAGTCAAAGCAGATTTGTTTTGCTTAGAGCAGAGAAGGTAGGAGTACCAGATAAGGAGGTGGTTGCTAAAGGCATTTTTGAGGCGGTGAAATGTCCTAAAATTAGTTAATCAGTTGTAGTGATGATTATATGTATCTTTGAATATACTAAAACACACACACACACACACACCTATTGAGTTATGTTCTTTAATTGGGTGCATTCTTAGGTATGTGAATTATACCTCAGTAAAGTGGTTCAAAAAAAAATGTACAGAGAGCCCAGCAAGCTCCTGGAAGAAAGCTCTGATGAGATGCAAGTCAAAAATGCTGGAGAAGAAGAAGAAAATCATCCTTAAATCGGGATACTTGACAGTGTTAGCTGACTGAGTCTCTAAGTACAATGGATTTAGATTTTATAATTTATAGCAAATAAGATATGAAATGGGGAGTATGGTTATATGTAAATAAACCCTGTTTTTATTCAAACACAGTTTAAAATGTAAATAACTTCTATAGAAGAACTTGGAGTTCTGTCAAAAGGTAGAAATGTTTTCATATAGTTTTTTCTCATCGTTATGCAGCTAACTATAGAAACAAGGGAAAAGTATGAGATAGAATATATATTTTATTCTAAACCATTCCAAATTGTTTTGCTATTTTTAAAAAGTTCCTTTTGCCAAATGGGTTCCATGCAAATCAGGGTTAGCCAGCATCAGCTTTAAAGAGGCAGGCAAATCAAAAATGTCATGCATTTCAGAACCCAACCATATGTCCCAATGGTAACAGCAGAATGATTTACTTTTAAAAATACAGTTACCGCAGTTTTCTCTCCAGAAGGCTTTCATAAGACCCCCAGGGTGCCTTAGCCATTGTGCACCCTTTATTTCTCAGGTGACTCAGTAAAAGGCAGACATATTCATTGGTTTAAGAGTATAAGTGAGAGAAATGCAATTCTTTCTTAGACATAGGTGATAATACTTTACTCTTCCCTATGGGATTCAAAACATTTGTATCCCAAAGGAGGTGGGGTGGGGGAGAGAAGCAACAGCAGATGGAAATAATCTGTCCACTTAAAGTTCATCCACTGCCTCCAATCTAGGATTTATTTCAGCTTACAAGATTGTCAGCACTTCGCTCAGGAATATTTTAAATACAGCAGCCAGAAGAATGTAGCTCCTTCCTGCTTAACAGAGCTGAAGTATTTTCACTTGCTGTGATATACTTATTTGGCCCTTGCCTTTACCTCAGTGATGCTGTTGAAATCTGTGATGAGTACAAAACCAGTTTGGGAGGACGAAATTACTTTTCCTTTAAGCAACCAGTGTATGAGTGTAGTGATGAGAAATATAGTGTTTCAAACACAAATCTTCATTCTCTCATCCACATACAGAAACAGTATGAGACATTGTTAGAAAGCCTCCAGGTTTTCACAATTGTGGTCAATTAAACTTTTTAAAATAAAAATACCATTTGTGTCTGATTATATATATTACTGTTCCCATAACATGCTAAATGTTTTTTCTTCTTCTGTCTTTGGTGATGCTTTTGAGATGCACTGATTATTGAAGTCAGAAATGAATCACAACTATGAAATATTATATTTCATACTATTATTAGTCAATAATATTATTAGGGTTAGCACTTCAATTTTCGATTTACCTTTTGTATATTTGTTTTTGTTTTCTTAGACACTGAGATACGGGTTTTTATTTTTAGAAAAATAAACTTGTTGTAACTAGCAAGTTGGAGAAGCATGACTCATAGGCAGAGCATAAACAAAAGGCAACTATATTTTGGTCTCTCCTGTCCTTTTAAAATGTATCTTTAATTTGTTCAGTGGAAGTCATTTACCCAGTAAGTAAGGAAGAAAAGTCAGGCAACCTCGTAACTTTACTTTTCTTAAATTTATGTGACAGCTTACTGTAACAAAAACAATCTAAATTTAGAGACTAGAATACTTGGTTCCATATAATAATATTCTGAACCTGACTTGAAGTTAAAACTTCTCTCACAAGCTTCCTGATGTCCTTGAGTAGGATGTTTTCAGACTCCACAGGGTCAAAGAGCAGGAGAAGAGGTGAGAAGGGAGACAGATACACTGGTGACCATCTTAGGATGGCTTCAAGGATTTTGGGCTTCCCCAATGTTTAAAGCACCCCTTTCTTTCGTGGTTCCTCCAGAACTATTCATCTGACCTTCCTGAGATCCAGACACTGCCTTCTTCTCCTGGGGACCCTCCTCCCCCATTCTCTGGTCTTTAGTAGTCCAGATAGGCTCTGCCTGATGCTATCTCAGCACTCCTCCACACCATTGTTTTAGGATCCTCTCTCTTTGTGTGGCCCACATCTAATCCAAAAGACACACCATCCTTTGCCCTTACGTTCACCTTACGAATAGAGGTGGATATCACCTGCCCCTCCAGTAGGAATAGCAGCCACTCACTTTTGCCTGTAGGTGTCCCGGGCAGAGCTGCTGGACACACAAAACTTCTAACCTGCTCCCTGTGAAGCTCTTCTCTTCGGACCAGTGGTGAGGATAGGAGCACCCCGAACTCATAATCCAGCTCATGCCAAAAAATTCCTGCTCGAAAAATCTTCTCTTAATTGGGAGGGTTTTCAAGACCTGGCAAGTCATTTCCATATCCGCTTCCTTCAGGATGTAGTCTCAAAATTCACCTTGTTATTTGATATTTAGTACCTTGGGATTTCAGCTGAAGTTTCCTTTTTAACATCTTCTTAAATTAGCTGAGTAGTATTTTGACATCTTTATCAATACTGTTTGACATTTCTCTTAGTTAAAAGGTTAATTTTCTTTGTCCTAATTGTGCTCTTTATTAGCTCTGTGGCTTTAGGCAAGATACATTACCTCTCTGTACCTCCTTGCCTCCTTAGTTTTTTGACAATTAAATAAGTTAATATTAGACTTACTTGTATAAAGCTTTGAATGGTGTCTAGCATTTAGAGCATGCCCAGTAAGTTAGCTCTTACAGTTGTTACTATTTTATTAGAATAGCAGCATCATATCTAAGGCATAGTCTTAGAGTTGCTACTTTAGGCAATAAAGAAAGGTTGACACTAAAGAAAGAATAAAATGAAATTAACATTTTGCATCCAAACACACTTTACCAGTGGTATGTAGAATCTGAGAAAATCCTTTAAAAAATTCTATTCTTTAAGTAAGAGTGATGAAGGAATTCGATAACATGGAAAACATACAGCTCAGCAGCATTTCGGTCCAGGTCCTCATCAAAACATTTATGTGATGGAGCTTTTGATGCCTCCTACCCTGTTCACCCATGAGCAGTTAGTGTTAGTTATTATGAACTAGAGTTCCAACCTGGTACCTTTTAACAGGAAAAGGTTGACTGTCCTCATTAAAAATAGAAGAGAGAAATAAGGTAGTCACCATGTTTTTTGAGTATTTCCTGTATGTCTTACACACTGTGGTTAGTGCTTAACAAACAACTCTCATTTATTATGTAAACTCTGTCCTTATTTAATGAATGAGGCAAGTGTTAAATATTTCACATAAGGTCCATCCCACAGGGACCAGAACCCAGGACAGTCCGTGTCCCCAAAACCTACACATAGGTAGCCACTTTGCTTTTCTGGTGTTGGGTATTCTAAACAACTTAGATAATCTGTAACCCAGAGCAATATGTAATTTGTCTCTCTCCACCAGTGAGTACCATCGGCTTTTTATCATCTTGCTTCTAAAAACTGTGAGGATTATCTTCTCAACATGGACATAGAAAAAATTTTGACCATCTCTGATGCCTTCTGAGATAATAGATGTTATCCTAGTTACAAAAATCATATTGTAAATCAAACTATATTCTATTTGTGCATATTTGTCTTTGAGTCATGTCCTACTCTTATGTGTAACTCAGAGCTAACTTTGCTAACCTCCATCTCAGCAGAAGCAGAAGGGGACAACATGTCCTCTCTGGAGGATTTTTGTGGTAAATTTCATGTCCTCTTCCATATGAGCGTTCACACATCTCATCGTCTGGTGCAGCTATAAATCTCACTTTTTAATGACAAACATCACCAGATCTTAAGAAAGCAGTAGGTGACACAGTGGGTTACTCTGTGTAATAAGTAGATAAAATTATTTCCAACAAGTTTTGAATAACTTTGTCAGTGTAGTGTTTAAAAGCTATGCTGCTTCTCTGGCCTCTCTGGTGATCTGTGTTTTTTATAGTTCACCATTTACTGTCTCATAAAGTTGTAGCATATTTTATGAGAATTCAGAGTGAGAGCCTAAGCCGAATATGCTTCTTAGGGACACACAGCAGGAAGAGGAAGAGCTTTAGGAGTCCCACAGCCTGAGTATGAACTCCAGCTTGGGCACTGGGTAGTCTAGAGCTTGGAGCTACTTAAAGAATCCCTCTGAACCTTGCCTTCCTCATCAACAAAGTACGGATAATGATCACTGTCCTATGGACCTGTTGATGAGAATGTTCAATGGGATGATGTCTGTAAAGCAACTAATGCAAGGCTAAGGACACATACCAGTGGCTATTATTTTTATAACTGGGTTTTGAGAGTCTGAGATTAAAACATAGTTCACAGTAGTCAGCTGGGGGTTGACAAGAAAGGCCCTCTAACTCAGAAAGTTGAAGTAAGAAATCTCATGACCAAGCAGTGTCCTCTCAAGGTTGTTTAGTTCACTGCATTTTGTTGTTCTGAGAACTTCCAAAATAGAAATAAAATGTGTCATTTTGAGTATTGGGTAGCCAGTGATATGAGCTCGAAGTGATGTTTATAACAGTGGTGTTATATACCTGCTTCTGTAAAAGGCCTGGGGGGTAAGTGTGGTAATGAATGCTTGTTTAGTGCATAAAACTTCATGGAGGAAAAGGGGAAAAAAAAAAAAAAGAATTGTCGACAGTACACATTTGTTGATTTCTGAGCACTGTTATATGCTAAAGATACAAAGAAGAAGAAAAGTGTCAGGAGCCCTCCAGAAACTTCCCATCTAGTAGCCATTTAGGTTAAAGAAGCCCTCGGTTTTGAAATCCCTTTATCTGTAGCAGCATCTCAAATTACTATTCTTCTCCCTCCTTTTAGATACTCACATGCGCAGTACGTGCTATGGTGGGATCAAGAAGGGAGTGTGTGTCCGTCCTTTTCCGGGTGCGGTGACCAAGTCCGAATGCTGCTGTGCCAATCCTGACTACGGTTTTGGGGAGCCCTGCCAGCCCTGCCCTGCTAAAAATTCAGGTAGCCCCCATTTGCCAGTTTCACATCTGGTAAAGAATCTGGAAAGGTAACGTTAAATATTTGGCCAAAGAGTATATCGGCTCTGTTTTCTGTTGAAGAATTCCAAATCTGTGTTGGTATTTGAGGCATATGATGAGATTTGACCTGTAGTTACCTATGATCCCTGGGCAGAGTACACACAGGGAATAGAAGAAAGTATTTGCTGACCTAATTAGGATTGTTAGAACGGATTTCTTACGTGGATTCCTTAGCCTCACTGTTTCCGATCATTGGGAAGGTGAATAGCCTAAAATCCACTGTTATTTTCAAGGTTATGTTAAATTCACAACAGCCTGATTTTATTTATTTTTCATCTTGCCAAAGCGTAGTCTAAGGATGCAGTCTGTCAGTAGTTCCAGCAAGTAATGAACATTTTTACTAATTTATTCACAAATACAGGCAGATTGCATGGTCTATTTCTTTGACTGTTCTGACTCTTGGTTATTCGTATTTTTACAAATCTGTACCAAATTTGTGTAAATATAGTAGGGATTCAAGAATAAACACAATCTCTTTTTTTCTTTAAAGTGGGGAATAGTTGAGAGCATAGGCAGGCAAACATATAAACTACAGGTTATTATGGTTAGTGCCATAAGAGGGACGGAAACAGAACTGGAGAGCACAGAGGAAGA
The DNA here is from genome assembly GCF_963455335.1 of Martes martes. Taxonomy (NCBI): domain Eukaryota; kingdom Metazoa; phylum Chordata; class Mammalia; order Carnivora; family Mustelidae; genus Martes; species Martes martes. Next base: position 99,421,317 of record NC_137892.1, read on the forward strand.
AGCAGTAAGTGGTCTGGGGAAGCTGGGAGGGACTTCAGGGGGCTGGGGGTGGGGGTGGGCTTCTGCTCAGTTTGGTCTTGAAAAAAGGCTTAAGAACATTCCAGGTGGGCGCCTGGGTGGCTCAGTGGGTTAAGCCTCTGCCTTCAGCTCGGGTCATGATCTCAGGGTCCTGGGATCGAGTCCCGCCTCGGGCTCTCTGCTCAGCGGGGAGCCTGCTTCCCCCCACCCCTCTCTCTCTGCCTTGCCCCTCTGCCTACTTGTGATCTCTCTTCCCTCTCTGTCAAATAAATAAATAAAATATTTTTTAAAAAAGAACATTCCAGGTAGAGGGTGGAAGAAATGCATTCTAGCAAAGAGAAATGGCTTGTAATTCTGTCGAAAATCATAAGTGAATTGTTCAAATCTTAGCAGAGCATCAGAGTTCTTCTGGAAGGAACTGAGCATGATATTTTTTTGAAAAAAGAGTTCATATAGGAACTCTTGCCCTAAAAATATTGATGTCAATTGTGCATGTTATCAAAGAAATACAAAGACTAGATAAAATGATGAGTGAACTAATGAAACCTGGAATCTAGGAACAGATGTGACTTTAAATGGGAATGTTGGGTACAATAAAGATGCCATTTAGGTCAGTGAGGAAAGATTGAAATAAGTAACAAATATTGTTGATAAATATTAGAAAAAATACGAAGTTAGCTCCCTGTGCTAGACCTTACAAAATAATCCTCTTGTAGATAGAATATATTAACTTTTTTGTTATTTTGTAATAATGGAGGGCTTTCAGAGCAGAAACCAAACACTAAAATACACGTGTAACTTGGAAAAACATGTTCCTTAATTTATAAGGAATTTGCATTAATCTGTAAGGAAAGTTGAAATCATCTATAGAAAAAAGTTCAATGCACACAAACAGGATTTCACAAAGCACAAATGCAAATGGTAGAGAACCACATGAGAGAATGTACTCAACTTGAAAGAAAGTTAAAATAAGACATCATTTTTGTTTATTATATTGCTTTTGCCCATATGGGTACTCTCTCATACTGCTGATTGAAGGCTGACCTGGGACATGTAGGAAGAGGAAAACTAGCAGAAGCCTTAAAAAGAGGCATAATTCTGAGCAGTTTTACTAAGAGATTAACTTAGTGATAAATTTAAATTTCATATTATTCTTATAATTGTTATAAAGTTGGACAAACTTGATTTCATCATTAAGAGATTGTTTGAATAAATGTGGTGTATCCACATAACTGAGAAAAAATATTTAATAGTCTCTATGAGAAAAAATATATAATAGTCTATATTTAAATGGAATATTAACATGAAATGTATGTGATACAATGTAGAGGATCCCAGCCTTTCCCCACTTAACCTTCTATGATCTGGGGCAAGTCACTTCCATCTGTGTCCCAATTTTCTCAGGTGTCGGAGAGGGGAACTAATGGTATCTGGTTTGTGAATATTATTCGGCTACGAAAAAAATGAAATCTTGCCATTTGCAATAGGTAGGATGGACCTAGAGGGTATAATGCTAAGTGAAATAAGTCAGACAAAGATGAATGCCATATGGGTTGATTTATATGTGAAAGCTAAAAAAAAACAAATAAAGAAACAGAAGTTGAAGCAGAGCCATAAATACAGAGAACAAACAAACAAACAAACTAGTGGGAGGGGGTAAAAGGTTAAGCCAAATGGATGAAGGAGAGTGGTAGGTATAGCCTTCCAGTTATGGAATCAGTAAGTTACACGGATGAAGGCGCAGCATAGGGAATACAGTCAGTGCTGTTTTAACTGTGTTGTGTGGTGAGGAATCATTGCTGCACTTGTGATGAGCACAACAGAATGTATCAAATTGTCCGGTCACAATGTTGTACACCGAAAATTAATGTAATATTGTGTATCACCTACACTTCAATAAAATAATTATCCAGTTCCTAATATTGGGAGGATCAAATAAATTATTAGATGTAAAATGCTAGAATAACACCAGACACATGGTAAATGCTCTTATACCAAGTATTGTTTATTATAGTTTTGTTATTGAGACAAAAAATATTAAAATACATTCTCTACAATGCAATTTGGGTTTTTTTAAAAAGTTTCCATATGTAGAAAATGTTTGAAACCTTTATCAGTGTTTTAACTGTATTCAGAGTGATAATCACTAATTTTTTTTATGCTTGTGATTTTGAAATTGTTACAATAATCACGTGCTAGAAAAGAGTAATCACTTTTTCATTTTAAAAATTATTATGCTGAGTGAAATAAGTCAAACAGAGAAAGTCAAGTATCATATGGTTTCACTTATTGGTGGAGCATAACAAATAATATAGAGGACAAGGGTAGATGGAGAGGAGAAGGGAGTTGAGGGAAATTGGAAGGGGAGGTGAACCATGAGAGACTATGGACTCTGAAAAACAACCTGAGGGTTTTGAAGGGGCGGGGTGGGAGGGTGGGGGAACCAGGTGGTGGGTATTAGGGAGGGCACAGATTGCATGGAGCACTGGGTGTGGTGAAAAAACAATGAATACTGTTACGCTTTAAATAAATTAAAAATTTAATTAAAAAAAATTTATTTGCCAGTAATTTTTCTTCAGAATACTTTTGGAGTGAGGTAAGTGACTCATGTATGGAGAGATAGAGTTTGGAGTTTTTAATTTATGTGTTTTTTGTTTTGTTCTGTTTTGTTTTGTCTTGTCTTCTAGCTGAATTCCATGGTCTTTGTAGTAGTGGAGTAGGGATCACTGTGGATGGAAGAGGTAACTCTATTCGGTTCTCACTCTTATAGTAATTATGGAATGAATATGAATGTATTTAATATTTTTAAAATATATCAGCATAAAATAATAAGATAAATTGTCTCTTAGAACAGTGATTATAAGCTACATTTATTAAGTGGTATGTAGTTGTACATTTTTCATAATAGATAAATATTTATCTGTTAAATATATATATTGTTGAAAATGTCCCTATCAAGCTACACCCATAATTTTGCAGGTACTATTGCTTAAGAAGAGACTGAAGTTGGTATCTAGGTTTAAAGAAAAGTGAATCATTTTAAAGAAAAATATTAAATAATGGTGCTGACATGATTAAAAAAAATCTTTAAGAGATACTTGAAATGGATTAAGTTTGGGATTTACTACCCTAAAAATAAGTTCAGATTGTTTATGTTTAAAAATTCTGAGATGTTTCTATATTTAAGGAAGTGAAATTCACTGACATTTTCTTATCTTAATAAAACTTAGTAATATGATACACAAAATTCAACCATGAAACCTTGAATATTAAATAAATATGTGTTTATAACTTTAAAGTTCTTCTACTATATGTAGAAGTTTGCTATATGTTTGCTGTAAGTTCTATACTATATGTATAGTATATACATATAGTTTCTTTTGTGTTTTTTTAACTCTAGGGTACTGTTAGTCTTCACTTTATGTATATTTTTTTCTCTTTTCATGTTTGAGATTTTAGACACATTACAGTTGAGTTGACAGCAATATTGCAACTTTATGATGAATATCAAAAACCAGAATAAACAAACTGTTACATGGATGTTTCTCCCCAAAATGAAATAGCTGACATTTCTAGAGTATTTTAAGGTCTCCAAATTCTAGGAAACAGTTGTTAGGATTAAAATTTGAGCATGGTGACCAACATTTGTTTTTGCTCACCCCCTCTCGATACCATCACCCCAGCAGAGCCAGCCCCTTGTTGGAACTGCTAGATTGCTCATATAAGTGCATCATTCCGCAAGTCTTGCTGCCCCTGGTTGACAGAGTAGTCTGGTTCGTGGCTCATTGCCAACCATTGTGTTCTCAAGCACCCACGTTTGAACTGTCCTCTCCATTAATTTCAACTTATCAACAATGAGAAATATTTATTAAGTATCATATCACTTACTTGACTGTAAAAAATGATAATAAAATAGAAATATTCTGTGCCTTTGGGGACTATAAAATTATACAGGGCACCCTAGTAAATGTTTGTCTTTTAATTAGATGGTTATATTACCTATCTGGTTAAGTTTTTCTTTGGATTTTGAGCCAACAGCCTATAAATTTCTTTATTAATTTTATTATAAATACAGGCACATTACATGGGTTAGTCCTTTGAATTTCTGCCAGTTCCCTTCATTTTTCTTTTAACTTACCAAGAATTGTCCTGTATCCCTCAGTTTTATTCTCTTATTCCTTATTTTCATTTTCTTTCCCTTTCTGAAAGACAGATAGATTGTGGGTTTGCAGAGGTAAACACTTAATATGTTGAATGGTCTTTATTAGGCCTGCATGTATCAACAAACAATAAAATATTTGTGAGCATTAAACTTTGAACATTTAATGCAGATATCAATGAATGTGCTTTGGATCCCGATATATGTGCCAATGGAATTTGTGAAAATTTACGTGGTAGTTACCGTTGTAATTGCAACAGTGGCTATGAACCAGATGTCTCTGGAAGAAACTGTATTGGTAAGTTGCTATATTTATAGAAGAGTATTGTGTATAGTTTAATTTCATGAATTATAAGAGAAATCAAAATACAAATAAGTGAATAAAACTGCAGATCTTATAGTTTCCCTTGTTTCTTTCTTAGTACCAAGAGATAAAAATACTGGAATCTACCCAGTTCTGTTACACAGTAACAAAGTTTTTATTGGCATAACTTAGTATTTAAACCATTCTTATTCCAAATGAATGGATGCATACCCAATTTTTAGCCTGTTGTATTTCTGCATGTATCTTAATCCTATAATTTTTCACTAAGAAATGGACTTCAGAGCTAATAGAGCAGTGTGGGTAATAAGAAGTTAAGAAAATAAAGTATTACAGGTTGAGGAAAGTTTGACTTAAAAGGAAACAGCTAGTTGCTATAACTTATCCAAACATGATCACTGAGATCGGTTTTTCTTTTTGTAATTTATAAAACAATGTTCGGAAAAACTCAAGTACATAGTTCATATATTCAAGAATTTGTGAAGAATTTAGGCTTTCTCATAGAGTACTTGAGTCTACTTTTAAAAAATGAATGTTTTTAATCCATCATATGTAATAATTGTTACTAACCATTGATGACTCTTACATCCAAGTATTGGTGATTATAATTAGAAAGAAATACGTTTTTCTGTACTTGTGGTACTGGCTTTTATTGAGTGTATTCATGTGATCTTGAGTTGAAGACATACATACAGATAGATGGAAAGAGCTGTATTAAATGTCATGTACTTACAATAGATTTTGATACAGGGAAAGATTATTGAAATTCATAAAAATATGTAAACCAGCTAGCTTATATTTACCAGAAGCAAAGTTACTTCCAGCATAATTCCCAAGTGCAGTTGAGCACACAGGCACCCTACTGAAAACAGGGAGATTCAGTGAGCGTCTATAAACTGGACACGGTTCGTGGTGCTCCTTCACTTTTTAAAGTAGGTATATGCATAGTTTTGATAAGAATTAAAACTACATTTTACAAATGTAAATGAAGGCAATTTTCAGTTTTAGTTTGCTACGGTTGCCTTAACAACATACCAAAATTTGAGTTGCTTAAAGCAAAAGAAATGTCTTATCTCACAGTTGTAAAGCCAGAAGTCTAAAATCAAGGCTTCCCGAGGGCTGTGCTCTTATGGCTCTGGGAGAGGATTCCTCCTTCCCTCATCTAGCCTCTGGTGTTTGCTTGCAATCCTGATGTTCTTTAGCTTGCAGGTGCATCACTGCGGTCATATGTCCATCTTTTCCCTATGTATTTTCACATCATCTTGTTGTTGTCTCACATCATTTCATTTCCCCTTTTTTATGGACAGCAATCGTATGGGATTACGGTTTACCCTAATGATGTCATTTTAACTTAATTACTCCTAAAACATTGCTATTTCCAAATAAGGTCACATTATGACTTCAACATAACTTTTTTTGAGGGACACAATTTAACCCATAGCATGTGGGTTATTCACTAGTGGGTAAATAATTTGTGATAGAGACACTTAATGCAACAATCATGGGGAAATTTACAGTAATGTTTAAAATATAAGGTTTTTAAAAATCAAGATTCAGAATTAGAGCAAAAACATAACATCCAAAGGAAAAAAAAATCAGATAAAACACCAAAAAAATAATGTTTATCAGAGCTGATGGTATCATAGCAAATATTTTTCTAATCTGTTTTTCAAATTTTCACAATATATATTGTATATCTTGTTTGGTATAAGGAACAATTATTATTTGCAAGTCTAAAAGTGTAAGTTGAAGGAACTTTTCTCTCCGAACTGCAATTTTTCTTTCTGTTATTAACTACATTTGCAAAAATAAATGTGGATAAGAAGGTAAAATTCAGTGTGAATTCTTAAACCTAAGCTGTAGATATTTTCTAGGCTGTTCTGGACCGCTAAAGGAATATACTAAATAGGTCATTAATTTCCCATTAAAAATGACTTTTTTCTGAAGTAAAAACACAATGCATAAAGAGTAGTAAACACCTTTTCTTTAGCTGCCATTTAATGTATTTTTATTATAATTTTAATCAGAAATTTTTTTTAGAAATTATCTGTTACTTTTTAATACATATAAATAAATATATAGGCAAGTCAGTTTTTTTTTAATATATTTCGTTGGTGCTTTAAAATACATAATGTGTGTGTGTGTGTGTGTATTTTCATTCCAGGGACTTCAAAACATTTTCACAGTAGCTACCAGTATAGGAATGTCCCATATGAGTAAAACCAAATATATTTTGCTTAAGATCAAGGAGTGTGCTTTGGGCATAAAAAGACTAAGAGTGGTGGGCAGATGGGTGAGATAGGCAAAGTGGATTAAGAAGTGCCAGCTTCCAGTTGTAAAATAAATAAGTTCTGGGGATGAAAAGTACAGCATAGGAAATACAGTCAATATTGTAAGAACTTTGTATGGCTGGGGACAGATGGTTCCTACACTTACCATGGTGAGCATTGCATATAATATTGTATGTCAACTATACTTGGACTAAAAGTATACTAATTTTCTAAAAGGAGAGATGAAATCAAGGAGGGATGAGAGAAAAAAAAACAAATAAAAATAAAACCTCGTTGGTCGCTGAGCTGTCCATTTCCCCATATGTATCTCCTGTCTTCCAATGGTTGCTTTCAGACATTGATGAGTGCTTGGTCAACAGACTGCTCTGTGACAATGGCCTATGCAGAAACACGCCTGGGAGTTACAGCTGCACATGCCCCCCCGGGTATGTGTTCAGGACTGAGACAGAGACATGTGAAGGTAAGAGCCACCTTCTTCGTCTTACGTGTGAGTAGTAAGTACCTAGATAGGCACAGATGTTCCTCAAGTACATGGATGAAATAAGATAGAAAACAGAGTGTTGTCTGAATATTCTTTAAATGTAATCATGTCTTTCAGCTCATCTGCCAGTTTTAGTAATAGCATGTACTGGGGCACCTGGCTGGCTCGGTGGGTGGAGTGTGTGACTCTTGATCTTGGGGTCCTGAGTTTGAGCCACACATTGTGTGTAGAGATTCCTTAAATAAATAAGTCATTATTTAAAGAAAGAAGAGAGAGAAAGAAAAGAAAGAAAAAAGGAAAGAAAGAGGGACAGAGGGAGGAATGAAGGAAGGAAGGAAGGAAATAGCATGTACTTAACCCAGTTTACAAATCTATCACTTTTGTTCCATTCAGATAAAATCTCAGCAAACACTTTGAAGTTAGCAGGGGGGAGAAAAGTGAAAAGAGCCAGTGCATTTTACTTGCTGAAATTAAATGTCAGATTTTTGTTTGTTTTCTTTTCCCCTTTGAAAAACTACTGTGACACATTCACACTATCCTGAGTTGTAATGGCAAGGTCAGCCCTGAGGCATTTGATTTATGACATGATTGATATGCCTCAGAGATTGGCCCAGAAAATATTTGGGGCTTGAATAGAAATGGCCATCTTATATAAATTTATAGTCTAAGAAAGTTTTCCTATTTGATGATTCAAAAGTTATTATTTGGGGTTCTAGATCATAAATCACTTTTTTAAAACGTACTCGTTTCCTTCTGACTACATTCCTGTAGAGGGGACATTATGTGAGTGACTTCCATGACAAAAAGCCTCATTTCCGCTGAGATACCAGCTAAGCAGGCAGCATGCATCAGTTATGTTTTTGTTCCTTGAGGAAAGTGCTGTGTATCTCAGAATAATCTGTTGTATGACTACTGGTCATTGCTCTTTTTAAGTCTCGCTGTGTGGGCCTGTAGAAGTGTATGATGACATTCTTGAATCCAGAAACTGCTGCCAAAGTCACTTAAAAAAAAAAAAGATTTCATCTTTAATTATTTTGAACAGACCTTTCCTTATCTGTTAAAGTATTTATTTCTTAGTGACTCCATAGCCAAGAAAAGGGCAATAGTAATATGATGCAAAAAGACGTTAACATTCTCTCTGTCTTATTGTTTCATTTCAAAGCATTCTTGTGAACAGAAATAAGTTAGGACTTGAACAACATGCCAGAACACGAGTAACTCAGCCAAAATCAATGAAATGCAATTACAAAGTGCGATTCTAAGTTTGGATTGAATTGGAGGGGCCATTGAAAAACAGTAATTAGCCTGGAAAAAAGAAGAAAAATAAAAAAGAAAAGAGAACCTTGGTATAAAATGTACTTTCTCTAAACTTAGTCCTATTAACTGTCCTTTTGGAGGAGCTCCTCCAAGAAGAGCACTAAACTTCAGTCCTAGTTAAAGTACTTGAGGATTCATCTTCTCCATAGTTGAGCAGTTTTTTTCAAAACTCATAGAGTTTTGAAGATCTTTCTGTCAGACAGAAAAATTGTCTTTTCAAAGTAGCTCAGGCTTTGCCACTATGCTCACCTAGAATGTTTCCTAGCACCCATTCCCACCCCGCTCTGACACCTGTCATCCTTCAGAATTGCTCTGAGAAACTTCGTACTTTGTAAAAAAAAAAAAAAAAAAATATTCAGCCATATCTCCTCCATACATTTTTTTGGAGGATGGGGGAAGGGAATTCAAGGGTTGTATTTTTTTTTCTTTGTTCCCGACTTTCAGCTCTTTTTCCCACTGCTCTTTATCAGTTTTTACCTATTTTGTTTTTGAGGATAAGCTTCTGTTAAATGTCAAGAAGCACTGAAAGCAAGAGCACTTTAGGACACCTTCTTGGTTTAACTAGGAAGCTGATGAACTTGTTTCCCTGTCCACAGTCACAATACCCTTCGGTGCTATTATGAGAGAAGCACATGATGGGGAAAACTGAACTGTCTTTGAATAGGTTTGGTCCAAGTTCTATTTGTATACTGAATTTGTCAGTGATATTTATAGCATATTCCCACCATTTTAACAGGTAAAATGGGGTCGAAGGGTACAAAGGGCCCAAATACCAAAACAAATCAAAGGTTGGGGACTCTCCCGCCTATAGGAACACTCAAAGAGTAGGAGCTAATAATGCTTAATAATATAATGCAGGATGATTACATACACATGAGGAACATTAATACTAAATCAGGCAGCAGCATTGGTTAGAAAGAGTGCCCTTTATTTTTGTCCAGAGGATAATTGTTCCTGATAAATCTAAGCCTTTTCTTTAATATGAAATATATATCTGTCATTCCTAAGAAAGAAGTTCATCTTATGTAGAGAGAAGAGAAATGACAGAGAACTATTTTGGCTGTAGTCTTACGACATTGCTGGAAATAAAAATGATTTATTGTGAGAAACCTAACCAAATAACTTAGTTCTTACTTTCTTCCCACTGCTAAGTTATTTGCATTTTATTAAGTGGCTTAAAGAAATAAAAAAACAACTTTAAGGCCACAAATTTCTTTTTCCCTTGGGTCTTCTTATTTCTGCCATTGCATTCACACAGTAAGTGTATCTGCCCAAAGCACTTCTCTTTTTTCTGTTCTTTCTAAACTAATTTCCAAAGACGAGGCAGGGAAGTATTAGCAGATTCACTTGAGATTTGTGCTTTCTCTGTATATATTTACTATAGTCACTAATTTTCTTGTCATTTATGTTTTCAACAGGCTGTTTTAAATATATAATAAATAGCAGTGATAATAAAGATCCTCATATTTCAGACTGAAATTACAAAAAAATTATTTTCGTTTTTTCTGAGCTCTGTGAGTCTGTGAAAGTTAACATTTTTACAGCAAGCACTGTGGTTTAGATTGTGTTTCCAGTGACATAACTAGTTAAATGTAAACCAGATGTGCTTTGAAGTTTATTTCCAGGAATGTACAGTGAACTGTTTCAATTCCTGGTTCCATGACATTTATAACATAAAAACATTGTATTTAAAGAAAAATTAAACACTTGATATTTGTAGCTGTCATTGCATGGGTTTATAGTTTTGGAGTTTATAACTGCTTAATTTAGAATAGGAATTTGGAAATATATGATACTGACATTTTGCTTTCTGGGGAGTGTCTTACAAATGAAATTAATAGGTGAATTATATATAGTTTGTCCTCAGATTACTTATCTCCTCCTTGTTTTCTTTGTTTGGGGGTTGGTTTTTTGTTTTTGTTTTTGTTTTTTTTTTTTTGGCTCTCTGATTCCTTTTTTACATTGTGTTTTTACTAAAAGAATTTCAGTACTCTGGAATAGATGTTTTCTTTCCAAATCTGTGCTGTATTTATAAAACTTGCTCTTGTATTTTTCCTTTAAGAGGATTTCTTGGCACAAACAACTTGAAGAAAAAAAGATGAATTCATATTTCTTCAATTTCTACTTCATGAATTAAATTAGTACCTGTGTACTTCTTGAAGTAACAAAGTCCATAGCCATTTTCTTTTCTTTTTTTTTTTTTTAAGATTTTATTTATTTATTTGACAGACAGAGATCACAAGTAGGCAGAGAGGCAGGCAGAGAGAGAGGGGGAAGCAGGCTCCCTGCTGAGCAGAGAGCCCAATGCGGAGCTTGATCCCAGGACCCTGGGACCATGACCTGAGCTGAAGGCTGAGGCTTTAACCCACTGAGCCACCCAGGCACCCCCCATAGCCATTTTCCACATTGATTTTTAAATTTGCATTTCAAGTCCACAGACTTGCAGATGAGTAGTGAGCCCTGCCTTTTCAAGACCAGTTTGGTTTATATTGACTTGAGACGTTCAGGCGTTAAGCATTGTAGCATTTTAGTTATTTTCTTGTTTTCCTCAATATAGTATTCAATATTCAATTCAAAGAGGTGTTTAGAAAAAAGTGCTGTGGTGAACTCAGAAACCTGTGTTCAACAGCAACAAAAAAATGCCTTGAGGTATGCTGACCTATTTCACATAGTTAACCAAGTACAAAAAGAAATCTTTGCATCTCTTCTTTAAGTTGAGCAGTTGAATTTATACAGAGAGTCAGTTTTGGATATTGTTTCTATTACTTGGACCGAAGCCTGTATTTATTTTTAATTAACTCCTGTTAAACTAATTCTGTTGGCTTCAGATTTGCTTTAGTTACCACTTGAGAACATGGGCATGCTCTGTTTACTTCTAACCCTCAATAGCAATTGTTTATATTACATGGTCTAATTTGATTAAGGATTCAATGCAGATTAATGATAGGAAAGGTCTGCTTTAAGCAATTGAAAGTGATTTTTTTTTAATTTTACCAAAATCAATTGTGCTTTAACAGACTTTCCACACCATACATCTAAATGTGAACAGGCTGAAGAGAGAGGCAGGTAGAGGGGCCTAAAAGAGAATGCTCTCCTCAGTATTAAAGCTTCATCCTTGTCTCCTGACTTGTACCCAGGAATTTGGAGTGAAAGCCAACATTGTGATATATTGTCTCTAATACAGGCTTTTTACTTCTTGTGAAAGCTCCCAGAGCCACAGATGACAGAAACAGTCAACCTTTGTGCACAACATATTGTACCCAGGAATATATATGTTCTTTCCATGTATTCAGATTTCAGATTTCCCACAGGGCAATTATATCTTATTGAGGGGGAAATCAATTCAATTTACATAAAGTTGCACTGAAATAGTGACAAGTAACACACTAACCCCTTTGCAATATTGGGCTGATTCCTATAGTCCTCCTGATCCCCTAGCCATGTCTGTGTGTATCCACACTGTGAAATTCATGTCTCCATTCCCCATTCACTTTATGCCTCATAGATCCATAATAAAATTGCAAGAGCCAAGTTTACCAGACATTCTGGCATAGCATGGCTTGTTGGAATAATATTTTCCAGAAACACATGGCAGTTCTAACAGAATGTTTTCCTTCTGGATTGTAGATATAAATGAATGTGAAAGCAACCCATGTGTCAATGGGGCCTGCAGGAACAACCTTGGATCTTTCAATTGTGAATGTTCTCCTGGCAGCAAACTCAGCTCAACAGGATTGATCTGTATTGGTAAGACTTATGCACAGTGCTGGGGTTTTGGTTTCACTGCCAACCTGAGTGGGGACTGCAGACCTTAACCATGGATGCAAACTGAACATGATCACAGGAAGCTAGTAATTAGGAGTTGCATTAGTTGTTTGCTCTCATTATTGAGATGAGAGTAAAACATGATGGCGTAAATGGGCAGACTCTTGAATGCTGTTAGCTTCTAAGAAGTATTCCTTTCGTGCGAGTAGATCTATTATGCTGTAAGTTATGAGCATTTGCATACCACACACATACTTACATTCGCTACCCTGAGAATGCCCCAGGTACCATACATTCAAATCCCGGCTGCATACTTTTTATAACAAGCTTCAAAACAAAAATATGAGAGTTGGGACTCATTAACAGGACAAGAATTTGAAGATTTTAAACCTTAAACATATAGAAGGAATTTATTATTTTTTTAAATTTCATCCATCAATCATGAATGTATAGGCCCCACAGGAAGGAAGGAAGAAAAGAGAACTGTTTTCTTAATTTCAGAGATCTCTCAGGAGAAAGATTCCGAAACTTCCAATCTGGCATCTTTTTGTATGTTTGAAAAGATTTAAGGTCAGGTTGTGATAATGATGGTAGGACATGTATCAAATGGTCTGATCTATTACTGTAAAAAGCAGTCCAGCACATGCAAGGGGAAGAACTGGACCAGTGTCCAGACTCCATTGGCCAGGCACAGGACAATTCACACCATTAGCTGGTATCCACTTTTAATGTAAACTCAATCTGTATTTTCAGATAGGAAGGTATTTTAGTTCTACACAGTACCAGATAAATTGCCAGTTTTTGTTTGTTTTCCAGTCAATATGAATTTCCACTTCATGTTTGCCAAAGACAATAGTGTTTTTGGTATAATGTCTGATGCTAACAATGTTTATCTGGATGGTAGAGGATCTGTTTGTTACACAAAGGGAAATGACCAGGGACAAACTTATCAATGAAAACCTGTCCTTTGGGGAAATGCCAGTTCCTCATCTCTCAGTGAGGTGCAGCTGATGAAATTTGAGCCTTGCTCAGCTCTCCATATTAGGAAATAGACTGCCATCTGCCTAGCGCATTACATCTTTTCTTACAGAATTCCACTGGGGGAGGGACAGAGGTTGGATCAGGTGAGGCAGAAATATTTTTGCTAGGCCACAATTAACTGAGATAGAGTCATTTTATTGTTCAAAGGAAATGAACTCAGCATTAACTAATGTCAGTTAATTGTCAATTAAAATCAATAAATTAATGTCTCAAAAAATTAAACCTATATGCCACTTAGGTATCAAAGGTATCTTAGTTTTTGCCTCATCCTAAAAACTTGTATCATTTTGGCCTTTTACTGTGTATTTATTAGTGAAAAAAGAACAAAGACTTTTTACTCCCGAGTCATTATGTTGGGCAACTAAACACCACTGTATTTTTCTCAGTAGTGTGTTAGGAGTTTTTGTTGGTTGTGATCAAATTTGAATATCCCAGCCTAGAGCTGCTCAGAAAGAAATTTACTTAACATTTTAAAATTTTAGACATCATTTTATGTTTATTCCGTTGAAAACTGAATTCTAGCTTTTAAAAAGGAAATAGATCATAAAATATACACAGGGAAAACTACAAAATTTTTTTAATAGGACTGACAGTGGCTCTAATCAGTGATCAGCTTCCAAACTGCTCTTTCCTAGGAAGCATGTGTCTATATTAAGAACTGAAAAAGATTCCCCAATGTGCTTACTAATGTAAAATTAAGTTAGAGTGTATAGGAACTAGATAGACACTTAGAATGTTTAGAGATTTAGAATATATTGTGCAAACTCCTTAAATATAAATTAATCTTAAACTGTTCTGTAAATTGCTTGAAGAGACTATTGTATTCTGGTTGAAAATTATTAAATACTATCGAACAGTACATTTGATTAGTTTTTTCTACATGACATGGCTCGACATCCAATGGCTCCCTGTAATCCAGACCAATTTCCCTCATCTTTGGCTTCGGTCTGCATGCTGTCCTCAGATTCCATGGATGTGACAAGGACAGTAGCCTCCATGGTATCAATACAGTGGTCCTTCCTTCTTTCTTATCTTCAGTGTTAGCAGTGCTCTTCGCTCACACCTTCTCAAGTTTTCCATTTTTTTGTCTTCTTGTCTCCTTTTACTTTTCTGGCCCCTTTATCTCCATTTCCTTTGTTACATTTTCCATATCGTCCTGCCCTCAAGCTTGAAGTGTCTCCCTGGTCAGCCCCTTGAACCTCCTCTTGCCTTCTCTATCTACAGTCACGCTTAGATGGCCCCTACATTGACCTTCAAATGTATCTGTCATTCCTCAACCTCCCCACTGATTCCAGACTTGGATTTCCAACTCTCTGCACATTGTCTCCATTTGGATGTCCAATGGATATTTCAAATGTAGCATGGCCAAAACACAGTTGCTGTCTTTTGGCTTGAGCCTGTGTCTCCCAGAATCATTTCTGTCTTGGGAAATGGAAATTCCATCTTTACAATCAGCAGTCTCAAAATCTTTGGAGTCATCTTTGATGCCTTTCTTTCAAACACCACATTGAATCCATCAGCAATTCCCGTTGATTGTATTTGACATTTATGCATATTCCAATCTCTTCTCACCACCACTGCCCCCCCAGTCCAAGCCCCCAATATTTCTCTTCTTGATTTTTACTGTAGCATCTGTCTCATTTTTGTTTTCTCGATATTTACCACCCTACAGTCTTCCCTCAGAGGTCATTTTGTAAGCAAGGATTTCTCCAACTTCCCTAGATGATAGAACAGCCTTTCTCCAGTGTACACCCTCAAGACTGCTTATCCTGCTTTATTTTTTTCCGCATTCTTAAGCAGCCCCTGACCACACAGCTGTGTAACTACATCTGATGTGTGTGTGTGTCTATACACACACAGAAAATCAATCCGAGTGAGAGAGATGAATATGTATATATGTACCTGTGTATCAGTGCATTTTGTAACTTTTAAGCCTCATACCACACCAGCCAGAAGCATGATGTTGCAAAGTGGAGGCTCTGAAATCAGGCTGTGTATCCTTGACTTGTGATAGGGACACTAAACTAGGTGGGTGACTTTGGGTAAACTAATTAACCTCTGTGGGCCTCCTTTTTCTCATCTGAAAGTTACCTGTACCTTAGAGGCTGTTTTAACAAGTAAGTAAACAAACATGTGAAAAGCCAATAAAAAGCCTGTATTTTGAGTCCTGATACAAATGGTCTGATGAGAAAGTTTTTTCACATGCACCCCGTTTTCACCCAAACTGAATCTCAAAGCAGAAGAAAGCAAAGTGAACGTCCAGCTCTACTCCACAACTTTGCCCTGTCCTTTTTTGTATCTAGTCAAGGATGCAGTTGTTTTGTTCTGACCTCTGTCCCCAAGGCCTGAGGCTGCAGGGGACTTCCTCCTACCTGCTTGTGTCCAGTAAGGAATCAGAAACCACAGCTTCTTCCTTCCCGGCACTGCCAATTTCACTGTAATTTTCTTTCTGTTTCCCACCATGCTTTGTTTTTACTATTGAATTTGGCAGTGAAACTTTACCTGTATTATTAAATGAATTTTAAGGTAAATACTATAGGAATGTACTTTTTCTTTATTGTTCTCCAAGGCTGTGAGCCGCAATATGTTGCTAAATTGTTGTCAAACTCTTGTACAGACAGACTGCATAGCAGTCACATGAGGAGTTTGTCAAATGCAGGCTCCTGGGCCGCACACCTGGGCACTTGGGAACCCAGCATTTTAATTAGAACCTCAGTAATGTTGTGCGCCCCGAACTGGGAGCCACAGTACTGCAAGGAGAACTTTGGGTATGATTTATTTTACCTGAATTGTCCTGGCCCTGCCCACTGGGACTACATTCCTCATGACCATTCTGAAGTCCGCCGTGCAGCAGTCACAGAAGGGAGAGCTGTGTGATGTGCACACAGCTAAAATGTAAGAGCACTGAGCGTGAGGTGGTTGGATATACATCCTTTTTATATTAAATCTCCTATTTCTTATGTAGTTCACCATAAGCATGTATTCCTTTTTGAACTAGAGACAATGTTACATATATACTATGTAAAGGCAAACACCTGAAAGAAAATCTGTCACTCACTAGTCCTGGTGTGTCTTAGTGGTGGTTTTATAGGCGATGTTTCTTTTCTTCATCTTGTCGATTTTTTGGTAAATTATGCATCAAACAATTATCTTCAGTTAGAGAAATAACAGTTTCTCTGTAATAGGACATAAATTGTGTGCGATATGTTTGGTGGGGGACTACAAGAAAAGGGAATGATTTAAGGAATTTTTTTTGGTAAAATCTTAAGTATCAAAGCATTTATCATAAAAGATCAATCTTATCATAAAAGATCAACCTTTCTTCTTTTTTTATGCATTTTTCACTACAAGTAATCATCTTGTCATGGTAATTCACTGAGGTTGTGAATACCAGCGTAAAATCTTGGACAACAGTGCCACTCACAGAGTATCTGTAGATGTAATTGTATTAGTTGTCATATCCTGTGAGATGTACATGGTATAATTATTTGATTTATGTGTATGTAATATACTGTATTTAAAATACATGTACACATAAATTTGCTCAAAGAATATACATTAAAACATTTTAAAAATAATGCTTTTGTTGAATACTGTAAGAATTGCCTTTATTGTATATGAGTGAATTATATTATCTTCAGAGATGAGAGCTTCCCATCCCTTCCTGCTCCTTTTCAGACAGCCTGAAAGGGACATGTTGGCTCAACATCCAGGACAACCGCTGTGAGGTGAACATTAATGGAGCCACTCTGAAGTCGGAATGCTGCGCCACACTCGGAGCTGCCTGGGGAAGCCCCTGCGAACGGTGTGAACTAGGTAGGGGCCTGCCCCAGAACTCCTGCTGGGCTTCTCATTGGATAGCTTATCCTTCAGCTAGGCGGGCACCTGTTTCCCTATGTATTTCCATAGAGAGGAAGACCATAACATCATTACCCTCCCTAGAATATTTTCTCTGGTGAAATCTATTCACTTGATGAAATATGTATCTTGTTTATCCTTTTTCTGTAAGCAGACCTTTTGAGCATTTTCAACAAGAAAGGGAATTTCTGGTATTTAGCTGCTAGGTGATTGTCAGACCCTCCAGCGTTCTTGTTTGCAAATGTCCAAACAGAATGTGATGTCTCTTTCCTTTAAGCCTTTTTTACTTACTTTCTTGTAATTCAGCTGACATTGTGAAAGCAAAAATGAATTGTAAGAAAAACTTATGAGAATCTCCATGTAGGTCAACTCTACCCGGAATTAGCACAGTGTGTCATGTGCCACCCTGAATTGAATGGAGGGCACCTGGAGTCCTTGGCCTCTAAGATCCCAGCTCGTGGTTTCTATTCAGTTCAACTTAGATTCCATTATACTGGTCCTTGATCTTAAAACCATTATATTTTCTCTTACAATGAAGTAAAAACGTGTCTGTTGTTCTCACAGATACAGCTTGTCCAAGAGGGTTTGCCAGGATTAAAGGTGTTTCTTGTGAAGGTGAGTGTATACTTGGATGATACTATAAGTCTTTAGAGCAGTAAGCAAAATGAACATTCACTTTAGAGATATTTATCATTTTTAAAAGCCTTAAATTGCAGTAAAAATACTGAAAGGAATCAACAAATGCTTTAGAATAATACTCTCAGAAAACAGCTTAGAGTTCCCCCTTTCTCCTTTTTTTATGCTGTTGGGTAATTTTTTACAGGGACATCATTAGACATAAAGGCACAAAACAGCTGGGAAAGGAGCGTGTCTGGGCAGTTTTATGGACGGGCAAGGCTGTGGTAATTTTCACAGCTGGTACCTAGGAAACCCAGTAGTTGTGTTGTTGTGGAATATTTCTGTTCAACTCAAGTAATAGTCCACATTGTATTATAGATTGAATATGCTATACGGGAAGACTACACCTGCTTTTTCTATTTCTAACATCTTTAATCCCTCTGCTTGCTTGATTTCCCTGCAGACGTTAATGAGTGTGAGGTATTTCCTGGCGTTTGTCCAAATGGACGCTGTGTCAATAGCAAAGGATCTTTTCATTGTGAGTGCCCTGAAGGCCTCACATTGGATGGAACTGGCCGCGTGTGTTTGGGTAAGATTCATGTCTTTATGTATTTTATGCATGAAACCAGGGATGGATTTTTTTTATTTCTTGGGCATTCACCTCAAGCTTCAAAATCATTGGGTCAATAGCTGGAAAACTGGCTTTAAATGAGATATTTGGTGGGGGGCATCACTGGAGGGTATTTTTTAAAGTGCATGTCTTCAAATGACATGTATTCTTATAATATAGAAAGTTGGTACTGCTCAAAAACTGTCTCAAAATTTAGTTTCTTTAATCAGATATTTTAGGCAGTTTCAGTGATTCACACTGGTCAGTGGAATAAGAGAACTATGTATATTTTGAACATAAAAGAAGAATTGAAGACTAGTGTTTGGAGTCAACATTTATCAGTTCATTACAGCTGCACTCTTAGATAAGACAATGGGGAAGGTCATAGGCAAGGTTATTGTTTCTCTTTGAAAACATTGCTTGATCCTAGTCATTCCTTTACCACCTTAGAGTTTTAATTAAGTTTTCTTAATGCTTTATTTTGTAAAGATCTAAAAAGAGGAAGCTTTCTTTCAACATCATTAGTATGCAGATGCATACATGGATGGTGCCTGGTTTCTCAGCTCTTGGACCATGTGACTTGATCTCAAGGTCATGAGTTGGAGCCCCATTGTTGGGTGTAGAGATTACTTCAAATAAATACATAAAAATAAAAGACTTTTATTTTTGACTTTATCATCATCAGGCTCATGCTTAACTGAGTATGAGTTTCATGATTGAAAAATAAACTTTTCTTAATTCTATATTGTATCTAAGTAATGTTTTATTTATTTGAGGGATTTTTTTCCAATATGCTCTGGAACAGTAAGTTTTAGTTTGTGAAATAACTTTATATAGGTTTGTATTTGAAATTTAAGCTTGTAGACAAAACATGAGTAATGACAGTGTTATATTCAAAGATCTTTAAGGTATTTAAATGTATTGGTGATTTTATTTTATTTTTTTAAAAAATCTTTTACTTCTTTATTAGAGCTAGCACGAGCAGTGGGGAGGGGCAGAGGGAGAGGGAGAAACAGGCTTCCAGGCGAGCAGGGAGCCCCACGTGGGGCTCCATCCCAGGACTCTGTGATCACAATCTGAGCAGAAGTCAAATGCTTAACTGACTGAGCCGCCCAGATGCCCCACATGTATCGGTGATTTTTAAAATTAATAGCACAAAATATTTGCAACACTGTCCGGAGTCATTATAATTAACATGAATTCCATTTTAAGCTAATTTTAAATAGTGTATTTAAATTAGGATACAAAGTATGGCTATAAAGTCATGTAGAATTGGTTAGGAATTATAATATCTGGGACATGGGCATTAAGGAGGGCATGTGATGTGATGAGCACTGGGTGTTATACCCAACTAATGAATCACTGAATGCTACATCAAAAACTAATGATGTACTGTATGTTGGCTAATTGAATTTAAATTTTAAAAAAAGGGAAGAAAAAAAGAAATGATAAAATCCAAAGTCTAATAATAAAATTCTTTTCATATTTTTATTTTTAAATTATCCAAAAAGGTTAGAAAAAAGTAAAGTTATATTTTGAAGATGCCAAATAATATCTTCAGTATGGTCCAATGACTAATAATATCAAATTGCCTTCTGTAGCAAAAGGATATTATATGTGAAGATGTATCAGTGATTGTAAATTATTACTCAACAAAATAAATTCCAAAAAATAATCACTCAAAATCACACCATTTATAATGTTCTAAAAGGATGTATTAGAGTCTTCATGCAGGTACTTCACTTAAATGTTTTTGTCACTACTCGAATTATGGTACAAGAAAGAATTGTGGCTGGGATGTGAGGAAGTTTCAAGAAGAGACTGACATTTGAATATGTAAAATATCCTGAGAAGAGAGTAGAGACAGACTGCTCTGATAGAAACTGATCTAGATCAGGGTTCCAAATTCAAATACTTTCCGAGGCCAGGCAGGTAACGTAAATGAGGGCAGTGGTAGTAAGGTATAGTGAGGACCACACCAAACTCTATAGCACATGAACTATCCAGAGGTTTCCAAACACATACTTTAATTTCTGCCCAAGTCAGTAAAAACATTCCCAGGCCATATGTAGCCAGTGTGCAGGGTTTTAATTCCTGAGGCAAATATGGACATGGGTTTGTGTAGCAAAGACACAGGATTACTCTGTCAGGTTCTCCTGACTCTTTACACATTAAGTTCAAGTGATTTAGGGGATGTTTTGTTTTGTTTTGTTTTTAGCTAATCTTGCTTCTTGAACAAATTACATCAGTGACCTCAGAAATAGTTTGACTTAGTCCATAGTTCTCGGGATACCTAAATGAAACTTGTATATCTTGTTAAGATCCTTACTTCTTGATGGTGTTAGATGGAGTCGGCTGTGACTGGGAAGAGCCACTGGGTGCCTTAAGGTCATGAGGCTCCCAGGATTACTGCCGTACCTCATGCTGGTAGGGAACATGACTTTGGGGCTGGTGTTGGTACGGATACATAGGCATAATCACCTACTGTGGATACCTTTGTTCAGTCTACCAAACCAGAATGAAGATTTACCACAGTTTCTTTCTTTAAAAATAGGACTTTTTAGTTAAAAATAGAGCTACCCTATGACCCAGCAATTGCACTACTGGGTGTTTACCCTATAGATAGAAATGTAGTGATCCAAAGGGGCACGTGCACCCGAATGTTTATAGCAGCAATGTCTACAATAGCCAAGCTATGGAAAGAACCTAGATGTCCATCAACAGATGAATGGGTAAAGAAGATGCGGTGTGTGTGTATATATATATATATATATATATATATATATATATATATATATATACAATGGAATACTATACAGCCATCAAAAGAAATGAAATCTTGCCATTTGCAACAACATGGATAGAACTAGAGGGTATTATGCTGAGTGAAATAAGTCATTCAGAGAAAGACTACTATCATATGATCTCCCTGATATGAGGAAGTGGAGATGCAACGTGGGGGATTTGGGGGGTAGGAAAAGGTTAAATGGAACAAGATGGGATCGGGAGGGAGACAAACCATAAGAGACTCTTAATCTCACAAAACAAACTGAAGGTTGCTGGGGGAGGTGGATAGGAAGAGAGTGGTGGGGTTATGGACATTGGGGAGGGTATGTGCTATGGTGAGTGCTGTGAAGTGTGAAACCTGGAAATTCACAGACCTGTACCCCTGGGGCTAGGAATACATTATATGTTTATAAAAAAATTTAAAAAATAGGACTTTTTAATTACCATCCTTGGAAGTAGACATGACTGTAAGCTAAAGGAGGTTGCTCAAGTTGGTGCTTCCTTAGCTTGAGCACTTGAAAGAATCATAATTGACAGAAACTAAAATAGTAAACACATTGTATTTCCATAATGGAAATATAAACAAATAAATAAATAAGAAATAAATAAATAACTCTGTTAAATAACTGTCAGGTTTAGGAAAAGATGTAATGTCTTAAAAGGCTTTCATCAAATAAAACATTTGATTAAAGAAAACCTTTTTTGTAGGAAAAGAAAAAATGAAAAGATGGGATTGGGAGGGAGACAAACCATAAAAGACTCAATCTCAAGAAACAGACTGAGGGTTGCTGGGGAGAGGGGGGACGGGAGAGGGTGGTGGGGAAATGGACATTGGGGAGGGTATGTGCTATGATGAGTGCTGTGAAATGTGTAAACCTGGCGATTCACAGACCTGTACCCCTGGGGATAAAAATACATTATATGTTTATTAAAATAAAAAAATTTAAAAAAAAAGAAAACCTTTTTTATCTCATTATCCATATAGCAAAGTGTTTGACTGTAGTTGGACCAACAGCTCTGCTGACTAACAGATAAATGTGTTATTTACAGATCATGCTAATTTATCCTATCTTGTGAGTCTTGTCGGTCTTCTAAGATCCTGGTATGTTTCAAGATTGAAGGGAAAATGAGACATTTAAGCAAATAATTTGGCCCCTGACTAGGGCAAATTTACATAATGCAGAACAAAAACCATGATGCCAAAGGTAAATCTGACAGGAAAAAAAATAACTTTGTAAGTTTTGTTTTTTTTTTTAATTTATCCATAGGAGAGAGAGAGTGAGTGAGAGAAAGCGTGAGAGGGGAGAAGGTCAGAGGGAGAAGCATACTCCCCGCGGACCTGGGAGCCCTATGTGGGACTCGATCCCAGGACTCTGGGATCATGACCTGAGCTGAAGGCAGTCGCTCAACCAACTGAGCCACCCAGGTCCCCCTAAATAACTTTAAATGCAAAAACATTTTTTTTCATTTGTAAACCTGTTTTAATAGTTGTCCCAAGTTGGCAGATAGATTACAGTTGATTATTTACTGCTTCTGACTGGGACAGGACAGAACTGGTCACAAGCCACTTTAAGTAATTCAGTGATCAAGAAGAATCTGTCACTAAAATAATCTTATTCTTTCTGAAGTGAGCAAAAAGGGATGATGGATGATGATATGAAGGAGTCTGGTCACAAATGAACCTTTCCTTCCTGAAGGCATCTTGTGAGAATAAAGTAATACTGAGGAACCCACCTTTGCTCGCTTTAAGAGAGTGTCATTATGGAATCCATTCCAGGAGGTCAGGGACTCTGCCTCTTACCCATTATCATATCTCCAGAGCTCGGCATCATTCCTGGTGCCAAGCAGAAACTCAGTATATGAATGGTCAGTGAGTGTGACACCTTCCTTTCAAACTGTGCTTTCACTTGCCATATAGACATCCGCATGGAGCAGTGTTACTTGAAGTGGGATGAAGATGAATGTGTCCATCCTGTTCCTGGGAAGTTTCGCATGGATGCCTGCTGCTGTGCAGTTGGGGCAGCTTGGGGCACGGAGTGTGAGGAATGCCCCAAACCTGGCACCAAGGAGTACGAGACCCTGTGCCCCCGGGGGCCAGGCTTTGCTAACAGAGGGGACGTTCTTACCGGGAGGCCATTTTACAAAGGTAACTCTCAAGGTCGCGTTGACCTCTCTGCCCCAAAGCTTACCTGCCACTTTCTCTCAGATTTGGTTTTGCTTTATGCATATAATTTGCCACTTCCTTTTTTTTTTTTTTGTTAAACATGATTTATGGCCAGCCTTAGGGCCCAGGAATATAAATCACCTATATAGGCTGGTTCTGAAGTAAAGATGTAAAACACACCACTAATCTCACTTTCCCTACATCCTCCCACACTATACCTCTGCTTCCCTTAGTGCAGCCTGACCAGATGGAGCCCTGATGTAACAAAAAGCTCCCTATCCTTCCAACCCTTACCAAATGAATGGTCAGAAGGAACGATATCAGAACCCTTCGCTAAAAAATGCAGAATCTTTTTCACGTGTGGAACTTTCCCTGGGGCATCCGTGTGATCACTGGCAGTGTTGAGGGCCCTGTTTGGACTTGGGAACATTATTTGCCATCATGATAGATTTGCAGCTTTCACTCAGGAACCCACATGTTTAGATCAACCGGCTCTCTGTTCCTGCTTTGTTTTGCTTTCAGATATCAATGAATGCAAAGCTTTTCCTGGGATGTGTACTTATGGCAAGTGCAGAAATACAATTGGCAGCTTCAAGTGCCGTTGCAACAGTGGCTTTGCTCTGGACACAGAGGAAAGAAACTGCACAGGTGAGACTGCTCTCTGGCTGGATTTGGCCTGCCCTGGCTCCCTTCCTTTGCTCTGTTGGAAAGTACTGCCTTTGAAAAAGCCCGGGTTTGGCTTTTTAGGTTTATTTCCCCCTGCTCTTAAATCACTTCTCCAAACCAGCCCTTGTGAGAGCTGCACCAACAGCATGAAAATGCTGTCTGTTCTACCAAAGGAACCACAGAAAAATAGGATTTCCAAAATGATGAATACACTAGAGCAACCATTCATTGTATAAATTTATAGTATCTCTTAAGAATTATAAAGTTTTTAATAGAACAGTTGTAACTTATTTTCCTAAACTGTGAAGAGTTTTCTTAATTATGCTCTGGTCACCGTCCATATATCCCTGTCCATACCTGTTCCCTTTAGTTTGAAAAGATAGGAAGTCCACATTTTTCTATGACATGAAATAAATTATTCCAGACACTTGAAATATATCTCCAAGGACACCTGGGTGGCTCAGTGGGTTAAGCCTCTGCCTTTGGCTCAGGTCATGATCTCAGGGTCCTGGGATGGAGTCCCGCATCGGACTCTCTGCTTGGCAGGGGAGCCTGCTTCCTCCTCTCTCTCTCTCTGCCTGCCTCTCTGCCTATTTGTGATCTCTCTCTGTCAAATAAATAAATAAAATCTTTAAAAAAAAAAAAAGAAAGAAATATATCTCCAAGATCTTATTTTCACAACTCTATTCATCTCCTCCTTGAACATTTTCCTTCCCTCTTGCCCTCACCCGTGCTGATCTCCACTCAAATGTGCTTCTGACTCCTTCCTCACTTCCTACTGCAGAAGGTACTGGAGTCCCCACATTGCCGTCTGTCTAGACCATCACCAGAGCATTTCCGGACTGTCCACCTCCCCTGCTGCCCCAGCTCCTCAGCCCCCACGTGGCTTTCCTGCTTGACTCTATCTGCATCTCACACATTCGCCTTCAGCTGGACTCGAGGCTGCTCAGCAATACTACTCGCCCCTTACCTTCCTGACTGACTTCTCTGCTCTACCTCTAGACCTCCTCTGAGCAGCACCCTCTCTCAGACCCCCTGCTCCCTGCCACTTTTCTTTCTTGACATCCACTCTCATGGCCAGATCCTTTCCCACACGCCCCTCTCTCTGGCAATGGGATGTCATCTTCCATGGTTTTCCACTCCACATGCCCTCCCCCTTGCTGCTCCTCTCCACCCCTTGTCAGCAGGCTCCCTTCTCTCTCTGCAGTACTTCCCTCCCTTTCCCGTTGCTTTCCCTGGACCTGAAAACAAGTTCACACTATTTCCTCTGCCATCTTCTCCCCCATGCTGCCACCCTGTTTCCCTGCTTTTATCTCTCACCTTGCTCTCCTGAAGAGCCATTTGCTTTGTACTCCCATGTAATTTTGACTTTTGCCCTCCTTCATTCAGGCACATAAATGTTCTCTCACAGAACACCTTTGTCAAGTTGTAAAAAGACTTTTCTCTTGGTGCTTAACCTCCAAGACCTCTGTGCTGGCTATATCCCCTCCTTAATTTTCTTCTCTCTTGGCCTCCATGGGACTTCCCTGTCTATTTCATCCTTCTGTGCCAACAATGTTTTTTCTCTCATCTCCACAGATTCTTCTTGCTCTTGGCATTTCCAGAGTCCTCTGCCTCTCATAGCTGCCCACGCCCCTGTGCCTTCACAGGCAGGCTCTGCTGAGTGCACTCCTCAGTGCGAGCTCTGTCCTAGCCTCTGCCCAAGTGCCACGCTTGTAGCTCTTCACTTTAACCCCACTTTGTCCCATATCCACCCTTCCTCTGCCTAGCGACTTCCTTGTCTGTAGCAGTAGCATCATTTCACTCAGAATTGAGGCCTCAGACTGTTTTGATCTCTCCCTCTCCTGCACAAGGAAGAAGTTATGTGTAGTCTCCATCGCAGTGGCTGTTTCAAGTACTAGACTCTTTCTTCAAGGCTATCTCAGGTACTGGCTTTTCTCCTCAGGAAATAGACTCCCAGAGAGATTAACCTGCAGAAGGTTTACTAGCAGAAGGGGGCAAAGGGGGCAGCTGTCAGTCCCATCGTGGTTCTCAGCCCATCCCACTGGGAGCTCTGGATCTAGGATGGCCCAGCAGAACTGTCTTAGGGCAATAAGACTAGGTGTTTATGGACCTGCATTGTCAGTCTTTGGATACATCTGCCCAGAGAGGGGGTGTGAGTGTGAGGAAGGGTCCTCTTCACTGAGGCATTTCTTCAAGATAGTTTATACCTCAGGTCTTTGTGCCCCCAAACTCCCCAACAGCAGAGGGGGAAAGGGTAGTAAGTCCTTCCTTCCTGAAGGGGGAACTGGACAACTAATGGCAGTATTCACTGCATAGCAACCTCTTCCAGTGTCTTCCATCCCACTGATCGTCCATTCTGATCCTTCATGTTCACCAACCACCACGTGTTACTTCCCACAAAGCAACTCTCAGTGACTCACAGTTTGAAACCTGGGTGAAGACAAGATTCTTTCAGTTCTGACTCCACTTCCTGTTTTTGATGGGAAATTAGCCGTGTTACTTAATGACTCTGAAACCCTCCTTCTTTATTTTTTTTATTTTTTTATTTTTTTAAAACCCTCCTTCTTTAATTGTGTAAGAGAGACATTTGTTGGTCACACTGCAGTGTTGCTGTGTATAATGTGAAAGCACTATTGGATACCTTTGGCTGCCTGTCTTCACCATATTTAAAGCCCGTCTTCTTTTGGCACCCTCACTGATCACACCCATCCTCCCTGTCCTTGCACTATCAATCTCTGCAGTCTGGCCAATCTGCAATGTACTGTTCTCTGAAATGTATTATTTTTCTTCCCCTGTGCATTCTATCTCCTGTCCTTCTATTCACTCTGCTTCTTTAAAGTTAGAATTTTTTTTTAATTTATTTATGTATTTTAGAGGGAGAGAGAGTGTGAGCTTGGGGAGGGGCAGAGGGAGAGAGAAACTTCATCAGACTCCTCACTGAGCTTGGGGCTCAGTGTGGGGCTTGATCTCAAATCCCTGAGATCATGACTGGAGCTGAAACCAAGAGTTGGTCACTCAACCAGCTTTGTAACCCAGTGGCCCCTAAAGTTAGAATTTCTATACAGGCTTCAAGGACCAGTTCAAAGCCACCTCCTCCCAAAATACCAGTTTTTAGCAGAAAACCATTTCTATGGACACAGCAGTCTGTATGAGATAGGCACTCTTCTCAGCGCTTGATGAATGCTGACTTGCTTAATCCTAGCAGGTGGGTTTTACTATACTCCCCCATTTTATTGATGTGGAAATTGAGGCACACAGAAATGAAATGATTTTCCTAAGCCTCTTCACCCAGTAGGTGATAGAACTAGGACTGCTACCTAGGTGTCTGCTTCCAGAGTCCACACTCCACACTGTGCATCTTCCAGCACATCACATCAGCTAGAGTGTATCAGTGCTCTGCCAGTGAATTTATTCTTTGTTCTTCAAATGGCTCTAACTACCAGTTTCTAGATACTGATAAACAATAAGTAAGAGAATCAATATGCATATTGTTAGCTGCCTAACTGAATCAGTGAATGGTGGTAAGAATTTTGTTTAAAAGCCTTTCTTCAGTATTGCCTGTAATTAGGGAAATAAAGACCAGACGCCGGGAGAAAGCATTGGACGTTCAGAGACTGAGATGCCCAGGAGAGTATGTACAAGTTACCCACTGATAAACCCTGTGATGGAAGAACTTGAGAATTAAAATAAATGCCAGCAAAGGCATTTCTTCCTCCTGTGACCAAGATAATAATAATAAGTATGTCTTTTTTTTTTAAGACTTTATTTATTTATTCGACAGAGAGAGATCACAAGTAGGCAGAGAGGCAGGCAGAGAGAGAGAGAGAGGAAGCGAAGCAGGCTCCCCGCTGAGCAGAGAGCCCGACGTGGGGCCCGATCTCAGGACCCTGAGATCATGACCTGAACTGAAGGCAGAGGCTTAACCCACTGAGCCACCCAGGCGCCCCATGTTTTCTTAGTTATATTTTATAGACATGACTTCTCCATTAAAAAAAACCTCAGTTATGAGCATGGGATGTTACCCAGAAAATTTTGTTTTTGATAATGTAAATGCTGCCAATGAAGATTCTTATTTTCCATAGTATGTAAAAAGTGACAAACACATTATTTTTCTTTATTTTTATTTTGAGAAATAAGTGAGTATTATTTCCACATCTGAACATGACAGAAGAACATCCTCCGGAGCATGTTGCATGTCCCAGTTATATATGTACGCTGTCTACCCTGAAGCTGGGGGGCTGTGTCTGCTCCTGAGGCTGGCTGGCTGTGCTGGTTAGCACCCTCCCCTGCTCAAGGGGACAGCAGCCCCAGCGGACTCCCCCACGCTGGGCGTGGGCTGCTGGAGACAATCACCGTGCTCTCACTTGGTGACAGGACCTCATTCCATGTGCCTGCTGCTTCCACACCTAACCATCTGCCCTGTCCAGCTCATGCCGCAGTTGCTCTGTGCATCCCTCTGTTACCACTTCTAAGCCACAAAGAGATATCCACAATTCCAGAATTCTTAAAGGCAAATGCACAGCCTGCCCGTTGGCCACGACAGTTTTGGCAGTTGGGGAAAGGAATGTGCCCAAGACCCCATCTGCCTGGAGCTGATCTCTGGCACCTAGAGCTTCCTGCTGCTCGCCACTGACCTCTCCGGCACTCCCGCGGGCTACACCTTTTCCGAGGAGACCACACCTGCCTCACTGCTCTTCAGTACCTGCTCTGCTCATGCTATTTTTTTATTTCTTTTCAACCTTATGAATTAGACATTGATGAGTGCAGGATTTCTCCTGACCTCTGTGGAAGTGGCATCTGTGTCAACACGCCAGGCAGTTTTGAGTGTGAATGCTTCGAAGGCTACGAAAGTGGGTTCATGATGATGAAGAACTGCATGGGTAAGTGTGCTTCATCTCTTCCTGCCCAGTCTCCAACCAGAGAGCTTGACCGTGGCTTGTCTCCGATCTGTTAGCTGAATGATTGGCCAGGCACTGTGGTGAGCGAGAGAATGGATGTCACTATCAGACAGGAAATCTCCTAGATAACTCTTAGGCAGCTCCAACCCCTTGGTGCCTCCGTGCCAGTGAGACAGCAAGACTGGGTTCTGTTTGTTCACAGAATCTAAAATCAACACAGACTACCCAGAAGGGTTTCACTTAACGTGCGTGACCTTGTGTGGTGACCCCAAATTTATATTCAGCCATGCAAATTCCGTGATATTTATTTGTGTGTTACTGCAAACTCTTGGTACTGCCTGCCTTTTTGTCCATATTTAGTGACTTCCAGGATTCATCAAAGGGGACATAAAAGGTGACCAGTCTATCATTTTTCTTTTACTTTGATTAGTGAAAATAGATAGCAGTGTCTGGTGTCTGGACTTTAGTGTGATGTGAGACTAATATTGTTTATTTTTATCTCTTGTGAATCTGCTTGTTTCATACAAGTCAATTCCCTGGCAACTCGCTGCCTTTAAGAAAAAAACTTACCATTTATTTACTGGTAGTAGAAAAAGTGAGGAGAGCATTAACCCATCTCCTCTGAAACTTGTCTCTTACATTTGAGTCCCACTTCCCTCACAGCATAATTTTTCCCCCATGCTGTATATGTGAATATTTTTCCCACAGAGTTCTTTAATTGATCTCACGTTTTTACCTTTCAGACATTGACGAATGTGAACGTAACCCTCTCCTTTGTAGGGGTGGCACCTGTGTGAACACTGAGGGCAGCTTTCAGTGTGACTGCCCATTGGGACATGAGCTGTCACCGTCACGTGAGGACTGTGTGGGTGAGTTTGTCTCCTCAGCACATGAACCCACCCAGCTCACCTGGTGAAGATCATAGAGATCAGTGGTCATTTTTAACAAACTTGTTGTTTTTGGCATGTACAATCTAGCTGGTTTAAAGTTGGAAATTTAGAACCCCTTTATTTGTAGTCGGGCTGTGTCCTTAGAGAATGCCTCAGTGACACACTCGAAGCCGACATTGTCCTGGCTACCCACTGTTTGACAGCATGCGTGCTGGTGGTGGACCCTATGGCAGGCCATGAGTTACTTCCTCCACAAAGGAAGGAATGGGAAAGCTGTTGGTGGAAGGGCTGCTCCCTTGATGGCTCACCTGTGCGTTCACCTGTGCAGCTACCTGCCATTCATTCAGTAGAGTCTGTTCTACACTCCTATGTCTGTCAACATGGGGTCTGCTCCTGTGTGTATGAACATGTGAGCTCCCTCCTCACCCTCCTATCACAGAAAAATCCTGGTCTCTTTGCTGGCAGAGCTGAGGGGTGGGAGTGGCAGGATTGAGGGGAGAACACCAGCTGGTCTTGCTGGTCTTGGAGCATTCCTTCCCACTGCTTTTCATATGTATACGGAGGCCTCTGGGACTGATGGGCTGGAGCATATTGGTTTTAAAACCTTGATGTAGCCAGGAAACATTTTCTTCACAGAACATCTTTCTTGCAAGTGTCAGCAAATAAAACAGTTTAAAACAGAGCAGGTGGCACATCCCCCCCCATTCAAAAGAGAATTTGAGAACACCTTTCCATTAGACATGTATTTATTTATAAACCCTATTTATATTGTTCTGCTAATATATTAGGTGAATCTTAAATAATACACTAAACAGACATTTTTAAAAGGTAAATTGAAAAAGTTTAAAGATTTTTTTCTTAAAGATTTTATTTATTTGAAAAAGAGAGCCAAAAAGAGAGCATGAGCAGTGGGGAGGGGCAAAGGCAGAAGCAGAAGCAGACTCCCCATGAAACAGGGAGCTGGACATGGGGCTGGACCCCAGGACCCTGGGATCATAACCTGAGCCAAAGGCAAATGCTTAACTGATTGAGCCACCCAGGGGCCCCTAAAGATTTTTATTTCATTTTGAAGGTGGTACTAAAACTTTTTCATAGAGATGATTACAGAATATTTGTTCATCTTTGTGATGCAGTGAATCAGAGAACTGTTTCTAACTTGAGTTTATTTTGTTAGTTTTCATGGATCCTATATCTGAAAAAAAAGTACCCCTTACAGGTATATTATAGAAGATGCATATTTTTGCAAATTTAATGATCATAGATATAAATCCACATGTCACATAGTCTTATTGGTAATTTTGAGACTTTGAAATGAAGGTCTTATTTTACCTGATTATAGTGTTATTGTTTTTACCTTACATTGTGTCTCACAAGTAGGTTGTATGCCCCTATTTTCTTGCTGTTCTCTTATAATTGCATTAATAGCACTACTTGATTCCACAGACCTTTGCAGAAATTTTTATAAGGCACCTGCCTATCTTATAAGGGTTAGTTGGTTTTAGGTGTTCCAGATTCACCTGTCGAGGCACACTAAACACTGTAAGATGGAAACACATAAACAGTGCAGGCCCTGGTATCGGGCCCTGTGACTTGGGGAACCAGCCATCTTCCCTCAGGATCCTCCACATTATGCAGGCAACTCTTGACCATCTAATAAAGACCAGGTGAGCCTGCCAGTGTAAATTATATATTAAATATTAGTAAGTCTTATTTCTGGCATGTGCTACATGTGCATGGTCTCATGTTCACGACCCACATGTGGCTACTTAAATTTAATTAAAATTCGGTAACATTAAAAATTTAATTCCTGGGGCACCTGGCTGACTGAGTTGGTAGACCATGTGACTCTTGATTTTGGGGTTGTGAGTTTGAGCCCCATGTTGGGCAAAGAGAGGACTTTAAAAAGTTAAAATTAAGTTTAAAAAATGTTTTTAAATTTCGATTCCTTCATCATTTGGTTCATGCTTCCAGTGCTCAATAGCAGCTATGTATTGGATAGCAGAGATATGGAACAGTCCCATCAGTGTACAGAGTTCTCCTGGACAGTACCATCTTAGATAGAAATACAGATAGCAGTATTTTCTTTGAACACCCCAGGAGATCATCTTCCTTCCCTGCAAAGTATGCAAACCACTGTGGGGACCAGCAGTGGCATGCAACATTTCTTGGTGCTTTAAGTGATGTGGTTACTGCCAAGACATTAACGTTATGTATCTTTTTATAGATATAAATGAATGCTCTCTGAGTGACAATCTCTGTAGAAATGGAAAATGTGTGAACATGATTGGAACCTATCAGTGCTCCTGTAATCCCGGGTACCAGGCCACACCAGATCGGCAGGGCTGTACGGGTGAGCATCCACCAGAGGGATCTACAACTTGCATTTCTAAAAATGAGTCTAGGACAGCTCCTGGCACTGAACTTACTGTGATGAAGCCAGTGGAAGTCCTTTGTCTGAAACACAAATGTCAGAATGAGGCAGAGCTGTAGGATGCCGTTGTCCTGTGGTTTTGCAGAGGAGTCTCTGGTTTTATCATGGAAAACATCCTAAACTCGTAATTACTGCATTTCTGAGTTCTGTAATCTTGGGCTCCTGGGGCTACATGTCTGACAGAATGCTGTCTGAAAGGAAGTAGAAAGAGCTAAGAAACAATGGTAGAAAGATAAACCAACGCATTAGTGGGGAGAGAAATCCAAAGCCATTTTAAGCATTATCTGTTTAAAGAGAAGAAAATCTCCCTATTCTTCTTTTTTTTTTTTTTTTTTTGAAGGAAGTAGACCTGACAAGTAATGGGTCACATGTTGTTTTCACAGATATCGACGAGTGTATGATCATGAATGGAGGCTGCGACACACGGTGCACAAACTCAGAAGGCAGCTATGAATGCAGCTGCAGCGAGGGCTATGCCCTGATGCCCGACGGGAGGTCGTGCGCGGGTACAGAATGGACTTGGGGGGTGAACCATGCACAGCTCACTGCCGGTACCTCACAGAGCTCGCTCCAGATATCTGGAGTGGGCCTGGACGGGAAATGCAGTATTTGAGCTTATTCAAAGCCAGTCTCATTCTTACTTAATGCTAATCTTCTGTCATCAGATATTGACGAATGTGAAAATAATCCTGACATCTGTGATGGCGGCCAGTGTACCAACATTCCTGGGGAGTACCGCTGTCTGTGTTATGATGGCTTCATGGCTTCAATGGACATGAAAACGTGCATTGGTGGGTGCCATAAAGACAGGATAAATGTTACGCATCTATCTGCACACACACAAGTGCACATACATTTAAACATGAGAGAAAGACGCTTTTTCAGTTACTTTAAAAATTTAAGCCACTGTATTACAGGGTGGGAAAGCTGAAACAGAAGAATTATTTGAACATAATTCTAGAAAATAATACTATGTCCTGCAAATAGATTATGTTTTAACTTTTATCTGTGTGTTTCAATGTTATGCTCTTCAGTTTAAAAGAGAGCTTTCACATTCCTAGGATAAACAAGTATTAACCAAACTATTGAAAATAAATTTTCTAGATGTGAATGAATGTGACTTAAATTCAAACATCTGCATGTTTGGGGAATGTGAGAACACCAAGGGATCCTTCATCTGCCATTGTCAGCTGGGTTATTCCGTGAAGAAGGGGACCACAGGATGCACAGGTAGGTCCCACACTAGGGCCCCCTGTTCTCTGCCTTCTCCTATTTCAGAGGCCAGCCTTCAACATCACGGAGTCCTTTGCGCCTATGAGACTGTGACCCACACCAGGGGTGACCATGTGATGAGCACATGCCCCAGGGCATGTGTGCGGGGTTTGTCCCCTCTGTGGTGGCACAGTGCTTCAGCCACCCTGCCACAGAGCTGGCTGCTGTCCGCCTGCGGAGTGGGGGCAGGGCCCTGCCGTCCAGTCCCGTGTGTTTGCCGAGTAGTGGCTGCTCTTCGCACTGTTCTCTTTCTTAGGAGGCCCGCTGCCCACACAGGAGACACAAGGAGAGAGCACCACAGACCGGGAGCCATTCCACTTGTGGCTTGTTTTTGCAGCTCTTCTGACTGGGCAGAATTAGTGCAGACTTCTGTTTAGACCCTTTGACTTCCTCTCCCCCATCTTTTCCTCTCTTTTTTCCTCTTCTCTATTTGCTTTTGCCCTCTCTTGCCTTGGCCCCAGGTGACCTTCTCTTTTCTCTCTCCACTTTCTTTCTTTGCTCACCCCATCTACTTTTTCTCGTTACCTTTCTCTGTTAAATAAGTTGTGAGCTTTTGCATAAAATAGGTGGGGAAGTCCCAAGGTGAGCACTTTGGACCAGGTTTTCCTCATTGTTCATTTTAAAGCCATCATTACCATTTTGCTCAAGACAGTTGTGGGTGGCTTGGACCACAGCCTGGCGCTTAACCTGACACCTTCAGAGACAGGCGGGTGAGGAAGAAGGGGTGCTCTGCATGTTCACCACTAGGAAGGGTGATGCAAAGCCAGTCGCTCTGTGGACGTGTGTGTGCATGCATGCGTGTACATGCATGTGTGTGAACACAGGATTGCAGCATCTATGATGTGTAATCATTGAACTGGGTGGAGAAGATTATTCTTTCTCTTCTGGGAAGCTCTGGTGAACCAAAGCTACATAGTTCATATGTACATATATGAACTATACATATATACATATATGTGCATATGCATATATAATGTGTATATATCTGTGTGTATGTATAGATGTGTGTTTATGTGGTGAAAGCTTCTCATTTTCCAGGTATAGTTTCCAGTGGGTATTTTTACATATTCTCAAATAAAAGCTGAATATACACTAAAATGATAGTTTTCAAAAACTTTATACCTATACTGTATTGATTCTAAAAATGACAAGAATTATTACTTAGTTTAAGGCAGATTTATTTTAATCTTTATGAAAAACATGTAATAAATATTAATAGGAAAGAATAGGAGGGTCTTACTTTGGAAATGCAATTTCTTTTAACATCTTATAATCATGCCTTCCGCATGGAATTTTTTCTCGGCCCAGGCAGAGAGGGGAATGGGGACAGACACATTTATCTCCCTTGGGGGAGTCTCTCTCTTCTACCAGAAAGTGACAGGCAGTTTCCTATAGTAGGGAAAGGCTTGTTTGACTTGGATCATGAACTTCCAAATCTTGTCGGCGCCTACAAAATTAAAAATGATGTTAGTGGTTTTTTTCCATACCAATTTAGGTATTTCCATGTTTACTTTAAAATTTTACCTGTTCAGAATTAAACTTGGAAGTAGAATTAATGATCTTTATGTTTAATTTTCATCGTATTAACTGTGGCTTCTCAGATGTTGACGAGTGTGAAATTGGTGCCCACAACTGTGACATGCATGCCTCCTGTCTCAATGTCCCGGGAAGCTTCAAGTGCAGCTGCAGAGAAGGCTGGGTTGGAAATGGCATCAAATGCATTGGTGAGTTTGCAAATATGAACAGCCTTTGCTAGGACACAAAATTCTTGGGAGGCTTTTCTTTGCACAGTGGTTAACCCACGTACTTGAATAGGACACGCTCTTGCCTTTCATTTATTCTCTTAAAAATTAAAGACTATCTTTAGTTGCAAGGTAATTCCTGCCTAAGAGTTTCCTTTAACCTTGGCATAAATTATCACATCACAGCAGTATGCCTTGGCATCTGCTTTTTAATGTGTTGTTGTTCAGTAAAAATTATTTGATGTGTAGCCAGAAATCCAAACAGATGTATGATGAAAAATGACTAATGTATTTTTCCAGTCTTTTCATACAGCAATCAGTGAGACTTAGAACCCAGTGAAATACATGAAGGAAATGGAAAGGTTTTATCAGATAATCTGAGTCTGTACCTGGTCAATACCAGCTTCTTAGTAGAAAATAGAATTCCTCTTCCAGAGAGATTATGCTGAGTGAAATAAGCCAAGCAGAGAGAGTCAATTATCATATGGTTTCACTTATTTGTGGAGCATAACAAATAACATGGAGGACATGGGGAGATGGAGAGGAGAAGGGAGTTGAGGGAAATTGGAAGGGGAGGTGAACCATGAGAGACTATGGGCTCTGAAAAACAACCTGAGGGTTTTGAAGAGGCAGAGGGTGGGAGGTTGGGGGAGCAAGGTGGTGGGTATTAAAGAGGGAAGTATTGCATGGAGCTCTGGGTGTGGTACAAAAACAATGAATACTGTTACGCCGAAAAGAAATTAAAAAAAAAAATTTAAAAAAATTAAAAAATTAAAAAAAAAAAAAGAATTCCTCTTCCACAGAAAGCAAAAGGTTTTGCGATTCCAGGAGGTCTGATTGGGACAGAGGAGACTAGAAGGGCAGGTGCCATTCTGCAGGCTTTCAAGTTGCTGAGCTGGGGTCTCCTAAGTCTTTTCTAAGCTGGAAGGCGGGGGCCTGGTTCTTCCCCTCACT
This sequence comes from Martes martes, assembly GCF_963455335.1. Lineage (NCBI taxonomy): Eukaryota > Metazoa > Chordata > Mammalia > Carnivora > Mustelidae > Martes > Martes martes. Next base: position 99,457,604 of record NC_137892.1, read on the forward strand.
GCCCCACATAGCACTGCTTCCTACGCTCACTGTTGTGCATTCTTTACCAACAAAGCCTTGTTCCAACTGGTTTGAATTATCCAGGTCAACTTAAAACAGAAAATAGAACAAGCTCAACTGACCTCCCTAGGATTACTCACTAAAAACTTATAAGCCAGCAGAAGGCATTGAAGAATAGAGCCTTAAGATCTGTTAACAATAACATCAGTTAATTGAAATATACTCTCTTGGCCATTCAGGTGTTTTATACTTGCCTAATGTGGAGGAGCTGACTGTGAATATAAATGATCATACTTTCCAAATAACTTTGCTAAGTAATGTTCTCTGATGGCATCATTCAGTTCACTAGCTACCCGCTTCTGGTCCAGCCATCACTTTTATCATTAATCTCACAGGTTTTCTTTTCTTTTCTTTTCTTTTTTTTCAGCCATATCCCCATTCCTATTTTCTGGCCCTATGGGCTACTGGTCTCCCCTTTTCTAGCCTTCCTTTTTTGTGCTCGTGCATCCATCACTCTGGCCAACTATTGCAAAATACAAAAGATTTGACTCTGTCCAGGTACTTTTACTCCAAAATATCATCCAAATTCATTCTCTTCTTTCCATCTCCATCCCTTTGCTCTAATCTCAGCCATTCTCCCTTCTCCCATCTCTCTCTGTCTCTTCCTCTCTCTGTTGGAGGCAAAAGGAACATCCTCATAGTCTTCTTATTGCCTTGTTGATCCCATAATCCATTCTCCGCATAGCAGCCGGAGAGATCTCTTAACCCATGAATTTGATCTCTTTACAATTGTCATCTGAATCCTCAAGTTGAGGATAAAATGTAGCTTCCTTCCTGTGGTTTACAAGACCCTGTAGTCTCCTCCCATAGCTCTCCAGCTTCAGCTTCCATCAGCCCCAGCTCCTATGTTCTATTTTATCACTCTGGCTCCCTTGGTGTCTTTTATCACATTGAGATCTTTTCTGCCTTAGCATCTCTAAATATGCTATTCCCTCGGGAAGGAATACCATTCCCTGCTTCCGGGCAACAGGCTGACTCATCGTTCCAGTGTGAAGTTCACTGAGAACTGCCTCCCTTCAAGGAAGGGACCTTCCTTGTTCCTACAGACCAAACGAGAGGCCCATTTTATTCCCTTTTTTCCATGGGACATATAACTTGTTTGACATAATCGGTATTTCTGTGTTTAGCATGTTTAATTTTTACTAGACTAGATTCTGTGAGATCAAGAATTGGATCTTAGTTTCCTCATCTGTCTCTTCAAGGAACTTGAAAATTCTTTGCTAATTTTCCTGCTTTGAAATTCGGTTCCTGAATTTAAAATTTGACACTTTTTTCAGGATAAAGGAACCAGTGATCACATCTATGCCCAGTAGGATTCAAAAGGAAATCTAGCACCAGTTTACCTTTTAACCATTAAAATTCTAGCTTATTAGATATCTCACAAATATTTTTGTTAACCATTTTAGCCCTTGTTTGTAGAACTAACATTTTGGATTGTGGGTCTGAGATCCTAGAGAATTAGAATTGTGACCTTCATGTAAACTAAAACAAATCCTATTTGTCCACTATACACTTAAATTAAGACAAATGAAAATCTGTCTGTGTGTTTAAATGTCCTTTTTTTTTGTTTTTGAACTTGATCGCTCTCTTCTCTTGGCATGCAGACCTGGACGAATGTTCAAATGGAACCCACCAGTGTAGCATCAATGCTCAGTGTGTAAATACCCCAGGCTCCTACCGATGTGCCTGCTCTGAAGGGTTCACTGGAGATGGCTTTACCTGCTCAGGTGGGTGAGAGTCCTCAGGTGTGCTCTGGCATGGTTTTCATGGAACACTCCTAAGCTTAACCTCGTTGAAGAAAACTGTAGTTAAAGGGGGCAGGAATTCCCATTCCGATTTTTATCACTAAATGAATGACATAAGGGAAAACTATTCAGTGTCTTAAGATACAATATATATTCCACCCAGTCACTGCTAGTTCATGTGTTCCTCAGAATCTCAGGTCATCAGACTGTGTTGAAAAGATGAAATGAAATCACACAAGTGAAGGGGTTAGGAAAACACATCCTAAGAGTTCAGTAAATATTAGCTGCTACTGAGCTGCTCTTTGTTTTGCATTCTTTGAGAATAAGACATTTCTTCTTACACTCCTGTGAATGACTGTATCATCTTGCTGGACATAAAGTATGATACTTTTAAGATTGTGGAGATTGATATTCTTGGTTGAATTTCAGCATACACTTTAAACCCCCAGTTAAAACACAGACTCTAATTTTGTTCTAATTATTGACTTCAAAAACACCGACTCATCATTTTCAGATGCTTCTTTAAGAAAACACGCTTATTTAATATTTAAAGCCTCATTACTTTTCAGCCTTGACTTATTGCCGCTTTGGTTGCATTTCTCGGCAACTGGCTGTGAAGGACAGGGCGAGGCCTTGGCAGAAGTGCAGCTACACTTAGATGGCGGCCCAGCCACAGGGGCTGCACGGACCCTCCCATTCCTCCTTTTCTTTTTTTTTCTTTTTTCTTTTTTTAATATTTTATTTATTTGACAGGCAGAGAAGTAGGCATGGGGCCGGGGGGTGGAGGGACCTCTGCTCCCTGCTGAGCAGAGAGCCTAATGTGGGGCTTGATCCCAGGACTCTGAGATCAGGACCTGAGCCGAAGGCAGAGGCTTAACCCACTGAGCCACCCAGGCGCCCCCTGTTCCTACTCTTCTGACCCACACAGGGTTGGTGAACTAAACAAAACCATGCACGACAGGCAGCTAGCACTCTACCTGGCAGATGTTAGGCCCTCCATCCACGTTGCTTTCTGCACTACCCCTTTTTCCATTTGATAGGATTAAACAAATTGCCTGGTCTATGTTTCCTGCTCATTTGCATAATTAAGAGAGAAGTATTTTAATACAATCGTAGTGATGTGAATAAAGCTCTCATATAGTAGTTAAACACACTTGAACTAGTAACAAAACAAGTTGTTAGTTCACTTGAAAGCATTATAATCTTAGATACCCTTTTAAGATTGACTTCAGTGTTCTTGGTCATCTGTCAATGGTGTTGGTATAATACTGATGCATTGAGGTGGCATGAAAAAGAACTAAGTTCCAAGAGATACCTGCTTTCTTCCTGTTAATCGGGAGATAATTGAATGTCAGGGTTTAGGTTAAAGAGCTCTGTTAGCAAGTTGTACACTTGTGTTTAGGGGAATGTGACTGAGTGTTGTGCTATGTTCATGAGTGTCCGCTCCAGCCGGTAATGTTGACTCAGTTTTAGAGCAAGAAGAAGCCATGTCCCAACAAAGGGTGAACTTAATAGAGATGTCATTCACTTCTCCCACAGATGTCGATGAGTGCGCAGAAAACATCAACCTCTGCGAAAACGGGCAGTGCCTCAATGTCCCGGGTGCCTATCGCTGTGAGTGTGAGATGGGCTTCACTCCAGCCTCCGACAGCAGGTCCTGCCAAGGTGGGTCCCTCCGACTCCAGCTCATTTCCAAGCTGGATCGGCTACAGCACATGAAACCACAAAAAGGGCTGGAACAGGCTCCACCTGGAAGCAGAATACACAGCACATGCTGCACATATAAAAGTCATTCGTTTAAGCATGGATTATTCTGCCGAATGAATAATGATGAAGGCGGCTTTCATCTCTTATGAAGTTTTCCTGGCCAAGAGCCAGCAGTTGGAAGTTTGGCTCATTCCTTTTTTTTTTTTTTTCCTTTTTAACCATTTCTTTTTTTCTTTTTCTTTTTTTTATTACTAAATGAACAACATGTGGAAAAACTGTTCAGCTTTTTAAAACTAGGAGATGCTATCTCCCCTAGTCACTGCTACGTAATGTGTTTATGAAAACCTCAGTAGCTTGTGTTGGGCATTTATCTTCATGTTTTAGTGTGCTGTCTGTCTGTCTGCAACTGGAAGTCCTCCTCGGAGACTCATCAAGGCCTGCATCTTTTGCCTAAGAGCAGTGTGTCCTTCCCTTAAGTGGTGACATCATCCCCCTTTCCTAGAAATGGGACTTGTGACTAGTGTGATAGCTCTCCAAGAAAAAGAATGTGGATTTTCTCTAAGAGACTCAATTCGCTTTGCATATAGTGTGGGCCATCACTGTGTTCATGTGGAGTACATGAAATACACATGAGGAAAGGAAAAAGATTAAAAACAATTAATGAACCAGAAGTTTTTAACAAAACTAATGATTCATAGAAAACCTTTAAAAAAAGTAACTCAGGCTAAGTGCTGGGCAAAGATTATAAAATGAAACCAAGATTACTGGCTCTCCCTATGCTGGTGTCTAATCAAATGAACAGAAGTACAAGTACCAGCATACATGCACACGCACAGCTCACCAGTGTTGACCAGACAAAAACAAAGCCTACAATATAGAATGGCTCAGAGTAGAGCCTATATCCATCTCTCTGCCTGAAGTGGTATTGAAGAAAGGAGGTGTGCCTAAAAGGTCATGGAAGTTTCAATTCCTATCCACCAATTTTTGGAGACTCAGACCAAGAGAATGAGTAGTAAACCCTGGGGAAGATGATACTAGAAACTGAAAGCATTCATGCTTCGACACTGACCTGTTAGACTGAGCTGAATCTAATGCATTTCATACAAGGCCATTGTAAAGTGAACTTTATTTTTTTTTCCCCTAGTCCTGGTTTCTTGTAAGCACCAAAGCTAATTAGTAGAAAATACGAGTCAGTGTGGTTTTGGGATTACATGATTTATTATTCATTTCAACTTGACAAGAGTTGGTGGGAAAAGGAACAAGTCAGCAGTAGCCAGATACTTTAGCCAACATAAAATTTGAAAAAAATTAATTCTTTGTGCCTAATAATTTCCCCCTTCATAATCCTATTCCTTTATCTGTGGGCTTGGCCCTTCCAGAACTTCGCCCCAGGCCTTCCATGAGGTGAAGTAGTTTGTGTTCATTGTACTTGGTTCATATCTTGGTTTTTCACAGTGTATCATTGCCAGGGAGAGAAACACCTCTTGCCAGGACAACAGAGAAAGGCCCACAAGTCGTTCATCCTCAGTGAGACCCTGCTCCACTTAGCTAAATGCCAGATTTTGAGATCCCAAAATGTAATTCCATGGTTCTGCCTCTTTCTACTTGATGTTGTCTTATCTCTCACTACAAGATTGGCCTCATCTAGACAGTTTTTCCTGTATCCACTAATTGGTTACTTGAGGCCTTCCCATCTGATTATAAGTATGTGCCCCTCTGAATTGACTTTCTGACCAACATTTTCCACTCAGCCTTTGCTTCTCACCACAAATTATCAGAATTTCTTTTTTTTTTTTTTTACGATTTTATTTATTTATTTGACAGAGAGATCACAAGTAGGCAGAGAGGCAGGCGGGGTGGGGGAGGAAGGAGGCTCCCCACTGAGCAAAGAGCCCAACACAGGGCTCAATCCCAGGACCCCGGGACCACGACCCAAGCCCCAAGCCAAAGGCAGATGCTTTAACCCACTGAGTCACCCAGGCGCCCCAGATTCTCAGAATTTCTGTAGAGCCCAAAAAGTTGCTGCAGTTGGCCATTTCCCAATATTCTCTACCAAAATGGGAGAATACAAATCCCGGAGGAAGCTCCTCGGGGACAGGCTAGGACTTCATCAATGGAGTAAACGTAGATATAGACCATTTGGTGTCATGTACGAAGAGTGAAGAGAGGCCAGGTTCATCAGCAGAAGAGCACACAGCACCCAGGGCAGCTCTTCCAATTTTTGTCCCCACCCCTTCCTCACCTGAGGCTAACCGAAGAGCAGCTTTAATGAAATCCATACCCCAGCTTGTCTTCCAAATAATGCCCAGATAAAGAGGGAGTGGAAATGTCTAGACACTCTATCTAAACTACCGGAGTATATAAGAACTCATAAAAGGGCTGACCAAGTAGTGTGTCCACAAGTTGAAAGTAAGCAGTGGCAAGCCTGCAGGCGTCTTGTGGAACAGCAATGAAAGCACACACCAAAAGGAAAGAACCAACCCAGAGTAGAAGAAAACCACCCAAGGAATGGAAGCAAATTTTCCACAGGTAAACTTTGTGGCATAGATGACCTTAATGTGAGCCTAAATATGAGTGAACAAGATCAAAGAGATTATAAAAACAAGAAAAGACAAAAGGCAGAAGGGGAAATTGCAGAGCTTTGGGAAATAGCAAAATCAGAGACCTATTCAATAGACACAGCAGAGAACAGAAAAGATAGAAGTAAAAACATAATGACCAGCATAGAGAATGGACAAAAAGAGGTTGACAAAAAAGTCAGAACAAGAAAGGGGGAAGAGGGGCACCTGGGTGGCTCAGTGGGTTAAGCCTCTGCCTTCAGCTCAGGTCATGATCTCAGGGTCCTGGGATCAAGCCCCGCATTGGGCTCTCTGCTCAGCAGGGAGCCTGCTTCCCCTCTCTCTTTCTCTCTGCCTGCTTCTCTGCCTATTATGTGATCTCTGTAAAATAAATAAATAAAATCTTTAAAAAAAAAAAAAAGAAAGAAAAGAAAAGAAAGGGGAAGAGCTTAACACTATGAGAGAAAAGACAAAGACCACAAATGGAAGTATAATCAGTGTGTCTGAAGTGGAGAGCCCAAAATAAATGAACAGAAAAAAGTACTGAATGTCCAGACATTTCCCTGAGTGGAAGAAAGTGCTGAATGTTAGAGAAAAAGGTAAATCCAAGACCAGAGATTTAGCCCTCTTACTTTTGTTGACTTAAGCCATAGAGAAGGATTCTTTAGGCTCTAGATGGAGAAGGAACATCTCGAACAAAACCGAAACATTCAATACTAGAAGACACAAGAACGAGGCCCACAAAATCGTGAGGACACATGAGAGGATTTTCTACCTCAGCAGTTAGTCAGTTATGAAAACAAAAGGCAGAAATATTCTCATACGTGAAATAATGCACAGAGAAAACACCTGTGGGCCCTCCCTTCTTGGGTAACAAAAAAACTTAGAAGTGCAACACAACCATTCAAGAGAGAAATCTAAGAGTTGCAGTAAAAGACTAACTGATTCATTTAAGAATCAACACTAGATGCTTCAGAAATAACATTTAAAAGTGAAAATTACAGAACTAACAAAAAGAAGTTGGAAGCATATGTGAATGCTAATTTTTTTAAAAAAGATTTTATTTATTTGACAGAGACAGAGAGAGGGACCACAAGCAGGGAGAGAGGGAGTGGGAGAAGAAGACTCCCCGCTCGATGTGGGGATCCACCCCAGGCCCCAGGATCATGACCTGACCCGAAGGCAGAGGCCTAACAACTGAGGCACCCAGGCACCCCAAATGCTAATTTTCTTATCATTCATGGCACAGAAGCCATTAATACTGTCTCAAAATTATATTTGAATTTTAACATAAGGGGAAAAGAGCATCATCTTTTAGTGTTTTTCATCAACTCTTAACATTAGAAAGTATCTCAGAAACTACAGAAATAAATACAAATTGATCTTCTGCATAGAAATTGTTTCAGCTTCACTCTATGGCTAGAGCAGTATTTGGAATGATGTTCATCAATGACAGTTCCTTCTGGGTGGATGGATTTCTGAGTGATTTTCTGCTTTTTCCGCCTTATTTGTGTATTATTTTCTTGGTTTTCAATTTGCTATCAACACTTTTCTGTATTGTTTGAATTTCTGAGTATGCATCAATTTAAATAAAAACAAGACAGTATTTTGAAATACCTTCACTTGTGTAAGTGTAAGTATACCCAAGTATTACATTATTTAAATGGAAGTTATTTCTAATAAAGTTCATTTAGAAGTAAAATGCATGTGAAGAGGGCTGACAGTACAGTTCCATTTTTACTTCTAGATTAACAGTATTTAATCATAGACTAGTTTAATGAGTCTGATTCATTTGTATAAAGAGAGTAACTGTCTTTATAGCCTCACCACAAAAAAAGATACATTAATACATCAGTTGATTTTTTTTCCCCAACAATTTATTTCTCTTTACATTAGCAGTACAAGCTCACTAACGATAAGCTGGACTGGCAGAAAAATGAAATTCCATCAGTTGATCTTTTAAACAAAGTTTAGACCACACTTGAAACTTAATATAGTTGAAACTCATTATTCCTTACCTATGATGAACGACCAGCAGAACTTTTTAAACTTCATACCTAACTGTCTCTAGACAGCATGTTAGCGTGACTGGTCTCATCTGGCCTAAAATGACATGCCTGCCCTGCCTTCTCAGAGTTTGAGGGCATTGTGTACAGAAATGTCCATCTTCTTCCTGTAAGTGAAATATAGGTGATGACTACAGCTGGACACATACCTATATGCCTTCATTTTCATATGCATGAGGAAGGTAACTTCTCCCTTACTGATTGAATTAAAGCTTCATGGAAGAGTTTCATAAACGGAATTTATGTCTTCAATTCAGTGGAGACATTTAATGAAATTTGTGAGAACATAGAGCAATGGTTGATCTTATTATATGCTATTAGAAAAAAAATACTTCCCTATTTAAGACTAAGTTTATGATAACAGATTAGACTGCAGAATAAAAAATGTTTTTAAAAAAGTTAAATAATTTTAATGGTATCTTTAATATTTAAAATATGTTCTATACTTTGTATGTTGTGGATGTTTAGAAGACATGTTTGTACTAAGTTATTAGAATTTTGGAATTTATTTTCATGTTTAGTTTTTCACAGTCTCATTCCATTGACATGTTCATATTTAGTTTTTTTATTTTTATGCCTTAGGCAAATTCTTTTTTTTTTAAAGTATACTATAACCCAAGACAGTTAAAATGCTCAGTAAAATAAAATATTTCTTTTAGACCTTTGTTCCATAGATGAACATTAGTTGTTGCCATTTCTGCAGTCTACCTAGTCAAAGAAAAAGAAAATTTTTTACTACATAAAAACATCTGGGGAGATAGAAAAATTTATTAATGTGATAAAAATTAAATCAAAATGTCTTTGTACATAAGAGATTATTTTTTTTAATCCTCAGATATTGATGAATGCTCCTTCCAAAATATTTGTGTGTTTGGAACATGTAATAATTTGCCTGGAATGTTTCATTGTATCTGTGATGATGGTTATGAATTGGACAGAACTGGAGGGAACTGCACAGGTATGGCCAGTAAAGGGCTTGATCGTGTTCTTACTAGTTGAGGTGAATATTTTGTGCTAAGTATAAAAATTCTTCAAATTTCTGCTCAGCCCTCTGCTTAGCCTGCTTTATACTTCGCATTATGTGTTTTTTTGGAAAAAAATGTATTCTGACACACTTATTTTTAACTATGGGATTGATACATTTTATGTAAATAACTTAGTATTAAATATCTAACATGAAACTAGGAAGCTGTTTCTTTGTATAAATGTGTGCATGTGTATGTACATAAATACATATATCATTTAAGCAGATGGTAACATTTTTTTCTTCTTCAGCATCCCAACATCTAATTATTATTTACTGAAGAAGTTAAAGGATACTGTCCTGAATACCATGTGGTTGATCTGTAGAACCTGTTGTAGATCTGTCCAAGGATTTGATCTCTGTTTCACTGTGCTGAGGTCTGCCCAGAGATCTTTAATAACTTGCAAACATTCTGCCAAATTTGTGGAGATAGCAGTGTGCAGAGAAAAAGTAAAGATGTTGATGTGGGCATTTTAAATCTTTTCCTAGATATTGATGAGTGTGCAGATCCCATAAACTGTGTGAATGGCCTGTGTGTCAACACTCCTGGTCGCTATGAGTGTAACTGCCCCCCGGATTTCCAGCTGAACCCCACTGGTGTGGGTTGTGTTGGTAAGTGAAACAAATAAAACTATATAGAGTTAAATATTCACACTTTCAAGGTAATGCACTGTGGTGAGTATTTGCTGTAATTAATTTGAAAACAAAATAGTCCTTTCCCTTAACAGACTCCAGATTACCAATATGTATGGTTACTTGTGTTTTGTTTCTCTTCCAAGACAAAGAGAGGAATTGGAAAAGGAGTGACAGCCTAGATAGCAAAGTGGCTCTCAACCCAAGCTGCACAGTAAAATCCCATTTGGAAACGCCAAAATCTACTGATGCCTACTTCACGTCCAGAAATTGAGTCATTGGTGCCTCAGTATTACTTAAAAACTTTGTTGGAGCAAAGGCTATGAACAAGCAGCTGATAAAAAAGAGTATTGCAAAGTGAACAAAGACAATGAGCAAATGCCCAAAGTCTTTAGTAATAACTATCACTTTATGCCTAACACACTGGCAAAACTTTGGCAACCTGATTGATGTAAAGTGTTGGTAGGAACATGGACCACAAAGAGCGCTCTCTTCTCCTGGTAGAAGTAAAGATCAGGGTAGCTTTGCAGAGAAGATTCTTGGAGAACAGTACCCAGATTAACTGTCAGTGTATCATCAGTTTAGGTTTTGAGTTTCTTTGTAGAGCAGTTCTGTCTTTGTGTGGTTTGATATTTAATGGCCTTATTTTTTTCAGAGGTCTTCCAAAGAATGGAGGCTCATTCTATCTTAAAAGTACCGTAATGGCCCGTTAGACCCTCCTCTGAGTCTAAGATGCAATATGAAATGTTAATGATCTTGTTTTCCCTTTGTCCTAAAATTTTTTGCCATTTTATTATTTTAGGTTTTATTTCATCATTACTCACTAGTTAGGTCCAATGATGCTAAAAACAAAGATGAAAATAATAAAGTGGAAAATCATGCCATCACCTAGAAGGATTGATATAATAGTGAAAAAAAATGCCACCATTTCATAATCTTCAGTTTTCTTACTGTGTTGCTCCTGGGGTGGCATCATCTTCCAAGAAGGTATAAAAGAACATTGGAGTCACTATATTTGGAATCTTCTTTAGGCACCTATTGAACACAGTTGAGAGTTCAGAAGTTTTCACTTTCTGGCCATGGGCAAAGAAAAGAAAATAGGGCATGAAAAACATTTCCCAGTTGTCAGATGGATCGGGAGATGAATGCAACATAGACTCCAGTCTAGATTCTAACGATGGTGGAATTAATCATAGAAGCCAAATGCCAACCTGCGAGTCTTCAGAGACCAACATCCTAGATGAGATTTTTCAAATTCAAGAATCAAAGAGTGAGTGAATAGTAGACTTCTGTAGACACAGGAAATATGATTTTCTCATCTCTTAGTAGGAAGAACCTCAACATGCAGTATTTAACAAGTACTTGAGTCATCCCTCCTATTCTTTTATACCCCAGATTTAATTGACGCAGGTAAAAGGTGCAGGTATTTAGACAAATGTTATTAAAAGAAAATATGGCATGTAGAAAGATCACTGAGCTCACTGTCCTAACTGGTGTTAAGTCCAAAAGTGATTTTTTTTAATTTATGGAGCAAAGAAGACAGCTGTCCTCTCATCACCAAAGTGAGGAGCTGTCACAGTTTTCAAAAATGTCTTCAGACATTGTGTTTTAATGATGCAAGAAAAAGAACAAGAAGTAATGATAAGCTCGAAGCTATTATAGATGTGTTTGAAATGTGTAATCAGTTTTTACAAAGTGGATATGTTTCACGTTCATGCATGGCAGCCAATGGGCAGGTAATTATGTTCATAGGACCATCTCAGTCATGTATCTCTCCAAAACCAAGAAAATCTGGAACAAAAATTTGAATTAGAGATGATTAAGTTGTTATTAGAATTTCTAGTAAAGTTTCACTGTGCCTTTTTTTTCCTGTGAGTTATTTTCTAAGTTATTAAAAAAATTGAAAACTTCCATTTGATGCAGATGGTAAATGCCAGTGACTTTATTTCCTGATACTGAGGGCTAAGAATATGGAAACTGTGAACCAGCAGTTTCTCCGTTGGCTCTAGATGGCAAAGAAAGAAACTGACAGGCCCATCCACAGACATAGGTAAAGACATTGACTGCTACAGTACTGGTGGTAGCATGGACTTCAAAACCATTTCTGGAGAGTAGATAGATTGAAAAAGAATGACAGTTGGCTACCCTGTAGAGCTGACAGATTGCATATAATAAAAACAGAATGAGACCTATGACAAAATACCATTTATGGAAATTTAAAATGTGTTCATGGAAACCAAAATGCTCATTTTACAAGAACACAGACATAAAGTTATTATTAAACACATTCAGATGGTTGGTTAGAGGATGAGGAGAAGTGAGAGAGTGGAGGCAGGGCAGGAGGAAGCATGAATGCATGCAAACCTAATAAGAGCGGAACCAAGGCTTAGTTCATCTCTCTGTACCTGAGATTAAGCAACAAAAACAAGAAAGAAAGAAAGAAATTAAAGGCTTTCCAAGTGATTCTCATGAGCAATCAGGTATGAAAGCTACATTGTAGGCCATACTGAGGACTTGAGATTATATTCTGACTGAGAAGATAAGCCATTGGAAGTACTTCTGAAGGGTTACTGTGGGTATGGGTTGGGGGGGCTGTCAGCTGTCATCAGGTCAAGGACTGAAGTCAAGAGTTGAGTTAGGAAACCATTGCAGTGGTCCAGGAGAGAGATGACAGTGGCTTGGTTCAGACTGTGGTGATGGGGGCAGTGGTGAGAGGTCACATTTCAGATATGGAAGTGACTGACTTTATTACTAGATTGAATACGGGATGACAGTAAGGAGTCAAAGATTGACTCCAAGGTTTAGGGCCTGAGCAACTAAAAAAAATGGAGCTGTGTTTATTGAAAATGCCAAAGACCCAAGAGAGGAGTGGAGTACGTTTTATATGTGGAGGAAGGAGGATCAAGAGTTTCATTTTAGATGAGTTAACTTTAAAGCAACTATTGGATATCTAAGGGGAGAAATCAAACAGGCAGCTGGCAGAATGGCCTAGGGTTCTGGGAGGAGATGAAAAACAGAAATGTTAATTTGAGAGTTCTGAGCAAAAACATAGGATTTAAAGTTATGTAACTAATGATCTAGATGATAATTACGAATCGAGAGCTGGGAAAGACTGAAATTCTTTGATGTCTTAAGTATCCTCTCTAAAGTTGTTACTGACTGCGTTGCCCAAAATTCTCAAAGGTCTCTGTGCAAACTGAACTGAAACCAGATAATGGGGAGGGAAGGAGGGAGATGGGGTTATCGATATTTCTGTGATAGGATACACAGCTTTAAGCTGACTTCTCTGGGATTTTATTTCCATTTTGATGAACTCATGATACCGATTGATTATGACGAAAATTTCTTTCATTCCTATTAGTGAAGATCCAGAAGTTCCCCAAATGAGCAGTTTCTTATCATCTTGTTTAGTCTGTGATCTGTATTGATCTCAAATATAGGAAAGTCCCATTTTTACTCATTCCTACAATACAATCTTGAAAAGGTTTAAAGCAAGAGATTGTTTTTTGTGAGAGGTGAAGATGAACATTTCACATTCATGTGTAGAATCAGAATTTCATCCTTTGCATGGCCTCTCCCCAAAAAGGCATTCTTACTAAGATTTAAGCTCCTGTGTTGCTCTGCAGACAACCGAGTGGGCAACTGCTACCTGAAGTTTGGGCCTCGAGGAGACGGGAGTCTGTCCTGCAACACCGAGATCGGGGTTGGCGTGAGCCGCTCCTCCTGCTGCTGCTCCCTGGGGAAGGCTTGGGGGAATCCCTGCGAGACGTGCCCCCCTGTCAATAGCAGTGAGTAGGGCTCCGCATAGGAGCCAGTGAACAAAGTGGCTGCTAAAGACTTACTCGTTTTCTTCTTGTGCTGGGGGAGGGGGCAACGGTGAGGGGAAGAGTGTGACCCTGGGCTGCTTTCAGGGATGATGCTGGAACCAGCCAAGAGGGTTTGATACAAAAGGAATTGGAAATGCTCTCTTTTTAATGTTTTTCATGATATGATAAAAAGAAAAAACAATTGTTAACCCCATTCCAATGTGAATGGTGGCATTGTCAGTCCTCCTTGGGATCACAAAGATCATTCCTGGTTCTTCTCAGGGATTGTTGTAGTTCGGGTTCCTACATGTGTTGTACTCCTCAAGTCTGTCAACTGTGTCTGCAGCTGAAACGTGTGTTCTTAGACACCCATGAAACTTTGGAATGGTTGAGTCAGTTTATTAACTAGCCAAAAAAGTTGTGTATTAAACTTTCTGCTTTAGAAGCTTTTTTCTTTAGTCAAAAACACATGGTTTTTGTTATTCTATTGTATGTGTAACTTGTGAAGTAGTGACCTTACTTCAAGTAAACTGTAATAAAGACTTAAATGTATTTGAAAGGGCACTAGAGAATGGAGTTTACTCCTCTTAGAGTGTGTTTTGGGTCTGGCAACTTCAAAATGCTTCTTCATTGTCTCAGCCCCTTGAACACTGGTGTCAAATCTCTTCTCTCCCATTGTTTTGTAGCTGAGTATTACACCCTGTGTCCCGGAGGTGAGGGCTTCAGACCCAACCCCATCACAATCATCTTAGAAGGTGAGTGCACCTCTGTCATCCAGATTTAAACAAGATAAAGAGAAAAGCTGGCAGAAAAGTTAGTGTGGGGCAATCTAAATAAGATTATTTTGCAAAATGACAGTGGGACAGCCGGTTACCAGGTTGCCAAAGAACCACTGGTAACTGGGAAAGATAGGACCATGACAGTGACTGGATGTCTGATTGCTCTGCAGAGAAACATCCCCAGCTTGCTTTAACCAGTCTTCTTGGGTGTTAGCAAATTTGCATGATAAAGCAAATTATCCATGGTCAGAAGAAACCTAAGGCATGGAAGTCTCACACATTGGAGGGCTCTAACAGAAACCTTGATGGTGGTACTTGCTGTGAGTGAACTGTCTCTCCTTCCGCAGATATCGATGAATGCCAGGAGTTACCAGGTCTCTGCCAGGGTGGAAACTGCATCAACACTTTTGGAAGCTTCCAGTGCGAGTGCCCGCAAGGCTACTACCTCAGCGAAGAGACCCGCATCTGTGAAGGTGAGCTGCATGGACACCTTCAAGTTGTTAGCACTCTTTAGAACACAGTTACTGTTCGCCTCGTTCATAACTTTTATCTTGTCCTAGCCGTGCTGCTCAGTTGTACAGTGACAGATAAATTAATTTACAGCTTAGATGCTATAATTTATTGTGATTTTTCTCTGAGTTCATGGATTGATTATAAATGGGGAAAGCTGGATTCATGTGAAAACATCAGTATCAAATAAGTTATTAGCTCACATATGGAAAAGAGTTCTATTTTACATGCAGAAAATAGGTAAACTAGAATGCAACTACTAAGTTACTATTTTTCAGTAATTTTTAAATGTCAGGAGGCATCATATGAAGACATTCAGAGATGATGCTGATGCCTTTCTTGCTTCCATCCCCTCACTTCTCCGTTTTCCTGCTAGACAGGGAGCTTCTTGATGCAAGGTCCACACCTTAGTTGTCTTTCTAGCTGCAGGTTCTAACTTACAGAAGACTCTTGGGGTTTATTTATGGAAGGAATGAATAAGTTTTTCTAAAAATGAACATTAAACGGGTAAATATAATTTTTCCATTATAACCTTTTCTTTAGAACACATTAGATAAATGTTTCTAGAAGAAATATGGTTTAGTAAGGAAAATAAGCAGCAGCTGCACTCCTAGAATCCCTGAATGGCTGCTAATTTGAAGGGAGCTATGCAGAGTAAGACTTTCCTCAGAATAAGCCCTGTAACTACAGGGAACAAAGTGATAGTTGCCAGAGGGGGTTAGCATGATGGGTGAAGGGGAGAGGGAGGTACAGGCTTCCAGTTACAGAATGAAGAGGTCAGGGAATGAATCACACAGCATAAGGAATATAATTGCTGATACTGAAATAGTGATGGAACAGGACAGACAGTAGCTTTGTTTGTCATGAGCATGGCATAACATATGAACTTGTCCAATCACTGAGTTGTACAGCCGAAACTAATGTGCTGATGTATGTTAGCTCCTCTCAAATTTATGAAAAAGATAAAGGCTTTCCTAACTGCCTTCAGTTTAAAGTCAGCATTAAACTTTAGTTTAAATGACAGAAGAGGACAGCAAGCATTATAACGCTTCCATTTGAAGAATGTGAAATTTTAATTAAAAAAATATGAGTGCCTGTAGACCCAGGGTGATCAGCACCTAGTCGCACAGGTGGGCACTCTGTGCAAGGGTGTTGGGCTGGGGAGGGGGGCAGGAATATGGGTGCCTTTCATATTATTTTTGCCACACAGAAAAAATTTCTTCTGTTCACCTCTATTTTTGAATATTGGCTTTTTTTTTTTCTTTTAAAAAAAGACATACTTCGTGTCAGGTAAATGCATATTTTGGGGTCTTTTCTGTAGAACTGCTTTAAATTCTTAATTTTTTAAAATATGGATTTAGGGAATCAGCCATATGTTTTGTTTAGTAGCTTAAATGCTATAAATTCATGATACAATAGCTGTATGACTTAATGCGTCTCCTTGCCTGTTGTAGATATCGACGAGTGTTTCGCACATCCCGGCGTGTGTGGGCCCGGGACGTGCTACAACACACTGGGGAATTACACCTGCATCTGTCCGCCTGAGTACATGCAGGTCAACGGAGGCCACAACTGCATGGGTACGTGAAGCCTTGGACAGGGGTGAGGTCACAAGCTCGCGCACTCAGGACTCAGTAGGATTGTTCAGAAAATTTGTAAATTGAAGTATTTATGAATGATGAAGTATTCCACGGGCTTATAAAATTGTGGCCCTGCATCATTCGTTTGGGTTTGAGATATATATTTCCATGGTCCAAAGCCCGAGTCTGAGACACAAAATGTCATCCAATGTGACACTTACCTATTCCTAAATAATTTGTTTTCCATTCATGTCAGGGGAACATTATTTTACAAATAAGAGAACATTTAAAATTTAATAATTGTATTTTAAAATTAAATCTGTGCCTTTGAGTAGAGAAACGAGTATCTGTTCATTTTGTTTGCCAAGAAAATTATAAATGGAAATCGCTTATCTGAAAATGGGAGAGATCAAGGTTAATCTATGCATGATTTATGTTCAACTTAAAGGATTATTTTAAGTTGCCTCCACATGGCTAAAAAGTACCTCGGAGTTATTAATCAAGAAAGCTCAGTGTCTCCAGGTACACGGATTTCATTAGTAGCTGCTTCCTGCTCTGACTGGTGGGCTTGTTTTTCTGTTACATAGACATGCGAAAAAGCTTTTGCTACCGAAGCTATAACGGAACCACTTGTGAGAACGAACTGCCTTTTAATGTGACAAAGAGGATGTGCTGCTGCACATACAATGTGGGCAAAGCCTGGAACAAACCGTGCGAGCCGTGCCCAACCCCAGGAACAGGTAAGTGCACAGCTGAGCTGCTGCTGCAGGCCCAGCTGGTGACACGTGTGTGTGACAGCTGAATCCAAGCCAGTGTGTGCTAAAACCAGACATGTTCGGTTCTGAGAATACCCAAGGGCATCATAGGTCATAGAACGTCATGTCCCAAGTGGCCCTTTTTGGGGTTCAAATACAAATTTCTGAGGTATCTTCTGGGGAGGGATCTAGATCCTGAAAATAAGCCCCGCTGCTAAAGAGTGAATGTGTAGAGTGCTGGTCCATTTAAGTTCATTATTTTATAGTGTTCTGGTGAATTAGTCAGTTACTCATCGAGCAGGTACTTACTGAGCAACCGTCGTGTGTCACTGTGGTCAACTTGGAAGGTGTCTTATTTTGATTTAAAACCTGTGGTAATTTCAAGTCCATCAAATTCACTAGGTATTGTTTTGTTTCCATCTTGAAAAATCCCCCCAAAAATGGATTTGATGAGCAGACCTCACATGAAAGCAGCCTGTAGCCAACATGTTTTCTTTTTTCTAAAGATTTTTATTTATTTATTTGACAGAGATCACAAGTAGGCAGAGAGGCAGGCAGAGAGAGAGGAAGGGAAGCAGGCTCCCTGCTGAGCAGAGAGCCCAATGCGGGGCTTGATCCCAGGACCCTGAGATCATGACCTGAGCTGAATGAAGGCAGAGGCCTAACCCACTGAGCCACCTAGGTGCCCCAACCAACATGTTTTCTTATACATATGTTCCCCCCCAAACTTATCTGAAATTTTTAGGCAGAAAATAAAACTGGTCTTTACATGGTAAAATTTTTCACACAAACTAGAAGATAATAAATTGCTATGAGAGCAAAAAAAAATGAATGCCTTAAAATTGTTGCTTGTTCAGGTTCATTTATGATGTGGACAGTTACTTTCGATATTTGTGGACCCTAAGCATTGCACCAGTCAGACAAACGAGAAATGATGATTATGCGTTTGTTGCCAAACATTGCTTAGGGAACACATATTCAAATGTGTTGCTATAATTAATGCAGTAATGAAATGAAAATAAAGAGAAATAGGAAAAGTGACATAGGGAGCCTTTCTTGGGGACTCTAATTCAGTGGATAAATGGATTTTCTTTCTTTCTTTTTTTTTATATTTTATTTACTCATTTGAGAGAGAGACAGTGAGAGAGAGCATGATTGAGGAGAAGGTCAGAGGGAGAAGCAGACTCCCCGTGGAGCTGGGAGCCTGATGTGGGACTCGATCCCAGGACTCCAGGATCATGACCTGAGCTGAAGGCAGTCACTTAACCAACTGAGCCACTCAGGCGCCCCGATAAATGGATTTTCTTAACTAACTTGCCATAGTTGTGCTCCGAAAAAACAAATGGAAACATTTTTATGATTCTGTAATTTTAAAAACTCCCATCAGTTAGAAATTGAAAATCACTGGGTTGGGGAATTAAATATCACTTTTTGGTTTTTTATTGTTGTTGTTGTTTTTATTTATTGATTTCAGGGGAGGGGGAGAGAGAGCACGTAGGGGGGAAGCAGAGGTAGAGGGAGAGAAGCAGACTCCGCCCTGAGCAGGGAGCCCGATATGGAGCTTGATCCCTTGTCCCCAAGGTCATGACATGAGCCAAAATCAAGAGTTGGACACTTACCTGAGCCACCCAAGCGCCCCTAAATATCACTTTTTGTAAGAAGTAAAGGCCTTAGGCGTAAGAGGACATATCTGCATTTATATTCAAGTTCCGCCACTTACTATCTGACCTCATGTAGATGATTCCTCCTTTCTGAAACTGATTCCTCATATACAGAATAGATGATAAATTAGAAATGACAGTAACTAACTCATATGGCTCTATAGTAAATGAGAGGACACATATAAATTACAATTTATGCTTCGCCAGGCTCTTACAAATTACTGAATCGAGCATCTGTCATGTGTCTCTGTGTATGTTGTGAGTGCTGAGTTGAGCTTTGGTGGATGCAGCATACAGAGCCCCTCCCTGATAGCATGTCCCATATGGTCTGCTCTCCCTGCTTTACCTAACAGTGTTGTCAGGAGTTTTACTCACGTGTGTTGCCGTGGGCGTCAGAAGCGATCTGCTTCTTAAAAAATGAGAATTCTCTTAAACTTCTATTAGCTTGGTGAATTATGTGATAGGAGTAACTGTTTTAGTCTGTTTTATGCTATGATGCATTATTTCTGATGCGTCAAATTTCACATTCCAACAAAATAGACATTTATGTTTAAAAAGATGAGATGGGATGCCTGGGTGGCTCAGTCGGTTAAGCCACTGCCTTTGGCTGAGGTCATGGTCCTGGTCCCAGAGTCCTGGGATGGAGTCCCATGTCAGGCTCCTTGCTCAGCAGGAAGCCTGCTCCTCTCTCTCTCTCTGCCTCTGCCTGCCACTCTGCCTGCTTGTGCGCACTCACTCTCTCTCTCTCTCTCTGACAAATAAATAAATAAATCTTAAAAAAAAAAAAAAGATGAGACAAAATTAGTGTCTCATTCATTATTCATTGTTCATCTGTTTCACACTAGGACAACTGTTTTTGCATGCCTGTGCCTTTGTGCAATTTATAATCCCTTTTTAAATTTGTACTCTAACCTGGTTTTTCAATGTATATAAATTAGATCATTATTAAAGATCTGCATATCCAAAGAACAAAAGAATTTAAATGCCTACAGTAAATATTTTGAATCTTGTAATATTTACTTCTAACATCAGAGCATTAAAAAGTTAATGAGGGTAATAATGGTAAAGAATGACTAGAATCTGCTTCTGGCAGAAGCTGGTAATATTATCGAGTAAATATAATTGAGATTAAAATATCATTATGAGGGCGCCTGGGTGGCTCAGTAGGTTAAAGCCTCTGCCTTCGGCTCAGGTCATGATCTCAGGGTCCTGGGATCAAGCCCCACATCGGGCTTTCTGCTCGGCGGGGAGCCTGCTTCCCCCTCTCTCTCTGCCTGCCTCTCTGCCTACTTGTGATCTCTCTCTCTGTCAAATAAATAAATAAAATATTTAAAAATATATATATCATTATGAGTAATATAAAATATATTTGTCAGTACAAGTATGTAAAATGTTATTTGAAAGGAGTTTGAGAATTTTAAGAGTGTATTTGCTTTATCTTTTAAAGCTGACTTTAAAACCATATGTGGAAATATCCCTGGATTCACCTTTGACATTCACACCGGAAAAGCTGTCGGTAAGTTTTCCAGATTATTTTTATTTTAATACATATAAGTAGCATTTTGTAAAAGTTTCTTTGGTGTTTTTAAAGCTTAAAGTGCCATAAAATACAATAATCTGGAGTCTGATCTAGTACAGTTAGACAGGAAGGAACTAACGCGTTTACAGCCTCTACCCAAGTGTTAATAAGGATATTACTCTGTCAACATAGTTTGGTGATTGGGTTATGATAGTTGTAGGACTGTCTCAAGATTCCATACATATCAAGCTAACACCTGAGTTTTTCTTCTCATGAATATTGTATTATATGACTCTAAATTATCCACTTTATTGTACCCTTTAGTTACTCTTTTTATAACTATATACTTACATTTTTGGTGTATTTTTGCAAGATCCCTTCCTACTGATCTACTTGGGAATTTGCAGAATTATCAGTTATATAAATCATTTTCTTCTGAATGTTGTTCAGTTTCTTTCTATTGTTCATTGTACTTTTTTCCCTCAAAGATAAAGTAAGCGATATAATTTTAAGAAAACCTAGCTTTCTTCATTAGATGAATAGCAGCAGTTATTAGGGGAGCCTGAAACATGACTTGAAGAGGAAGCTTGATTCCCTAGAAAGTTTACTTGGTACATTGACACTAAAAATCACTTGGTGTAGTTGATCACCTACAATACTATTCAAAGGAAAGTATTCTATCTTGTGGCCTGTATGCTTTTGTAAACCAAAAAATCATTCATGGCACTCTGGAATTTATTTTTGTGATGCTGAGTGAGTGTTCTCATTCCAGCATACATGTAGCACTGTCAAAGGTTTTTAATGGTAAATATGTTAAGCAGAACTGCATATATGTGAGGGAATCTGTTCACTTTCAGACATTGATGAGTGTAAAGAGATCCCAGGCATTTGTGCAAACGGCGTGTGCATCAACCAGATTGGCAGTTTCCGTTGTGAATGCCCCACGGGGTTCAGTTACAATGACCTGCTCTTGGTCTGCGAAGGTAATCCGATTGACACATGACCCCCAGCCAGATGAGTTCAGTGGACACAAATGGGTTTTAGATGGTCTCCTGATTTGTACGGGTCTTCTGAGGTACTGAGCAGTATTGAGGAGTGGGTCACCACACGGGTGAAGTGAAGGTAATACGCAATAAGGAGGTCCTTACCTTGGCCCTGTTGCTCTTGCAGACATTGACGAGTGCAGCAACGGTGACAATCTTTGTCAGCGGCATGCAGACTGCCTCAACAGCCCGGGCAGTTACCGCTGTGAGTGTGCCGCTGGCTTCAAGCTCTCCCCCAATGGAGCCTGCGTAGGTGAGAGGCCACGCCCCCCACCCTCCCCCGCCCTCCTCCAAGCAGCTGGCCGTGCGTTCCTCTCCTTCAGAGAGAATTTTGACAAGATTTTCTAAGTAAATCCTTTCGTTCCTACTGAATCTATTTCGCCATATATTTAGATTAATTTGTGAGGAAAAAAATCCCTTCAGTGGATTTTCCTAGGATTAGACCTAAAATAAAATAGTATCTTTGAGATACTAATCAGCGTAGAAAAATGGCCCAATTTTTTTTGTTTTGTTTTGTTTAAAGTTGTGGATATTTTCAGGCCTCACTTCTTTTGATTCAGCTGTTGTTATGGTTCATTTTCAGCCTGTCTGTAATAATTAATAGCAGGTTCTAGAAACAGGCCTGTGAAAATATGAAGGAATCTTAATAAAAATCAGACATGTGTAACATGTGTTTTATTTTTGTTTTAGATCGCAACGAATGTTTAGAAATTCCTAATGTTTGCAGTCATGGCCTGTGTGTTGACTTGCAAGGAAGTTACCAGTGCATCTGCCACAATGGCTTTAAGGCGTCCCAGGACCAGACTATGTGCATGGGTAAGAGAGAGGACGTTAGTTCAGGAGGGCAGTGAATTGAGACTCCCAAAGAGCTTACAGGTTGGCCACTTGCTGTGACTAACTCCCATGCCTCTTGTCAGACACAGTCTCTCAACAAGTTAGCTCTATTAAACGGCTTATGCCTTTATTCAATGGAAAATTTGTGAGCAGGGACACACCACAGTATGTTCTTTGGTTCACTGTTCACAACCTTTTTGCTCAGATGCCTTCACACGCTTCTCAAGCACTCCGGGACACTCAGGGTTCTGTGGAAGTCACCACAGTCACCAGCTATCCGTTACCCTTCTCTGTTCCCACTCGAGAAAACGTTTCCAGCTGCAAGAATATAAGGGAGTAAGAGTAGTAAGAGCAACAGTATTGAAATACTGTCACACACATATGTACGTTTATATACTTTTCCACCAAATCACTGAATACATGGGACTTACTGGCTGCTTTTGTCTTTTAACTCTTCAAAGCATGTTTAGAAGCAAATGTAACAAAACTCTAAAATGTTCCAGTAGCTCGTGTAATGGTTAGCTGAGCAGTAATAGTGTTCAGTAAGTACTTGCTGAGCCGACACTGGAGGAGATTTGAAAGGTGGATGGGCTGGCCACCCTGGAGCCCAACCTGGGAACTCAGCGTAAATCCTTCAATCTGATGTCAACAACAGGCTGTATCTCAGGCAAAAGAGTTCTCCATGCACTGCACTTGAAAGAGGAAAATTAAATTTAAAACTTGGCTATTTATAATTAGCACATTCCCAGTTTAGAAAAAGCTGAACTTGTACATCTACTATTTTGGTGTTGAAGATATTACCTGTATGAATGGTAAATCAGATTTCAGTACTACAGGACTAGTTTCCTTTATGACCCATCCATACCTCAAGGACCACCTGGAGAACTAGCCATCTGCTGCCTCATAAGACTTCAGCCCTGGCGGTGGGGAAAACTCTCCAGGGGATGCTTGTACAAGGGACAAATGGAGGATCTAACCCTCTTTGCCTGAACTTTCTGAGAATGCTTGCTCATACGTGCTTCTCTTGTCTACTCTGTGAGACAGAGAACATTATTTGCTAAAAAATATTTGAGGTTTGATTCAGAAATTCGTATGGAGAGAACATGCCCTCAATCCTAATAATTATAAGATTTATTTATTTATTTATTTAGTTGACAGAGATCACAGGTAGGTGAAGAGGCAGGCCGGGGGTGGGGGGTGGGGTGGGAGCAGGCTTCCCGCTGAGCAGAGAGCCCTGTGCAGGCCGATCCCAGACCCCTGAGATCATGACCTGAGCTGAAGGCAGAGGCTTTAACCCACTGAGAACCTAGGTGCCCCAATAATCTCTCTTAAACAAAGCTTTCTTTCTAAGGAACAGTACCCTTTTTTGCACAGAAGAGTTCCAAGAGCCTAGAATTCACTGTCTAGGGAATCTGTTTTCTTATATGAGGATGAGCTTTCTAAATATATTTTTAATTCCATTTTTTAAAGGCTTATAATAATACTGAGTTCTAGTGAACTTCTTATTTGGATTCTGTTAATTCATAAAATTCAGGAAACTGAAATCTACCTTTATTGTACTGATCAGATTAGGGTGTGTAAATTTCTGAGGGAGTGGTGTTGATAATGATTGAATAGAACAAATTAGTGTTTCAAACAATTGGTTTCCTTACAGTTGACAAGCAAACCATTCATTAAAGTATCTGCACTAAGGGAATGCTGGCTTAGCATACTCATTTCCCTAAAATGAACACGGGTTCCTAAGTATTAAATGAGGAAAATCTAAGTGAGTCAGTAATTTTTTAAAAAATGTAAATGTGTAACCAGCTATGTATTTCTGGTTAAAAATTGAATTCCTTGGAGCCACTATTTCTTTGTAGATGTTGATGAGTGTGAGCGACATCCATGTGGGAATGGAACTTGTAAAAACACGGTTGGATCCTACAACTGTCTCTGCTACCCAGGGTTTGAACTCACTCATAATAACGATTGCCTGGGTAAGTATTCTGTCCTCTGTGGCTACCGTTTGCTGTTTGCACAATATACTGAAATAAGGAACAAATCCAAAGAGTAAATCAAATGTTTTATTATTAAAACACAAATAGGTGATGAAAGATATGTAATAACATTGACTAATTTCCAGTTAACTAAAGCTGTAGTACTGGTTTAAATAATCACAAGACAGTCTGCTGTGTTGAGTACTTCTGTCAGTCAGTCAGTCAGTGCGGGGGAGGGGTGACATGCAGATAATAGAAAATCTACTGGGATTGTTCTATGGTTTAGGGTGGTTTTTACCCCTTCTATGGGATCAGATATAGACCTGTCATTGTTTCAGTACTATTGCAATTATTTCATATAATTTATTCTTGTTTTATATTCAAATACTGACAGAGTATCCAACTTAAAAACATGTTGCATCTTTAAACTTCATTTTCTGTCAGCCTTTGAAACCAGGGATTTCTTTTCCCACAGAAAGGGGGGATTGGGGCTACGTCTCCATATTAGCCCTCAGAAACCTATTTGATTTCAATTTCGAACAACCGTAAATTTTCACAGGAAAGTGGAATTGTCTGCTATGCATGGTACAGAATTTTATTGTGTGCCCCTAAACAACAATGATTAAAACAAGAATTAATAGTGAGTAGGGGAGTTTCCTTAAGTCAGTGGAGGGCATGGCAGGAAGAAGCACGAACAGATGCTGAGCACATGTCTGTTTACCATACACGAGGCACTGTGCTGGTGTTTCACAGTGGACGTCCCTTCATTCACATGGGTCCCGTAGGGTATGTGACAGCAACGCCGCCTGTCGACCATTCCAGACCAGTGCTGCTCACACCACCTCCAACCTCTGATTTATGCCAGCACGGGCTCCTCTCAGTTTTGGTTTTTCTTTTCTGTTTTTGTTTGTATGTATGTATGTATTTGAGAGAGCTCATGCACAGACACATGTGCATGCACATGTGAGTTGGGGGAGGGCAGAGGGAGAGAGTGTTTCAAGCAGACTCTGTGCTGAGCACGAGGTCCAATGGAGGGCTCGATCGTAGGACCCTGAGATCATGACCTCAGCTGATATCAAAAGTCAGACGCTTAACCAGCTGAGCCACCCAAGCACCCCTGTTTGTGTTTTTTCCCCAAATTCTGCCACTATGAAAAAATTCAAAGCTAACTGGACATTTTTTTCAACTACCACCTTTTTATTGATAATTTCTCAGACCCTTTGTACAACCAGAGAGAACTAAAGACACCAATATGGCTCTGATCTAAACACAGCCTTTAGAAACTTACAATAATTAATTGAGTAATTACTCCAATGCAGTCAGCCCTAAGTTTCGCTGAAACTTAAGATTTTTTTTCTTTCAAGTTCTTTACTTTGTCAGCAAAATACATGTTAGCAGTTCTAAAGTATATTTAATATAATTGATTTTTCTATATTTAATATGTTCTATTATCTGTGCTTTGAATAGAGTCAGCTTATCTCCATGTATAGTCATCTGCAAATTGGGCCATCAGGTTAAGTGTGTATACTGTCTGGTCTCCAAGGAAAGAAATATTCTTCATTTGAAAAGAACAGAGTACTTCACCATAAACCTTCAGTTTTTATCTGGCTATAAATTTGAGTTCTATTAATATCAAAACTTGGGGTTGAAATATAGTAGGGATCTCCGTGACTGTATTAGTCACACACTGCTTCCACTGGGAGCTGTTTTTCTCTGTGTTGATGAGGAGTGCAGTGAAGTATATTTGAAAATGCATGGCAGTGAATATGTTTTTACATTGGAACACGTAATAATATATGTGTAAGAGTTCTCTCTGAAAAGCTTATTCCCATTTGCTTACAGATATAGATGAGTGCAGCTCCTTTTTCGGTCAGGTGTGCAGAAATGGACGGTGTTTCAATGAAATTGGCTCCTTCAAGTGTTTATGTAATGAAGGTTATGAACTGACTCCAGATGGCAAGAACTGTATAGGTAACTATCTACCCAGTAAACAGTCTTTGTGTTGTTTTGTTAAATAATGATGTGACTTTCCGCCCCCTTCCCCCCCCCACACACACACTTGGAAACCCTCTCACATTTCATTTGATCATCTGATTATTTGACCAATATAAGATACCATGGGAAATTTGGGTATAAGGAATACACCAACAATTGGGAATGGCTTGTCTGAAATGTTTTTATTGGAAGAGAGCTTGGGGCTATCCATGACACCATAAAAGGAGATGAAACAACTCAGGAGGAAAACCAGCCTCTTGCCAAATGAGTAATACGCAAGATGGCAAAAGAGTATCTTAGGGCATATTGTCCGTAGTGACCCGACAAATCAGAGAGACCAAGTTGAATTCATGTTAACATCATTTGGCAACAAGGACCTCATAATTAAGTCATTTTTTTGTCTTGTTTTTTCTTTAAAGATACTAATGAGTGTGTCGCTCTCCCTGGCTCTTGTTCTCCTGGTACCTGTCAGAATTTGGAGGGGTCCTTCAGATGCATCTGTCCCCCAGGGTACGAAGTGAAAAGCGAGAACTGCATCGGTAAGGTTAACACTTGTTCTAGGCTCCATGAACTATTCAGTCTAAGACCTGAGCCAGACCTTATAGCGGGACACTAAATGCAAACCACGGCAGGCAGGCTGACCCACGGAATTAAACATAGAGCTACCTACAGCTGCTTCACTGAATCATCAGAATCGATCTGAAGGTGGAATGGTGGGAACAAAGCATTTAGGGACGTGGGGTTTTTCATTAACAGAAATGTTATACCAGTCAAAGAATTTTCAGTGCACTCTAATCTTTTTTCCAAATGTCAACAGAGACTTTCTACTGAATTTAAAGAGAGTCTACAAAAATTGTAATCTTTGGCAACCAATTTTAAAACAGCTATTAAAGGTGTCTAGAGTCCTAGAAATGTGGAGCAGAAAATCTTGACCACGCTGTTGAGACATTTTTTTCCTTGGGAAGGCCTCATGTCAAAACAGAAAATATTAATCCATTTGTCATAACAGATGTTTTTCTGCTGAAACTCCTCCAGCATACAAGAATACTGTAACCACATCAAAAGTGGGTCCCAGAATTGCCTGGTGAACATGATGAAGGCGAACCTTTTTACAGTTACTTAATTTCACTTTTATACAAATTATTTTTTACAGTCTTGTTGAAATTCAGAAGCACCATCCTAGTGTGGTTCTTCTAACATGAAATGATTACTGAGGGGTTTTTTTGCCTTTGATTTATCCAATTTAAAAAAAAAAAATTCTCTGTGTAGTTCTACTGTTCACTTTCCAGGGACTCAGAACTGAAGGAGACAGTTTACTCCATTAAATTTAATTATTTTTCAGACCATGTGATTTCATATACTGGATACCCCAAGTCATTCCAGTTCCATCTTTATAGCTTTTCCCTTTCTTGATCTGCATACTGAGTGCATTGTAAAACTATCTGGTGTTTTTAATCCTTAAAAAACAGTAAAGACTAGAAGCATCTTAATAACAACTTTCTTGAAAACTAAAAGATCCTTCCTTTCTTTTATTTTCTTTATTCCATATTTAATCTCAGTTCTTCTTTAGCCCTATAGTCCATCCCTTTGTGGGACAATGACAATAACAGTGTGTCAGCAATTAGAAGGAAAAAGAAAACGTTTATTTCTCTGTATCAGAAAGGCTCAGCTACCTTTTCTCTTCATGAAAAAAAAAATCTGTGATTCAGTAACCTTTTATTCAACTGCATAAATATTTTTTTCCTCATCGCATCATTAGCAACACTCCTATTTTGCATCTCTGAAAAAAAATGATCTTAACTTCATTGTAAGACTTACTTTCTTTAGACTAGAATATTTTCTACCAATTTTACCCCGATGAAATGATTCTTAACATGACTATACACACACTTACACAAACATACATATACCACATATGTACACACACACAAATTCATTACACCTTTCAGTGTGTGTTACATTGAATGATTGGCACCTTTTAGGTGCTGGGAATGTAAAAAGATACACTCGTACCTTTAGGTAGCCAGAAAAGAAACGACCTATTTTGTAATAGGTAAAGCTGCCTTATAAAGACATCCTTGCCATTCAGTGTGACATACTCCAGGCCTGAGGCGGGTTCAGGCTGTAGGAGCACAAGCTAGGGCTGTGAGGACAGTGGTTAAAAGAATGGCAAGTCAAGGAAGCTCATCCCAAAGGACTGGTGACTTTTGAGGTGGCTCCTTAATGTTGGACAGGAATTGACTAATCAGAGAAAGGAACAGAAGAGAGGAGGCCCCTGGAAAACACAGGCACCCGGGGTGTGGGAAGGGGCAGTGAGTGGCCGACCAGCTCAGAAGACTGAACTCAGTCCTGCAGGCAGTGTGGAACTGGGCAAGGTTTGGTTTTTGGTTTTTTTAAAGAAAGGGCATGGTATGATTCACTAAAATTCTACAAATATAAACAGAGAATGTAGTATGTGCCTGACACCGTGCTAGTCTGAGCAGGCAGCAGTGACCTGGACAGGTGTGTCCTGTCCTCATGGAGCTGGCATTGCAATGTGGCCGGAACTGTGTAACGTTTCCTCACTCTGGTATGATAACTCCCTAAATAAGGACTTCCGATGGGGGGGAAAAAAAAAAGGCCAAATATCACTGGTAAGGAATCCTTACTTACTGAGAGACCTTTCTGGGGTGCCATGGGAATGGTGAAATTCTCAAACCATGTCTGAGTTCCCTTGGTTCCATGGGCACAGGTTTTCAAGTAGACAGCCTGGTGGCAGTGTGAGGGCACAAGAGGGACACATGGCAGTCTATTGGGAGATTTACAGTAATCGTGGCAGGGGAGGTTTAGTTTGAAAACCCAGAAGAGGTGGAAATGACAGGGCACATGCTGCCTGCATCTGGAGTATGGGAGGAATAAAGGTGATCTTAAACTGGATGGCTGGAAAGGATCATCAGAGAAGGAGACCCGTTGAGGCCGTGACACCTGTAGGATACTGAACTGGTCACGTGGGATAAGCAGGCGGACATATACACAGCCCTAGGGATCAGGTGCAGGGAGGTGGCGTTCTCTTGGGCGTCTGGGCTGTGTGGTTGACTGAAACTGGATACGATCTTTGACTTCTGAAGAGATAATAGTTTCCTTTTAAAGAACAAGTTATACCCACACATTATATACTCTCGTTTCATATTAAATAATCAGTGGCTAGCAGATAGTGGTAGGATGGACAAATTGTTTATTTTCAAAGACTGAACAGTGTATTGATTTACTTAAATTAATACATTCTCCTGCCCTTGTACAGATATAAATGAATGTGACGAAGATCCCAACATCTGTCTCTTTGGTTCCTGCACCAATACTCCTGGGGGATTCCAGTGCATCTGCCCCCCTGGCTTTGTACTGTCTGATAATGGACGCAGATGCTTTGGTAAGCTTTGGAATGACTTTTCTGTCATCATTTGCCCTTAGGAACATCATAGCTAGACAGTAAACCCTCATGGAAGTATAGGTCACTACAAAGTACATGTCTATGGCAAATATGTCTAGGTTTAAAAAAAATAGGTCTCAAAACTGTATGCACTGGACACTTTTAAGGTATTTTGAGATTTTGGCTCTGTTTCCACATTTTTTAATGTTATACTGAAAAATTACTATTTTATTCACTTATTATTATTATTGCCTCACAGTTCCATTTGTTGTTGGTATAGATTTTTTTTTGGACACCGGTATATGAGTTGGTTTTAATGTGAATGGATTTACTGAAAGTTATGTAGAAAATTTTTGTTAGGTGATCATGTAACAGTAGAAGAAGAGACAGGGAAATAATCTTAATACTGAGCATCACTTCTTAGGTTTCCTAGAGACATTATAAAAACATTTTAAACATTTTAAATAATTACACCAGATTTTATAGACAGGTCAGTGTAAGTTGGCATGTGAAATCGGCCATTGAAGTTTTCCAGACCTTTCAGTTGCTAATCTGATCTGCACCATGTGTTCGTCCCATGAGAAACCTTCCATCAGAAACAGTTACAACCGAGTACTCTTTTACTGACCCATAAGGAGGCCTGTGATGTTTGCTTTCTTGACTAGATACCCGCCAGAGTTTCTGCTTCACAAACTTTGAAAATGGAAAGTGCTCTGTACCCAAAGCTTTCAACACCACCAAGGCCAAATGCTGCTGTAGTAAAATGCCGGGAGAGGGCTGGGGGGACCCCTGTGAGCTGTGCCCCAAAGATGACGAAGGTGAGAGCTACCACTTTGTGCAGTTTGGGAATGACTGTCAGCCACCTTAACTGTATGTAACTGATGGATATTTTGAAGACGAAATTCATCCCTCATGTCTAAACTGTAAAGTTCCCGCGTACCCCCGTCTGAGGGACCCCATCTCCACTTGTGTATTCAGCATGTGTGAACACAGCTAGAGTTCCCATTACTTCATCTCCCTTTTGCCCCCTGCCTGAGATTAGCAGTGCTTGCTTTCAGTGGAATTAATTTGAGATGTGCAGGGCAGGAGATGTATTCCCAACTGCTGCATGGGTCCCACATGGGGATCGGATCCCGGGCTGTGGCTCTCAGAATCTTACATAAAATGGTGAGGAGCTGAGTCAGCACAAGGGCCATTTACGGGATGAGACCAAGAGCCTCCCAGGTCTGGTGTTCCTGCAGCCTGGGTGTAGGGTGCTTCCCAGCAGGCTCAGAACTAGCTTGGTCTCTAGGTTGAGGTAGCTCCCCTGTGTCCTGGGCAGGGGAGGCTCTGGCTGCTGGGCATTAAAGGAGCAAACATATAGAAACAACCCTTGGTAGGCAGCACCCTGGGAGGCACTGGGTGAGCTTAGGTGACCAGCTCTAAGTAGTCTCAGTGTTGCTTTTGAAATAAACCACAACAATAAAATAAGACTCTTGTTAAAAGCAGTTTTGTACATGAAAAATAAGTAGGATTTCATGTATACCATTAATCAGTTCTGAAGTTCTCCAATAGCTGAGACTCTTCAATAATGGGGAATTTGTGTTCTTCTCTATAGTTGCCTTCCAGGACTTGTGTCCTTACGGCCATGGAACAGTTCCAAGTCTCCATGATACTCGTGAAGGTGTGGTTTGATGTATTTCATTCCTATAATATTTTTTATATAAATTGTACATTTATTCTATAAATCATTTTACTATATAACATACTGTATATTTTAATGTATACATACAGTATTATATATCGTGCATTATATTTATCAGGCTACATTGTATACAAAATGTAAAAGAAATGTTTACATGTTTTAAAAGAAAAGAAATGTTTACATGTTTTATAAATTTCAAATTTCTGTTAACAGATACACAGAGTTTTGATGTATCTTTTTATATTGAGGAAGTTTATGGATAATTCTTTATTTTAGATGTCAATGAATGCCTTGAGAGCCCAGGCATTTGTTCAAATGGTCAGTGTATCAATACAGATGGGTCTTTTCGCTGTGAATGCCCAATGGGTTACAACCTGGATTATACTGGAGTACGCTGTGTGGGTGAGTGCTGACTCCACATTACACACTTGGAAAGTTCTAATTCTCATATTCCAGGCACCCTGAGTGGTGGCAGGATTTACAGAGCCAGTATCAGTAGCTAGTAACTGCTTTTTCTTCTCCCGCCTTATATTTTCCAGTAGATCTGGTTTATGTGAATATGGAGAGAGTTGCCCAACCTCTGCCTTCAACCAAATATACAAACTCTGATGTGCCTAGAGCTTTACAGTTGCCAAAACCAGTAATGGGAAAGAGCTCCATTTTAAAACCTTATGACTTTCTGCACCTGCTCTTGTAGCAGAAGACGACACCCCTCTATGGGTTTGTGACTTTTAGGGGTGGCTGTCTGGGGACTCAGAGCTTGACACACCTGATCCCCAGGGCTCCTCTGCACTGAATCAAGGCCAGCCAGCCAGCCAAGGCCAAGGAGGGTGCAGAGTTGGGTGTGCCCTGCAGAGATCCTGGAAATGTGTGCAGGCCAGGTGGGTATTCATGGGCATGCTCGTATTAAACTAAAACTCCGCAAATTGTTTGGCACTTTCTCTTCTCAGATACTGATGAATGTTCGATTGGCAATCCATGTGGGAATGGTACATGCACCAATGTTATTGGGAGTTTTGAATGCAACTGCAATGAAGGCTTTGAGCCAGGGCCCATGATGAATTGTGAAGGCAAGTGACACTTTTCTTAATTATTATTTCTATAGAAAGCGTTTCTCAGTGTCTCAGCTTTTACTTCTATGGCTTTGATATTCTACTGATGATTATGTTCATCACAAATATCTTTTCCTTTACCCTGGTGAGCATAGTTACAGTCACTGCTTTAAAGCCCTTGTCTGGCAGCATCTTGGTCACCTCAAAGTTGGCATCTCTGGTGGTATTTTTCACTTGAAGTTGGCATTCCATTTTCTTGGCTCCTCAGCAGGTTAGAGAATTTGGGATTATACCATGGATGTTGTGAGTGATATCTTTGGAATCAGTTGTATTACTTTGAAGAATGTTGATGCTTTTGTCTTAGCAGGCAGTTAACCTTGGTGAACATAAAAGCAGAGTGTCAGGCTTGTGGAAGTTAGTGGTTCAGATTTCAGTTTTTCGATAAGCCCCAGTGTGGCTAGCTTCTTTGATTTTGCCCCACACACACATGGTTAAGTCAGCAACATAGGCCTTTATGCAAAAAAAAAAAAAAAAAAGTGTGCCTTCATCTTTGGCCCTCTCCTATCTGGGGCTCCCCCTCACTCTTGAGCAGCCTTGGTTGCCCCTAGCTCCCTTCCCTGATTGCTCTGGATAGAAGCTCAGAAAGTTTCTACTGAAGATGTACCTGCCAGACGCTGCTCCTGCCAGAACTATGGCCATCCACAGGGTAATTTCAGAAAAAATAAAAATAAACAAAGAAAAAAAACTAGGAATTTATGTCTTATTTGTTTGCTGAGTTTCAGCTCACCACTAGGAACTGCTTCAGTTAGTTGTTTCTGTTTTTGTTTTTTTTGTTTTGTTTTCAGTTTATAGTTGCTACTTGTTGGAGGATGAGTTCGTGAGGTACCACTTCTCCATACCAGTGTTGGGAGTTCTGTTATCTTACTGCTTTCTCTATGACCAGTGTCATGTAAACAATTAAAACTGTAGGCTCAGGACATGCCTGCCTGTTTCCTTGATCAGATATCAATGAGTGTGCCCAGAACCCACTGCTGTGTGCTTTCCGCTGCATGAACACCTTCGGGTCCTATGAATGCACGTGCCCAATTGGCTACGCCCTCAGGGAAGACCAGAAGATGTGCAAAGGTAAGGCAGTGGGAAAGAGAATAGTTAACACTACATTTGCCATACTGGAAACGTATTTTAATGATCTTATAGTTCTCTGCTGTCTTCTTCTAGAGTTTACAGACATGTATCTGACATTTTGCTGGTAGATTCCCACACCTAGATAACAAGACACTGGATGGTCTACCCCAGCAAGTCAAAGATAAGACGGGTTGAAGAGCCTACCATTGTCACACTCTTGGCTCTTACTAAAGCAAAGACTGCCTTTCCTTAACTACTCTTTTTTACTGTATTTTTTATTTAAATTCAATTAGCCAACATATAGAATGTCATTAGTTTCAGCTGTAGAGTTCAGTGATTAATCAGTTGCACGTAACACCCAATGCTCATCACGTCTTGTGCCCTCCTTAATGCCCATCTCCCAGTTACCCCATCCCCCCACCCACCTCCCCTCCAGCAACCCTCAGTTTGTTTCTTACAATTCAGAGTCTCTCATGGTTTTTCTCCCTCTCTGATGATGTCCCATTCAGTTCTTTCCTGAACTTCCTGTCATTAGGACCAATGCCGAAGCTTTCATAAATCTAGAATATAGCCAAGAGTTGGAAGAGACTTGGCTCCTCCTTTCTCTGTCACACAATAGCATTTTAAGAGCCAGAAACCCAAAACTAAGACTTCAAAATCCAAAACAGTAGACTGCTCCTAAGAGTTTTGTTTTTCATTAAAAATATTTTCTAGATCTGGATGAATGTGCTGAAGGGCTCCACGACTGTGAGTCTAGAGGCATGATGTGCAAGAACCTGATCGGCACCTTCATGTGCATCTGCCCGCCTGGCATGACCCGACGGCCGGACGGAGAGGGCTGTGTGGGTAAGCTGCACGGGGTGGCATCTGCTTACTTAATATGCCTGCCTCGAGACAGCCTGACCACACTATGCAAGAACCATCCTCACTCCAGGCCAACTCTTTTTCTAGCTCTTTCAAGGCTGTTCTGTAGCTGGAATTCTTCCATCTCGCAGGCCGCGCCAGTAGAATATGGTTTGGATCATGCAGTGCCAGTGAGCCTGTCCTTGCCTTTCATCCTTCTGTGTCCTGTAAATTTAGAACACTTAATGGAGAAGTGTAGGACAACTCCTTGATACAATTCTGCTTGTGTAGCAAAATAAATGAGTAGGTGTTCTCATTTTGTATCATCCCATCAGTGAGGAGAGGAAGAGGCAGATCATCTCCAGACACTGGTCACAGGTTGGGTAGGCCTGTGACTTGGCCATATTGTTTGTAACATACTTGGACCTCAGTTAATTCATGTGTAAGTGGAGGAGGTGAGGCTGGCTCTCTAAGTTGGCTTCAAGAGTCTAAAATGTTTGATTTTATGGTACATGTCACAGTCCCCTGGCACGTACACTGGCCGTGGCCATGGCAGCCTGGCCCGTTTTCCTCAGCACTTGTTTCCCCAAAGTGCTGGCACCTGGGATGGTGCAGTCCACAGTTTTCTTCCTCCTTGAGAAGAGATCATTCCCCCTCCTTGAATTAAGAATCTTCTGTTAGGATCCTAGCTTCCAATCCCTTGAAAATTGTGGGGGTATATGGAGGGACATATGAAGATAGTGAAAAATGTCCTATTTTGGAGAAAAAGATCACAAAATAAGATTTCTGAAAAATGAACCTATCAGTGATTGCCTGGTACTAGAAGCCAACACTGGAGAGTGGCTACAAAAGGATACCAGGGACCTCTTTGGGAGCTGGAAACTTTTTTTTTATGATGCTATTTGTGGGCTTTTTTTTTTTTTTAATTAACATAGAATATATTACTTGCTTCAGGGGTACAGGTCTCTGAGTCATCAGTCTTACACAATTCACAGCACTCACCATAGCACATACTCTCCCCAATGTCAGCCACCCTATCCCTAACCCCCCCACCCCCCAGCAACTCTCAGTTTATTTTGCAAGATTAAGAGTCTCTCATGGTTTGTCTCCCTCCTGATCCCATCTTGTTTCATTTTTTCCCTCCCTCCCCCCCATAACGCCCACCCTGCCTCTCAAATTCCTCATATCAGAGAGATTACATGATAATTGTCTTTCTTTGATTGACTTATTTCACTTAGCATAATACCCTCTAGTTCCATCCATGTCATTGCAAATGGCAAGATTTTGTGGGGGTTTTGATGGCTGCAATAGTATTCCATTGTGTATCTATACCACATGTTCTTTATCCATTCATCTGTTGATGGACATCTAGGTTCTTTCCATAGTTTGGCTATTGTAGACATTGCTGCTATAAACATTTAGGTGCCTGTGCCCCTTCAGATCACTACATTTGTATCTTTAGGGTAAATACCCAGTAGTGTGATCGCTGGGTCATAGAGTAGCTCTATTTTCAACTTTTTGAGGAACCTCCATACTGTTTTCCAGAGTGGCTGCACCAGCTTGCATTCCCACCAACAGTATAGGAGGGTTCCCCTTTCTCCACATCCTCTCCAACACCTGTTGTTTCCTGACTGGTTAATTTTAGCCATTCTGACTGGTGTGAGGTGGTATCTTACTGTGGTTTTGATTTGTATTTCCCTGATACCAAGAGATATTGAACACTTTTTCATGTGTCTGTTGGCCATCTGGATGTCTTCTTTGCAGAAATGTCTGTTCGTGTCTTCTGCCCATTTCTTGATTGGATTCTTTGTTCCTTCGGTGTTAAGTTTGATAAGTTCTTTATAGATTTTGGATACTAGCCCTTTATTTGATGAGTCATTTGCAA
This sequence comes from Martes martes, assembly GCF_963455335.1. Classification (NCBI taxonomy): domain Eukaryota; kingdom Metazoa; phylum Chordata; class Mammalia; order Carnivora; family Mustelidae; genus Martes; species Martes martes. The sequence goes on from NC_137892.1 coordinate 99,493,850, forward strand.
GCATGTGGGAGATGGAAATTTCTAAAAGTGGATTGTGGTTATGACCGCACAACTCTGTAACTTACTAAAAATCACTGACTTGTGCACTTAAGATATGCAGATTTTATAGCAAGTAAATTACAACTCAAAAAAGTGATTTGAAAAAGTGAATCTAACACAGGAGGAGAGATACAAGGATATTCACTCCAACTTTGTTCATAGTAACAACAACAACAAAAAGGACTAGAAAACAACCCAAATGCCCATCACAGGAAGACAGTGAAATAAACATGGCATTTCGGTGCTGTTAGATGTCACACAGCAGGTCAGGGGAGTAAGGTGTACATGTGTATATACGGAAGTAGAACTCTAAATGTCTACTTACAGAACAATACATGTCATATATTAAAATTATAATACTATGTTTTTTGTAGGTATGTATGTAAGCAAGTAAATACACAGAAAAAATTTTTAAATTTTTGCAGAAGATAAACCCCACTTCACAGAAGGAATTACCTTGAGGGAAGATACTAGGATTAGAGGGTACTATTCTGAAGCGAATTCAAACTTATCTGTCAATTTTAATTTTTTACAAAACAGTGGAATTTGTGAATTACATGTGTAGTATAAAAGTAATTTTTAAATGTCTGCAACAACTGATGAGACTGATTTCACAGTTTCTCTTAATCTCTTAGGTATTTCATTCTATATACACTACTTACTAAAGGTAAAAATAGATGACATCAGAGGTACAGTTATGCAGTGGTTCCTTCAAAAACACTGTTCTCCCACAATCTGAAAACCTAGAAGATACACCAGACTCCTGAGCCATGTTTACAAACTCCCATATGTTTCTCAGAGTCTTACGCGGCTCAGATGCTAACATGCTTGAAAGGGTAGGGTACAAGGGGACTGTATGAAAGATAACGTTAACCATCCTGCCTTCCTAGAGTACATGAGATCCATTTTCGTTTCCTTCTCTTTTATTTGAGTGTGTATGTGTGTTTGAATTTCATCTGACTAAAATACTTAGAAATGTAGGGTTTTTTTAATACCTGGAAAATTTTTATTTTTATAACCAAGGAAATTTTACTTTATACAGTCACTACATTTACCTGTGCATTTCCTAGGAGCAAGGGAGCAGGCACTGGGACCACATCAGGAACCCAGTTTTCTGGTCCTAGATGTGCCATAAATGAGCTGGGTGACTTGAAAGAGGCTAAATTCTCTTTCCCTCAGTCTCCTCCTCTGTGGAGCGAGAAACTACATGATTTGGGTGGGAGGAGGTGGAGGAGAAGGGTTTTAGCTCTAATATTCTATGACCCCGTGTGCTTGGTTTTTCAAAGAAAAGACATAGGGAAGCATTATACATTTGGAATTTCTTCATTGTTAAAAGATGCTACAGAAGATACAGGTTCTAAAACATTTCTGATAACTCGGGCTTTCATTACACCATGCCGGTAGCAGAACCTTCTGATCATCAGAAAACTCTTTGTAGCAAAGTTCGATTTCATACAGACATGTTTTTATAGTTAGAAATTCCATTATAAACAGCCAAATTATTATTATAAAAATTTATTTTTTAATAAATGTGTACAAATGTCAGAACGAGAATGAAAGATAAAACCACAAAAAAACAATAAAAATGCTGAATACAGTGAAACTGGAATCCAACAAAATTATCCCCAAAATGTCAAGTGCAATAGAAACTCAAAGTATTACAAGCTACAGATTTAGACTTGTAAGAAATCTAAAACCCTACAGAAAACGGTAAATACAGCCACAGATGAAAATTTTCTCATTGAAGTATATTTACACACAGTGTTACATTACTTTCAAGTATATACAGCCCAGTGATTCTCCCAAGTTTATATATCATGCTTTGCTCACCCCCAGCGTAGCCACCAGCTGTCACTATGCATTGCTGTAACAATATCATCAACTGTATTCCTTAGGCCATGCCTTTTATTTCTGTGGCTTTTTCAGTTCCTGCCTGGAAACCTATACTTCCTACTCCTCTTTGCCCATTTTGCCCAAACTCTCCACTGCCCTCCTCTCTGGGAACCATCAGTTTGTTCTCTGTATTATAGGTCTGGTTGTGCTTTTGTGTATATTTTATTCACTGGTGTTCTTAGATCCCACATAGGAATGAAATCATATGGTATTTGTCTCTCTCAGTCTGACTTATTTCACTTAGCATAAAAATATCTAGATCCCTACATATTGTCTCAGATGGCACGCCCTCATCCTTTTCATGATTGCATAATATTCTGTTGGGTGTATGTCCCACATCTTCCTTCATTATCCATTCGTCTATCAGTGAACGCTCAGGTTGCTTCCATATCTTGGCTATCATAACTAATGCTTCAGTAAACAAAGGAGTGCACATATCTTTACAAATTAGTGTTTGCATTTTCTTTGGGTAAATACCCAGTAGTGGAATTACTGGTTCACAGAGTTTTTCTATTTTTAATTTTTTTTGAGGAACCTCTGTACTGTTTTCCACAGTAGCTGTACGAGTTTGCATTCCCACCAACTATGTTTGAGGATTCCTGTTTTTCCCACATCCTTGCCAACAGTTGTTATTTCTTGACTTTTTGAGTTTAGCCATTCTGACTGGAGTAAAATGATACCTCCTTGTTGTTGTGATTTGCATTTCCCTGATGATTAGTGATGTTGAACATCTTTTGATTTGTCTGTTGCCCATTTGTATGTCTTCTTTGGGAAAGTATGAACTCAGTTCCTCTGAGTTTTAGTCATTGTTCTTTTGGTGTTCAGTGGTACAAGTTATTTATATATTTTGAATAGTTACCCCTTATCAGATACAACAGATGAAATTTGATTCTGCGATATACTATTCCCAGTAATTATTTTTAAGTAAATTTTTTAAATAAATAAATGAATAGAAAAAAAATAAAATAAATGAATAGGAAAACCTAATAAATAGAAAAATTTTACCCAGATCATTAAATTTTAATGAAAATGTTGACAGTACTATTGGTTATTCATTTTGAAATGAATAAAATTTATTTCAAAATGAAGTTTGATGTATCAGTGAGGGGAACAAAGGCTTTGCTTTTAAGATAATGGAATTTTTTTAAAAAATGTTCCCTCACTCCTTCTCCTAAAGATTTAGAAATAAAGCTGAGGAGGGAAGAGTGTTGTTTATTTAAACGAGGAATGGTCCAAATACGGACTCTGAAGAATATCTTTCAAATATTATAAAATCTCAATCAAAAACACTTAAGAGGCTCAGTGACATATTCTTCCTTAGACTTTAACAGAATACAGATACCTTTCAAAGTAACATTAAGAGTTCATCCAGCAGTCTTTGAGTAGAAGATTGGGAACACAGGTGAATGAGAGAAACATTAAATGTTTCTGTAGAAGCCTAGTTCCACATTGATTGTGAAGAGGGAAAACAGTTGACATGCAAAGAACTTGACTCAGAGCCACAGTGACGTCCTAAATTACCAAGAAACTTGGTATGTACTGTTGGCGGGAACGTAAATTGCTAAGGCCACTAGGTATGGATTTTGGGTTTCCTCAAGAAATTAAATATAGAACCACCATATAGCCCAGCATTCCCACTTCTGGGTATATACCCAAAGGAGAAAAGCATTATCTTAAAAATATACTTGAACTCCATTGTAGCATTATTGGCAATAGCCAAGGTATGGAAACATCCTAAGTGTGTATCAGTGCATGAACGGACAAGAAAACACATACACACACACACAGGATTCAGGGAATCCTATCATTTGTGAGAACATATGAATGAACCCAAAGGGCAATATGCAAAGTGAAATAAGCCAGAGAAAGACATGGTATCACTTATATGTGGAATCTAAAAAGATTAACACATTGAACTCACAGAAATAATGGAGAAAAATATTTGCCAGGGGCTTCAGGGGACGGCAGGGGGTAGAGGGGAAAGGGAGAGGCTGGTAAAAGTATACAAACTTAATTGTATGAGATGAATAAGATCTAAGGATCTAATGTGTGATGTGGCAACTGTAGCTGATAACACTGTACTATGTAACTGAAATTTGCTAAGAGAACAGAAATTAAATATTTTCACACAGAAAAAGGGCAAATATGTGAGGTAATGGGTGTGCTAAATCACTTGAGAGAGGAATCCTTTTACATTATCCCTCAATAAATCTGGAAATAAGAACAAAATAGGAATCAGGGTGCCGAGCGGGAAAAAAGAAAAAGAAATTTGTCCTGAAGGGGAACACAGATGAGGTGCTAGATTTAGTGGTATAAGATGTTATTAAAAGAGATAGTTTTTTTAAGATGGAAGTTACGAGAAAATGTGTGTTGAGAGAATTAACTCATTAAAAAGGGAGAACTGTGAACTCTTGGAAGGCAATGCAGAGTACAAGTGCAAAGACTGACCTTTGACAAAAGACAGAAAATCTTTAACTGTTGAAAAAGACAAGAGGTGGAAAGTAAGGGCCACACAGGTGGTTAGTAGTGGAGAGATGGAGGAGTTCTTGTCTCTGTGCGGTAGTCATTGTAGAAGGTGGGAGCATGGTGGACATATGAAGAAATACAGTAAGGTTATTAAGGGAGTATTAGTTCCCATTTGAGATTCGAATCATGAGTTAAAGTGAGACCTGTTCTGTTCGTGGGTTTGTCTCCAGCCTGTCATGCTGCATAGACAGAGCTAAGTGCGTGAAGACAAGAGCAGTGAACAATACCATGGTCTCTAATTGGCATACCTGATGTGGTTGAGAAATTTTCAAAGGATGAAACACGGAATGCTAAAAATCAGAATTTCATAGGTGGTGCAACATTACATCAAGATATGCCCTAGTGAAATTACAAATGTCAACAGCAGAAAAAAGAAAAGAAAAAGGTTACCAGAAGAGACTTCTGTTGGCTTTAGGCAACTGGGCAGAAAAGGAAAATGCCTACAAGGTAGGAAGAAGATCAAGATACTTTCTTCAGGTTCTCACACTAATTCTCACGCCAATGGTAGTAGAGAAAACATAATCTAAAATTAAGAGACCTATCTAGCAATCTTTCAAGTTGTACATCATCAGACATGGAGCAACTCCTTCAATATGTCCAACAAGAGCCCTTCTTAAAATAATTCAGACAATGAAAACACAATCAAAATAAAGATGAACAACATCAGGGATAGCATTAGATCAAGAAGGCAGACCTCAAACCCTCAGATTCTAGAGATAACAGACACCCACCATTTTTTAAATCCGTAACTTAGTTCAGTATTTTTGTATATACTTTAATATTCCCATAATAAATTTTCCTTTCTAAAAGGGAAGGAAAATTTCACCAAGACACATCATGGTGAATTTTAGGATACCAAGGGCAAAGTGAAAACCCTTAAACTTCCAGAGAGAAAAACCAGATTTCCTGCAAATGAACAGTAACACTGGGTAAAAGGAAACAATATTTTTCCTAAGATTCTAAGGAAAAATAATATTGAACTGAAATTCTACACTCAGTCTAGTAAGAAAATAAAAGACATTATCAGAATCATATTCTAGAGTATTTAGCACCCACATACCATCTGTGAAAGGATTACCAAACTAGATACTCCAGTATTTTGTTTTATTAATCCCAAAGGATGGAGTACTATGCATGAAGCAATGGTAAGCCAAGGAACCGGGAAACCTCATGATTTGGTTTACAAAGATATGGATGGCACATTAAAGAAAATATCTAACAAACCAAAATTTCTAGATCACAGCGGTGTGGCAGGTGGCACCAGGAGAGAGCAGAAGGAACTAATGCCAGAGACGTTTGAAACTGGTTCTTGTTGAAACCGATAGGAAAGTATTCATTACAAATACGTATTGAAGCTTTTCATGGTTATCACTGAAAGGACAGAAAGAAGATTATAATTTCCAGGCATGAGATGGAGACAAGAGGAAGGCATAGAAATCTAGACTATTGTAAGAAATTCTGAGGGAGGGAGGGCAAGAGCATGGTAGATATAAAACAAAATAAAATGACAGGTAAGAATCCAAACATACCAGCAGTCACAATAGAGAAGAATAAACTGCTGCTTAAAAGGTGGACGTACTTTTTAAAACTCCTTTAAATCCACTTTGGTGCTTTTTCTAAGAAAGGTACCAAGTCAAAAGGTGACATAGATCGACAATAAAGGGATGGAACAAAACACTGAGGACAAATACTGATAAAAAGAAAGCACAAGCAAAATAAATATCAACAAATTAAAGATTAAAAATTAAGTATTAAGATGAAAGCAGTTGGGGCGCCTGGGTGGCTCAGTGGGTTGAGCCTCTGCCTTCGGCTCGGGTCATGGTTCCGGGGTCCTGGGATCGAGCCCCGCATCGGGCTCTCTGCTCAGCGAGGAGCCTGCTTCCTCCTCTCTCTGTGCCTGCCTCTCTGCCTACTTGTGATCTCTCTGTGTCCAATAAATAAAATCTTTAAAAAAAAAAAAAAAAGATGAAAGCAGTTTATCAAAAAATCTCATTATCATGAGCTCCTTTATGTTCATAATAACAGAGCTTCAAAAAAAAAGCCCCAACCAAAATTATACAGAATATCAAATACAGTAAGGACAAAAGAGATTTTAATAAAGAAGTTTTGCTTTAATTTATCACCAACCAAAAGAGCATTACTACCTAAATTCCTTCCCTCACTAGTGGCTCTCATACACCACACTGCTCCCGTGATTTCACTCAGAGCTAGTCTGGAAGCTTACCCTTCATCCCTGCCTGTGTGGCTTTAGCCCTACTCTCTACTCATCCCTAACAACTCCCGCTGCTCTGCTTCCAGCCTCTCTTTCCTGTCACTGTTGCCTAACCCACTCGAGGATAATTTGAAAATAGTAATTTTATAATCTCATTATTCACCCTATTTGTTTTCCCAAAGACGAAAATGAATGCAGGACCAAGCCAGGAATTTGTGAAAATGGGCGCTGTGTTAACACTATCGGGAGCTACAGATGTGAGTGTAATGAAGGATTTCAGTCAAGTTCCTCAGGCACCGAATGCCTTGGTAAGTGACACCTGAGTGTATTTTACCTGGTAAATAAAACATCTGTTTTATGATGTCATCACAGAAGAGCTCTACATACATATTCGTGCCTGCTAAAAAATACCCCAATCTGAGTAATCCATATACTTCTTCTTAAAGGTACACATCTATCAAAATGATGTATTTCTGTGCATGTGAGTTGTATGCACATCTATGCGTAATGTAAATAGCCATCTTAAAGTATTTCCAAAATTAAGATTAATTAAGCTCTATGGAAAATGTGACTTTAGTAAAACTTACATCAGGAGATGATTTAATTCCAAAAGAAAATATTTGCTATGTGAGGTAAGCTTTGCTGCATTAGTAATATTAAAGCAAATGCCACACTTCAAAAATGCAGTGAAGGTCAATTTTTATTTTATGATGCAGAAAAAATGTTTTACAAAATATTTTCCTATGGAAAATATAAATTTCAGACATTATGTTGTATTTTAATTGCTAAAATGCATACATTATAAACCATTTCACCTAATTATGAGCAGGTGTAAAAGTATGGAGTAGTAAAATGTAAGGCAAAATGAGCGCTCATCACTTGATCTGATAGAAAAACAGCATGTTTCAGCAATATCAGATATTTTTCCAAATGATGTCAATGCACTGAATCCTAGGAAATTATTAGTCAAGAAAATAAATTTTGTTTACTGATGTCTTCAATCCAGACCCTTACTACCCACCAATCTTTCTGGCAATAGAAAAGATAGCCTACCTACTGCAATGTACTGCTCTGTTCCTATTATTAAGGTTTCACTAGGATGGTTCATTAAACCATATTAAAGATTTATTTGCCTATTTACATAAGAGAAATTCCTTTATTTATACTAAAAAAAATCTGCTTATTCCAAATGTTTGAATACTCTTTTAGATGTAGAAAAGACGAGATTGGATTGAAAATGTACCAAGATTGTAACATCATCCAGGATTTACTTTTGAAAAACAAATCCTGATACTCATTTGCTTATTTAAAGAGAAATAATTTGGGGTGACTTGGTGGCTCAGTCAGTTAAGCATCTATCTTTAGCTCATGTCATGATCCCAGGGTCCTGGGATCCAGTCCCGCATTAGGCTCCCTGCAGGGAGCCTGCTTCTCCCTCTGCCTGTTGCTCCCCCTGCTTATGATCATGCTCTCTCTCTCTCTCTCTCCCCTAAACAAATAAATAAAATCTTTAAAAATAAATAAAGGAAATAATTTCATTTTTCTTTTGTTTGTGTTCTACAGGAATGGTAGTTTACTATCAGTTAGTTGCTGATGGGTTGAAGAAAAATAAATTGATTCCCTAAGCATATTATCACTTTTTATCAGATTTAATAAACTATAGTAAAAGAATACACTGTGGACTCGTTCTCCAGTAGCTCTGCAATCATGAAGCCTGCCCTGAAGCAGGGCAGCTGTTCACAGAGAACAGTACTTATCTTTGAGAAAGTTTGTGCCAGGAAGAAAAACATTGGCTGACCTGTTGTGTTTGAAGAGGAGGGTGGGTGTTCCGTGTCACTGACGCTCACTCCCCACATGTGATTTCAGACAACCGACAGGGTCTCTGCTTCGCAGAGGTGCTGCAGACCATGTGCCAGATGGCGTCCAGCAGCCGCAACCTTGTCACAAAGTCTGAGTGCTGCTGTGATGGGGGGCGAGGCTGGGGTCACCAGTGTGAGCTCTGCCCGCTTCCTGGAACGGCCCAGTACAAAAAGATCTGTCCTCATGGCCCGGGATACACCACCGACGGAAGAGGTGAGGAGCTGAGGGAAGGTCCCGTGCATTGTCGATACAGTTAACAGTAATTGATTCATTGGAAGGAAAAGTGAAAAATCGGTAAAATGGCTAAAATATTTGTATGCATGTGTGTTTGTATATGCTTTTTGCTAATGATTAAGAGACTTCAAAGGAAGTAGTCTTCATACTGAATCTAAGAGCAGAACTTACTAGGAAACAGAAGCCTGAAGCTTAGGTAACAGTAAGTAATTTTCTTGAGATCACATGCTTTCTAAGGGATGGACCCAGAAGTGGAACACATGTGCCTGACCCCAAAGGCCATGTCTGTAACCCCCAAACTCTACTTGCTTTATTTAAATAGGTGTTGCTTATTTGAGTGTGCACAAGTACAGTCTGTTTGCAACATATTTACAAACCAAGCCTCATAATCTGTTAGTGGTTTCCAGGTGTTTTTGTTGTTGTTGTTTTGTTTTGTTTTTTTCTCCCTGACACTACTCCTCATTGAAGTTTATACCTAAAGGCTCTAACTTTGGAGATAATTCTAGCCTCTGACCCATGATTCCCCTTTGTTTCCTTTTTTTTTTTTTTTTTTTAAACAACCACCTGAGAGACTGTCCTGAAAAAATACCATTTTCTCCTATAACTGTACAGGCTGTTGGCCCTGGGCCCAATTACTCTGCTCATGAAACCCTTTCTTGAGAGTCTAATCCAAGTGTGGATGTGAGGTCCAGGAGTGGGAAATCACCACAAATCCCAGATTAATTGGACTTCAGAGAGGTAGCTTTCTATGTCCCACCAAAACAGTTCATACTCAGATTGCAAAATGAGTAGACTGAAGCCAGGCTCTCAACAGAGCCTCATTTATAGACCTTCCAATCCCTCGCGAATATTCTTTCTTCCCGTCCATGTTGCTGGAGTGATGAGGAGGCACCCAAGTGCTATTGTGAATGTTGGTTGCTAGTTATTTCACGTCAGTCCCTTCGTTTCTCTTAGATTCTCACCAGTTTCATCCTTGCATATATAATAACGTGTGTGTGTGTGTGTGTGTGTGTGTGTGTGTGTGTTTTCCACACAGATATTGATGAATGTAAGGTGATGCCAAACCTCTGTACCAATGGTCAGTGCATCAATACCATGGGCTCATTCCGATGCTTCTGCAAGGTCGGCTACACGACAGATCTCAGCGGCACCTCGTGTGTAGGTACGTCTGAGGGTGGCCAACTGCTGTTTCCTAGAGCCACTGCTGGCAGCGCGGTAGGGTTACCATGGAGCACCACTATGTTCCTTAGGCAGTCATGCCGTTCCTTTCAGGAAAGTGGTTCCTGGTATCGCAGTAGTTGTCCTTGCCCAGTAAGCTGCGACACAGAACTGTTCAGTTCATCAGGAAGTGTTCAGTCGCAGAGTATAAAACTGTACAAAATCTGCTTCACCATTTTATATTTTAATTTAAAATTAGAAGTGCACCTTCGTTTGTCAGTCTCTTGATGAAAGAAGAGGGCTCCTGACGGTGAGCCTGTGTGTGAGTCTATGCAGGGAGAGCGCTTTTGTGCTTGTTCCTCATTGCTGGGTTTTTGCATAAAATATACGAATGAAGCCGCCTGTAAAATTTAAAGTTGCAAAGCAGTGTCAGGACAGAATTCTTCTACATTTTTCACAATCTTTTTTCTAATTTAACTTCTCACACCCACACTATTCTGTACCAGTTGAGGGCAGGGGGTGGGGAGCTTGCTTCTAATGGGTCTTTCCAAAGCATTTGACTTAGTTTTCACTGAAGAAAAAGAAGTCTCTTTTCCTCCATATTAATCAACTTGCATGGTAGTCCATTAAAGTGCCTATTTTAATAACAAACACACCTGGCATGAAAAGGTTCAGAAAAACCAAACTGGCCCTTTGTAAGCATTTGACTCACTTGGTTGGGCATGAGAGTCCTTGAGAACAGGCTAGCATCACGAGCTTCTGGCATGCTGGGGGCGTCCCTCAGTGTCCTTCACAAGGAAATGGAGATTGTTTGCTGTCCATCATAGCAGAGAATTCAAGGGAGGACGATTTGGGGAGGGTTGTTTTGACTCAGGATGTGAGCAGAGTGTGTAGAATCTACAAAGCACCGTGCTGTGTGCTGGGGCTCTGCTATCTGGGCTAAAAGAAAAGAGGGAGACGTTACTGAACCCTGCAAGGAGAAAGCTATGCACCAAGGGCTGCTTTGAAAGGCGCTGTGACCTCTGATCCAGTGACTTGGAGCCTGAGCCATCTTGCAGGGTAAGCGGAACAAAGTAAGGACCAGACAGAAGACAGAGGGCAAGAGAGCCTGCTGACCGTGTGGGTGTGCAGTGGAGCTGCCAGGCCAGGAACAGCAAGGGCCTAAGGGGCGGCAAGCCTGTGGGACCCCATGGTGCTCGGCATGTCAGTTAACAGTTTAAGAGAATGTCTTCCAGATTCATTTGTAAGATGAAGCTCTTAAGAAAATGATCCTCGTGGTGTAAACCAAAGTACATAAGACTAAAGAATGCAGTGGGGGTTTTTGCCCCTGGACATTACATGTATCCAGGAACCATAAATTGATCTACAAAGTAAACCCGTATGTTACTTTCAAGATAACTGCTGTGCATCATTTTCCCCTGGCTGTTTTTCCATTTTAAGTTGAAGCCGAAAGGATAAAGATGAAGTAGGAACATGGAGGGAGGAAAGAAGCCAGTGGTTGCTTGAAACTAAGAATTGTAATCTTGACCTCACTTTCATTTAGATCTAGATGAATGTTCCCAGTCCCCAAAACCATGCAACTTCATCTGCAAAAACACTGAAGGGAGTTACCAGTGCTCCTGCCCTCGGGGCTACGTCCTGCAAGAGGACGGAAAGACCTGCAAAGGTGAGGGACGCGTCACCACCATTCCCGACCCTCTTGTCTCCCTCCTTGCACATCCAAAGTCAGCTAGGGAGCTTTTCTGGCTGCATGGCCTTCGTTAAGGAACATCTTCCCGGTGACCACTTGATTACTCACAGAAAATTCTACCAGAGGACACGTGGTAGGAGGCAGGGAGAATTAAAGCCCAAATCACAGCTGTTTCCTTCTTATCTAGCACACCACACAAAATGATAATTTAGTGAACTTATATAAAACAAAAAAATGTTAGGGAGGGAAGAGATTGAAACAAATAACTAAAATAAGATTTCTTTTGCTGCTTATTTAAGATTTTATTTCCTCTCATCTATCTTTATTACACATTGACTGCAGAAGATTGAAAATGAATGGGTGAATTTCATTTTTTTGCACAGGTATTATTAAAAGTAATTATCAAACTAAACTAGACAGTGACGATAGCTCCAGTGCAAGACTCATGCATTCAGTTTTATCATAAACCTCTCCTATATGGAATGAATGGATTGAGGAAATTTCTGTCTAGCTAAATGTTTGAAATACAGGTTATTCTTAAGAAGATGTAGTTTTATTTCCAAGGAATACCAAATAATAATAATAATTATAGTAAGCAGTACTGTTCTCTTAGATCTTAGTGAACCTCTGTGAGTCAGTTTAATTTTGCATGTTATGAGTGCAGACAATGCATGTTTATTAAGCTTTAAAATGAGTGCTATAGTTTCTACATTTATTTAAATATATTCTCCCATATTAAGTTCTAATCTCACCAGAATTACATCTCGAGTTTTCTATTAGTATAGTCCAAATATAAATTCCATTTATGACCAGAAACACAGATGCCGTGTTTTTGCTTCCTCTGGTGTTTATGATGCTGTGTTCACTTGGAGCCTAAGAGCCTGACTCAATGCTTGTTTTCAGACCTTCATCAGTTTCCAGCTTCTGTTTTATTTTTATTTAACCCGTCCCCCCAACTGTTCTCACAGTGAATAGCCTAAGGTTCTAATTCTTGCATTTAGTGCACAGTGAAGTACATGGCTGGTCACTTATTCCTCTGCTCGCCCTATGCATTATGGGAGTCTTGTGACACTTCCAGCAGAACTCTACACGAAATACCCCCAAACAGAACATGTCCACATCCTGTGGCTTCCTGAGAGGGAATGCAGGGCCAAGTAACTCTGCACTTCTTTTTCACTGGCCTCTCTTTCACCTCAGACCTTGATGAATGTCAGACCAAACAGCACAACTGCCAGTTCCTCTGTGTCAACACACTGGGAGGTTTTACCTGCAAATGCCCGCCTGGTTTCACACAGCACCATACGGCCTGTATTGGTAAGACACATGCATGTGGGAAGTTTTGCTAATTGTGGGTAGATGCATAAGAAGTGTATTAAAAATGGTAGACTGTTGAATGGCTCCATACTTCATTTAGAACCTCTAGGTCATGATTACTGGTTTAGAAATAATAAAAAGTGTTTTTCATAAGAATAGTATCCAAAGGCAAAAATACATGAAGTCCAAGCTTACTTAAGATCCAAGCACATAGACGGTAGGTATATTCCAAACAGGACCTTTAGATTGCATTCTAAATATAACCATGTATTTTCAGACTAAATATAAATAAAGGCTCATTGTGATTTAGAACATGCTAATGAACATGGTGGGTTATTTTATGCTAGAAGACACACATATGTTAAGAGAGTTTCAGTCTGCATTGTCAATAACCAAGTCCTCAGTTGGCCCAAGATACGCTCTATTTTCACCTCTCTTGAAATGCTTTTTTTTTTTTCTTTGCCACTTATGCCTCTAACGTGAGAGTGAATCCTGGCATAGATTTCCCTCAAGTTTTCACATCTTGAACTTAGGTTTTCATGCCTCACTTTGCATTTCGTGTAGTGAAATCTGAGTCATATAATGATTGGGAAGCTTGACACTCCTCCTTCCTGCTTTGCTAGACAACAATGAATGTGGGTCTCAGCCTTCACTTTGTGGAGCAAAGGGAATCTGTCAAAACACGCCTGGAAGTTTTAGCTGCGAATGCCAAAGAGGGTTCTCTCTCGATGCCACTGGACTAAACTGTGAAGGTGAGTTTATCTGCTAAAAAATCCTTAAACTAATACAGCAAACTATTTTCTTTTAACTTGCAAGCCACCAAACGAGAAATGAGATCATCTCAAAAAGAAAAAGGTATTTAACAACTCAGCAGTTGATTTTCGTTCATACATTTTCGTATATCATTTTGGGGGTAGAGGAAAACTTTAACATGATAGAACAAAACTTCTATATGAACTGGCTATTAAAATAACTGGATTCTCGTATTGCATGGAGCACTGGGTGTGGTGCATAAACAATGAATTCTGTTGTGCTGAAAAGAAATTAAAATAAAGTAACTGGAGTCTTTGCCTAATTACTTATCCAAAAAAAAAAAGCTGAAAAGGAAATCTGTAGCTAGTAATTCTGTACAGTAGTGTACAGGTACATCAGAAAAAAATGATGGGCTTTTTTCCATGATAACTAAATGTGTGAAAGTTAAGTGTAAGAAAAGAAACAGTTATCAAAGAGAATTGTAAAATATATGAAAGCTCTGGGGAAAGTGATAGCTGTTTCCATTTTATTTGTTCTGAAACTCCTCCTATTCACTCTCTTCTCTAAAATGGGCATTTTCTGTTAAGCCACCCACCCTCACAGTAGGTATTTCCTGTAAAGTCAAAGAAACATTTAACTGGGAATAAAATAAGAATCTGTCTATACTCAACAAAATATTATACTGTTCTCCAATATTTCCACTGCAAGGGCTAATATAGTAGAATTGGTATATTTTACAAAACACCCATGCCAAAAATTATAAGACTCTGTACATTCCCTTATGTTTTTATAAACTATTGCAATTTAAGTCCTTATTGATTTTAGTGTCCCTTTATTATTCCTTGGGATTTATGATTCTGGATTCTAGAAATATATTCAGGGTTTTAATATACTCTTTATAAGAAGTATAAGACATTTATAAATCTAATTTGTAGCCAAGAAAAGTTCAGTTTTAAAGATTTCCATTTTAACATTTTATATTTGAAGTCCTTGGAACTTCTAAAGTATTCTGAACATACAGCTGCTTGCCACGTGTAAGTTCAGCCTGTGACCATCCACATAAGATACCATTTATTAATTAGCCATATAAATTTGTTATATACACATCAAACATGCCAATTTTATTTCACTCTTTATGAGTAGATTTCAAAGTCTCAGTTGTCATTCCAAAAGGGTACGCATGTGTGGACAAAGAAATTATTCCATATGTTGTAATAATACTACATCATATCTAAAAATAATATATTTAAATACTTAAATTTTGCATCTAATTAATGTCAAATGGTAATAAAATTTTTTGCATGCAAAACAGTTATACTTTTTAGATATCTCTGTAGTGCTTATATCCTCCCAAACATGAAGATTTTTATTAAGATTTATTTACTTACTTGCTTATTTATTTATTTATTTTAGACCATGAGTGGGGGCATCAACTCTTGGTTTTGGCTTAGGTTGTTATCTCAGGGTCGTGAGATCGAGCCCCACATCAGACTCTGTGCTCAGTGGGAAGTCTGCTTGAGATTCTGTCTCCCTCTCTCTCTACCCTTCCCCACCTCTCTCAAATAAACAAACCTTAAAAAAAAAAAAAGTAGAATAAGGTGGGTTCTTATCTCAGAACCATTCTTTGTATTGCGGGCTAATAATCATGTGACTTGGAAAAACTGACAGCCTCTCTGTGTGTCTTGTTTATCAGTTCCTCTGATAATAGTTAACACAGGTTGTGCTTGGAGGGCATTTAAGAACAGTAGAGGAAAGGGGGTGCATAAGTATCTTGCCGGGATTGTTTTTGCAGATGTGGATGAATGTGATGGAAACCACAGGTGCCAACATGGCTGCCAGAACATCCTGGGAGGCTACAGGTGTGGCTGTCCTCAAGGGTATATTCAGCATTACCAGTGGAATCAGTGTGTTGGTGAGTTCTCACTTGTTACATAGCATCTTCTTTCTTACTTTAAAGTATCTGTGTAAGATGAACAAATAATAAAAGTGTTGATGTTTCAGTGTAGCCTCTGAATCCTAGAACTTTAACACCAGTCCTCTGGACGGATGCATGGGGCTCTGTGACATTAGTCTACTTTTGTATGTTTGAAAATATCCAGAATAAAAGTGTTGTTTTAAGTACCCTAAAGGGAACTCAACTAGAGCTTGTATAATTACGATTTTCTACTAGATGTAATTTTAACTTTCTGAAGATGGTGTCAAGATTCATCATCTTTATTTGCGAAGGTCAGGGGCTTTTCATCATTAATTTCTTAACTTTAGATTTGGGGTTGAAGAATTGCCCATCCATCTCCCTCATAAGTCCTACATCTAAATGAATTCAGATCAGCTTAATAAGGACTGTCCATCTGTGCTTTCCAGTTGCATACAGTTAATGAAGAAGGCTAAGTATCTGAAGGTAGAAAAGGTAACTACTTACAGCTCATTCTGTTGAATTGGATTTGTCTCCAGACAAAAGTGTTTGTAAAATAAAGTCTCTAGGCCCTCAACCCTGTTCGTGGCATTGATAACAGTCAATGGAAATTCTCCTTTAAGGGAGAGCCTGATCAAAGAGAACATTATTCTGTGCTTGAATAGCCAGTTGATGTATTTAGCAGAGGCCTGATTTCTTGGCTCCGTCTGAGTGCACTTCATGGACCTGCCCTCAGCAGATGCCCC
This sequence comes from Martes martes, assembly GCF_963455335.1. NCBI lineage: Eukaryota > Metazoa > Chordata > Mammalia > Carnivora > Mustelidae > Martes > Martes martes. The sequence goes on from NC_137892.1 coordinate 99,510,187, forward strand.
AGCAGCCGAGCCTGAAGGGGAATCGAGGTCCTGAGGGCAGCCGGTGGGTTGCTCTCCTGTGCCTCTGCCATGATTAAGTTACCCCACTTGTTTCTCAGATACTTCACTGTGAGCATCCACTTGATAAATTAATCTGATTTTATCCTTTGTGGTCTTCTCAAAAGAAATTTCTAATGACAGTTTAGTGAATTGAGAAGAGAAAATCAAGTTGAATTTCAAAGGAGGGAAGCCAGCTTGGTGAAAGCCACAGAGAGGCTGTGGTCTTGTACAAGGCCAAAGACAGATGCTCTGTCAGCCCATGAATAAATAGATGCTCGTGCAGGGAAATGCAGAAACCATTCGTGATCAAGAAGTTAGGGACACAGTTTCCAAGGACTGTCAGAATGATGAGTTAGGCAGTCAATCAAAATGATTGGTGGGGTTACTTCTTTTTCTCTTCACACACAAAAATGCTGCACAAGTCCTTATGCTCGGATTGATTTATAAACAGGCAAAGTATAGGCACACTCTTGAGAATATAGAGATCAGTGCATTTGTAGACAGCTATTGAAACAGTGTAAAATAATTATATTGCTTTGCTTACTAAAGTGGAGGGTCTCCTATTTTATAAATAACATGGTCTTCTTGGTTAATTCTATGGCTCTTAAAGCAAAAGAATGAACTTTTAATATTTCATGGGTGTCAGCTTATTAAATAGAATTCTCATTTTTGAAATGTTCCTAAGTATAAATAAGAGCACCTATGGCGTATCAGCTCAGTTTCCAAGTTTTTAAGTTTTCTGGAGCTTCTGCCTGTGAACATCTAGTGCAAAAACAGCTGTACAGGTTTTCACTAAATCGGTCTGATTTTAAAATTAAGGCTGCTTCTACATCCTGATTCCCCTTTGGGGGATTCTCTGAGTAGGCATTTCAGCAAGGCCATCACCCCCCAGCAGCTCACATAGTGTCAGGGCAGGGATTTACTTGGAAAGGTTCTAGATTCATCTGTGCAGGGTTGAGGAATCTAACTGGTCCCAACTTTAATTGCTGACTTCCTTGCTTTGAGCCCTACATAATTCCAGTGGGAATTTTAACCCAGCTATATGGCAGGGATAGAATTAAACCATCAGGAACAAATAAAAGCAACAGGTTCTCAAAAGAACAAGAATCCTGACAAAATACAACTTGAAAGGCCACAAATTATTTTTACCTGTTAGTGCGTATGTGAATATCATTACTCATTTCATATGCTTGAGGGGGGAAATGCAGAATGAACTCTTTCACATTTATCTGAATTCCCTTAGTAAATGGACAAAACGGTTCAGAGTCAATGCATCAGATAGTTTAATATTAAATTGTTAATACTACTGCCAGCTTAAGGAAAATGACAGTTTTTTTGTGTTAATACTGAAAAAAGGTTTTAATTCAAATGAATACTTGAAAATATTTCTGGTCACTTGCCAGAGAATATTTATAACACTCTGGTATATAGGCTATAGAGTTCCTCAGATGTTTGCAAACATTGTAATTATTCAAAATTGAAAATAAGTATTACTCTTTGCATATAAAGAAAAATTTTTTATTAGGGAAGTTTTTGGTTATGTAGTATTCACTAACTTCCAGTTGCTTCTGGGGTCACTTCAAAATAATTTGATCACAGCTTAGTGAAGCATAAATCAGCTCAAAGTATGTATCAAACATGAACGTATTTTCAAAGTGAGATGACCAGAGTCCATAAAAATACACCACAATGCACATTTGTAACATACAAATATGAAGTGTTTCATGGTGCTTACGAAAACAGTACACATTTTTAAATGTTCTTGTCAGTAGTATGTAAATACCATTTACTCAGTTGGTTTTGCAGATAATTTTTCTACCTAACACAATGTCTAATACCATATTCATAGCAGGATTGTTTTGTTAAATTATAACCTAATTTGCATTCTGTTACAAGAGAAATACTGGATATAAATGTCAGAGTTAATGATTAGAACAGATAAGCCTCTATGGCAGAATGCCAATTCTTTTGTGTTTAGAAATAAAACAGCAGTTATGTCTGTGTCATGGGCAGCCTGGTGATTAAGAATTCATTAAATACTTTCTCCCGATGAAATGAAGACTGAGAACTTGTACATATTAGGTAATCATCGCAGGTTTAGATCAAGAATTCTCTATTTTGTTGGCCTGATTTAATTGTGAAACTACAATGATGACACAAACGTTGCCGCATAATGTCTGCCCTTTCGGTAACCCACATGCTGAACTTAATGAGCTCCAGGTTCCTGCAAGAGGCCCCCGCCACACGGAGACCCCATCTGCACCCTCCATAAGCTCTCTGCGTGGCTCCACGGAGGCCCTTCCCTCCAGCTGCCGTGTCCTCTCCTTACACATGGAACGTGTCCCCACGGGGGCTGAAACACAAACTTGTCACATCCTAGGTCAGCATACACGCTCTGTTCCAGGGGAGTCCCAGGAATCAGCGAGAATTCCACGGCATAGACGGGACTTGTGCCCAGGGCGGAAGCTGGATTATAAGAGAGCTCAAAGGAGTCAAGCCACATACTCTCTATCAGCCAGACAGTTAAGAGCAAAATTGTCATCTCCCAAGTTAAAAGCACAATCAGACCTTGATGTTGTTAAAATAAGAGCAACTGAAAGTATAACCTGTAATTATCCTGCAAGAATTTACAGTGTTTGATTATTAAACAGGTAAAACTGACATCAGCTTGATGCCCAGATGCAAACCTCTCTCCGAAGACACATTCTGCCCCTAACAGGTTCTCAGTAGCTAAAAGCATACAAGATTTTTGGTTCAGTAGATCCACTTAAATAATGTTTCTCTAGTTATTTTAATTCAGACTATTTAAATGTTTATATATATTTTCTCCGCATATAGAATGAATTTGGGAATTGCTGGGAGAATATTCATGTACCCAGATAGAGGTTTTTTTTTAATCGAGACAGAATTCACAGACCAGAAAATTCATTATTTCAAAATGCGTAGAGTTCAGTGGTGTTTAGTATATTCTCACCAGAGTTTGCAGCCATCACATTTTCATTGCTCCAGAAAGAAACACCATACCCATAAGCAGACATCCCCATTTCTCCCTCCCTGTAGCTCCTGGAAAATAGTAATCTACTTTCTAGCTCCATGGACCTGAGATTCAGGCTTTTGAAGTAACCTTCAGTTCAGAGAATATAAAAGTTATTCAGTAGACAGACTGCAAAGGTCTCTCCCCAAGGACTGCCATTGCATTGAGAAACAGCACAAACAGAAAATATAAAAGGATAGGGCAAGGCTTTTTTAAAGCCATAATTTAGGCGGATTTGTTGGGATTTGGTGGTTTGGGGTTTGTTTTGTTGTTGTTGTTTTTCCTTTTATATGCTTTTGCCAATCAGCCATCAGGGTAAACATTTTTTAAATATGGTTCTAGAGATATTTCTCTATAAAACCATCAAGACTGTGAGACGGGGCCTCTTTTTCACCCCACGGCCCCTTTGCCCCCACATAAGAGTCTCTTCCTTTGTGCTCCTAGACGAGAACGAATGCTCCAACCCCAGTGCCTGTGGCTCTGCTTCCTGCTACAACACCCTGGGGGGATACAAGTGCGTCTGCCCCTCAGGATTCTCCTTCGACCAGTTCTCCAGTGCCTGCCACGACGTCAACGAGTGCTCATCCTCCAAGAACCCATGCAATTACGGCTGCTCTAACACGGAAGGGGGCTACCTCTGCGGCTGCCCGCCTGGGTACTACAGAGTGGGACAGGGGTAAGGCCACTGCCCACCCCCCCACCCCACCTCACACACAGGGAAGCAGGAAAGTAGACGGGGATGAAAAGCCCAGGAGAATAAGCACTGCTCAGAGGACTTAGGGTATGGGAAGAAGCACCACCGGGAAGGCCCCTGGTGAGGTCAGCACAGCAGGACCGCTGCCTCTATGGTGGCTGTGAGACCACCTTTTATTATATAGGTAGCACTCTCCTGCCCCTTGGCACAGCCTGAATTGACTCAGATCCCTCAAGGCCAGAGACAGGTCAGTGTTGAAAAATATGGCTCCCTGTTGTCGCTGAACCTGGGTTCTAAAGTTCAAGTAGAAATGGCTACACCCCAGATTTTTCTATGAATTGCGGCAAGTGCTTGCCCAGCGGTCCCCAAGGAAGGAGCCTGTCCCTCCCTTTGCTCCTCTGGCTTTATACTGCACAGAGAGGATGGGCCTAGTTCCTGTGCTGCCATCTCCCCCAGGCTTGCTTTCTTACAGCAAAGGGCCCTTTCCCAAGCGAGCCGTCTCGAGGGCAGCTGGCTGCAGCGGAGGTGCAGGCGGCCTGCTCCTTCCACCCAGCAGCTGGCTCTCCCAGCACAGAAGACAGGAACTGATGAGTCAGTCAGGGTCATCTTCCCCAGAAGGAGCAGTGAGTGAATCAGGCACTGAGGGGTGGGAACACATGTGTCTACCACTGGTACCTCATAGTGCTTGAAACCCAAGTCTTGGTCCAGGTAGGTGTCCTTAAGAGCCAACTCAGTGACTCTCACTGTCCATAATGGGAGCTCACTAACCGCAACTGCTGCAGCAGCGAGCTCTCTCAAGAGCATAAGCACAGGTTTCAGACTTAACAAAGCAACAGAAATTCTTTTTTAACTTCGTGATTTAACTACACCTGAGTGCTTCGGATGAATTAGGATTGAAAACTGGAGAAGCCTGGAGGTACTCTCAAGAATTCTGATGTTCAGAATGAGGGAGAATCTCATGCATCAAGTGTCGAAGGAAAGAGTTACCAGGAGTATTAGGTTTTCCTGTTTGTGAGTTTACAGTTCACTTTGTTGGTTTCTTGTCTCCAAGAAGTCTCTGCTCTACCACTGGAAAACCACAGTCACGGTTAATGGTGAAGTCTAACCATGCCTTGCTTCTTCTTGCCCACAGCCACTGTGTCTCAGGAATGGGATTTAACAAAGGGCAGTACCTGTCCCTGGATGCAGAGGTCGACGAGGAAAATGCTCTGTCCCCAGAAGCATGCTATGAGTGTAAAATCAATGGCTACTCTAAGAAAGATGGCAGACAGAAGAGAAGTGTTGGGGAACCCGAACCCACTGCCGTGAGTAAACCTCTGTCTTGTCACAAGATATTATCCTTAAGCAGGAACATGTACTACACAGTCAACTTTTACATCAGTTTCAGCCTCATTGAGGTTACAGCTTTCTTGTAATAACTAAATTCACAGACACAATATGGCAGAGACACATTAAAATTAATGGCATTATTAGCTCAGAACACAAGGACTAGGGGAAAAAAAACTTAAAGATTTCCCTAGCCAAAATGTCTGTGGTTCTATTTTGTAATAGTAAACAGGCCAGTATTAGATTTACTTTAAGTTGACTGAGGTACTAACTGTTTAAATAGGGTGATTAAGATATCCATCAAATACCCCTTGACTACAAATCCAGAAATTTTGCTTATGAAAAACTCCCACTGTGATACTGGGGACAGGATTCTGTCTGATCACTGATGGGCACTTTTTTTTTAAAACGATTTTATCTACCTACCTATCTACCTATTTTTCTATCTGTGAAAGAGAGAATGTGTACCCAAGTAGGTAGAGCGGCAGAGGGCAGGTAGAGACAGAATTTCAAGCAGACCCCACACTGAGCATGGAGCTCAATGTGGGGCTCGATCTCAGACCTTGAGATCATGGCCTGAGCCAAAATCAAGAGTCAGACAGTTAACCAACTGAGCCACCCAAGCACCCCAGTAGGCACTTATGTGCCAGCAGAGCCAAGTTCTTACTTAAAGGTATCCACTCAAAGCTTTGGATTTTTGCTTGTCTTACAAATAGCATTCTAGGGGCACCTGGGTGGCACAATCAGTTAAGCAGCTGACTCTTAGTTCCAGCTTGGGTCATGATCTCAGGGTTCTAGGATGGAGCCCCATATCCAGCTCTGTGCTCAGCACGGAATCTGCCTCAGAATTTTGTATCTCTGTCTCCCTCTGCCCCTCCCCCTGCTTGCTTGTGCCCTCTATCTCTCTAAAATAAATCCTTAAAAAAAATAATAAAATCGCATTTTAAAACCTCCCACCCTTCTGACCAAGTGAGATTTGGTTTATCTGGGACATGCCATACCAGTTTTTTACCAAAGCTGATTCAAACCCAAGCCCAGGACTCTGCAGGTCCCTCTGTCTTCACTAATGGCTCCCTGTAAACACACCCCACTCATGGCTATAAATCAAGCCAGGCCTTCAGAGGCCAGATAGCTCTGGGGATCATCCCTACTATTGGCTAAGAGCCAACATCATTTCTTAAATTATTTTTTCATTAATAAGCTTGTTATTCCATAAACTCATCAACAGTATTTTACAGTGTGAAGCTCTCTGTAGGCTCAGCCCTGTCACCAGACCTGGGTCAGGTGCATGAGAGGATGTACAGAACTCCAGATTGCACTCTGTGGAACCGACCTTGCCCCCAGCTGCCAGGGCCTTGCGGGAGCCTCCCTGTACAATCACTCGTGGTGCGAAGAGCACAGAGTTGTCCCCCTGGCCACAGCCCCAGCAGAAAGCCCCTCCCCGTCCTCTGCGTGTGCCTTAGAATTTCTTCCCACGTCCTCTCCTTCTCTTTCTCCAGGTTGAACACGTCAGCCTGGACAGTGTCGACATGGACAGCCCCGTGAGAATGAAGTTCAACCTCTCTGGCCTTGGCTCGAAGGAGCACATCCTAGAACTCATGCCAGCCATAGAGCCCCTCAATAACCACATCCGCTATATCATCTCCCAAGGGAACGACGAGGGGATCTTCCGCATCCACCAGAGAAATGGGCTCAGCTACTTGCACACGGCCAAGAGGAAGCTTGTGCCCGGCACGTACACACTGGAAATCACTAGCATCCCTCTCTACAAGAAGAAGGAGCTTAAGAAACTGGAAGACCGCAATGAGGATGACTACCTCCTAGGGGAGCTCGGGGAGGCTCTCAGAATGAGGCTGCAGATCCAGCTCTATTAACCCCTAACAGACTTGGTTCCAGGCTCCAGTCCCTGCACAGCCAGCCTGCAGCAGCCTCGGAAAAATCAGCAACTAACTGCGAAGAGGGGAAAAAAGACTTTTGTTTCTTTCCTCCCTGTCTCAGACTGCAGAATGTTGACCCTCACAGGGGGGAGTAATTGAGACTCTGGTATGGGCAAAGATTTGAGTACAAAGGCAACCGTGGTTACTGTATTTTTTATATAACTTCACTTTAAAATATATTAAAAGAAAACTAAAACTAAATGTTCAAGAGATCAGCATATGGCACTAAATGCACAAAAATAATGTGAGCTTTTTTTTTTTTTTTTTCCTGTTAGCAGTCTGTAACACTTTGGGTATTTTGCTATAGTTGCTAATTAAAAAAAATATAGATGTTTATTTATTTTTAATGCAGTAATATATGGAGAAATGAACAAACTATGTAAACAAAAAGGGAAACTCACTTGTTTTTCTTTAGATTTATAAATTTGAGCTATTTCTTTTAGAGGTGCTTTTTAAAAAATCCAGTAGATTCAAGAGAGGTTTCCTTTTGGTTTTCTGCCAGGGGTCCAACTGGTACCCATCTGACGATTTTTAAAGAAAGCCTCCCAGAGCTGTAAGGGCAGCATAATCAATAACTTAAAAGACGGCCATGTCATGAGATCCTTCAGAAAGGAGATCAAAGCCAGAGCAGCTCGCGGTGACGATCGTTCCCATCACCAGACACACACCAGGCAACCGAAGATGAAGCACAACCACTGTAGCAAAATACCTTGACTGCTTGTGAGACCAGTAGCGTTGCAGGCCAAACCGTACTGTATTTCCTTCATATAACCTCAAGGAAGCACATGTGCTCCCCACAACACCTCATTCCTACCCAGGGTGGGCCGCGCTCTCGCGGCACCGGAGGCTGCCGAGGCGCGGCCGGTCCTCTGCCAAGGAACGCCTGGCGTTCTGTAGTGTTTGGTGCTGTCTTAGATTAATGGTGCATTTATTATGTTCAAGCTGTTTCAGGATTGCCATATGTGCAAACAAATCATGCAGTACAGCCGAGGAATATATGTTGTTGTTTTTTTTTAAATCCATTTTTTTTAGAATTTTCATTAATACTGTAGTTATACACCATATGCCTCGTTTTATCATAGCCTATTGTGTATGAGAGATGTTTGTACAATGAATTGATGTTTAGTTTGCTTTAGTCATTTGAAAAGATTCTGTACCAGGACGTGCTGATAGAAGAACGTCCCCGTGTACTTCTCAACCCAAGAACCTGTCCCTGGACCAGTGACCAAACCTCATATGTGAAATGGCCAAAGCGCGTGCAGGCTCCGGGTTGCTCCTCTCACACCTGTGCTGACCAAAGATTCATAACCAATTTATATCCAGTTGGGGGTTTTGTTTTGTTTTTTTAATACCTAAAAAAAGAAACAGTGTAAATTTGTAATCAAGTGTTTGTGAGGAAAAACTTATGGTTTTTGGTTTTGTTTGTAGTTCTGTGTATCAAATATGACACTTTTCTTGCAATAAAGCTTATTTTGGGGTAGTTTGCTGGCTGAATTTTATGAGACTATAACCTCCACTGTGTTGGCGGGAGGCGCTGGGGGTTTTGCCTACGGAGACCTGTAGGAAAGTGCCAGAAGGAGAGCCAGCCACAGTTACAGAAAAATGAGAGAATGCTGTCCAGTCTGTGACACAGGAGTGTTCAAGTGACAATGACAATGTAAAGTCCTCTTCAGGTAGAAGGACAAAAATCAAGGCAGTAGGTCATTCCCTTCCCCCACAGATTCTAAGATGCCTCGGAGCCCCCCATCTTTCTAGAGACCTGAGAATCCCTTCATGTCATCCCCACGTAGGCTCTGAGGACCACTGTATTAAAAGCGGCTGTCAGGAAGTATAACATTCTCCAAGGCCTTCTGTTTTAAGGCTTTTCCTGAGCTTGAGTTTTTAAGCAACAGTACTTAGTGAACATACCCAAGGCCAAATGGCATCTCCTCATCACAAGAATCCAGAGCTTCCCAGCTCTTGCAGCATTAGACTTCCTCAGTGGGTAAGCGGCTAGATATGACAACTCACTTAACTGAAACCCCCCCCCCCTTTTTTTTTTCCTGATGCACTGTTGACATGAGCACAGAAATGTCTTATAAGTCAGTTCAATGCAAAGTTTGAGAATCTGTACACTCAACTAACTCATCTAGGGGATGAGAAAACAAGGAAATACCATGACTGATCTCAATACTGCCCTCTGCCTATCAGTGAGGCAAGAATTTGCCTCAGGGCACGCTTTCTTTCTTTTTTTTTTTTTTTTTTAAGATTTTTTATTTATTTATTTGTCAGAGAGAGAGAGGAGCGAGAGTGAGCACATGCAGACAGAGTGGCAGGCAGAGGCAGAGGGAGAAGCAGGCTCCCCCCGGAGCAAGGAGCCCGATGTGGGACTCCATCCCAGGACGCTGGAATCATGACCTGAGCCGAAGGCAGCCACTTAACCAACTGAGCCACCCAGGCATCCCCAGGGCACGCTTTCTATCTTAACAGACCAACTGAATTTCATCTGGCATCTATTATTGCTACAGTATGAGACCTCATAATGTGAAATCACCTGGAACCAAATTTGATTCTAACTTTGAACTGTGAGCAACAACGCTCTTAACTTTACCTTTAACCCGCTCTTGAAGGAATTTTGAGAATCCACGCCATCGGCTGCTTTACACGGAAAAGATGAAAGACCAGTCAGGACTTTCCACAGAAGGTACTGGCAAACATTTGACTACCTCAAGACACTCGTAGAAAGAACCTTCTCAGGCACCTCTGGCAGCCTTATTACAATTCTCTTACCCTGAGGACTGGCACAGCCATCATTAATTTGTGTCTCTCTGCTAACTAACTGCTCATCTATTTTGTATCATTTTGTCATTCTCATAAAATGTCCCCTCAGAAATTACTTTAGCTAAGTTATGCAAAACTAAGCCCAGAGATTACACACACACACGCGCGCGCGCACACACACACACACACACACACCAAATCCAGTGGGTACATGTATTAGTAATAATAAGCAATAATTTGGTCTTCAGATGACATGAATTCTCTTTCCATTAGTGTTTAGACTTGGATTTTTTAAAAATTTAGTTCTACTGCATACTTTTTGATTTTGCTGCCTACTTGTGGTAGATGAAAGTTGATGGTCATGTTTGCACATGAACAATAAAAACCATCCAGGAATTTCACTCTAAACTCAAACACCTCCCCTTTTGGATGACCTAGGAATATCACACAGAATCATTCATTACAGTCTGTCCCTTCTAAATAACCCAAGGTTTTATTTTGCATTCATTGCTTTCTTGGTTCACAAAATAAATGCTTGGGGCAGCGGGTGGAAAATACAGCTAAAAGGACAGAGCATCAGTCTGAGTCCTACAAACCTTTACGTTCCTATCCTTAGTGCTTCAGGGAAAACAGGTTAATTCATATGTTTAAAATGAACCATGAAGAATTGCCAACCTTTTGCCATATTTGACCTATAGAATGGTAATTTCATACAGTTCAATTTAATGGTTCAGAAATATTCATGCTCCTCAAGAATAAACTGGACCTTTTAAAATTTCCCATCTCTCTGCAAAACAATCAGTTCCATTCACTCCTTTCCACGCCGCTTGTGGCTCATTTGTACTCCTGATTTACAAGAGTCCACAAGAGAATATACATAATTTATTCAAATAGCCACTTTCTTTCATGCTCCAAAGACTCTGGACAGAGTCTAAATCACACATCTTTGGGACCTTGTAGCAATTACTGGAAGCTGTTTAAAGACAAAGACAAACCCACTGGAAAAGACCGAAACATAGCACCATTAAAATAAAAAAAGGGTAACTTTAGGCATCTTTACTTCTGGAGAGACAGGGGGAAACAAGACGACTCATTAACACTGCAAAGAAAGTGAGCAGGACAGCCCTGTTTGCAATCTCAGCCAGCTTGCCTTTGGTATTTAGCTTCTGGTTTCTTTCTTTCTTTCTTTTTTTTTTTTTTCTCAACCATGATTGCTCACTCAAAGAGAAAGCTATGGTCTTCTTGCTTAATAAGAAGTATGTATATCTGAACCAAATTCTCCTTGAAAATCCCTTCAGTGATGCAGAACAGTGGAGTCCTAAACTACAATGCACAGCTCCTTTAAATTCACTACATCAACCACTAAGGCAGAATCACCTTGCTGGTAAAAGAAAGAAACTTTCACATCAGGCTGACCTGAGTCTGGCGCGGGGGGATGGGCCAGGCTCTCCTGGCTCCCTGGGATCTGAAGCCCTCTCCGAGATCCTATCCACCCACTCTGGGAGGCACTGGTGCGTAGAAATCCCCCAGGTGTCCTGGCGTCATGTGCAGGTAGGAAACAAAAGGGGAGAAGGCACAATGCTGATGTCCCTCAGCACACCAGTGTTGAATTCCTTCTCTTCTGACGAGCTACCTGACCTCCCTGAGCCTTGGGTCCTTTCTTAGGGTGCTGTTTCCCTCACGCACGGCTGAGAGGACTGCGTGAGACAAGGCAGGCCATGTGGTCAACAGAGGGCCCAGCCCACAGCCCACACCTAGTAACTGTCAGCTGCTCTTCCTGTCCTCTTCTTCCTGCTGTGACCAAAGCCACTAGCCTAAGAATGTGCCCCATAGTGACACAAAGCTACTTCCTAAGCAGGACCCTGAAACTTGGGCTTCCCACAGCCCCTGGCCATGTCTCCTCAATGGTCTGCACCTCGAGGGATTCTTTAGAAGTGCCAGTGCAGTCACAGGCATCTACCACCTCTCCCCTGCTCTTGACTCTCTAGTTGTGACTACAGCCCGGGGAGCCGGGCCGCAGACACCGTCCTCCCTCCTACAGAGCCCTAGGAAACCAGACATGAAAGAGAACACAGACATAGGATAATCCTCTTTAGGATGATTGAGTGTCATGGAATGTCAGAGCTAGAAAGCCCTTTAGAAGCCTCCTCATATTACCCATGAGGAAACTGAGGCCCAGAGCTGGCACCCAGCTAACGGCACTGCTCGTTTCTGTGGAGGTGAGACGGGAGCCTGGCTGGCCGCTTGTCGTCTGGTGCTGTTCGTATTTCCACTCCATGGTAAGCCTATTTGGGTCTCTTTGAAACCCTGAGGATATAGTCCAGTTCCCACGGTTTTGGCTCACACTGAATCCACAAATGTTTTCCAAGCAGGATTCCAGCACTGGTTTCTGTTTTGTCTACCCCACCCTCGGTGTGACTGCTCCCAACCTCCTCAAGACCAGAGACCCTGTGTGAGCACCGGAAAGCCAAGACCCTGGCTGCCACGGAGTCGCCCCCACAACCCCTGTGACCGTGTACTTCTTGAAACGCCCTCAATAGTCCAGGCTTTCAAAGGGTTAAACGTGTTATTTAAACCAGGCCTTCCAAACCTTTAAAAACAAATACACATTTGTTTTACGAAGTGTGCCTAAAGAAAGCACACTAGTTGCTTGTGTTACTTAATTGTCATCCCCCCGCCTTTTTCCTGTGAGCCTAAAAAAGATATTACTAGATTAAGTTGGCTTACTTCTGCAATAGCCAAGAACCAACAGCTCCCATTAGTCACCCCCGTTAGGGCTACAGATTAAATGTCAGGATGCAGTGTAGACATTTTCCAAAGGAAAACAGGAAAACGCTTTACATGATGTTTAGCGCAAGCCATAGGGAAAGTGAGCATTAATAGCCTTCCCCAGACAACTACTGTTCCATGCGTGAGCTGCATTAATGAAACAGCGGTATATGCTGGAAATGGCCAATTCCTGAAAAAGTGTCAAAAAAGCAACCCCTGGGCCTGCTTCAGCCTCTGTGGTTTCCGCGCTGGGGTTTAGCCCCTTCCTCCGGCTCGAGTGGACCCGGGCCCTGCTCTGCCACTGAGAAGCCTGCTTGTTCGAGCCGCGGTGGATTTCCAGCCTCAGCCTGCGCCTGCGTGGCTATCAGACCGGCGGCAGGGGCCAGGCCCTGTGGCCACGTACCAGTACCTGGGATGAGCCCACAGCTTAGTTAACTCAGGTTCTGCTTTAATCAATGAGTGAATGAAGGGAGGCAGGGTACTCTCAGACTCTCTACCACCCTGGGGAGGAATGAACCAGTACAGACAGTACAGACCATGATGACCTGCCCCCGGGGGAACTAGCCCCTGTCTAAAGAGTGGGCGATTTCACAGTAAGTGTTACTGGCGATCTGAACGTATTTCTGGGGATCATTCTGGAAATACCTTCCCATCTTTTTGGAGGACTTTCCTAATTTAGGTTGCTTTTTTTGCACCTTTCTAGGAAGCCTCGTGGATCTCATCCAGGAGGAGAGTCAGATGTAAGGCTCTTGGGAAGGCTCACTGTAACCTGGATTTTTCATCCACCCCTGGACCAGCTGCCACTTCAGTAGTGCTAGGCATGGGAGGCCAAGCCGAAGACCTCTTCTCACAGAGAGCTTACAAAATTCTGATTTTTGAGGCAGATTAAGTACATGAATATTTGTTGAACATCTATATCCAGTCCTAAAGGGATTTTGCCCTCAAAAGTTGAGGGTCAATTCAGAGAAACAAGATAAGTAGATAAGATTATAAAATGGTATGGGCTCAAGGGCTGTAGTGAATCCCTCAGACAAATGGCCTAGACTGTGTTGGCCAAGAGAGTGGTGGCTGAAATCTAGAGCTGCCAGAGTTGGTTTCCTAGGGATGGTGGGAATCGAGCTGGATGTTGCAGAGCAAGGTAGACTTGGAAATAAGGTAGACAGAGGGAAGGAGCCCCTGGAAGATAGAAGAGCATGCACAAATATGGGCAAGCATACTGGGGCAGGAAAAGACATGCCAGTAGACCTTGAATGATGGCACCATCAAGTACAAAAGACAAGATTACTGGGCAGGACAGGGCTTGGGTGTGAGGTGCCCTAAGGTCACACTGAACCATTTGGACTTTACCCTGTAGTCAATAGTTGATGAGGGGTCACTGATGTATGGATGAGAAGTGATGAAGAGAAGAGGACCTAATACCAAGCCCTGGGAAATTCTCCAGAAATAGAATCAGAGCAGCTGTCAGAGCACGGGAGGGAAAGAAAAAGTGGAGAGGTGGTCGTAAAACCAGAAGAGAGTGTCAACGATGTCCAGATAGGAAGGTAATTGAGAAAAGCATCATGAGAGTTATTTGCTAACAAAAATCAATTTTCTCCCTTCACAGACTCCAATTTTTATCTCTTTCTGTACCTGAGTCACTTTGTTGCCAGCAGACACAAAACCAGCCATGTACAGGATCCTTTTCCACCCACCGACCTGAGAGGTGGCATGGCAGATGGGGAAAAAGATAGCCTTTCAGGCAAAAAGATCTGGGTGTGTATCGCCTCTACTGCTCACTCGCTGGGTGGAAAGAGTCACGTGCTGTTAAGCTTTGTAAGTCTCTATGGGTGGCCCACCTGCGTCACCCTTCCCCAGGAATTCCTGGGACAAAGTACCAAGTCAGTCACACTGGGACGTCAGTGGTCTCCACCTGCCACCACTGGGGTCTCTCTCCTTGGAATGGGACCTGTGCAGAACAAAACAAGAACAAATAACCGTTCTCACAGTCAACCTAAGGGCCCTCCAAGGAACTCTGGGTCACCTCCTGCCATCCCGATCCCCGGAGCTGACCGATTCTGCCTTCTGTCTAAATCTCGTTCTTCAGTGTTCCCAGAATTTTCTGAGCTATGCCTATAATCAATTACTTACAGCCAATTACTTTAATTGTCAGAAGAGTCATTGCTTGCATCTTAAGAACTCAAACTCCTAGGACTGTAAATTAGAGCATGACAAGTACGGCCATCTCCAAGCACATGGCCTACGGTAGAGAGCATACAACAGACCAACTCTAAAGATGTCAAGAAGGAAGCCACACACTTTCTTCAGTCCCATCTCCTGTGCCCTCTATCACCCTGGGTAACTAAGCCAGGGTGGGCCCACACACACAGCTCTTATGAACTCCCTTCTTTTTACTATTTCCCATGTCCTCCCCACCCCTCCAGCTGGGGCAGGCGGTGAGCAGGGCTGTGCCAGACTCAGTCCTGGAGAGTCAGCCACAGACAGACCCCTTTGTTTCTGAAGCAGGAGTTCAGGAAGGTGAGGCCTCCTCTGCCCCAGAGCTAGTGTTCTGCATTCCACAAAGGACCAAGAAAAATGGCAGTAAGAGAAACCATTCACGATCCACAAGAATTAAGGCCAATAGCCCCCAAAAGACCACCAGCCCTTGTAAGAGTAGAACTAGCCCAGCGAAGGAGAAGGGAGAGAGATCAAAGGCTGTGGTTCTGTGTCAGCCACTTTAATTAAATTTCTTTCCATGCTGTCGTCCTCTGTTTCCCTGGCAGTATTCTGCTCAACTGTGCCACGGGCTGAGAGAGTACAAGCATGTGAAGCGTTGTGTAGAATCAATAAGTACACAAGACATTTTTGAAAGAAAAAAAATGCATTTGGCCTAACAAAGCCAGTTCACATCTTAAACAGTTTCTCCAAATGCCAGTTAGTCCAGCTACTTTCCCAGCAACCTGCAGTTAGTTCCTTCTTCACCCTTATCTGCTTGGCCCTGTGACAGGCAGCCTTCAGGACAGAAAGAAAGGAAAAAAAAAAAAAAAAAAAAGCTTTCTGGTGTCTGTTTTAAATTTGTTTTCATCTGTTTTATGTGTCTTACTTGGCCCTTGTGTTTGTTTTATAGCAAAAACAAAATAGGGGCAAGATAACCATGTCCCCAAAAGTCTATGCATCTGTAAGCTCCCTTTTGCTATTGATAACAAAAGCGATTTGCTTGACAGCATAGATCTTTTCCATATACTACAGATACCCAAGTCCCTCCTTTCCTTGAAGTTTCTTTCAAGGCCGATGAAGGGAGAGCTAGGGGTGCATGTCTCTCCAGGGTCCTCAGGAGAGCTATTTCCACCCCAAGAAACCCGAATGCCTGATCCCTCTTCCAGAGAGGAAAGTGCAGTCAGGGGAACCAGAGAGAGCCAGAAGAGGCAGCGGGCGTGTTTCTGAGCCCCTGCTCCCAGCTCCACCCAGAACCAGACCAGCCAGCCAAGGAATCACGCCTCCTAAAGTAACACACAACCCCGTCACTCACCCCCGAATATCGGGCTACCTCAAGAGTAAGACAAGCTTCCCTTTCCCCAGTGGAGACTGTGCCAGAGAGAGAAAGAGTGAGTGTGGAGCCAAACTGAATCTATAAATTTTAGGAAGCGTACATAACAATAACTTTTATTTTCTCCGTATTTAGTTACATAACTGTTTAAAAACTACATCCCTTCTAAAATAATACATCAATTTAATATCATTTATTTCTCCACACTCCCATTTTATCAACTGTATTTAAATTTCTTGCATGCATCTCTGACCTCTGACCTACGTGGTGTTCTGCGCTTTTTAAATCACTTGACGAGGATTTCCAAAGCACACGATCTCCAGGGTCCCCCGAATTGTTTTGAGACCCAGTACCTTTCTAGTGAAGCTGTCCTACGATTGTGTTTCCCAGGCCACAGCTACTCGTTTGCAGGGTGTTAGGACACCTGGTTATTTTCACTTATCTTATAGATGTCTATTCATAAAGAAATTACCATACTGCTTTTTATTTATTTTTTTAAGATTTTTATTTATTTATTTGACAGAGAGAGACACAGCAAGAGAGGGAACATAAGCAGGGAGAGTGGGAGAGGGAGAAGCAGGCTTCCTACCTCGCAGGGAGCCCGATGCAGGCCTCAATCCCAGGACCCCGGGGATCATGACCTGAGCCGAAGGCAGATGCTTAAGGCCTGAACCACCCAGGCGCCCCTACCATACTGCTTTTTAAAATGATCATTAGAAGTTGCCTTTTAGGGGCACCTGGGTGGCTCAGTCAGTTAAGCGTCTGCCTCCGGCTGGGGTCATGATCCCGGGGCCCTGGGATCAAGTCCCACACTGGGCTTCCTGCTCAGCGGGGAGCCTGCTTCTCCCTCTCTCTGCCTTCCACTCTGCCTACTTGTGCACACACTTTCCCTGACAAATACATAAAAATCTTTAAAAAGAAAAAAGAAAGTTGTCTTGAAAAGACAATCTGAAACTTGCAATTATGATCTCAAAATGTGGGAATAATTACTTAATCTGTGTTTATTTTCCTTAAAAAAAAACAAACACATAGATCTACCAAGTGACCTTTATAAAACCAAAGTTATTATTGATTGAAGTCACTTCAGGATAATATAATGTCTCCAAACCTGTACTGTGCTTGTAACGAAGTTGTTGGGTGCACACCCCATGTAATAAAGACATCTTATAAAATTAACACATAAGGAACGCCCTGCAATATATGCTTGGCCAAATATATAGCTAACCTATACTTAACATTTATATGCATTAATAGTAAGCCCAAACACAGTAATTTACTAATATTCATGTACATTAACAAGTCAACAAAGAAACAGGAATTTCATGGTCGAAGCTTATTATTATTTTATATGTTTCATGGGAAGAGGTTTTTTTGCAGCTCCTTTTTTTTTTTAACCCAATCACAGAATATTTATTAAAATGACATTTGTTAGTGTATAAGAAAGCCACTGATTTCTGGACATTGACTTTGTATCCTGCTACATTACTGAATTGCTGTATGAGTTCTAGTAGTTTGGAGGTGGAGTCTTTCGGGTTTTCCATATAAAGAATCATGTCATCTGCGAAGAGAGAGAGTTTGACTTCTTCCTTGCCAATCTGGATACCTTTTATTTCTCTTTGTTGTCTGATTGCTGTTGCTAGGACTTCTAATACTATGTTGAACAAGAGTGGTGAGAGTGGGCATCCTTGTCGTGTTCCTGATCTCAATGGGAAGGCTGCAAGCTTTTTCCCATTAAGGATGATATTTGCTGTGGGTTTTTCATAGATAGATTTGATGAAGTTCAGGAATGTTCCCTCTATCCCTATACTTTGAAGCGTTTTAATCAGGAACGGATGCTGGATTTTGTCAAAAGCTTTTTCTGCATCAATGGAGAGGATCATGTGGTTCTTCTCTCTTCTCTTATTGATTTGTTCTATCACGTTGATTGATTTGCGAATGTTGAACCATCCTTGTAACCCAGGGATGAATCCTACCTGGTCATGGTGGATAATCTTTTTAATGTGCTGTTGGATCCTGTTTGCTAGGATCTTGTTGAGAATCTTAGCATCCATATTCATCAGTGATATCGGTCTGAAATTCTCCTTTTTGGTAGGGTCTTTGCCTGGTTTGGGGATCAGGGTAATGCTGGCTTCATAAAAAGAGTCTGGAAGTTTTCCTTCTGCTTCAATTTTTTGAAACAGCTTCAGGAGAATAGGTATTATTTCTTCTTTGAAAGTTTGATAGAATTCCCCAGGGAATCCGTCAGGTCCTGGGCTCTTGTTTTTTGGGAGGTTTTTGATCACTGCTTCAATCTCGTTACTAGATATCGGTCTATTCAGGTTGTCAATTTCTTCCTGGTTCAATTTTGGGAGTTTATAGTTTTCCAGGAATGCATCCATTTCATCTAGGTTGCTTAGCTTATTGGCATATAACTGTTGATAATAGCTTCTGATGATTGTTTCTACTTCCTTGGTGTTAGTTGTGATCTCTCCCTTTTCATTCTTAATTTTATTAATTTGGGCTTTCTCTCTTTTCTTTTGGATTAGTGTGGCCAATGGTTTATCGATCTTATTGATTCTTTCAAAAAACCAGCTTCTAGTTTCGTTGATACGTTCTACTGTATCTCTGGTTTCTACCTCGTTGATCTCTGCTCTAATCTTGATTATTTCCCTTCTTCCGTGTGGAGTTGGTTTGATTTGTTGTTGATTCTCCAGTTCTTTAAGGTGTAGAGACAGCTGGTGTATTCTGGATTTTTCAATTTTTTTGAGGGAGGCTTGGATGGCTATGAATTTCCCCCTTAGGACCGCCTTTGCTGTATCCCATAGGTTTTGGAGTGAAGTGTCTTCGTTCTCATTGGTTTCCATAAATTGTTTAAGTTCTTCTTTGATCTCCTGGTTGATCCAAGCATTCTTAAGCAAGGTGGTCTTTAGCTTCCAGGTATTTGAGTTCCTTCTGAACTTTTCCTTGTGATTGAGCTCCAGTTTCAAAGCATTGTGATCTGAGAATATGCAGGGAATAATCTCAGTCTTTTGGTATCGGTTGAGCCCTGATTTGTGACCCAGTATGTGGTCTATTCTGGAGAAGGTTCCATGTGCACTTGAGAAGAATGAGTATTCTGTTGTTTTAGGGTGGAATGTCCTGTATATATCTATGAGGTCCATCTGGTCCAATGTATCATTCAATGCTCTTATTTCTTTATTGATTTTCTGCTTCGATGATCTGTCTATTTCTGAGAGAGGCGTGTTAAGATCTCCTACTATTAATGTATTCATATCAATATGTCTCTTTATCTTGATTAATAGTTTTCTTATGTAATTGGCTGCTCCCATATTGGGGGCATAGATATTTACAATTGTTAGATCATCTTGGTGGATAGTCCCTTTAAGAATGATGTAGTGTCCTTCTGTATCCCTGACTACTGTCTTTAGTTTAAAATCTAATTTATCTGATATGAGAATCGCTACCCCAGCCTTCTTTTGAGGCCCATTGGCGTGAAAGATGCTTCTCCATCCCTTCACTTTCAGTCTGGGTGTATCTTTAGGTTCAAAATGGGTCTCTTGTAGACAACATATGGATGGGTCCTGTCGTTTTATCCAATCTGCAACCCTGTGTCGTTTTATGGGTGCATTTAGGCCATTCACATTGAGAGTGATTATTGAGAGATACGTTTTTATTGACATTGTGTTATCTTTGAAGTCTTTCTTTCTGTCGATTGTCTCTATATTTCTGTTCAATGCTATTCTTAGGATTTTTCCTCTTTTATAGAACCCCCCTTAATATTTCCTGCAGTGTCGTTACCTGATTTCAAGCTTTACTACAAAGCTGTGATCACCAAGACAGCATGGTACTGGCATAAAAACAGACACATGGACCAGTGGAACAGAGTAGAGAGCCCAGATATGGACCCTCAACTCTATGGTCAAATAATCTTTGACAAAACAGGAAAAAATATCCAGTGGAAGAAAGACAGTCTCTTCAATAAATGGTGCTGGGAAAACTGGACAGCTATATGTAGAAGAATGAAACTTGACCATTCTCTTACACCGTACACAAAGATAAACTCGAAATGGATAAAAGACCTCAACGTGAGACAGGAATCCATCAGAATCCTCGAGGAGAACATAGGGAGTAACCTCTTTGATATCAGCCACAGCAACTTCTTTCAAGATATGTCTCCAAAGGCGAAGGAAACAAAGGCAAAGATGAACTTCTGGGACTTCATCAAGATAAAAAGCTTCTGCACAGCAAAAGAAACAGTCATCAAAACAAAGAGGCAACCCACGGAATGGGAGAAGATATTTGCAAATGACAGTACAGATAAAAGGTTGATATCCAGGATCTATAAAGAACTCCTCAAACTCAACACACACAAAACAGATAATCATATTAAAAAATGGGCAGAAGATATGAACAGACACTTCTCCAAGGAAGACATACAAATGGCTACCAGACACATGAAAAAATGTTCATCATCACTAGCCATCAGGGAGATTCAAATCAAAACCACATTGAGATACCACCTTACACCAGTTAGAATGGCCAAAATTAGCAAGACAGGAAACAACGTGTGTTGGAGAGGATGTGGAGAAAGGGGAACCCTCTTACACTGTTGGTGGGAATGCAAACTGGTGCAGCCACTTTGGAGAACAGTGTGGAGATTCCTCAGGAAATTAAAAATAGATCTTCCCTATGACCCTGCAATTGCACTGCTGGGTATTTACCCCAAAGATACAGATGTAGTGAAAAGAAGGGCCATCTGTACCCCAATGTTTATAGCAGCAATGGCCACGGTCGCCAAACTGTGGAAAGAACCAAGATGCCCTTCAACGGATGAATGGATAAGGAAGATGTGGTCCATATACACTATGGAGTATTATGCCTCCATCAGAAAGGACGAATACCCAACTTTTGTAGCAACATGGACAGGACTGGAAGAGATTATGCTGAGTGAAATAAGTCAAACAGAGAAAGTCAAGTATCATATGGTTTCACTTATTGGTGGAGCATAACAAATAATATAGAGGACAAGGGTAGATGGAGAGGAGAAGGGAGTTGAGGGAAATTGGAAGGGGAGGTGAACCATGAGAGACTATGGACTCTGAAAAACAACCTGAGGGTTTTGAAGGGGCGGGGTGGGAGGGTGGGGGAACCAGGTGGTGGGTATTAGGGAGGGCACAGATTGCATGGAGCACTGGGTGTGGTGAAAAAACAATGAATACTGTTACGCTGAAAATAAATAAAAAATTAAAAAAAAATGACATTTGTTTTTAATTTCTGAATATAAAAAAATTTTTATATTCATTACAGAAGATTTGAAAACATAAGTTATGCTATAGAAGCTAGCGGCACCCCAAAATGTCTATACCCAGAACCTATGAATAGGTTACTTTATAGTCAAAAGGGACCATGCAGATATGCTTAAGGCTGAGGATCTTGACATGGGGAAATTACCCTAAATATCTAGGTGAAACCTTATAATCATATGAGCTCTTAAAGCTGAGAATCTGCGGGGCACCTGGGTGGCTTAGTCGGTTAAGCATCCAACTCTTGATTTCGGCTCAGGTCACAATCTCAGGTTCCTGGGATCGAGCCCTGTGTCGGGCTCTGTGCTCAGCGGGGAGCCTACCTGAGGATTTTCTCTCCTTCTCCCTCTGCCCCTCCCCATCCCACTCATGTTCACGCTCACGCTCTCAAATAAATAAATCTTAAAAAAACAACACCACAAAACAACAACAACAAAAACCACAGAGAATCTGCTATAAACTGAATGTTTGTATCCCCCAAAATTTATATGTTGAAATCCTAACCCCCAAGGTGATAGTATTAGCTGGTGGGGCCTCTGAGTGGTGATCAGGTCAGGAAGATAGAGCCCTCACAGGTAGCATTAGAGCCTTTATGAAAAAGACCTCAGAAAGCTCGACTGTCTCCTTCTTCCATGTGACGACACAGCAGAAGGACAACAGTCTCAGAACCAGGAAGCAGATCCTCACCAGACAATGATTTCACTAGCACTTTGATCTTGGACTTCCAGCCTCTAGCACTGTGAACAACACATCTCCGTAGTTTATAAGCCACCCAACCTGTGGCATTTTGTTGTAGCAGCCCGGACAGACTGAAACAGAACCCTCCTGGTTGTGATCATGGAGAGATGTGAAGACAGGAAGACCAGAGCCGAGCAATGGAAAAGGACTGAACCCAACCCTGCTTTCTTTGAAGATGGATACAGGGGGTGGGGGGTGGAGTGGGGGGCAACGTGTTAGCCTCCCAGAGCTGCCACAGCAAAGCACCATGACCGGGCAGCTTCGATTAATTTGTCTCAGAGTTGACAACTGACTCTATGTCAACTCATGACAATTGACTCTATGTCAACTCAGAGTTGACATAGAGGTAATTGATTGTCTCATAGTTCTAGAATCTAGAAGCCCAAAAGCAAAGTGTCAGCAGGGCCATGTTCCCTCTGAATCCTGTAGGAGAGAATCCTCCCTCCATTCTTCCTAGCCTCTGGGAGCTTGCCAGAAATCCTCGGCTTCCCTTGGCTGGCCGTGGAAGCTCTTCCATCTCTGCCGGTCACCACACTCTGTTCCTCACTTGTCTGTCTCCGTGTCTCTTCTCTTCTTACGAGGACACTGGTCACCAGCCCACTGTCCTCCAGGCTGACCTCATCCTCTTTCACATTTAAATCACATCCTCAAAGACTATTTCCAAGTGGGGTCACATTCACAAGTACCAGGGCTTAGGACTTCAATCTACCCTTTTGAGAGACCCAACTCAGCCCACAACAGAGCCAAGAGTCAAGGAAGGTGAGTGGCCTCTAGAATCTGGAAAAGGCTAAGAAACACATTCTTCCCTAGAACCTCCAGAAAAGAGCACAGCCCTGCCAACACCCAATTTAATCTATTGATAATTCTGGGCCCGTCCTCTGCCCTACAGATCTTTCAAGTAATAAATCTGCATTGCTTAAGCTGTTAAGTCTGTAATAATTTGCTCCAGCAGCAATAGAAAAGCAATATACAGAAGTACTTGGAATTTTTATAAGGAACTTTATAAGAAGCCTAGAAATCGTCCTAGATTAACTAGATAGTCATCTTAAAAATATCAACTTTGCCCCCCGACCTCACACCATACACAAAAATTAACTCCAACTGGATCATATATCTAAATATATAAACCAAAAAAAAAAAAAAGCAAAAGCATAAAAGAAAAAAAAAGTTAATAAATTAGACTTTGCCAAAATTTCTAAGTTCTGCTCATCAAAAGACACCATTAGGAAAATAAATATGCACACCACAACCTAGGAGAAAATATTCACAGAACACATACTGTACAGGGACTGAGGCCTAAGATACATAAAGAACCGCTACAACTTGGTAATAAAAAGATAATCCAATGTTTTAAAATGAGCAAAATATTTGAACAGACATTTCACAAATGAAAATACACAAACAACCAATAAGTACATGGAAAAGTTTTCAACATAATTAGTTATAGGTGAAATGAAAATTAAAATCATAATATGATACAATTATACACTGACCTGAAGGGCTAAAATTCAAAAAATACTGGCAATACCAAATGTTGGCAAAGATCAATAATGATGAGACTTTGATAAATTGTTGGATGGAACATAGAATGTTACAATCACTTTGGTAAAGGTTGACACTATTGCAAAACTAAACAGGGGCACCTAGGCGGCTCAGTATGTTCTTGATTTCAGCTCAGGTCTTGATCTCAGGGTCGTGAGTTCAAGCCCTATGCCTAGCATGGAGCCCACTTAAAACAAACAAACAAACAAACAAACAAAAAACAATCTAAACAAATACTTTATGATCCAGCATTTCTACTCCTATGTTCTTATCCCAAACAAAAGAAAACATACAAGAAAACTTGTACAAGACATTTCATTGCAGTTTTATTCCTAACAGCTCAAAACTGAAAAAATTCCAACCGCCCATCAGTAAGAGAACAGATAAATTGTCATATTCATACGATGGAATATTACTCAGCAATAAAAATCAACAAACTACTGATAAACACAATGACAGGGACTTTCAGAATATCGTGGTAAGTGAAGGAGGCTTACAGACAAGAGCACTCACAGAATAATTCCATTTATGGAAAATCTAGAATAAGCAAAACTAATCTAGTGTGGAGAGAAATAAGAACACTGGTTATCTAGGATCCATTATTGGATCACTTTGGCTACAGTGAGGTGAACAGACTATAGGGGGGCAAACATGGAAGCAGGGAAGGCAGCTGGGAGCCTGTTGTAGTTACTCAAGTGAAAGTTGACAGAGGTTTTAGCCAAAGTACTGGCAGCAGAAGGGGTGCTCTGATCCAAATCCTGACATTCTATTTAATTGGGCAGATTTTTTTTTTAAATAAAATGACATTTTCCAGGGGTGTCTGGCCAGTTCAGCCAATACAGTGTGCAACTTTAAATCTTGGGGTTGTAAGTTTGAGCCCCACCTTGGGTATAGAGAGGACTTAAAAACAAATCTTTTTAAAAAAAGATGATTAAAAAAATTTTTTCCAAAGAACACAAACTGATAGCCAGAAGACACATTAAAAGATGTTCAACATCATTAAACATCAGGAAATGCAAATTGAAACCATGATGAGATATCATATACCTGTCTGAATGGGGAGAAAAAAAATAAGGAAAAGAAGAGAAGAGAAAAAAAGAAAAAAGAAAAGAAGAGAAATGAAATTAGTGTTGGCAAGGATGTGGAGAAAAGGAATGTTCGTGCACTGTTGGTGAGAATGTAAACTGGTACAACTAGTGTGGAAAATAGTATGGAGGATCCTTTAAAAGTAAAAAATAGAATGATGATATGATCCAGGAATTTCTTTTGAAAAATACATGCATCCCTATATGTACTGCAACATTATTTATAATAGTGAAGATATGGAAGCAATGAAAGTGCCCATCAAAAGATAAATGATTAAAGAAGATGTGTGTGTGTATGTATACACACAAATACATACAATAGAATATTACTCGGCCATGAAAAAGGAGGAGATCAAACACAGAGAGAGCGCAAGATCTTGCCATATGTGACATGGATGAACCTAGAGGGTATTACACTAAGTGAAATAATTTAGACTGAGAAAGACAAATAAGATATGATTTTATTCACACGGAGAATCTAAAAACCAACCAACCAAGCAACCAAACAGGCAGAAACAGACCCCTATACAGAGAAGTGGTGATTGCCAGAGGGAAGGGAGAGGGTGGGCAGAATGGGTGAAAGGGAGTGGGAGGTACAGGCTTCCAGGTATGGAATGAATACCTCATGGGGATGAAAAGCACATCACAGCGATGGCCAATGACACTGTAATAACATTTGGAGGCGGATGGCAGCTACAGCTGCAGCGACCACAGCAGTACGTACGGTTTTTAAATCGCTGTATTATACGCTTGAAACGAATATGACATTGTTTCAACTTTATATCAAACTAAAAAAAAAGAGAATTAGAAAATAAAAACACATTTCTTATAGTTATGTAGAGAAAGAGCTCTTTTCAGCGGCCCCCGTGCCCACAAAAGCCAACTGAGAACTGAGGCCACTTGTCTTCAAAAACACAATAGTTCTCCTGAAATCTGGCTCCGTAGTTAGACATCAGGAGATACAGCAAGAAACCCTCAAAGAAACCTCATCATGACAGATCATTTTCCAGTTGGTAAGGACATCACTGTTCATTTTTACAATCAAAGCTGTTTCACTTTCCAGCGATTTGGGAGAAGAAGCAAACCACAAAGATCACATTTCTTCCAAAATCCTCCAGCTCCAGGGATTTCCTTTCTTTCCACTACAAGGGTGTGAAAGTCCATCAATCAAATCACAAAGACGACACTAGCATAGAGGGCTCCCATGGCGTACACGGAAGCAATTCCTGTTCGCGGCTCTGACCTCCTGGAACATCATCTTTTCATCACATGAGCATGGGGGAAGCCCTCAGAGAGAGTGCTATCCAGACCCAGATACTGGCTCCCTCCACTGCTAACGGTGAGATCACAGGACAGCGTGAAGGACTACAGAAAGTCACACAAAGCTAGAGGAAAACTTTGAAACAAAGCATCCCAGATGCAGAAATAAAAAAGCCACTGTAAATTATAGTAAGGTCTCATAAATAACCGTGTTAAAGAGAATTTCATAGTGTGTATAAAAGATAACATAAAGAAGAAGAGGGGGGAATTGAAAGAAAATACGAACAAGCATAGAACCAATAAAGGAGGCAGAAGGGAGGTTAATACAAAATTTGTATAATCCATTCCTGTATACTTTGCCCCCAAGCTACATATTTGGCATGTGGTATATTAAAAATGGCCACAAATCCTTTGTAGCTCCTCCTGTCAAGAGAAGCTCATGGGCTGCTCTGTGACCCACAGAATGCAGGAGATGGGACACAGTCCAACATCTGAGGCCAGCTCTCAAGATCTCTTGTACCACTTGGAACCCAGCCTCCATGTGAGGAACCCCAGACTAGTCTGCTAGACACATCTGGCTGCACCAGCAGCCACCAGGTGACGGTAGCCAGGTGCATAAACCAGGCAAGAAAACTCACTCAGGGGAGCCTGGGACAAACAGCTGACCCCCTAAGTGATTAGTTACTAAAATGTTTAAGACACTAAGTTTTAGGGGGATTTGTTATGTCACAAAAACAATAAAATACAGCACTAAACTTTTTAGTAGCAGCCACAGAAAGGTAAATCTGGCCATTTTAATAACTCAGTTGTCTGTGGGATAAAGCAGGATAATTGCAGGAGAGAACCCAGTTGGGTGCGATTTCTCGTGCTCCTCAGGCTCAACCCAGCAATTCAGATAAGTGAGTGTGTTTATAAATTCTGGTGCTCGTTTCATTTTTCATGAGACTTTGCAAAGTCTGCCTCTCAAATTGGAGAGTTTATTTCTACAGCCTGTCTGGCATGTATGAATCCTTAGGGCTAGGTGTGGCCTCTGAGACCATCCAGTCCCACATTCAAGGGTGACCCTGACTCCTCTCTGCTCACACTCTCTACCATGTCCTGTGGGCACTGACCTCCCATGTGAACGTCCCTCCTGCCCCAGGGCTGCCTCTGCAGATGCCGGAGCTGAGGCCGCTGTCATCTCGCAGTGGAATTACTACAGCAGGCTCCCAGCCACCCTTCCCGCTGCCGTTCCTCGACCCCGCCACAGTCTATTTGCCTCACAGGAGCCAAAGCGACCTCTTAGAAAGGTAAGGCTGACCCCTTCTCTATTCCGTGCAAATCTTCTTGCAGCTGCTTGTGTTACCCAGAGTGACTCCGCACACCCATGCCCAACTCTTCGACGTCGATCGCTCTTTCCTTCGCTCACTCTATCCCTGCTTTAGCTAACCTCGCTGTTTGCAGAAGCTATGGGGTGACTTCTGCTTGGGGTCTCAGACAAGACCTGCCTAGAACTCTCTTCACTCAGACAGCCATGTATCTTGTTCGCTTCAAATGTTCCCTTGGGAGATGCCTTTCCTAATGACTCTTTATTTTAAAATAGTGGAAACTCATGCCTGCCCAGACACCACCCATTCTCCTAATCCGGTTTACTGCACCTACAGCTGTCTGATGTCTTGGATACGTGCTCTCTGTCTAAAATGCCATTGGTCTAAAATGCCATGACCGTGAGGGCACAGGTGTTGTCTGCTTTATGCTGTGCTGAGATGACCTAGAACAGCGCTAGCACATACTAAGCAATGAAAGAATTCTTAAATGAAGACATTAATGAAGACTGGAGAAAAGAATGCAGCATGACTTGGCAATAAGACCTTTTCTCTCCTCTTTGCTATCTTCCATAGGTACTAGTGAGAATGTATTTTTTCTTGACTTCTTCATTCACTCAAAAATATTTACTGTACTCTGAGCCTGCAATGTGTAGACGTTAAGTTCTGAGCATCTGGTGAGAACAAAATATCCAAGATCCCAATGTCGTCTACTATGTAAGCTAAAGAGAAGGCAAGGAATACAAAGAGGAAACAAGAAAATGCCAGGCAGTGACAAGGACGACGAAAGCAGAAAACTCAGTCAAGAGTCTCGGGGAGAAGAGCTGGGGAGAGCTGAGGGGTTGCGAGCTGAGTGACAACGGGTCAGCCACGCAGAAATCTGGGGCAAAGAGAAGAGAAAGAGCAGAGGACGCAAAGGAGGCTTGAACTTGGCCAGTACATGGGGACAAGAAGGTCATTTGGTGGAACGCAGAGAAAGCAGATGGAAAGTGGGGGTGCTGGAGGGATGGGGGAGGTGAAGGGACTTGGAGGCCCTGATAAAGAGATTGGATTTTATCAGTTACATCTCATTTTGAGTGAAATGGGAGGCCCCCTCTAGGTTTCAAGGCAGACATGAAATGATCTGATTGATCATTTCAGATCGTTACAGAAGCCCTGTAAACGAGCTTCTCTGGGAACTGAGGTAAGGGCAAAAGCTGAACCAGAGAGGAAGTCAGTGTACTAATCCAGGGAAGGAGGGACATGGTGGAGATGGTAGAAAGGAGACGCTTCTGGATGTACCCTAGGTAGAGGCCAGCAAAATTGTTGCTGAGAATGGTTTGGGATAGTAAAGGAAAGTAAAGGAGTCAAAGATGACGTTGGGTTAAGAAGCTTCCCTGAGTGGTGACTGAGCCTTCCCAA
The DNA here is from genome assembly GCF_963455335.1 of Martes martes. Lineage (NCBI taxonomy): Eukaryota > Metazoa > Chordata > Mammalia > Carnivora > Mustelidae > Martes > Martes martes. The sequence goes on from NC_137892.1 coordinate 99,538,881, forward strand.
AACTGCCACTGTTGCCCTGTGCCAGGACTGGGACCGAATTCCCCTGTGGGGACAGATTTCACTGCCACCGAATTAGTGGCACCGCAGAAACACCAGACAATTTCAGCGTGTCCCTATTTAGGGGCCCGGGTGGGAGTTCCACAAAGGGTAAATGGCCTGGTGCAATGAATTTTTTTAAACCACCATATATTTCTTCCAAGCTGGAGACCTGAATGGTTCCTACCACCAGTTTGAGGTGAGCCCCATTAGAATATGCCTTCTCAGGGCGCCTGGGTGGCTCAGTGGGTTAAAGCCTCTGCCTTCGGCTCAGGTCATGATCTCAGGGTCCTGGGATCGAGCCCCACATCGGGCTTTCTGCTCAGCGGAGAGCCTGCTTCCCCCCTCCTCTCTCTCTGCCTGCCTCTCTGACTATTTGTGATCTCTATCTGTCAAATAAATAAATAAAATCTTTAAAAAAAAAAAGAATTAAAAAAAAAAAGAATATGCCTTCTCATCACGAAGCTATTGCCCCAAAATATAGCTTGGCTTAGCATCAAAATTGTCTGATAAATGGAGAGGAAAAGTATTTCATCTCCAATGAAGTTTCTTAATATTTAGAAGTCACACAGACTTTATTAAGCTAAGAAAATAATCCAAACAGAAAATTTTTCCCAAGGGCCATTTTGCTTTCAGAATCATCCCCTGCTCTATAGCACCCATTTTACAAGCAGAACATGAACCAGGCCCTTAGAAACAAAATGCCACAGCTCATCCAGTTCCCCATACCCTGTACAAGAAGAAGAAGAAGAAGAAGAAGAAGAAGAAGAAGAAGAAGAAGAAAGACATTCAAGAAATTTGGATGAGTAAAACATCACCACCATGTGGTAATACGTTCACAAACGAAAAGGAAAAAGAAAAACAGAGAGATCTGGGATTGTGAAAAATAAGACAAGTTAGAGAAAAAAGTACTAGTAACTTCAGGAAGAGAGAAAGGATGTGTATCAGAAAACAAATTAATAATTCAGTAATTAGTAAATATCCTGATAGCTTTCCATGTCTCTTCTCCAATTCTGGTTCTTAAACTAGCAGCAAAATGAACTCTTCCTCCAACCTGCTCCCAAAAAAAGAGGCATTTCTTCCAAAAGAAGTGGTGACAAATCCACTCTAGTTCTGATAGTCATGAATCAGACCTACCACAAGGATGGTTCAAAAAAAAAAAAAAAAAAAAAAAAGATACTCAAAAATGTTCCCCAGGGGAAAGGCTGAACGGAACGGCCATAACCCTAAAACACGGCTTACCAATGTAACATGCCTCTCACACAGGCTTTAAACACAGACCCAACACGGTCTAAGCCAGCAACACTTAAACTTGAGCAGTCAGGTAAATAACCCAAAACAGCCCCCATTAATAAAGCACACGGACAAAAACAGTGGTGAAAATGTATGGAAAACCACAGTAAGAGCCTCAAGTCAGAGAGACCAGAGTCTAAAAATAAAACTGCACCTATCAAAATGAAGGATGAGACACAGATAAGAAAATAACCAGAAACAGATGACAGTATTTTCCATTGCGGTGCTGCCTTTTTCAGTGGTAAGTTTTTGTGTTCTGAAAATATTTTGACGTGGGGACTTAAAGAACTTCTCTGTGTATCCTACACGCACAAAAGAGAGTCTATACAATCACTTGTCCAATTCTGAGAGAAAGACCTGGCTTATGTGTTGTAGAAGACTCAGTAACCTGACTAGATTCTGAGCTCACCGATGAAGGATTCACTCAAAGACATGGGAAGGCACTCTGGGGGATGGCCAGAGGGGGAGGCCCTTCTGCCAAAACTTGGTTAGAGATCCGGTTTGGAAATTATGGTCCTTAAGTAAAGGAGTCCAACACCTGTCACAGAATTCTTGAATGGTTTTATGGTTTTATTTCCCCCCCGAGAACTAACCATTAAAAAATGATGCACAAAAATATTAACTCTTTAGGAGCTCCTGGGAGAAGTCACTATAAAACTAAAATAAAATACAACTCCCCTTTGCCCCAGCACAAGATCTAAAACAATCTTCTCTCCCGGTTGGCAGAGGAAGGTAAAATTTATTTTATGTCCCATCCCACTGGGGGTAGGACTCCAAGAAGAATTTTAGTTGGACACAAATATCCAGTCTACAGCAGTGTATCTGGGGGAGGAGAAATATTTCAGCATTATTTCTAGGCATGAAAACCGCTTTTGATGTGGTTTATTTAAATTTGGGGGAAACTTATTTGAATTTGTGAGCAATCGTGTGGATAAATTCTAGACACTCTAGAAAAAATGAGTTCTAAATGGTCTTCATCACTGAATGAAGAAATTCTTAACAACTAGATGTGAAGAGAGGTTTCTCGTTTCATCTCTGGGCTAACCCTAAGCAGTGGAAGAGAACAAAGACAACCGGCTTCAGAATTAGATAATAAAGGTTCGCGGCCCAGCTATGACTTGTGTTACCTCTGTGACCTTGGCAAATTATTTTACTTAAGTGACAACAAAGAGATGACTACTTACCCCCCAACACTGCTTCTGGGTTTAAAGGAAATAAGGCGTTTAGAACTCGGAGCACAAAACCAGGTACAGGACAGGCACTCAGCCTAGGCCCACCGCCATTTCCTGCTCACCACGGCTTTCCTGCGGCTGACCCTCTACCAGGTTCGGATCAAGACACTCCAAAGACGGTCTCCCTCGCTTCTCTCCATATGGTTCAAGGAGGTGGAACAAATTCTTTTGGTGTGACCTCCAGCTATCTTTAGTGTTGTGTGTCAAAATTAATTTAGTCAATGATTTGGCTCATTTTTTTTTCTATACCTCAGTGATCAGACAGCTGCCAAACAGCCCTTAATCCCTGCCAAACCAGAAATGTCAGCTCCCTTTCCTCATCATACCAACCCCTCCCTCCAACCCCTCCCTCCGTAAACCTTCTAGAACAAGTAAAGTTGTTAAGGACACACCCAAATTATACCTTAATCAAAGGAAATCAAGGTATGCATCTTGGGAGACTGCAGTCTTTTAATCAATCCAGGGTGAAATCCAGGGCTTTCTTTTTTAACAGCTCATTTTGAGTAATTTCTCAGAACTATGAATTATTTTTCTTGTCATTCTTGGTACAGTCGAAAAAAAAAAAACAAAAACCCACAAGAAAACAAAAACAAAACAAAAAAACCCCCAAAAAACCCAAAAAGCAAAAAACAGGCACATGCCAGAAGCAGCCAAAGTATAATACCTGAACAGCCTAATTTGCCACGTTTGCCTTGGAAAATGAGGTGCTGAATGAAGCCAGCCAGGAATGAATGTCTTGGCATTTACATATGAACTGGAGTCAGAAAACACTATTAAAAAAAAAAAAAAAAAAAGGAAGAAGAAAGAAAGAGTAGGGGGAGACTGTCCCTAAATGAGACTAACTTTTAAAAGCACATTTTATAAAGACATTGGGCTAACTCATCACTAATGAGAAGCATGATGATGTTTTTTGAGGGGAGCAGAGGAAGTGTTTACTGCGGGGCTCCGGCAATAATAAACTGTGGGGCAATGTGAGGTTTCAAGAGTTAGCATTTCCGAGCATTTCTTGCATTATCTAATATGCCCACAAGTTGGCCGTGCCTATGAGAGACTTGCATCTCCAAAGATCATATTCTTTGTGGTGTGTGGGACGCTGCCCCCAGTGCAAACCAGGGAGACCACCATGCAAGACTCAGAACCCGCATTTTTTGGTAGCAGGAGTCACCATTCCGCTTTTACCAGGCTGTGCTTCTAAGTGCGTCCAGAGGAAGCCAGGGCAGTTCCAGAAATTTGCGGGGACCATTCCTCCTTCGTGGGAAAGTTTAATTTGTTGATTAAGTGGGATTGAAACAATGCCACCTACAACAGATGCTTCAGCAAAGAGGAAAGGGAAAACAAACGATTGCCCAAATGTGTAGTGTCTGCAGAGAATCTGGGTAAGAATTACTGAGGCTTAATGACCTAATCCCAGTAAGGTCAGCCAATAGCACAGTTTGGAAAGAACCAGATCTCAATTCCCGGGTGCAAACGAAGCATAATTAAGACGCAGCGTGGTGAGGCCCCGCACACGTTCCCTGTGCCTGGGTCAGCAGTAACATCTCTAATAAACATTCATAGGAGAGTTTTGAAAAATTGTTTTAAAGGGTCTAGGTAATAGACGTTTAATAAGCCAATTTCACATCTTTTTTCATGGTATCCGTCTCTGGAGGACAGTAAGACTCTAAAGATGATGCCAAATAAGGTGTCCCTACAAAAACTTCGGTGGGGCCAGAGCAGCTCAGGACAAAAGAGCTTCAGAATGATATAGCCCCATTCATTACAAGAACGTGCATTGCTGGGGCGCCTGGGTGGCTCAGTGGGTTAAAGCCTCTGCCTTCGGCTCAGGTCATGGTCTTGGGATCGAGCCCGCATCGGTCTCTCTGCTCGGCAGGGAGACTGCCTCCTCCTCTTTCTCTCTGCCTGCCTCTCTGCCTACTTGTGATCTCTGTCTGTCAAATAAATAAATAAATAAAAATCTTAAAAAAAAAAAAAAAAAGAAGAATGTGCATTGCTGCTCATGCCATAAGACTATATATCACAGAGCCCAGAGTGAGGACGAGTCTGGGTCCCTCCGATGGACAGTCAAGGGGCCATGCATTAAGAGTATGTATTAAGAGTCAGTGACTTCTTCCAGGGAGTGAACTATTCCCTAAGCTAGCCAGCAGCCTGTGAAGTCCACGAGTCAGCCTCATCACCGGAGCCAAAAAGCAGGCCTGGCTGCCTTTGTCCATCACCATGTCCAAGCTGGGGGATCTCTGAGTACTAGGATCAGAGAGCCCACCAATGGCCAAATGTGTCATTGCTGAGGATTCGTATAGATCAGCCTAAAATTATGTGCATGGGTAAGCTGTGAGCCCGTGGGTACCCATCTCCACCCCGCTCGCTCTCTCTCACCAACACGTACACATAGGCACACACACAGTTTTGCACGGACCTAGTATGAACACAGCCTGGTGAAAGAGAAATGGTACTCAGTGGGCAATTGCTAGGCATGGGTTCTTGTTCTGATTGTCCTACTGCTTTGGCTTGTGTGAAGAAACCTTTTGCTTCGTTTTGTTTTCCTTGTCTGTATAAGTAAAATAAATAAAAACATTGTATCCATATCATTCCTATGGTCCCTCCTAACGTCCCCTAAAGGTACCATTCTACTTCTTGTCTCGACTCGGTTTTTGTCCTATATTCCTTAACGCTTGCAATTTCTTGGACCTTACTTCACCAGGAGGTCCTATGACATTCAGAGTAAAAATGGGTGAAAGGATAAAATGATACATATGGTGAAATCATTCTTCAAAGGGCTACAATTATTTCTCCAGAAAACCTGTGGTTAGAGGTAGAAATCACAGAGGTGGCACAGGCATGATCCAGGCCAGGGTGCTATTCCTGTCACAGCTGCCCAGAAGAGGCAATTCACGCCCGTCTCCACAGCAGTGGGCCACATCCCCCTCAGACACTGGCACACGGTTAGGACTGCCTGACCTGTCAGCACAATTCTCTCTCCCAGAAAAGCAGTATCCTCCCTACTGCCACAGACCTGGGCCCCGAAAGGCTAAGACGGCGACGCCATCACGCACCAGAAACCTGGCCCCATTCCACTCCACCCTCCTTCTCTAGGTCTACCTCTTTCATCCCTGCTGCCACTACCACGAGGCCAAAGCAGGGTACTAGGATGTCTTTCTGTTCCCTTAGCTTTTCTCCTGAGGGATTTAATAATGGAGGGCTGTACCATATCCAGCTGGCTGAGGAGAGAGGAAGCAGTCCTTCCTTCCTTTATGGCGTAACACTCAGCTCCTTCTTTGCAGCCCTCGCATCACCTCCCCTGATTCTACCCTTCTGTATACAGCCCTTTCTGTTACAAGACATCAGTTTTTTCTACTTCAATTTCCAGACTCATTTCATCGACAGGATTGATACTCGCACTGAGCCCTTAAAAACTGTTGAGACTCAGGAGTCTGGGAGATCCACGGAAGCTGTGTGTCCTAGGGCACCTGTCAGGCGGGACCAGAGGGAACGTCAGGTGACTGACAATGGCTAGTAATCGACACACAGCCCTGTGGCTGCCTCTGTCGCTGGTTTCCTTCACTCACTTTGCCAGGAAGCCCCAGGGCTTCTGAAAGTCTTCAAGGTGTCTATGACACATTATCTAGAGAGGCGAGGGAGACTCCAGATTGAATAAAAACCTGTGGATTTTTACAATAAGTGAAAATGAAATATTGGCAGGACGTCAGTCAGCCTCTTGTGTGGGGCAACAGTGAAGAACTGAAAGATATTCTGTGGTTGGACCTTGACTTTACCATGACAGGCAGGGACTGACGCGGTCACTCCATAACAGGTCCCTCCCTCTGAGACTTAGCTGGCCCCTCTGGTGACAAGAACTTGATTCAGAGACCAGGGTACAGCACACAGGCTTCCCGGGCAGGCTACTGCTGGTGTGCAAATCCACACGCTTCTTTCAGTTTCCTTCCAGGACAGAACTGGAAAGGTCCCTATCTGCGGCAACTCAACATTTTTCTTATAAGTACAATTAAAAGATGCATTCAGGGAAACCGAGCATTGGACCTTTATTACACTAACATTCCTTTGTTCTCCCCCTCATAAAAGGAGACTTCAAAGCCACATTATGTCATATTGTGGATGAAAAGAGGCTGTGTTCAAATAGGGAATTTCATTATTAGCATCATCATGGTTAACTAGAGTGCCAAGAATAACAAACCAGCCTAACCCTCTGGCAATTCATTGTCATTTAATATACACGTACAGCCCACCCTGCATGAAGAAATGCAGAGAACACACACGTGGCCCCTTCCCATCAGACTTTACAGCCCAAAAAGGCAAGGCTCACATCTGGTGTGTACTTTTCATAAAAATATTAAAATGCCACACAGGCCTAAAATGAGAACCACTCATTTTAGGGTCCTATAAACCTTCACGTTTGATAGATATAAGCTCTCCCTGTCTCTTTCTACTCCACACTGAGACATTTTATGGCGACTGGGAAAGAAATAGCAGTATTCCTCTTTCCCTTTCTCTGACATTTAATTTTCTATCCCCCAACAGCCTGTTACATGACAGGCACTCTGCTGGCACACGACTACAGGGCTGAGACAGTTAAGCAGCAGCTCTGAGAATGCTCAGCCGAGGAGAGAGGAGGCAAGGGGCAGAGGTAGGGGCAGGTAAAGATGTAACAGACCGGCTCATGAAGACAGCAGCTCAGGAGTGTGGATGGAGCAGATAGGCCAGTGTGGTACGCAGAGAGGACAAGGCAGAGGGACGATGTGGGCAGCGAACTCTGTGAGCCAAGCCAGAAATGGCCAAGGTTGTCCCTCAGAGAGACAAGCTCTGACAGCTGGCTACAGCATGCATGAGAAGGGAAACCAGGGACAAGAGTTATAGAAAAGGCCAAAGCAGACATGGGGAAAGAGAATCTAAGGCAGGAAACAGCCAGGTCTTTCCAAGCTCTCCTCAGGCAGAGCTTGTACCTTCGTTTGTTTGCCTTCATGAAGTCAGTCAGCCCAAGAGCATGGCGGCAGTGGCTGGACTGGGCTCCTTCCTTCTCCCGCTCCACAAGACAGGCATCATTCTCACCCCCGAGTCTCACTATGGCATAACGTCCCTGAGTGAAGTGAGGGGTAGGGAGGGAAGGGAGGCAAACAGAGGGGCAACTCACAACATAAACATCCATCTCATTAGGAGATACGTTTCCAAAACATGTTTGCTTTTTATGTAAATGTTGTTATATAAATTTATGTCTATTAATTACCAAAATGTGTATTTCCACTGCTTAGTCCATTCTGAACTAGTATTAATGGTAGAAATAACTCTAACTGGAATTTTATTTTATTTTTAAAGATTTTTAAAAAGATTTTATTTATTTTTATTTATTTGAAAGACAGCAAGGGGGAGAGAGAGAGAACATGGTAGGGGGTGGGGAGGCAGAGGGAGAAGCAGACTCTCCCCTGAGCAGGGAGCCTGGCAAAGGGCTCAATCCCAGGACCCTGAGATCATGACCTGAGTTGAAGGCAGATACTTAACCAACTAAGCCACCCAGAAGCCCTAAGGATTTTTATTTATGAGAGAGAAAGAGAGAGAGAGCGAGAGCGCATGCACAAGCCAGAGGGAGGGATAGACGGAGAAGTAGAAGCAGACACCCTGCTGAGCAGAACCCCTGACATGGGGCTCAATCCCAGGACCCTGAGACCATGACCTGAGTCAAAGGCAGATGCTTAATCGATTGAGCCACCCAGGTGTCCCTCTAACTGGCATTTTAAAATTTCATATAAACTTAGATCACATGAAAAATTCTTAAATGTTTTAATTTTTAATTTATATATACTTTCTAAAAGAAAAGTACAACTAGGTTATCAATAAAAGACTTTCAAATATAAACATATATAGGGATACAATTCTTAGAAGGGGTAAAATGGAAATAATATTTAAAAAGAAGGAATAACAAGAGAACTTTAATTATTAAAGAAGATGTACTTCGGGTGCCTAGGTGGCTCAGTGGGTTAAGCTGCTACCTTCGGCTCCGGTCATGATCTCTGGGTCCTGAGATCGAGTCCTGCATTGGGCTCTCTGCTCAGCAGGGAGCTTGCTTCCCCCTCTCTCTCTGTCTGCCTCTCTGCCTACTTGTGATCTCTGTCAAATAAATAAATAAAATCTTCAAAAAAAAAAAAAAAAGATGTACTTCAAGTATATACACATTGATATATATATTTAAATTTACATGCAGTAAAATATTCTTTATGGTTTACAAGTTTATGGATTTCAGCAAATGCATCCACCACCACAATCAAGATTAGAACATCTGTACCAACCCCCCAAATTCTCAGAGGGTGCCCCTTTAGTTTTCCCTTCCCTCCATCCCAACCATTGGTAACCACTGATGTATTCTTTATCCTTATAGTGTTAGCTTCTCAAAAATGTCCTATCAACAGCATCATTCAACCTTTGGGGTCTGGCTTCAGTCCTTTTACTGTGCTCATCAATCAATCATTCATTCCCCTTGCTGAGGACTATTACATTATATGAATATACCATAATTTATCCATTGAGTTGATCCATTGAGTTGAAGGACAAGTGAGTTGGTTCCAGTTTGGGGCCATTCTGAATAAAGCTGCTATGTACATCTGCATAAGGTCCTTGTGTGAGCATAGGTTTGCCTCTCACTTGGATAAACACCTTGAAGTACAATTGCTGAGTCATGTGGCAAGTCCATGTTGAACAGACTCCACCAAATCGTGTGCTCCACCATTCTCCCGGGCTCTCCCAGTCTACGTCCACATCAGCAGTGCATAAGACTTCCGGCTATTTTCATCCTCTCCAGCACTTAGGACCGTCTGATTTGGGGGTGTTCTTCTTTTTTTTTTTTTAAAGATTTTATTTATTTATTTGACAGACAGATCACAAGTAGGCAGAGAGGCAGGCAGAGAGAGAGGAGGGAGCAGGCTCCCCGCTGAGCAGAGAGCCCGAAGTGGGGCTCGATCCCAGGACGCTGGGATCATGACCTGAGCCGAAGGCAGCGGCTCTAACCCACTGAGCCACCCAGGCGCCCTGGGGGTGTTCTTTTTTAATTTTAGTCATTCTAATAGGTGTACAATGGCATCATGTGGTAGTTTTAATTTGCATTTCCTGAATGATATTGAGCATCTTTTCATGTACCTACTTGCTATCCCTGTATCTATTTTTGCTGAACTATCCAAATATTTTATCAAAATTTTATTGTTTTCCATTATAGGGCTGTGAGAGATAATAGTCCTTTACCAGATACATGATTCACAAATATTTTCTCCCATTTAGTGCCTTGTCTTTTCAACCTCCCAACATTGTCTTTCAAACAACAAGAATTTTAAGTCAAATTTATCAATTTATTTTTCTTTTAAGGATTGTGCTTTCGGTGTCACATCTAAAATCACATTACCTAACCCAAGATTACAAATGCCTTCTCCTAGAAGTTTTATACTTTCAATTTTTAAATTTAGGTCTCTGATGATTTTGAGATAATTCTTAAATAGGAGTATCCAATTTTCCACACAGACACCCAGTGGCACCAATCCTACTTCTAGAAATATGTACTTTTTAAAGTCAATGATAGTAAGTACCAATCACTAGTCTTTCAATTTTTTTGCATACATTTTAAAGAATAATAATGATTAACAAAGTGCTTTTGTTTTCAAGTGTCCCTATTCCTAATATGCTGGATTAGATCCTTGACTAATATTGGAAAGATGATAAGGTATTTTAGAGGAAAGCACAGTAATGCGTGGGGGTTACATAGTTTTTCAAAATTATTTTAGAGTATATTTTAGCAAAATTTAGCAAAACAAGAGCCTGAAGACCACTCTTTAGGTGTCAACAGAAAAAATAAACAAAAGGGAAAGGATTTCCTGAGAAGGAGTCCAAGACTGAATGAAGGCTTGATCACTTGGAACTAGCAGAAAGGAAGGTTAGAGAGAAAGAAATTACAAAATGACAACATGGTTTCTAATTTGGGGGATATCTGTTTGGGTGGTATTGCCAACAACCAAGTTCAGAAACACAGGAGGAAGAGCAGACTGGAGCAAAAGAAAGGAAATGAGCTCAGTGTGGGACATGTATTTTGGGTGCCTGTGGACAAAGCATGGAGAGAACCAGTTATTATTTTACGAGGTTTGAGGGGTTTTTTGTTTGTTTGTTTGTTTGGAAATGGGTGAAGTCTCTCCTTTCTGTCTTGTCTTTGTGTATGTGTGCTGAAAAGGTACTCCATGCTGGATTATCTCTCTATGCAACCTGATGTTTGACTCAGGCTGGTCGGAGAGAAGTGGGTGCTGTGTGATGGAAAAGCAGAGGCTTGAGAAGCAAACAGGCAGGCTTGGAGTGCAGAGTGCACCTGTGCTACCAAGAGCTGTGTGACCCAGCCTGGGGAGGGACCTCACTTCTCTGAATCCCACTTTCTTCCCGTGGAAAATGTTGATAATACACCAACTTAAAACAGGATAATAAGTGGGACTTTTCCTCTCTTAGAATTGCAAACCATGGACAAAGTGTGACAAGCACTTACACACATTCAATTAGGAGGAAACAGACCCAGATCAGTTTATTTAAGCCAGATGAGTTGTTGGGTCAGGCAGATGGACTAGAAGGATTGTCAAGTCTATTTTTCAAAAAGTTCTAAGGCAAAACACCAGATGGCCCACACAAACACCTTGCCAAAACCCTGGGGATGAGAAAGTAAAGAACAGGGGAGTCTACCAAAGGCTATGTCCTGCAGAGAGGAGAGCAGCCCATGTATCAGATGTGAGCTGTTATGCCTGATTTCCAGTGATGCCCACAGTCCTCCTATCATCGCCCTTGGCTGCCACCAGCCTCCACATGACCTGATATGTCCACAGCCTCCCTCTCCATACAGCTCATCCTGTGCCTGCCCTACCTCACAGCCTTGTCCCCCAAGAGTTGAAGGCTCTGTCCTCCTGCTCTCTTCTATGCCCTCATCAGAGGGCCCCCAAAACTTCTGGGTGCTCTCTCACAACATTAGAAAGATGAGGCTGGGTTTGCTGGTGATTCCATGAACTTCCCCCAAGACCAAGGGCCTCACAGAGCACACAGTAGACAGGGAACTGCTTCCCAATGCAGAGCTGAGGTGGTTGAGTCACAGGGTCACTTTGTTCTGGAACCATCAAACCCACTGGGGATATTAATTTTTGCTCCCCAGCTCATGTGCACACCTCAAGGCTCAGGAGCCCATAGGCACAGGCCACAAACCTCAGGCCTGAAGCAAGCTGCCTGGTGCCCCCGGGGAGTCTCAGACACCCAGGCCTGACTGCACAGCAGAGGGGCAGGCACAGAGTTTGGGAGGCTAGTGTCCTGTCCACTTCAGGGCAGAAACCCTGCCAGGATCAACAGAGTGCCTTCTGCCAGGCTCCCTCAACATTGTGGTCACCAACGGCCTGTGGTTTTTTTTTTTTTTTTTTTGAGATGTGGATTGTGAAAGTAACCTCCTGAGGTTTGGCTCACAACTGATTTCTTAGAGGAAAGAGGACAGGGAGGTGACGCCGCTCTCCAAGGAGGCTGTGAACACCGGCTGGTACTGCCTGGGAACAGAGCTACATCAGCAGCTGCCAACACTCAGGGTTTCCACTCACAGGACCATGCTGCCGCCCAAGAGATGACATCGAATCACAGAAATGCAAGCCCCAAAAGGCCCTGGAGACCGCTAAGTCCAGACCTCTCATTTCACAGAGCAGGAAGGCAAAGCAAAACACTGGTCAGCGTTCAGCCACCAAAAAGCCTCCCCTTCTGTTCCATTTCCTTTGTGTGTTTTGCCTTTTGCTGAGTTTTAAAAGACATGAAGAGCAAAAGTTGCCTTACTTTAGAAAATCCATACACCACTGACCTTCGTAGCTTACTGGCTTCAGATCTGCTTCACCTAGATTGTCACTTGTAGCCAGACTTGGGAAGGGGACTCAGCCCACGAATTAGGTCAGGTGGGAGTCTGAAGTCTACCAAACACATGTCAAGAAGCCAGTCAGCCTGGCCAAGGTGGACCTGAACACACACACATATACACACCCCCCCCAACACATTTCTATATGACACATTATACATTTATATATTGATATGCATTCACACACACACACACACACACACACACTTTATTTTGGTAGGATATAGCAGGTTCTAAAAATTTAAACAAACATATTTCATCTGACTCCACAGGATTCTTTATTCCCCATTCCTGAAATTTATATATCTAAATTTTGAAGGTTTACTCTGAAAGCCATAAACTTGCCTTTATCTTGACTTGCCTTTAAAAAGAGAAAGAAATTCAGGGAAGCCAGTGAAAAGTTAGGCTTAAAACTGAATTCTGGCCAATCCAGTGACTAACTGTTAAACCTCAGGAAAAATCCTTAAACTTTCTGAAAGTCAGTGACCTCATCCGTAAAATGGGAGTAATAATACCAACCTTAGCAGATTTTTCTAAGAATTACGTAATAGGAGACAGGTACAGTCCTTGGCACAGTGCCTAGCTCACAGCAAACACTCAGTAAACGGTAGATATATTGTAATATCATTATGGCCATTGCTTGTTATTAATTCCTGAAATTTGCTATTGTGGAAGTGTATCTTCCACAAACTCTGAAATTTGTCTACCATTTCTTCCAACTGGTACCTTTTTCAAAACTGGTAGCTGGATAGATTTTTCTCAGAAATCTGACCGCCCCCTCGGATGATTATAGAAGGTCAGAGCGAGTGGCCTTGGACTGTCTGTATTCCTTCCCCACACGAATTACTTTGGTCACAGCTTGCAGCATAAAAACACAACCTCAACACCACAGAAAGGTACATAAAGCTCATAAAAAGTTGAGGGAAAGCTTTTAGCCTCCAGTGGGATACAATATGTACATTCCTAACACAAATGAAACATTTTAACCTCAGCTTTTAAAGTGCTTGCTTTCAATTCACTAGCTTCCACGGCCCCCTCCCCCTCCAAAATAAGAGCAACATCGCCATCTACTGTTTCTATAGCACAATCACCAAACAGAAACTGCTGGTAAAGCTGTGAAAACTTTTCTAGCTTAGAACACTAGTAATTTAGTTGCAATTTCAGCTTCCAAAATAAACTCTGTTTTACATAGGCTCACTGCTTGACAATCACTTGTAGGCTGAGGTGGCTCGAGATGGAGGACTAGTATTGGCTAAAATTAGTCAAATTTCTTCTTTTCCCAAATTTGTACCATGTGTATCTGTCCTCAAGCTTTCACTCTCAATTTTGTTACACAGTATTCCCCCTCACCCCCAAGGGATGGTTTCAAGACCCCCCACAGACCATACCAAACCCATACATACGCTCGTTTTTTCTATACATACACACCTATGATAAAGTTTAATTTATAAATTAGAGGAAGAGACGAAACAATAAATACTCATAAAACAACAATTGCATTAATATACAGTTGACCCTTGAACAACATGGGTTTTAACTACCAAGTTCCACTTGTACATGGATTTTTTTCATACATAACTACAGTACAATACAGCAAATGTATTTTCTCTTCCTTATGACTTAGCATTTTCTTTTCGCTAGCTTTCTTTCTTGGAAGTACACAGTATAGAATCCACAGAATATGGATATGCATATTCAGCACATATGCAAATATGTGCTGCTCGTGGAAGTTAGTGGTCAGGCCTCCAGTCAACTGTAGGCTTTTAGTCGTTAAGTTTTGGGCGACACAGAAGTTACACAAGGATTTTTCCACTATGCAGGGGCCCGGGGCTCCTAACCCCCACGTTCTTCCAGGGTCATCAGTATTTGAATAGAAGTTATGTGAATGTGGTCGCTCTCTCAAAATAGCTTATTATACTGCACTCACCCTTCTTGTGGTGGTGTGAGGTGATAACGCGTCTAGGCGGGAGGAGAGGAGGGGAATAGCCCAGCCGCTGTGATACAGTGTTCACCTACTACTGACCTTCCGGTCACAGGTCATAAGGAGGATCATCTGCTTCCGGATCGCGTTAATTAACACCACCGAAAACAAATCTGCCAATTAGGAAGGATCCCCATAGTCTAAACTGATCTAATGAGTGGCCATTTGTGTGTGGTTTGGTATCTCTGCCTTCCAAATCAAACAGGCTGGAGCACAGGGAGGTGGGGGATGCCTGAGAAACGTTGAGAAGTCAGTCTTTGTGGTTACTCCTAAAAAAGTGGCTCTTTGCTTGACAGCCACGTAAGACCCTGCAGGAGTGCAGTCAGTGATCTAGATCAGCACCAGCTGGTCAGCCCTGCCCCCAGCCCTGGGTCATCCACGTGTCCCCACCACACAGTTGACAGCAGTGTCATCTCCTGAATGTAATTTTTTCCTCTGCTTCTGCCATGATTTATTACTGCATACCGACAAATGACTAATACAGAACTTTTCATTAACTGTAAAGTGGTTTTGGAAACAGTGTGTATGGAAGACGTTTTGCAAAAGCAAGCCCTAAGTACTGCGTGAAGTTGGAGAAGAGGTGCCCTTTCTACATTTGTGTACATACTTGTCTGACTTTTTATTTTTCCATCACCTCACCCGGCACTGGGAAACATCTTTCATCTTGGAATGGCTCTCTTCCACACTTAAGAGTTACTTCAGTCTCTGGTGAACTGTTCTGGCCCCTGGCTGTGTTCCTCAGATACTAAGTAAGATTGTAAGACTCCTGTGGAATAGTTTGGGAGGTGACACTTCATTTCGCACAGACAATAAAATTATATAAACCGTCTTTACCTCATACCAGGATAAACTGCATACCACCTCACAGAAAACAAGGACCACTTTTCTCAGCCTAGGCAGAAAGCAGAATGACTTAGAACAAGTGGGATTTCTCACATCTTTGGAAGTGTGTTTGTCTCCACCACAGGAGGGGATGCCAGCCCTGAGACTCCAGCTCCTTTCCGGGGCCATTCCCCTTTTGGAATCAGGACGAGAGCGGACACAACCCACGGTGAACCACGGCACTGTCTCAGGGGAGCAGTCTGGTTTACTTGAGAGCCACACAAGAGACTTCACAAAAAACATAGATTTGGGGGAAAGCAGGAAGGATCACGTTTGGAAAGAATGCTAACACCTGATCCACACGTTCTTTCCTCCCCCCACCCCCCTGCGGCTCATAATCACTCACAGATGCGGAGATGTTAAGCAACAGGCAACCTCAACTTCTGGAGTCCCCTAAGACACGAAGCCATGGAAGCTTCAGCTCAGCTGTTCTGTTTCTCGTGTGACTGTAACTGTAAAATCAAATTCGGAGAAAGTTTTCTTTCTCACTTTTACCTTTTGACCCCCTTCTCCTATTTCTCCTTTGCCCCCCACCCTCCTGCCTCTGGTAACAATCAATCTGTTCTCTGTATCTGTGAGCTTGAGTATTTTTGTTTGTTTGTTGTCTTTAGATTCCATACACAAGAGAGATCCTAGGGTACTGGTCTTTGTCTGATTTATTTCACTTGGTGTAATACCCTCAAAGTCCATCCATGTTGTTGCAAAGATGTTTTTTATGGTCGAATAGTATTCCATTGTATGTGTGTGTGTGTGTGTGTGTGCATATATATGTGTATATATAAGACTATAACACATCTTTATTAATTCATCTGTCGATGGACACTTCAGTTGCTTCCATATCTTGGCTATTATACATAATACTGCAGTGAACATAGAAATGCATCTATCTTGTCAATTTAGTGTTTTTCTTTTCTTCAGATAAATCCCCAGAAGTGGAATTGCTGGAGCATGTGGTGTTTTCATTTTTAACTTTTTGAGGAACCTCCATAGGGTTTTCCACGGTGGCTGCACCAGTTAACATTCCCACCAACAGTGCACAAGGGCTCCCTTTCTCTCTGTTCTTGCCAACACCTGTTATTTCTTGTTTGGTTGATAAACAACCAGGCTAACAGGTGTTGTTGAGGGAAAATGTTTTAAAGAAAAGATCAAGAAAAGAAAAAAAGAAAAGAGAAAAAAGAAAAGAAAAGAAAAAAGAGAAAAGATACCCCCGTCAGTATTCTTTTTGCATATTTCCTTGCTGTTCTCTGCTCTTCCTACCACTTAGAGAGGTGCATTAAAATTTGCTACGATGATTATGAATTTGCCTATTTCTCCTGTGACGTCTGCCAGTTTTTACTTTATGTATTATGAGAATGTTATTAAATACTTGTAAAATTTAAATGTATCCCTTCCTTGTAAGTTGAACATTTTTATCTTTTAAGAGGAACCAACTTTATTTTTAGTAATACTTTCTGCCTGCAACTTCCTTTTGTGTGATATCGACATAGCCACACTAGTCCTCTTTTCTTTAGACTTTACCATATACATAACATATACTTCTATCCTTTTCCCTTCAGCTACTATTTATCCTTATGATTTAGATGTGTCTCTTGTTAAACAACATATGGTTGTGTTATGATGTATCCAACAGACATTTTTTTTCCTCTTTTTTTTTTTTTTAAGATTTTATTTATTTGACACGGAGACAGACCACAAGCAGGCAGAGCAGCAGGCAGAGAGAGGGGGAAGCAGGCTCCCCGAAGAGAGCAGAGAGCCCAATGCAGGGCTTGATCCCAGGACCCTGAGATCATGACCTGAGCTGAAGGCAGAGGCCCAACCCACTGAGCCACCCAGGCGCCCCCTTTTATTCCCTCTTAACTGGAGGATGCAATTCATTTAGGTTTAGTGTAATTACATCGTTGGGTTTTCCATTTGTTCCTGCTATTCTAGAAGAGTTTTTCTATTCTTGTCTTTCTGTGGATTCCTTAAGTATCTGTCATATTGTTTTTCACTCTTCCAGTTTGGAAGCTATCCAAATTTTTATTTCAATTATTTATTTAAACTCTGTTTTGCTTTTTAAAAAAAAGACCTACACAAGATATTACTACTTTTCTGGTCATTGCTTACCAAGATCTACCCACATGTTAACCATTTTCTTCTCTCTCCATTTATTCTTACATCTAAGTGTTCTTTCCGGATTCACTTTATTTCCACCCAAAGTAACAACTTTTTGGAGTTTTCTCTTATGAGGATTGGTGGTGGAGAACTCAATTTTTGTTGCCTGTAAATGTCTTTATTTTATCCCATCTTTAAAATATATTTTACTGTAAAATATAAATATACACATATGTATATTTTACTATAAAAAAGATATATGTACATATATATTTTACTGTATGTGGAATTCTAGATTAGGGGCACCTATGTGGCTCCATCAGTTTGTTTTAATTTTAATTTATTTAATTAATTATTTGAGAGAGACAGCCCTAGAGAGAGTGAGCACAAGCGGGCAGGGGTGGGGGAAGGGCAGAGGGCGAGAGAGAAGGAGAAGCAGGCTCCCCACTCAGTGTGGCTTGATCCCAGGACCCTGAGATCATGACCTGAGCTGAAGGTAGACGCTTAACCTACTGAGCCACCCATGTACCCCTTTTTATAGTTTAAAAAATTTTTTTTAACTTTTTAATTTTTTCCCACCTCCCTTGAGATATAAGTGACATACCACCCCTTAGGTAAGTTTGAGGTGTGCAATGTGATAATTTAATCCATGTATATATTGTGAAATGATTGCCATGATAAGGTTAGGTATCATCTCATATAATTACCATTTTGTTATTAAGGTAAAAACATTTAAGATCTACTTTCTTAGCACCTTGCAAGTATATAACACAGTATTGTTAAGTGCAGTCACTCTGCTGTACATTAGATTCCCCAGACTGATTCCTGTTCCCTGCAGAAATTTTCTAGATGATCCTTTACTGATTAAATTAAGCAATAAATAAAATAAATAAAATCTTCTTTAAAAATAAAAAGCAGTAAGAAATACTGATCATCTTGAAAGGAATGACAGCTCAACAGCCAGCTTCTGAACAACAGCAATAAAGTCTGAAAATAAGGGAATGATACATGTAATGTGTTGAGAAAAAAATAAGTACTAACCTAAAGATTTTATATATTTATTTATTTGAGAAAGAGAGTGCATGAGTTGGGGGAGAGGGAGAGGGAGACAATCTCAAGCAGACTCCATGCTGAGCTCTAGATCTTGACACAGGGCTTGATCTCATGACCCAGAGATCATGACCTGAGCCAAAATCAAGAGTCAGACACTTAACTGACTCAGCCACCCAGGTGCCTCCATAGTACACTTGAGTTTTAGAGTAGAACTTGCTCTGCCCAACAGCATATCCTAAATTCCTCCCTGGTCTTTATTAGCATAGTTTTGCAGAGTTATACCCTGTGAATTCACTGTGTTATAGCCACTGCCCTCCCCCTCCTCCCACTGGTCAAAATTCCCTCTTAGCCACTGTTCAGTTTCGGGGCTTGCAATTCGCAGAAGGGAGACAATGGGTGGTGAGGAGGAAGACTGGAAGCCTTTGGAACATGCTTGAGTGGTTGATATTGTGAAGAGCTCAGAGCGATTGGCAACAGAAAACAAATCCAGAGCCAAAGGAAGAATGAATGAAAAGAGGTCTTGGAGTCATGTTCAAAATGTGGAGGAAGGATGGTTAGTGGCTTCCCAGGGAGCTAACCTGCTTGTGAAGCAGTAAGAATAAGAGATAACAGAAAGATAGTCTTAAGAGGTTTTACTGTGCTTAAGAGTGGAGGAGCTCTGCATGAAGGTTTGAGAGTTATCTGAACAGATGGAGGCTGATTTTCTAGTAATTTACTGGATTTCAGAGAGACGCTTCTTTGAATGAGTCTCTCTATGGAGACTGTGTTTAAAAACTGCCTCACTTTCTTTTGATAAATATGCCTCATACACTCATTTTTAATCAATGAATAATTGCTGTTTAAAATTTAAATGGCATGATTTATCTAATCATCCCAAAATTTATTGAACATTTAGGATGTTTTAATTGTTAAGTCACTAGATTGAAAATCTGTTTACTATAAAATATTTCTAGCATATACCTACTTTTGTCAAATCTTAACTTTTTTTGCCATATTGCTTCAGATCTTTTGTTTTTAAGAAAATAAAAAGAAAATTTAAAGATATGGTAGAAAGCCTATTTTTAATAAAATATTGCCAGCCCCCTCCAAGATGTAACCAGTAGTATGAATTTGGTATTCTTCCTGGGGTGACTTTATACTTCTTCTATAGATGTATGTATCAAAAAGCAGTATGTAATATTCTTTAGCATTTAAAACTTTTCCTAAATATCATCATACTATGTATACAATTTTGTGTGTGTGCTTACATCATATTTTTAAATTTAAATCATATTTTTGAAATTCAGTCAGTCTGATACATGTAACTAATTCACTTATTTTAAGTACTTATTGTACTTATTACATTTCACCTATCATTTCAAAGTGTGTGTAGTGGGAAGGTTCTCAGGGAACCAGGTCTATAATAATACTAGCACTAGAAGTCCTCAACATTGTCACTTACAATTTTTAACTTCTTTTGCATTATGTCCTTCAGGAAGAAAAAAACAAAAAACAACAACAAAAAACAAAACAAAACTCCCTGAGCAGAGATGATGTGATAAACACTTCTAGGTGCAGAGCCCCCATTTCCATCGTGGTGGTGTTCTCCCCAAGATCCTACTGGTAGATACTAACATTGTCAGATTGCTTCCCCAGACAGCTGTAAAAATAAATCAGATTCCCTATGAACATATTAGCATATATGATTATCATTTGAAGGTGTTTCCTAATTTAGTAGATGTAAATGGCACTTCAAATTTGCTTTAATTTATACTTCTCCGAGTTTGCAATGGAGAAAATTTTTCCCCCAGGGTAATTATTTGCATTGGCTTTCTTATAAACTGGCAGTTAAAAAATTGGGGGGAATCTTTCTATTGGCTCAGCCTTTTGTGATCTCGCAAGGAAATGGCCACTCCAGTTTGGGCTGAATATCTTTTTTCTTAAATTTTTCTTAAAAGATATTTTTTATTTATCTGAGAGAGAGATCGCCAGTAGGCAGAGGCAGATAGAGAGAGTGAGGGGAGCAGGGTCCCTGCTGAGCAGAGAGCCCAATGTGGGGCTTGATCCCCAGACCCTGAGACCATGACCTGAGCCAAAGGCAGAGGCTTAACCCACTGAGCCGCCCAGGTACCCCTGGAGTGAATATCTTTCAATGCCAAATGCACTTTTAATCAATTACTCAGGGTGTTGGGGACAGCAGGCAAGAAACAACTTCTTCCTGATCAAAAACAGAGATGTGGGTGCTTTATGTGGAAAGGCACCTCATAACTACCCTAAATTGTCACTGCTGTTGACCTAAATAAAGTCAACAGAAGCACAATGAGTAAGACTGATTGTAGATTTCATTCATTTTAACAAGATCCATAGAGAATCAGTTTTGTCCAAGGAACTGTCCTAAGGCAGTGGGCAGACAAGGAGCTTAAACTGTCTGGTATGTGTAGGAGAAAGAAGAGGATTACCTAAGGAAAAGAGGTTTCTTTCTCTCTGGTTATCTTCCCAGCCCCCTAGGACAGAAAGAAGATGGAAAAAGTAAGAGAGAAGGTCACCTCTGCTCTCAGGAGGCTGGTTGCCTCCCCAACACTGGGGGAGGAGGGAACTCCTCACTGGTGGCAATGGGGGTCCAAGGTTTTCCTGACCTCTGGACCCATGCTCAGTACCAGGGCTGTCCCCTCGCAGAACTCCAGTTTGGGGGCCTTTCTGGAAGCTTTTGACCCATTCAGTAGGCTGTCACTGTGACCTGACATGGGGCTGAGGAGGCCTAAGCACACTATCTGCCAGCTCCTGGATTGAGCCTGGTTTATCTCTTCTACCCCATGCTTCTTCCCTGGACTCTGGACTTTCTTGCTGAGTGGATGGTCCCTCTCGGTGCCAGCTTGGCCTTCAACTTGGTGTCATGTTTTATCTATGCCTTCTCTGCCACCATCATAGATGGTTTATAGAGATGAATAGATATGTGTTCATAGTTCTAAATAATGCAAGAAGATTCCTTCCTTATAATCTTCATGTACAACAATGTATAGTCATATACCGGATTTCTAGTTCTCAAATACACATGGAGTCAGTAGAAAATGCTGGATGTAATAGGGGAGGACTCTAAGGAATGAGGAATTCCCTAACTTCTCCGTGTTAGAGTATTATGAAACAGCCGACAGCCCTCCACCTCCTTTGGGCAAGGCACGGGGAGACTTGTATTCCAGCTGTGAACCAAGTAAGCCTTTAACAGGAGATGTGACAACCAAAAGAGTAAGCTCTGCTTACTCACTTTCCATCTCTATCTGCCTTGCACATATAAATAAGAATTAAAATAAAATACCCTTATCATTTAAGCGGAGCTCACTATTTGAATATGACTCAAGAGTAAGATGGAGAATTTGGTAGCCATTCTTCCCTTTAAGTTAACAGACACTACTAATGCATGCAATTATATTTGTCATAGCCCTACTGAAGTCTGAAAGCATGGCTGAAACCGTTTTTAAGTAAAAAAATGATGACCTACAGCAGAGAGCAATTACAAAGAAATTTTTCAACATTCAAGCCAAGTAATGGACCTCCGTCCCTGGCTTAACTCCGATGTTTAGATAGATGCCAAGTACAGCACAAACTCTTCTGAATTTCCTTTGCTTCAACTTTCATTATAATTATGTTTATTACAAAAGTGCAATGCCAAATTGGCCTCCTTAGCTATTGGCGCTGCAATTTAAGAGTTTGTAGCATTCCTAAGATAGTGTAAATTATCTGCCACAGATATTCTGAAACATTTTGGGGTGGCGGGTTAAAGTTTCATTTTCCATACATTTTAAAATTAAGACTTTAAAAAAAAAAGGCTCTGCAATTGATAAGTAATCATATTTTCTTAGAGTAATAATAGAATTTCATCTCTTGAGTTTCAACTCAGTCAGGACCCATTCTCTGAGACCGTACTTCTATGTCATTATTTGGGATAATGTCTCTGTGTTCTGTGCTTGCTTCCCAACAGGCACATCAGGGCACATCTGTTGAGCCTGGTGAGTTTCTCAGGACAACACTTCATCAAGGGCTTTGGACTAGGGGTCAGAAGACCCAGGTTCTAGTCCCAGATATGCAATTTACTGAGCAGAGGCCCACGTTAGTCATTTAGCCTCTGAAGCTTCAGTTTC
The DNA here is from genome assembly GCF_963455335.1 of Martes martes. Lineage (NCBI taxonomy): Eukaryota > Metazoa > Chordata > Mammalia > Carnivora > Mustelidae > Martes > Martes martes. The sequence continues at coordinate 99,561,465 of NC_137892.1, forward strand.
CTGCACCTGCAAGTGTAGATAAAAATACTGACCTTGCACACCTCCCAAGATGAGTGGGGATTGAATAAGATCAGGTGAAAGCTCTTTGTACACACCATTAAGTATATTTTTACATCGCAACCTTCGGGGAAGGCAGTTACAGCATAGTGTAGAGAAAAAGATTCGTTAGCATTCTTTCAGTCCCAGGTACCAAAAATACAACTCCAACTGTTTTAAGATTAGTAAAAATACACTGGCTCAATATAAAAAAAAATGAATTATATTCCTATATATTTGTGATGAACATAAAATTAAGAAAATAATTCAATTCACAATAGCATCAATAAGAATAAAATAGGAATAATTTTTTTGGTAAAGATTTATCTATCTATCTATTTATTTATTTATTTGAGAGAGAGAGAAAGAGAGTGAGTATGCATGCGTTCATGTGAGTTGGGGGAAGGGCAGAGGGAGAGGTAGAGGGAGAATCTCAAGCAGACTCCTACTGAGTGCAGAGCCTGACACAGGGCTCGATCTCATGACCCTGAGATCGTGACCTGAGACAGAATCAAGAGTTGACACTCAACAAACTGAGCCACCTAGGTGCCCCAATACTTAGGAATAAATTTAACAGAAGTTCAAAACTTATTCTCCAGAAACTACAACATGTTCTTAAAATAAATTAAAAAGGATCCAAACAAATGAAAAAACATCCCATGTCCATGCATTGGAAAACTTAGTATTTTAAGGGCAGCAATACTATCCATATTGATCCACAGACTCAGTGCAATCTCTATTAGAATCCTAACTGATTTCTTCATGGAAAATGATCACCAGTTCCAAAATTTACATGGAATTGCAAATGACCGCAAAAAACAAAAGCAATCTCAAAAAAGAATTCCAAAGTAGGAGGATTCATACTAACCAATTTCAAAAATTACTACAAACCAACAGCAATCAAGACAGCATGGTGCTGGAACAAAGACACAGAAATCAATGGATTAAAACTGAGAGTTCACAAATAAATACATGTTTATGGTAAACTGACCTTTTTAAAAAAAACTATGTTGTTAGCCAGCCTGTAGTACATTATTAGTTTTTGATGTAGAGTTCAATGATTCATTAGTGGCATATAACACCCAGTGCTCATCACCACATGTGCCCTCCTTAATACCCATCACCCAGTTACCTCATCTCCCACTCCCCTCCCTTCTGTCACCCTCAGTTTGTTTCCTACTGTAGTGTGGTAAACTGACATTCAACAAGACTGTCAAGGCCATTCAATGGGAAAAGGATTGGCTTTTTAACAAATGGACCTGAACAACTGGATAGTCACACGCAAAAAAAATAAAACTGAACTCTTAGCTTACACCACACACCAAAATTAACTCGAAATGGATCAAATACCCAACTATCAAAGCTGAAACTATAAACTCTTAGAAGAAATTACAGCAGTAAATCTTCATGGCCTCAGATTTGGCAATAGATTTTTTTTCAGTAGGTTCCATATCCAACATGAAGCTTGAACTCATGATCCTGAGATCAAGAGTCACATTCTTAAATTTGACAAGCACAAGCAACAAATGGGACACCTAGGTGGCTTAGTTGGTTAAGCGTTTGATTCTTGATTTTGTCTCAGGCCATGATCTCAGGCTGGTGAGAATTCTCCCGGCATCGGGCTCCCCACATGGGGCTCCTGGTGTGGGGCTCCCTGTGTAGACTCCATGCTCAGCACAGAGTATACTTGAGATGTTCTATCTCTCCGTTTGCCCCTCCCCCTGCTCATGTGTTCTTTCTCTCTCTAGAGCAGAGAGAGAGAGTGAGAGAGTGCAAGCAGGGGGAGCAACAGGTAGAGGGAGAAGCAGACTCCCCTCTGAGCAAGGATCCCAATGTGGAGCTTGAACCCATGACCCTAGGATCATGACCTGAGACAAAGGCAGGTGCTTAACTGACTGAGCCACCCAGGCAGCTGTAAATAAATAAAATCATGTTAAAAAAAAAAAAGGCACAAGCAACAAAAGGAAAGAGAAGATAATTGGGGCTTCATTAAAATTAAAAATTTTTTACATTAAATGACACTACCAAATAAGTGAAAAGACATCTCACAGAACAGGGAGAAGTAGTTATAAATCATATATCTTTCTGATAAGGGGCTTGGAACTAGCATTTATAAACACTCTTACAACTCAATAATAATAAAAACAAATACCCCAATTAAAAAACTGAGCAAAAGTTTTGAAGAAATGTTTCTCTAAAAAAGATATACAGTGGCCAATAAGCTCATGAAAAGATGCGTGACAACTTATTCCCCAGAGGAAGGCAGAGCAAAACCACAATGAGCTAGTACTCCATACCCACTAGGAGGGCTAGAATGAAAAAGTCAGACAGTAACAAATGGTGTTGGAGAAATCAGACCCTCATACACAGCTGGTGGCAACATAAGGCAGTATAGCCACTTTGGAAAATAATATGGCAGTTCTACAATTAAACATAGCAGTCCTACTCCTAGATATACATACAAGAGAAATGAAAACATATGTCCGCCCAAAAACTTGCACATGAATGTTTACAGCAGCATTACTGATAATAAACAAAAAGTAGGAACAACCCAAAGGTCTATCAATTGATGAATGGGTTAACAAAATGTGGTTCATCTGAACAATGCAGTATTATTTGGCCACAGAAAGGAATGAAGTACTCATATGCTATACAATACGGATGAGCCTTGAAAACATTATGCTAAGGAAAGAACTTAGACACAAAGTACCTATATTATATGATTTCTTTCAAAAAAAAAAAAATCCAAAAAGGCAATTCTACAGAGATAGAAAGAGGATGCATTGGGACGCCTGGGTGGCTCTGAAGGTTAAGCGTCAGGCTTGGCTCAGGTCATGTTCCTGGGATCCTGGGATCGAGCCCCATGTTGGGCTCCCTGCTCAGAAGGGGCTCTGCTTCTCCCTCTTCCTCTTCCTCTGCTTACCACCACCCCCACTCCTGCTCTGTCTCAGATAAATAAAAAATCTTGAAAAAAAAAAAAAAAGAGAGAGAGAGAGAAAGAGAGAGAATTTGTGGTTGCTTCACGGTTAGCAATGATACCAAGGGTTGCTTCTAGTCCCCCAGTTCTGTGAGAACTGATTCTTAAGGGCTTTACATCTGTGTCTCCCCTTGTCTTCTGAGTGATCTAGCTTATGAGCATATGATGCCAGGGGCACAGAGAAGTTTGCTGACTTGTTCTTGGTCACACAGGAAACCTCTGCTCCACCCAAGCCTGGCATGCATCCTCCCTGTCTTATGGCCTTGCACTGTGGGCTACTTGTCACTTGCCCTCACCCTGCCCCTTTTCCTTGATGAGAGCTCAGAATATCCTTCTCTTCCTCTCTCATTTTGATGGAGCTGACCCATTCCTGGCTTTGGGGTTGATCACATGACTCCAGCATGGCTGGTCAAAGTGACTGGTACAAAAACAAGCTCATGGTCCCAGATGGGCCAATGGTAGCCGGCCACCCACAGTATTCTTCAACCTTTTGGGAGACAAATGTGGTTTTTACCTGAATTTTCTAAAGTGATTGTTATGGTCTGTATATCTGTGTCTCCCCCCATATTCACATGTTGAAGCCCTAACTCCTAATATACTTAGGTATCACCTAACACCCTCATTTGAAAAATTTTTAAAAACTACTCTATAAAGGCAGATGTATGGCAACTCGATATGAGGGTCAAGTGGATTTCACACTGGGGAGCCTGGCTGGCTCAGTTGGTAGAGCAGGTGACTCCTGATCTTTGGGGTTGAGAGTGGGAGCCCCACCTTGGGTGTAGAGATTACCTAAAAATAAAAGCTTTTGGAAAATGGATTTCGCAGAACTAGATGGGGGAAAAATGCATTTGCTGTCATCATCTCCCTCAGCTTCACTTCATTTTAGGTACTATCAATAATAAAAATAATGATGATGATAAATGTATTAAACGTTTAGAAGAATCTCTTCATGTTGTAAAAGTATCTCAAATCATCACAATGTATACTTTAAGTATCTTACAGTTTTGATTGTCAAGTCTACCTCAATAAAGCTGAAATTAAGAAAACAGACTCGGGGCACCTGGGTGGCTCAGTGGGTTAAGCCTCTGCCTTCGGCTCAGGTCATGATCCCGGGGTTCTGGGATCGAGCCCCACATCGGGCTCTCTGCTCAGCAGGGAGCCTGCTTCCCCCTCTTTCTCTGCCTGCCTCTCTGTCTACTTGTGATCTCCCTCTCTGTCAAATAAATAAATAAAATCTTAAAAAAAATCAGTCTCATAGAACTGATTAAATTCTCAAGATTAAATATGAAAATGCAGCCTCCTTGACCAATGCAGAGATCAGAAGTGACATGTCACACAACTTAGATGGGTCGTACAGATGTGAGGTTACTGGGCTTGAAACAGGAGGACCCTTCCGTCGAGTGTGACATCTCTAGGGAGAAGGAATTAAGTAGCAAACGCCCCCCTCTTGTAGGAGTGCTCATTAGCACGAAGTTCTGAAGTCAGGTTACAGTCTGAACCCTGGCTACATCATTTTTAGACCCTGGGCCTCTGAGAACCTCAATATCCTTCTCCCTAGTATGGAACAATTCCTACTCAAGCTGGGATATTCTAAGATTAAATAATCATGCGAAATGCCTGACATCCAATGTATTCAATTCGCCTAGGTCTTACCTACCTTTCCTTTCCTCCATTTTCATTGCAAGGGTAGCCCATTCTACCCCTAATTACTTCCCAAGCAGGCGTCTGGTTACTCGAAATTGGACGCCACTCATTCCTCTGCCAGGGTCCATGTCAACCTGAGAAAAGCTAGAAGCTTTTTCCTAATCCTAAGGAGGCAAAAACGTGCTAAAAAGAGAACAAGAGCGGCTCCTGGGTCAGCTCACGATGGCGGGACTCCCGTCTTCAACCTGAAAAGAGAACGGAGGAAATATTCAAGTCGCAGAGGTTGCTAGCCCCGGGAGCCACACGGGGGAGCCCCTGCCGGGCTAAACGCGGAGGGCGAGGCCGCGGGATCCGCGGAGCGCGCCGCCGGAGGCCTCGGAGGCCTCGGGATCTTCTCCCAGCGGCCCGGCCTGCCCTGACACCGCTCCCGGCCACACCCACCCCCCTCCCAGTGGAGGTGGGGTGCCCTTTAAGAAAACTCTACTCAGAATAAGGAAGAAAACCTGTTTTTAAAAGCAGAAAATATTTTCAAGTCACGTTCTGTTCTTCAAAAACACGCCTTCTTCCCAAATAAATAAACAAATAAGGGTGAAACTTGGGAAATGTCCAACGGAGGACGGCAGTCAGGAATGAATGAAGTCAGGACTACAGTTAGAGGAGCGGGAGACAGGGCACAAGAAAGAAGCCGGCAGAGAGGAGAGGAAATGGGTCATCAAGATCTCTCCTGTCCGTCTGCACCGGAGTAGGGAGTGGCCCGTCTAAGCAGGATCCCCGCTCCATGGAGGACCCCGAGATGACGGCAAATCTCAGCGTCACCTGGCTCGGAACAGGACCTCTCAAAAGACGGGAGGTTTAATAATAAACAAGGATTTGCCTCCACTCGTGGACTTCCCGGCGCAAAGTTTTCTCCAAACAGCTGACAACTGTGAACCGAAAGGGACTGTTCAGTCATCCTCAAATAATAAATACCACCGAGGAGCGTTTAAAGGGCATTTAAGATAACAGCCGGTGCCCGGACTTGGCGGACCAGGTGACTAATCCCTTAAGCAAACACTTAGCTAAACACTGGCTCCCCTTCCTCGAGGACTTGGCCTCCCCACCCGCCTTCCTCTTCGTGCTTTGTGGCTCACTTCGCGTGGGAGGGGCCTTTGAAAGGTGACATCAGGGAGGGCGCCCCTCGCCAGCTCCCCTGCCCTGTTCTTCCCCAGGGATTCTTCCTTCTGCCCACCAGCTGCCCTCCCCTACCTCCCCCCAAACTGATCCCTCCCCCAGTTCTTCTCCCTAGTGCTCTGGTTGATCCCGCCCTCTCCTCCTCCCCATCCCTTAACCCTCAACCTCACTGCTCTCCACCACACTCCTCCCCTGGATCCCCTCCTCCACTTCCAGCCTCCTTGCTGCCTGCCCCTCAGCTCCCTTTCTGTTCATTCTCTTTACCCCTCCTGCCTCTTTCACCTGCTCTAGGCCAACTCTCTCCCCAACTGTGCAGCAAGGGTCCCAAGGTTGTGCTCCCCTTCCCTAGGCTCAGCCTCAGAACTACCTGGTCTGGCGCCTTTGGGCTTCACTGTTGGGAATGTGAAGGCGCCTCTTAAAGGCTGGGTTCTTGGGCTTTGGCCCATGTCTTCTTCAGAGGATGTCTCAGAGCTCTCTAGTCTTTTGTCCCCTGCAGCACACCGCACCTAATTTTTCTCTGAGGTCCAAATAAGGGGTCCTTGGCAAGGACATTCCTTAAGATCTGGAAGCCTATTTGTCTTATGTAAAACGAGGATAGTAGAAACTAGCTTATTGGAGATTTGGGGATTAAATGAGATAACACATGGAAAAATTGCCAGCTGTTACTGTGAAGTCCTTCGTGATATACATCCATACCCCTGTGTTTCTTTGCACTCAGCTAGATGGGAAAGGTATCAATGTGTAACTTTTAAGTTCCATTAATAGCCAGTAGTTGTGACCTTTTTCTCCAGCAAGTGTTTTTCCAGGGCATTAGAAAAAAAAGTGCTTAGCTCTTCTTGGATTTTGACACTGCTTTCCATTCTATTTACTTATTTACAACAGGTGTCTGTGAATTCCTCTAGGACAGGGACAGTGTCCTATTCCTTTTTATGTCCCTGGAACATTACCTGGGATGGAGTAATTCAATAGATATTCATATAGTTCGGTATTTGTCTTTACAGGTCATTTATAGTCAGAAATGGCATGATAGCCTAGGATCAGAATGAGGAGATGCCAAGGGAGTACGAGAGGACCGCATCATACCACCGTGACCAGGCATTGCTCCAACATTCTGTGCACATTTTAACCAGTTGAGTGAGGGGGTGGGTGATCCATTATTACATTTTATACAAATGGTTGACATACCTAGTGGTAAATTAGGGCTATTTTTAAACAAGTTGTTCTATTCATTTACCCCATAAATGTTTACTGAAAACCTACTGTGTGCCAGGCACTTGCTAAGTATTAGGGAAAAAACCACCAATAAGTAAGTATTCACTGAACCAATAATCACTTATTAAATGACCTTTCTTTAAATGATATTCTAATGATTAGCATGAAGGAAACAAAATAAATTAACAGACAGAAATAGTAGTTATTTTGAGTAGGGCCCCAAGAATTCAAGCACACATGAAACATTTTCTAGTAGGCAAATCATATTAGCATGTGGTTGTTAGGACTGGAGAGCCCTAAGGCAAGTCACCAGCTCAGAAAGCTCCATTCCTAATAGGGCTCCATGCCTTAATTCCACGTATCCACTTCCCTGCCGTCATCAGCCTTCTCCGTCAAATAATTGATAGTTTCATTTCTTCATTCATTTAAGAATTCTGTATTGAAATCTACTGCCCCCAACTAAGATAAGCCACTGGAGATATGGACGTATTAAAGAAGTTACTCAATCTAATTGAGAAATCAAATAACAATGGCATAGCCTCAGAGAACAAGTGGGAGGGCTGGAGAAAGAATTTGGCAATGGATAAAGCAGAAAGCCAAGCAGGTCTGGGAAAAGGTGTGCCTTTAAGATGAGGTGTTTAAATATGAATTCAACCTGAGATACTGGGGTCTGGAAGTTGTGAGAATTTGCTATTGAACCAACGAAATAATTTACCAATAAAATCACTGGGACCAGGGAGGAAGCAAGATGGCAGAAAAGTAGCAGACTGAAACAGCATTAGGTCCTAGGAGTTCAACTAGATAGTTATCAAATCATTCCAAACACCTAAAAACTCAACAGGAGATGGAAGAGAAGAAGAGCAGCAATTCTAGGAACAAAAAAATCGACCACTTTCTGGAAGGTAGGACTTGTAGAGAAGTGAATCTGAAGCATCCGGAAGATAGATGCGGGGGGAGGGGCCGGCTCCTGGCAAGCGGTGGAGCAGCGGAGCACAAAATTGGAACTTTTAGAAGTCTGCTCCACTGAGGGACATTGCTCCAGAGGCTAAGCGGGGGCTGGAGCCCTTGTGGGGACAGTGTGGTCTCAGGTCCCGTGGGGTCACAGAAAGACCGGGGGTGTCTGAGGGTGGCAGTGCTGCCAAGTATCAGAGCAGGGAAGCTGACTACAGAGATGGAGCTGGAGCCGAGGAATGCACTCTCAGTTCAGGGTTACCTTAAACTGTGATCCAAGGCACAGTTGGACCACTGCTCTTTGAGCAGGGATCCCACAAGTGGCAGATTTAGAGAGACGCCCTCCTTCCTTCTCCAGGAGGAGCACAGGAACACGTGGCAGGAATCTGCTGGGTTTGGAGACTCCAAACGGGGCTGTGCTTCTGTGATAGAAACGCTCAGTCACAGGCTGGGTGAGCATGGAGTGCGGCCGGAGCCCAGGGAGATGGGAGGGATTGATGGCTTTTCTCTGAGGGCGCACTGAGGAGCGGGGCTGGAGCTCTCGGCTCCTCTGTGGCCAGAAATTGGGAAGCCGCCATTTTCATTCCTGTCCTCCAAAGCTCTACGGAAAGTGTTCAGGGAACAAAAGCTCAGAGCGAACCGGAGCAGATTACTTAGCCTGGCCCCTGGCAAGGGTGGTGCAATTCCGCCTCGGGCAAAGACATTTGAGAATCATGGGCAACAGGCCCCTCCCCAAAGAGATCAGCAAAACATCCAGCCAAGACCAAGTTCACCAATCAACAAGAACTGTAGAACTGCAGAATTAGGGGAAAGCAACACATAGAATTCATGGCATTTCCCCCATGATCCTTTAGTCTCGGAAAATTAAATTTTTTTCAATTTTATTTTTTTCTTATTCTGTTTTTTAAAACTTTTCCTCTTTCCTCTTTTAATGTTTTTTAACTTTTATCTTAACAATACCTTTTTTAAAAAATATGTTTTTTAAAAAAGATTTTATTTATTTATTTGACAGAGAGAGATCACAAGTAAACAGAGAGACAGGCAGGGAGAGAGGGGGAAGCAAGGTCCCTGCTGAGCGGAAAGCCCGACGCAGGGCTCAATTCCAGGACCCTGAGACCATGACCTGAGCCAAAGCCAGAGGCTTACCCCACTGAGCCACCTAGGCATCCCTTAAAAAAATCTTTTAAAATTTTCATTGTTATAGTCATATTTTATCCCTTCATTGTATTTAATCTTATTTTTTGTATACATATAGGGTTTTTTTCTTTAAAATTCTGGGATACAATATCTTCTAATAGATCAAAATATACCCTAAAGCTAGCACATGGCTTTGTTCTAGTTTCCAGTCTGATCACATTCTCTCTTTTGTTTTTTTTTTCCAACCAACTTATCAATTCCTTTTTTAGAGTCTTTTTAAAATTTTCATCTTTACAGTCATATTCCATCCCTTCATCGTGTTTACCCTTATTTTTATATATATATATATATATATATATGTTTTTCTTTCTTTAAAATTTTGGGAGGTAGTTTCTTCTAAGAGACCAGAATACACCCAAAATCAAGTGGGTGGCTCTGTTCTATTCACCAGTCTAATATATATATATATATATATATATATATATATATATATATATTTTTTTTTTTTTTTTAAATTTCCCCCCTTTCTTCTTCCCTCGGTTTTGGATCTCTTCTGATTTGGTTAGTGTATATTTTTCTGGGGTCTTGGCCACCCTTTTAGTATTTTATTCTCTCATTCATATATTCGTATCTGGATAAAATGAAAAGGCAGAAAAACTCACCAAAAATAAAAAGAACAAGAGGCAGTACCAACGGCCAGGGACCTAATCAAGATGGACATTGGTAATATGTCTGAACTAGAGTTCAGAATGACAATTCTCAAGGTGCTAGCTGGGCTTGAAAAAGGGATGGAAGATATTAGAAAATCCCTTTCTGGAGAAATAAAATCCCTTTCTGGAGAAATAAAAGAACTAAAATCTAACCAAGTTGAAATTAAAAAAGCTATTAATGAGGTACAATAAAAATGGAGACCCTTACTGCTAGGATAAATGAGGCAGAAAAGAGTATTAGTGATGTAGAAGACCAAATGATGTAGAACAAAGGAGCTGAGAAAAAAGAGAGATAAATAACTACTGGATCGCAAGGGGAGAATTCGAGAGGTAAGTGATACCATGAGACAATATTAGAATAATTGGGGTTCCAAAAGAAGAAGAAAGAGAGAGGGGGGCAGAAGGTATATTGGAACAAATTATAGTACAGAATTTCCCTAATGTGGCAAAGGCGAGAAGCATCAAAATCCAGGATATAGCCAAACTATGGAAAGATGAATGGATAAAGATGTGGTACACGCAGGCACACGTACACACACCCAAACACACACAGGAATACTATGCAGCCATCAAAAGAAATGGAATCTTGCCATTTGCAATGAATGATGTGGATGGAACTAGAGGGTATTATGCTGAGCAAAATAAGTCAATCAGAGAAAGACAATTATCATATGATCTCTCTGATATAAGGAATTTGAGAGGCAGGGTGGGGGGGTTTGGAGGGTAGGGAAGGAAAAAATGAAACGAGATGGGATCAGGAGGGAGACAAACCATAAGAGACTCTTAATCTCACAAAACAAACTGAGGGTTGCTGGGGTGTGGGGAGGTAAGGGAAAGGGTGGTTGGGTTATGGACATTGGGGAAGGTATGTGCTAAGGTGAGTGCTATGAAATGTGTAAGCCTGATGATTCACATACCTGTACCCCTGGGGAAAATAATATATTACATGCTAGTTAAAAGAACCAAAAAAAAAAAAAAAAAAAAAATCATTGGGCCAGAACCTTCTTTGGAGATAGCACTTAAGTTAACGTTCAGTTCATTCCATGCTGTTTAAGTTTTCTACTTCTTGCTGTGTCCATTTTAATAATCCTTTGTTAATTATCAGTCACTATGCATTGAAATTTTTTTTAGCTTAAATTAACTAGAGCATGCTTGTATAATTTCCAAATTTATACATTTCATATATTCCTTTCCTTTTTTACATATTTTCTCATCTCTTAATTGGATTTGTTTCCTAGAAGAGACATACTTTCTGAATATTTTTATCATGTCCATTAACTTTTTCAGGTGTCATGACTGAAGAAACAAATCCAGAGAAGAAATGCTCTGTGTTTTTATTCTCCCCCTCATTAGAAATGACCTAAATCACATGGAATTTTTTCCTCATAATCCTATAAAAGTATGCTCTAAGGTATCAACCTATGGAGATAGTCATTAACTTCCAAAAGATACCACTGTCTTGCAAATAGCAGTCTATAGAGGGAAAGTCATGATCATACCTCTAACAGACTTAAGTAATTCAAAATGTCAAAGTTACTCTTCTACTGGTAAAACCATGGCACAAAATTTGCTTCTTGGCAGAAAGCTGCACATTGAGCTCAGGTTGCACAGAGGGCTGACATATTCTGTTGGATGAACTTGTACTAGAATAACTGATAAACAAAGCTATCTCTTGAACTTTGGGACTCAAACTCAACGACCCCAAGATCAAGAGTTGCATGCTCTACCAACCGAGCCAGCCAGGCGCCCCAGTCTCTTGAACTTTTTAGAAGGTGACCTGGAAGAAAGACATCAGTATAGTTCAGTGATAGGAATATGATTTTCTGTTTACTACAGGAGACCACGTTTTTTCGGAGAAGTTAAGGAGGATAAGAGGACTGGAAGGCCCCCCTGTGAGAAGAAATGAAGTGTGGAGTAGACTTTCCAGAAGCTGACCCAGGTTCCTGCCCTGACTCCACTGCTTACTGTGCTCATATCTCCTCCAAGCCTTGCTTCTCAACTCTACCATGAGGAAAATATTCCCCACTCCAGAGGGGTCTGGTGATAGTTAAGTAAGCTAAAATATATAAACAGATAGCATAAGAAGTGTTCTGTTGATGGGAATCCTCTTTTATCTCCCATCTTTCCCAAATTAGGAGGAAAAAAAAATACTCAACCCATCAAGGCACCATGAGTGACCCCATCTTCATGCTCAACACACAGGAGGAGAACCCATCACTCAATCCTATTGAATTTTTCTCCGAAACATCTCAAATTTCTGCCTCTCTCCACCTCAGTCTGAGGACTAATGAGTATCTTCCCAAAGAGAAGTTAATCTTGCACCATGCTTCTTAGGTTTGTTGGACTTGGTGTTCAAGGGTAATAAGGTGAGATGTTGAGATTTAATGCAACATAATAGAGAAAATTAACCAGACTGTTTTCAGTTGTTTTAGAAAAAGTATGCTCTGCCTGTTTTGGTGAGGGAAGACTCTATTGCATTCTGAATGGTTACTGCATTTCTAGATCTGTAGGAAAAGGAGCCACTTCTGTGATCTGGAGCCCATTACCTGAGCTTGCCTGCATTTTCCTATCCATGAAGACTCATCAGGAAAAGAGGAAGAGAAAGCAGAGCTGGTTCTTATACCAGGGCTGGGGAGATCCCGCCCTGTGGTATGGGTGGGAGCGCTGGAGACATACCACCCGAAGGAGAAAAGACAAAACAGGTGCCCCAAATGGAACTGCCATGGATAAGGGGGGCAGGAATTCTCTGCTCAGTGGCCTCTGAGCACCCACTTTGAGCTGGGTGTGATTGTGTGACTGCTGGGCTGGGGTGGAAAGTAGGGCTGGAACAGATACAAAGTGCTGAGCTGCAGAGCTTTGGGAACCTAGAAAAGGTGGTGGCAGCCTAGATCAAGCCTGTAGAGCTGTCCACCTCGGAAGCAAATGCTGGAGCCTGGGCAGCGCAGCCCCTGGAGCAGCAGCCAGTCAGCGCAGAGGTAAACTCCAAGGCTCTTCCCTCAGTTCCAGGGCCGCATAAACCCTAGACTCTAAGGGCAAACCCAAGGGAGAAGGTATGGGCCCCCTGACAACATGCCATCTTTCAACTACAGTTGCTGCCCAACTACTTGTTTTTTTTTTTTTTTTTTTTTTTTTTTCAGAAGTCACTGATCACTCTCTGTGGTGACAGTCTACCTTAAGAGTCACGTCAAGACTGGAGAGGCAAACCAGAGAGAAGGAAAGGGCGAGAGACAGAGCGCTAAGGATGCTGCTCTGAGTCTCTGCTTTTACAGAGTCCCTGAAGTCGGCTCTCTTCCTGGCCTTCCCTTCTCTATTTGCCGGCTCTGGGCTCTATTCCTGCCACTGACAAACATCTAATTAATATAAAAGGAAAGCCATGAGGCATTTGGAGGGTTATTTGAGTTCATGGCTGGCATGAGGGGAGATGGAATTACTCATGTGCTGTGGAAGAAAGGCAGTGGGGCGTGCGTGAAGGAAAAAGGGAGCCATAAAGAAGGGAGGGTTATCCTGAGAAGCAGCGGATGTGAAGGGGAGAAATTTCATGCAGAATAGATTCGGCAGGAGTACTGTAGGATTTAACAAACTCTCCAGATGATTCTGAAGCACACCACTGTTCTAGTTAGTGTATCAATGCATAATACACCTGTGTTTCATTACTATCAACTTTCTGAAAAAAGCCCATGTGTGAAACTTATGTCAATAACACTGAACTCGCAGGTGCATAGACAGTAAACAAAGGATTATCTTTACTGATGGGAAAGTCATAGACTACCTCAAGGATGTAGGGTACACCTCTGAGATCAGTACCATGTAGCTCAGAGATGCGCATTATGATCAAAGGATTTTGAAATACAGAGGAAGAAATTAATTCCATTCTTCACCATCCACTGTTTCCCAGAATGGGAAGTATGAGGGCAAGACTTTTAGCCATGAAGAAGCCGATCTTTCACAATCCCTGAATATTTCTTGAAGCCTAACTTTCCACCTTCCCCGCCCCCTCCCCCTTTCCCAAATCATCTGTCATCTTTTAAATTTCTTAACTAATTAAGTTTCTTAGGAACTTGAAGGAGAGTTGTTTAGACAAGCAAAAAAGCCAAGCGGTTGTAATAAAAATAACCTGTGGCTTATCAGTCATTTGGATAAACCCTTCTAGCTCCCTTTTCAAACCGTTACTACCTTCTTTCAAAAATGGCTTAATTGGGGCTAAATGTACGTCTAAAAAAGTAAAATTGCCTCTCACAGAAGTAGTTGTTAATATGCCTTGATGTGTACTGTATGTAAATAAAAAACTCTGCCCACTTCATTTTACAGCTTTTCTGGTTTATCTGTTATTAGAGATATAAGCCGTAAAACAACCCTGTAAACGGCTTTCTTTTAGACCAGGTGAGGGAACGCTTCTAGGACAGAATCTCCATGTTTCTCTCCCCATCTCAAAAGTGGCAGCAGTTATCTAATGAGATTCTGACCAGTACTGAGTTCCAGACCTCTCTGTTTGCGTTCAGTGTCCACGGATCACTGATCCTATGCTGTGGATCAAAAAAACACATTCTCCTTGCAGCTGTGGTCAGAACATCTTGCTAATTTGCATTCGTACTTGAGAAGAGGGGAACAAAGGTTATGTGTGGACATGATGCCAGATTTTGGGGGATGAGTTACGGATCTAGGAGTAGAGCAGGCACAGGTAAGGCTGTATAAGGGGGCAGGGGACCAATTCAAAGGCCTTCATATTTTCCCTAAAACAATACTTGCTCACACCTAACACAAAATTCAAGGGTAGATTCAAGAGGAGAAAATGGGCTTAAGTTCTCAATGCTATTTAATAGCCTACCCAAAATGCCTATCACAAGTGAAAGAGGTCTCTGACCACTGCCGCCCGATTCCATAAAGAGCAACAGGACTTAGACCTTTAGGTATTTTATTCATCTACAAAAACAAGTATATTGAGCTGGTTAACCCACCAACACATTTTGGGTGTCTACTACCTAAACTAGCTAAATTAAACAGTACTTTCTGGTGAGTGTTTCCCAGGATTTGTGCCATCTTTACTCAAACAGTCAAGCATTTAACTACTACCTATTTGCTGTGAACCTACAACCATCCTGTTGACACATACAAGACAGAATTGTGTCAGAGGCATTTATCTTTTCTTACTGGTGAAGGAACAAAACATACTGGCTGGAAGGTGAACTCCAACCCTGTTTTGAAAACTGGTGGATGCTCTGATACTTGAAAATGTCACATTTGTAGTTGCCTTTGAATTCTCTTTTAACTCCCCAAAGAAGTCACCAGTCTGAATAGTAGATTTTTGGAAAATAAACAAGAAGCAAAGTACATGCAATGGACACTGATATTTGGTTTCAGATCTATTAAGCCAGCCTGTAGCCAAACTATTTCTAACTGGAGTTCACATTACCTGAGCACACACTCGGCAATACTGGATGACTAGTATGGAAACAGCCAGTCTATTCACCCTCTGAGTTATGGATTAGGCAGCAGTGAGTGCGTAACAGAGATATCCCTGGAGATGAAAGATCCGGGCTCTGGGCCAACATTCTTCACTGATTTACCACATGACCTCGGGAAATTCCCTACATTGCTCCATGTTGCTTTCCCAAGAGTAAGAGAAAGAAAATTAACTGTCTGCGTATATAACATACTTATTATAACGTTCAAAGGAGAAATGTACAGTTATAAAACTGGACATTAGCTTAGCCAAAAATCGTTTGAAGAAAAGACACAGACTATGGATCCATTTTCGTCTAAAATAACTTAAATAAAATAACTTAAAAAGAATTAGAAAAGTAAAATCACTTAAAAAAAATCAAAATGAGCTGCATCTTCTAGGGTTCAATCACACTGTCAAGTATCAATAGTGATTATTTCAAAGGCTTAGGGATAGTGCACAATTTCAAACAACTTTCTAACATACAAATTTTAAAGGTAAAGCCAGTAAACAACTCAGACATTGTGAAAGAACAGTTACATAAATGAGGGTACATCACAAAGTCACCAAAGGTTAATAAAACAGATAAAATAGAAGAGTAGACATTAAATAGTTTTAATGAATCCACTTCCTTTATTGCAGTAACCTCTGTACAAAGCAGCAACTGCAATACTCAACGTTAAAACATTAGAAAAGCATCTGTGTGACAGTTATAGTACAGTATTATCAAAATATTACATTTTCAAACTTAGTAGATAAACATCCACCAGAGCTCAAATCTTTAAATTATTTCCATAGTCTTTAAAAATAGGTAATGTCAGAAAGCATATAAAAAGAATGCAAAAGGAAACCTAAAATACAATGAAATAATGTAACAAATAAATATATGATTTAATTAATCATCAGCTTAACACCACCATTCTCTCTAAACCCAATGAGTATTTACCTATAGGAATAATGAACTGTCAAATGCCATTGCATATTTATTTCCAAGTTATCACCAA
This sequence comes from Martes martes, assembly GCF_963455335.1. Lineage (NCBI taxonomy): Eukaryota > Metazoa > Chordata > Mammalia > Carnivora > Mustelidae > Martes > Martes martes. Next base: position 99,577,746 of record NC_137892.1, read on the forward strand.
TGATTAGAACTCAAAAAAAATTTGGCATTAAAATAATCAAATTTAGCATAAACAAAATAAACTAGAATAGCTTCAACACTAGCTAGCATCTCTAAGAATTGCTGAAATTTATTAGAGTACTACAACAACCTTGAAAATTTTGACCTGTTTGTCTAGTGTTAAATGAAAGTAATGCATTTTTTTTAAGTGAAAAGCTTCTTACATTATTTCACAGACAATATTACCCTCCCCCCATTATGCATATTTAGATATATTTTATGTACTTTATACACATATGTATGATGCATGACATTTGGTTCCTGCAGTACAGATCACAATGATGGTTTCCTGAATGGGAAAAACTAAAAAAAAAAAAAAAAAAAAATAAGTGTACCTGTGCACATTTTCAAGATAGCAGCACTCAGTTCATGCCCTATTATCCATTTAAAAAGTTCAAACATGGTATTGTTTACTGAATATAGACATTTCTACTGTCTTCCCCCGAAACACTACAAAACCTGCAATAAAGGGAACAATGCTGTGAGTTATAATGTAGGGGAAAAAAAACCTAGAAAAACAATTACTTCATTTTAACATTCTGAATTCAAAATGACCAGATCTCCACTTTTCATTTCGTTTATGCTCATGCAGCAAAAAGACTGCACTACTGACAGCAGTAGTGATTTTAATGATATCTACCAAGATTCATGAAAACCTGCATATATTCTTCACCACCAAAATTTATACCAATGAACTGACTGAATGAACTGTTCTCCATTTATCACTGAACAGTAACTGTGCGAAGTTACGTGCCCTTCGAATGATCACCTTTGTTTTCCGTGAATCCTGTATCTTTCAATCTAATTTTGAACTTATGTTTACTGAAACCAAAAAATGTTAACTGAATGAATCTTGATCACTTTAAGATGCAAAAAACCAGCAACATAAATGTCATTATATATATACATATGCATCTGTGTATGCATATACACATACATACACACATACAGATATGTAGACATATATCCCTTGAAATGTTTTTAGGAAATCCTTCCTTGAATAAAAAATGAAAAACTTCACATTAATAATCGTATATAAAGCTTTTAGTAACAGTACATATGCACTGTCAAAATTGTACTAGTAGACTATGATGTCAAAACAGACATTCCAAAAGCACAAACTGGCAGTTTTTCTTAACACAAAAGTTTTAAAGTATTAAGAATGGATTAAATTTAAATGTTCAGAATAACCTGTTCAAACCTGAGTATATTAATTAAGACTAAGTATACTTGACAATTGAATGAATTAAGCCTAAAAACATTTCACTAAGAAACCAGTGGTCCATTTAACCATTTGATGAAACACTAAAAATTTTAATGATTTATAAAGGATATGTATAGTGGAATCCCACACATTGTTTATTGAAATATTCTACTTAATGACATTGCTTTGTCTAATTTTCCTCAAGAAAAATCTTTTAGCATTTCTTAAAAGTCCCTCAAAATTTGAGGAAAACTAAATTAGGACAGATCTCTCTTCTTATAGATACAAATGATTTTGAGGACTTTGGTCTAAAGAATGACAATACGGGATTTTTCAGCATGGTATACAGAAGTACCGAATAAATCTTCACCCTTCCCTAAGATTTCAAATAAAAATACAAATAACAGCCAATTAGAGATTTTAAAAAAAGAAAGGTTTATTGGGTCTTCTTTCTCTAGATCCGCAATTTATACATACCCCTACAAACCTAACCTTGGGGTCACTTTTTGGCTACCATTTTTTGTTTGTTTGTTTTGGGGTTTTTTTGCATGTTTCATTAACTTGCCCTAATTCTTGCCTTTAGTATCTAACAGATACCTTTATAAAAGTAATAGAAAACATACAGTACTCAACACTAATTGGTCAATGGAAGAAGAAAGCAGTGTCCATTTCATTTTAAGTGGGAGAGACTAGAAACGAAAATAACAGCTGAAGGCAAAATTTGACATTCTATAAATTTATAAAAGAGGATATATGGATGAAATTTGGTTAATTTCAGAAGGCACCTCAAGGCTAAAGGCTTTTTGTACTCCTTTCATCAATCACAAAATAACACACTTTTATTGCTATTCAAGTAGCAAAGGAAAACTTTACTCTCGTGAGCGTCAGTCCAACAACAAGGAATCATCATCATTCATTAAGACTGAAATACAGAACTGACTAAAATTGAAGTCTCCATACACATATCAGTGGAGCAACTTCCCTGTGTGCTTTCAAATTAATGAAAAAGTGAAAGAAAAGTCACAGTTCGCCATTGTGATGTTAATGTGTCATTGAAGATTTCAGTGACTTCTAGGCACTCAAGTACCATCTAGAGGGCTGTCCACTGTACAGGGCCTTTAAGAATAGAAGGTAAGGACACTCTGATGGTTCCCACGGACTAGGAGAATTGGTGGTAGGTCCTTTGATAGAGCTTCTAACCACGCCATATAGAGAGCGCTAGAGACAGCACCTTTCCGGGCAACTGGCAGACTCCTGGTATCAAAAAAGAAAGGAAATTAGGCCATGCATTTAAGTTGAGAAAAATAAACTGTAATAAATATTATATATTGAGTCACTAATAATAGTAAATAAAAGTACAGTGGTTATACAAATCATTTTGGAGTGCAGGCAAATTGTGAACACAGTGTAGCAGTGACTATACTCATATCACTATTCTCCCTTTTTCATGTTTGAACAAAAGCTTTTTAAAAATTCACCTAATAAGAACAGAAGTGAGTATTTCTATAAACTGCAACACATTTGGTATCTAATGTTAAACCTCCCATTCCCCATTCTTTAATAAGGATAGAATTCTTCTAGGAGAAAGGAATGTTTCTACCTAAAGTAAGAAAGCAGAAACCACACTTGGGTAAATGAGATTCAAACATAATTAATTCTACGTATTAATTTTCAACTTCTCCTATCTTTCTGGGCTTTCATTTTTATCTGTAGATAGTGGTAGTAGTAACCAGCTGCTCTGGGGAGTGTTTCCAGATTTCTGTTTTAACATATTCCATTACAGATATCTGATCAGCAGCCGCAAAAGCTGAAATTTCCTACTGTATTGTTTTTTGTTAATCAAAATAACAATCATTTGGTAAGACTTTATTTCATCATTTCCCTATTTTTGGAGGCCTGAACTTTTTTTAACCTATCTAAGGACCCTGGCTCCATGATGGAGAAAATTTTGGTTCAAGTAATATGTAACTAATCTGACTCAGTAAAAGAACAGCCAGATAGCCCCTAGATCCAATAGAAGATAGAACGTCTGTCTTTATAGTTTGTGTGTGAAACACAGGGGTGTAGTCTAGACAGGAACCACTTTTTAAATTTCATCCCCAAGATAACTTGATGGTATTATTTCTATAATGATGTTGCCCTGGGTCCAAACTTTCCTTTTTTTACACTTTAAAAAAAAATTATTATTTGAGGTACACTCTACCCCTACAATGTGGAGTTTGAACTCAAAACCCCAACATCAAGAGTCAAATGCTCTGACTGAGCCAGCCAGATGTCTCACACCTCACCCTGGGGTCCAAATTTTAACTTGAGGCCCTCATACCCCACAAAGGCTTAATGGCTATGTTGTAATGTCCTTCAAGCTAAGGAATTTTTAAAAGGTGGGAAAAAAGATAAAAGAAAAATTCCATAAACTATTATGAAAAAAGAATGACTTAGATTCATATAAACTTAAGGTTTAAGATTTTTGTTTTACTTTCCTCCCCCCTTAAATGATTTCTCTATATGCTTAAAGCAAAGTATATTAACAAAAGTTTGTTTTTTCTTCCTTATAACTGTTAAGTCATTACTGAGGTTTATGTAGGTATGTACTTGGCATGGAAATTGATCCAAACTGCAATATCATAAAATGAACGCTCATGAAAATCTTAGTATAGACAGTACTTACATGACAATGATATTAGCTGTACTTGAATGTTCCTTTAATAATTCATTTAACCTGATCTGCCGGTAGGTCTGAAATGAAACAGGACAAAGTCATTCCCGGACCATGTGAAAAGCGGAATTTAGTGTAGTTCATAGAGCTATAAGTAAACAAAAAGAAATCAAAAGAATTTTGCTGTAATAAAAATATCCAAACCTTAATTTAGAAAAGAACTGATGATTTATACACACTGTTCACATACAGATCCAACTTAAATGACACTGAATTTATACAACTGATTCCTCCCATAAAAAATGACAGTTCTTGATACTTACGTCTTCCTTATTTTTTAAAAAAAAAAATCAATGGAATATTAAGAAAAAGAAAGCAGAAGAGACAGAATACCTTGGTTTTATAGAGTTCAAGCTCATTGTCTGTTATTCGCCATGGTTCATCTTCTTTCATTTTATCTGCAATATCTTGTTCTTTGTCATCTTCATGAAGTCTGTACGGCTCAATCATTTCATCAAAAGCTACAATACTTAAAAAACAAAACAAAACAAAACCCAGAAAGATTACTGACAATTAACTTCAATTCAAATTCCTTAACACTAAGATCTCAAATGCTAAATTAGTACTTGAGAAGTTAGTGTTTTCCATCTATTATGCTCCTCCCCATACCCTAATTTATAACCATCACTTTGGCAACCTATTTAGAAAACAGCAATTGCTAGTTTCTCAAACTGATAAGAAATTTATTTTTTATTTATTTATTTTTGAAGATTTTATTTATTTATTTGACAGAGAGAGATCACAAGTAGGCAGAGAGGCAGGCAGAGAGAGAGAGAGGGAAGCAGGCTCCCTGCTGAGCGGAAAGCCCGATAAGGAACTCGATCCCAGAACCCTGAGATCATGACCTGAGCTGAAGGCAGCGGCTTAACCCACTGAGCCACCCAGGTGCCCTCAAACTGCTAAGAAATTTAGAACTGGATTCACAATAACAGAATTGCAATTTCAACTGCTCACACTCACCTGCCTATATTTAACCCCTGCTCCTATGCCCACCACCCCCCTCAACCTACATACATTTTCATCACAGCTGCCAACAAGATTCTTAGATTCACCTATTTTAGTAATAAAGAAAAATAGTAAAAAAGTAATATATAACATGGAGTAGGGATTGAGTGGTGGTAACGAATACAGGCATGAACAATGGAAATGTAAAGAACCATGTGGAATTTCTGTGGCATTAGGAGTTTTAGAAATTACTTAGGCAACAGTAGCTGAATTCTCTGAAAAGTGAAAGCCCTTTAGACTTACTCTGGTATCTGCTATAGGCATGCCAACCATCAGTGCCAGATTAAAAAGAGTTAACTTCACACATAATTAACAGAAGACAAAACCCCAGGTAGTTAAAATTGAATGATCTATTACTGGAATATCTCAGTAGGTCATCCATAAAAAAATCAGAAATCTGTACAGAGTAATTTACGCAACAACTTACTTTTCTTTCTTTGGCTTAGTATTAATATCTCCTAAGACCATGATATCAGAGAAGTCTATCCGGAACTTGCTCAGCAAAGTAGCCATCCTAAAACAAAAATGAATAGCATTGAGAGACATGAAAGCTGTATGTAAGTATTTTTATTCTATTCGGGCTGAATCAGTACATCTGAAGAAGCAGGATTTATAGGAAAACGGTATCAGGTGCTAGGCAAAGTACATCTGAATTAATTTACATGGTATGTTCAACTAAGTAGACATCTAAATCCCCTGAGTAGAGACTCCTCTTACATTCTTTTACTTTCTCTGAAAACATCTTAGTATCCAATAATGAATGGGTAGAGCAAGACATTAATAATGAAATCTGAACTAGTTTTTAAATTTAGTTTTTGTTACGGGGAGTGAGAATAGACCTCCAGTTACAGAGCGAACAAGCTGCAAGGCTGGCAGGTATAGCCTGGGGAGCAGAGTCAAGGATATTTACTAGTGCTGTACAGTGGCCCGCGGCAGCCCCACCTGTGGGGAGCACAATGGGCCACACGGAGATCCTGAATCACCGCGCTGTCCATCTGCAACTAATGGAACACCGTGCGCCAGCTCTACTTCAATAAAGACTTTTTTAGACAAATTACACTGGTAAGTATATGGATTTTCAGCAAAAACTAGTAAACACTTGTAGGTTTAATTATTTTTGGATTATTCTTCCATCCATGAAGAATGCGTATCTCAAGGTCTAAACAGGACTTTCTTGGGGCAAAACTAAAGCTATAACTATGCCAAATGAAGTTCACAGAATTTCTGAGGTGGGGGGACCAGGACAGACATGAAAAAGGGGCTCCAATAAGTCTTTGAGCTTCTAGTAAAGAAATCCCTTTTCATTGGGGCGCCTGGGTGGCTCAGTGGGTTAGGCCTCTGCCTTCGGCCCAGGTCATGGTCTCAGGGTCCTGGGATCGAGCCCCACATTGGGCTCCCTGCTCAGTGGGGAGCCTGCTTCCCCCTCTCTCTCTGCCTGCTTGTGATCTCCCTCTCTGTCAAATAAATAAATAAAATCTTAAAAAAAAAAAAGAAAGGAAATCCCTTTTCGGAGGCATAGTTGGCAGTGAAGCCTTGGTGACAACAGCAGAAAAGTGGAAGGAAAAGCAGTTAGCAAACAGGATTCTATCTTTAATCACAAGAGTTTTCTAAATTAGGATATTAGAAAACAGACTGACTACAGGTCTAGCTTTTAAATTATTTCTAGTATTTCTTGCATACTTCACTGTTTGAGATGAGTTGACACTTCGCTGAATTCCAGTATAAACTGACTATGTGTTTATGTGTCAGGGCCCATAAAACTCAAATCTAAGGCATGAAAATAAATATATAACAAGCCCCAGAATGCAATGAATGGTACCAAGTATGTTGTTTTTCAGGAAGGAAGGGTAAAAACTAATGGGGAGACAAGGATTAAAAAAAAATGAGGGAAGGTGTTATGAAGAAAGTGATAGCAATGCTGGACATAAAGGTTGGAGTATTTCCATAGAGAAGAAAGGGCAAGCAAAGAGCTATTTCTAGCAGAGATGAGGAAAGAGTAGGAAGGAGTACATGTCTGAAATGGCATGCTTGTTTAGGGCAGGTGCAGAACTGTAAAATGAAGTATAAGGCAGAGTTGGGGGAACAGGGCATGCAACAGAGACCAAATTGAAAGTGCTTTGGGCAGAGGAATCATATGACCAGAGCTCTGGTTTCCAAATGTGAACTCAGGAGCAATGTGTACAATATATGCTGAAAAGGTCCAAGACAGGGCATGGCATACTTAGTGAAGCACAGGAATCAGAACTAGAATAGAACAGCGCAGCAGAAATAAGACAATGGGTGACAATGGCATCCTACATTTCTATTGTCTTCAAGTCTAAAAAATGTATCTCATATGTAAATATGTAATTCAGGGGACATCCCCTGATTTTGTTTTAAAAAGTTGCTTAACAGTCTAATGCTCCAAGTTTTTAATACTTTCTAAAATGTCAATGTAGGAAAAAATAATAGGTATCAAGTAACACTAAGTACCTATAACTTAAACATGAAGACTAAATTAAAGGGAATATGGTTTTATTCATGTAACTAGAATTTTTAGTTTCAGTATAGAACAGGGCAACATGACTGACATTTTCTGGATTGTCTCTGTTTTACCCTACCAAATGTATACTGTAATAATGAGATAGATACTGTAATAAGATAAATGCTCTTCAACTTAAATAGACTTACGCTCTCCGGTCATGGTCTATTCGATTTATTTTCCCACCAATGAATACTCTGATTTTACAGTCTTTCCACTTTTTCTTGGTAGTCAGAAGATAAGGTATCAATAAAGTCAAACCTGAATCATAAAAATATAAAAAATCATTTACTATATGCTAATGTCTCAATTAAGAGCTTTTAAGTCAATTTAATCTTTAAAAACATGTTTACTACAACTCCATATTAAAAAAAAAATTTCTTTTCGTCCTTCCTTAATAATTCAGTCAAAAAGCCATGAGGTAGGTCTTAACAAAGAAGAAAGCCCAATGGAATCCAGCCCATCTGAGGAAGGCAGTGAGGTGGGGAGAGTGGCCTGGCAGAGTAAGGAGATCAGTCACATATAGGAGGAGTGAGGAAGTGAGAGAATTCACTGAACATAATGGGAGCCAGGTTTCTTACTGAAATGAGAAATACAAGAAGGGAGAAGCTGGACTAAAGTCTGCAGTGTTGAAGTGGAACTGGTTTTCAAACTATACCTACACGTACAAACATACACATGTGTGTTTCCAGCACCCATCCACTGAGAGGGCCAGGGAAAGCAGGGACACCCTAGTAGCAATAAGCATATTTAATGCCAGGATCATTGTTCCTAAATAGTATTCTCCACTAAAAGCAACTGGGCTCCTTGTGTAGATGGTGATTCAACAGCTGGTGCAGGCAAAGTACTAAAGTGAGCCTAGAACATCTCGTTATATCAGAAAATAAAAAATGGCTGGGAAATGCCAAACACACATACAAGTTGGCCTCCATTGGATCTTGTTGACCAAATATGGGAACAATGTGAACACCAAAACAAATCATGAGAATGACAAATCATCTCCTATTGAATACAATGGGAATCAATGAATCCACAAATATAGAAATAAGAAGGCTCCTTCCTTACAGTAAAATGTCAACTAATAAATGAGGAAGAATTAATGGGATTGGAAAATCATCATGTGACAATCACAACCATACCACACCAACAGTAACAATAGCCAAAACTATCAACGGGTGCTAAAGATGGGGGGTGGTAAAAGTTGCAGTAACAGTGGCCTATTAACATAACCCCTAAATGCCTTCCCATCCCCTCATACATATAACTACACAAAGGCAACAGTCACTTTTCATTCTAAAGATCTAGTGAAACCCATCTTACTGAGTGGTCACGTAAACCTCACCAATGATGAGGTAAATCCACATCATGTGCCCCCGATAAGATGTAGACAGAGGAGCAAGGCATCACTTCTGTGAGATTTCTACCAAAATGACACAACTTGAACCAATTATGATGAAAGATCAAATGGTACTTCAAATCTAGTGATATGCTAAAAATGGTGAGTCACATTAAAAAAAAATATTAAGGTCATGAGCACAAGGAAGAACCAGTCAACTTTCAAAGTGAATGACACTGAAGAGAAAACAATTGAGCCCAACACCAGATTCTGAAATCAATCCTATTGTTTCGGGGAATGTTGTCTATGAGCAAAGCATACATGCCTTTTGCAGTACTAAATTCCCACAACCTCAGTATACATAAAATTGCTAAAAAGCGTATCAACAACCTTACCTCCATCATCAAAAAGCCACCAGACATCAATAGTATTCTTTCCTTGTTTTTTCTGAAACTGTGTACTTGCTTCAAGAAGCTTTTGGTCAGCTACATTTAAGGGCACAGCAGGGCCTTTGGATTCTAAATGATTAACCAGAAAAATAAGATGTAAGGGAGATAAATATTCAAGTCCCTTTTGCTGAATTCCTACAGTTTCCTAACTTTTGTGTATTTAAAGGTTTATAATGAAGACAGTTGTTTATGGAGTCCATCATAAGTTTTCAGTTGTTTAAAATTTAAATGTACTTTATAAAATGGTTACAGGTAAATGTATCTTTTTACAAGAGCTATACAAGAGCTAAACTCATCCAAATTGTCTTGCCTAATTTAAAATATTTTGAAGCACTGTGAATGAAAGAGAATCATAATTACCAATCAAGAAAATTATAACTGACTGCTAGACTTTGTTTTTAGGCTAACTGGACAAATTAAGTTTATGCCTATGCTGCAAACATATTTCTTTTATAATGTGGTTCCTCAATAATATAAAGATCAAAAACATTTCTTACACATAATGTTGTTATCAATAATATAAAAGACAGAAGGAAGTGGAAGACAAATGAATACAATCTAATGATTCTCACAGTGAAACCTCCAAGCCTAAGGAAGAACAACTTCATCTTGACCTAACTTGTCCCCTCGGTATGTGATGCCCAAAGAAAAAGCCATGTAATGACACATCTTTCTTTGAAGCACAGAAAGATGGTAGGAACTCCTTGGAAGGGAACCATCGGCTGCAGGTCTCAGGAACAAAATACCAAGGGAGTTCCCATTTACATTCTCAGGAATTAAAAAAAAAAAAATCAGCACTGACTCTATGAGCAAGCAAATGACTATTATGAGACTCCTATACTAAATTTTTATGAGCAGTAATCCACAGGAGGAAACCTGCTCACGTCTGTAGGTTGTGTCCTTCACTTCTCATGCTGCCATGATGCACGCAAACATGATGAATGATTTTGCATGATGACATAGTATGGCTGCCAAACCACACTCTTCCATAACTCTCACCTCTATCTCCTTCTCATTAAAGTCATGCACAGGGACATGACTGTGTATCTCCCAAACGCAGCAGGGCTGTGAGAAATATTATAATTTTTGAAATGAAAAATATATTAGTATCAAAATTAAGGGCTTGGCTGGGTACAACTGATGGTAAAGAATGCAAGTGACACTGGCAAAGAGACCCATTTCAGTGTCTCTGCTTATCATCTGAACCATGCAGTTTAAATTTAAAAAAACAATATTGACATTCAGTGTTTGAGCATTTCAGAAATGCTATGATGATTTAAAGTAATTTGTCTTTGATATAATACCTTTCCCTGGGATGATTTAACTTTTTCAGGTGAACTAAAGATGATTTTTTTCTAATCTGCATTCAACAAATAACTGTAACATCACCTTGCCATGGAGATAAAACTCAGATAAAAAAATAAAATAGCAGAGTTGGAGTTAAAGAGTTAACAGTATGAAAAGGGGATTAAAATAAAATGATGAAAAATGCCTGCCTTTTTTCAACAGTGGTTGAGTTGGAGTCTTGCCATCCTCTTCCTCATCTAGATTATGTTCAAAAAACACAAAATATAAGTTAATTGCCTTTATATTAATAAAATAATGAATATGTAAATAGAGCACATTTATAAACAAAGCACAGTATGAAGAGACAGTCTGTGAAAAATAATCAAGACTGAAGATAGATATCTTCTGCACTGAGGGTTGAGGATTTTTAAAAGTAAACATTTTTAGAACCCGTCCAAGAGGGCCACTGATTAACACTCACACCTAAATTTTATTCCTGCAAAACTGATAAAAACTTCAGCAGGATTTTTAAACTTTTAAACTTTCATATATGTAATCGATTGAGAAGATTCTGAACTATGGCTTACAGAATAGAAATATGACATTAAAAACTTATATTGCAGATAATACGTAACTTTTAATCAGTGCCACTGCATCACTGTGCAAATGACTGAAAAGTAATTTTAGAAACATAATGGATATTTGGTATTTACAAAAATTAATCACTTGAAATAATAAGGAATTTGATCAGAGACAGTCTTTGGTTTATATAAAATACCAGGTTATACAGATATATATATTTAAAATATATATAAGCATATCTACATGTTTATATATGTACATATATATGTATGCATGTACTGGTCCATCTATATTTCAATATGTTTAAGTATTTTCTTGGAGTTAACAGTTTTCCTAATCTCAGGTTTTTTTTTCTTCATAGAAGCTTCTTTTAGTTGTTCAAGGCATAGAGAACTCCCAACTTGCACAGGAAAGAGTTCACTGCTCTTGAGTCAGGGGCTCCCAGGATTCCAGTATTATTACCTTTGACTCTTTTACTGGTTGTGTGAGCTTGAACTAGTTAACTCCTCACCTTCCTTGTTAGTAAGAAGGGTGAAGGATACCTACCTCTTCAGATTGTTATGTTGCAAGCATGAAAGCACTCATCTCAGTGTCTAGCACAAAGTAAGTACTCTGTGTGCCCCAATAACTAAGACATACCATACATCTAGGACTATATTATAATTACACAAGAATGTTTTTTAATATTTTGAAGACTTTCCAAATTATATAAACTTTTCTACAATTTCTATACTAATTTTGAAAAGAACTGGCTAGAGAGGAAATAAACACAAAATAAAATAAATGCTATTTTTGAACTCTGATTTCTTATGCCTGTGATAGAACAAGAAACATTTCAATGATTACATTTGATTTTATAGCATTAAATATTATTGTTCTTATAAAGTAGGTATTTGATACTATCTGCTTTTGATGATAATGAAAGTATATGGGCACACTGTGTATTCATTGTAAAGAGCTCAAAAAATGTCAAGGAAATCCTGACACTTAAAAATGACTTACACTAAGGTATTTAAAGGTATTAAAGGTTTTTACATTTTTATAATAAAAAGGGAGTAGTTTCCCGCTCTGTAAAAATAATGACATCACAGGACTGTGACACACAGTCATGAGCTAACATATGGATAACGCCCACTGCAATGTAGGAGGCACAGAGTGGATGCCTGATGATTACTACTTCTTCCTTTCCTATCATAGTTTTACCTATCAATTCCTAACAGATTCTCTAAAGAAAGGGTCTGTTTTAGGAAAAAGAAAATAGCAGTAAAATTAAAAAGTAGGAGGAAATGAAAGCATGTATACCATAAACTAAAAATAAATGCAGGAACATAAGAACAGTTATCAAATCTTTTATAGAGTTTTGCGATGAAACAGGAAAAAATTATAATTGATACAACAAAGAACTTAAAGGGGAAACGGGTGTTTACTAAAGCCTAAACTATCACTACTCTAAGCATACAAGGTGAGAAAGGAAAGAAATAAAAAGCAACAGTATAATTTGTAAAAGATTAATTTCAAAGAGACAGAATTTGTCCAAGGTAATCAATTTCAGAAAAAGAATGGTAATTCTTTGATAGGAATTAAAAAAGTATGATATGGTTTGATGATTTACAGTGCAGATTTTTCTTGTGGCATGCCAGCTGGGGCTAGGACAGATGGAGATACTGGCCTGATCAGAGGTAGGAGAGTGAGGGTGGGAGAGTAAGATTTGGAAGTCATCCCTCTTTCTGTCTGATAAACATGACATAGATAGATATACGGATGAAATTTTCTGAAAGCCTCATGAGACTTAGAAACCTGTGTGTGGCTTAAAACCAGGGGTAATATGTCTGCAATTATGGCCTAACAGTTCAGTAACCAAATACCAACAGCTCGTTCCTTCAGAGAAACTAAAATGAGGAATAAAACTACATTTGGTTTTTTATTACATGGTTTTACTTCAACAACTCCAGGTGCAGTAGATGTTAAAAATAGTCTGAATTTCTTAGTACATAAATAAATCCCTGGTATTTCAACATCTGGGTTGAACACAGAAAAATTAGGTAGATTATTTTTATCAATTTTAATCCTTTCAGTGTTATCTTATGCTCTACTGCATTACTCTCAAATTACATTTCCTTCCAAGTTCAGATTTAACCCATGCTTCAAGCTAAACTGTTCAAAGTATAAATAAAAACATACAAGAACATAGGAGTGTGTAATTAATGGACATGTTTTCTGTTCTATAATATACTTTAATAACTGAAAAATAGCTAGTCATTTTGTAGCCATCCATTTTCCCTTATCAACTAAAAATGAGCAGGAGTAATTACAGAAGAGGTTACTTAATAAGACATGTTATGTTATATAATAAAACCCATTTCTCCCCAAATTAAACATTATCCTGGACAACATCTTTTGTCTGAATAAAAATTACCTTTGTGTGTAACAGCTTTCTCATCAGATGGTTTTGAAGTATCTAAATCCGATTTTTTACTGTACTCCATACTTAGTACCACATCCTTGACACCAGGAGATTTCTCTTGTGATGACAGTAATTCTTCTATGGACATGAAAGTAATCAAAATGTTATCTAAATCTTATTTTAAAGACTAATGAAAGCAACATGGTATAGTATTAATTAAATGACAATTCATAGCAAATTGTAAACTTATTATGAAATAATGAGTTTACAATAAATAATTTCTTATGTGAACATATGTGATCATCTCTTTTGAAAGGACTATTCACTCAAACATCCTGAGCCATAGTTAAGCATCAGACATTTGAATCAGGTGCTGGGGAATTCATAATGAGTGAGATTCAAGGAAATTAAGAATGTGGTAGACAAAAGGATAAAATATGAATGAACTCTCAAAGTCATTTACACATGTAAAAACTACAAAATGTGACAAATATTCACATACCTGTAAAATGACAGAAAACACTGAAAAATTACACTCCGGACTAGAGAGCTAAAGCCAGAGGATAAGCTCATGGTAAAGGTACAATTTCTTCATTTTTATTTAATTTTTATTTTTATTTAATTTTTATTTTTTTAAAAGATTTTATTTATTTGAGAGAGATAGAGAGTGCACAAGTAGGGGGAGGGGCAAAAGGGGGGGAACCCGACATGGGACTCCATCCCAGAACCCCGAGATCATGACCTGAGCCGAAGGCAGGTGCTTAACCAACTGAGCCACCCAGGAGCCCCTATTTCTTCATTTTTTTTTTTTTCTAAAGATTTTATCCACCCATTTGACAGAGAGAGATCACAAGTAGGCAGAGAGGCAGGCAGAGAGAGAGAGAGGGAAGCAGGCTCCCTGCTGAGCAGAGAGCCCGATGCGGGGCTCGATCCCAGGACCCTGAGATCATGACCTGAGCCGAAGGCAGCGGCTTAACCCACTGAGCCACCCAGGCGCCCCTATTTCTTCATTTTTAAAGCACTTTTCTCATTTTCCTTCCTTTGGGAAGGAGTTGGTAAACAGTTAACTTCCACCATGAAAACATGCATCACAAAGACAAAAATACATGAAAATGGACCATCCACACATAATCCTCATCACTGATTTGTGTATATCATGAGAAAGATCAAGAGAAACGACATTATCGGAGGTACCAACACTATGCTAAGAACTTCACAAGCTGTGTTTTTACAACAACCCTTATGAAGTAAGTACTATTTGGGTTTTTTTTTTTTTTTAAGTTTTATTTAAGTAATCTCTATACCCAGTGTGAGGTTTGAACTCATGACCACAAGATCAAGAGTTGCATGCTCTTCTGACTGAGCCAGCCAGGTGCCCCAGTGATCATGTCTGAAGAGATGAGGAAAGAGAGGCTTGGAAGTCGACAGATATGCCCAGACTGCACAACTACTGTACTAAGAGAAAAAGGTGGGATTTTCAAAGGAGATCTGACGACTCCAAAGCCTCTGCTCTTAATCCTGTACGGAACCAAATTCCTGTCTCCAAATCCTGATAATGAGTAACAAGACCTTCAAAACAATTTTTATAATAATTATAAACACTGAAAATATTTTCTTAAAGTTCCGGTCACATTCAAATCTCAGTAAATTATAGAGCTATAAATGTAATTCATTAGTCAAACTGTGATACTTCTGAGAGTGAAAGGGAACACTACTAATTCTGCAGTGTTAACAAGTACCCTAAACCTCAATCACTCGTAGTGCAAGAGAGAACTGAAATAGTGTTTTGCAAGGCCTACTCCAGAGGAAGAAAATGCATTTTCAGCAAGCCATACTTTTGTGTTACTGGATAAAGACTTCAAAGCGTTCCTTTCAAAACTGCACAATACCCTTGAAATGGTGGGAGGAGGGGGAGGATTACAACTGTTTAAATACATAAACAGATGACAGAAGTTCATGATGTGCCTCTCAGCTATTTAGGCTTAGTTATTTTTGATGATTTCGTTAATTAATTGATAAGGGCAAAATATTAGGTATGCAATTTTCTTCAGCTTATTTGTTCACCTACCAGAAAATCATTAGAGGGTATGGAATTTTCCACAGTTTTTATTAAGGTGGGCAAAAGTAACCAGTACACCTTAATTAGATTTTAAGCTTCATCTAAAAAAATTTTTTTTTTTTTTTGTAAATGCTTTAAAAATTACATACTTGGAGAAGAGATTAGTGTCAGGGATTAATGATGGGGGAAAGACAAAGTCTTTGGGGGCTTAAAGGGGTAGTACAAGGGAGATTTTTATGGCGATGGAACAGTTCCATATCTTGAATGTGGTGTTTATATGAATCGGGCCCATGTGTTACAGGGCAGAGAACTACACACGTGTTCATGAACACATGCACACACAAATTTAAGTAAAACCTATGAAATCTGAATAAAGTAGGTAAACTGTCCCAACGTCAACTTCCTGGTTATGACATATAACGATAGACATACAAGATGTTACCATTGGGAGAAACGGATGAAGGGTACATAGGACCTGTCTACTATTTCTTTTTTAACTTCTTAGGGATCTACAATTATTTCAAAATGAAAAAGTTAAAAAAATGATTCATAATTCATAGGGTCTTATGTCAAGACAGAGTAAATGATATCACCAAGTTTAGTTTTTCATTATTAATATAACTGTGTAAAAAAGCATGACCTTCGAGAACATGAAAATGTCTGATGATTCAGCAGTCATTATTTTGTCCTCTATTTTATTTATCACATATTTTTACAAATTTGGCCAATCTTAAACCATAACTAACGCTTGTTTCTCTTAAGCTTTTTAGGTGGTTATGATTGAATTTTATTCTCTCTGTTAATAACCACCAGCCATCATCCATGTTGGTACAAACTGTTGGAGCCAAATAGATCTGATCTCCACATGCCATACAGTAAGTACACGACCGAACTGACCGCGAATGTTGAAGTTATGTGAGAAGAATGAAGAATATCTGAGAATGCCATCATTTTCTAAGAAAGTCACTTCTGTTTTTAAAATGAAAAACTTATTCAAGCAAGATTTACCTTGTCCTTGAAGATGAGATATATCCAGACCCTCTTTTAGGCGGATAACCACTACTCCATATTGTATGTCAAAGGCGTCACTGTAAGAGGGGGAAAAAATCAAAATCACAAACATTTTTGTGTCCTCCTCTATAAAATGAAGGCAGTAAGATATTTTTCTTTCAGCTTTAAATGCCTGATTTTTAAAATACATTTTTAAAAATACAGTGAGGCCCATATAATGATGCTTTCAAATCCTATACCATTTCCTTTTCTTTTTTCTGTAATTCTCTTAAAAACCACTTAAGTGTAGATCTTTATAATACTGATACTCTACCTACACCAGGCATTTAAGAGCAGTACCTGTACTAATATCATATCCTATCAGAAACAAACAAAAATTATAGAAAAATAACATCAGTATTCCAACCATACTTTATTTAGGCTTATACCCTGAAAGTCAAGATAAATACATGAAGACAAAAGAAAATCTACTGAGAATGTGAACAGGTTGGAAAGTATAAAGGGATCACTTCTGAAAAGAGTCAATGTATATTTTAATTTTGAGCCAGTGTATTTTAAAACAATTCTTACATTTTTACAAAAATGGTTTAATGAGTAGTCCAAAGATTTTATATGCATTTGCAGGCATATGTTCATATGTCCTTTCAAGTTTTTAAACACAAAAGGGAGCATCCTATAACACACACAAAATACATTAAAACCTCGAAGACAATTCTAAAACCACACTTCAATGCTGGAAACTGTTGAGATGATGAATCATGTAGATCCAATTCTTCTCAAATCTACTGCAAAAATACAAATTTCTAAACCTCAGCTTGTTGCCCAGAGTGTAACAGGCTGAATTAACTTTTATTTTTCATTTTTATTTTTACCTTTGCAAGCAATAAATATTCACTATATGCAAAAAAGTGATACATAATCTATAGTTACATATAACAAAAAGAAAAGGCTAAAAGCTAAAAAAAAATCAAATTTTGGTTCCTACTGACACACATAAAAACATGTATCACTGTAACAGGTCTTTTACTGGTGTTTTGTTTTTTTAAAATAATGGAGAGACAATTTTGGCCTCATTCCTATAATGAATTAACTAAGATCTAAGAGATTCATTAGAAAAAGAAATTAATGGACATATTAACCTACCTCAGTTGTATATTGAAAGAAGTAACACTAGAGAAGAGTAACTGTAAGTATTTAAAAAATAGTTAATAAATCCCAAGTGAATTAAAATCAATTTGATTTAAAAAAATCCAGGGAATATAGATTCCTGAGCTTACTTTTGATTAAAATAGCTAAATGTTTTTGTTATCAACCATAGGGATTTCTATAAGCTATATAATTTCTCTAAGCTATAAAAACTGATCTGGAGTTTCAGACCCTCCATGCTGTCACTAGGCACAGTAAACAAACGTCAATTGCTCTAAGTATTTTTAAACAACTAAACTGAAGTGCCACAAGATAAAAGGATAAGCAATATCATTGCTTTAAAACTGCCATCAGTCGCCATGGCCCTGGAAAACCAGAGAGCGTTATTTTCCTATCTTTTAATTGCTGCCTGCTGTATAATACTCAGAGTAATACTTGATTCTCAAACATTCACTTCAGTTCCTGGAGTCAGAAAGATCCCTTTCTTTCAGTGTTCCCATATGAGCTACTACAACTAACAGTGTAAAAATTATTTATAAAAATGTCACTTTTTCTATTTTCTGTAATAATTATTCTATCTCCCTGGTCTTTCATCTTGAGAAAGAAAAAGCCCAGCCCACATAATTTAACCTTTCTTTTACATTGTCCTTCCTTTCCAAATTCCCATATATGCAGAAATACACAGGGCAGAATTAGAAGAAATGAGGCTTACAAAAATGTAATAACCCCAAAGCTAAAAAACAGTCACAGCACTTGAAGATCCAGCAGGGCTTTAATTTGACTAAGAGCACTTAAGAATTATTTGGGTAAAGTATTTATTCATTCATATATACTAATTCATATATACTAATCATTTGGGTAAAGTATTTATTTGGGTAAAGTATTTATTCATTCATATATACTAATTCATATATACTAATCAATATAAAGAGGTGTTTTAAATCTCTTTATAGGATTATGGCTGATCCTTCAATGTTATTTCAAGGTAGCTATGAAAACAAAACTGTCAGGGTGCCAGGGTGGCTCAGTCAGTTAAGCAGCTGTCCTCAGCTCAGGTCATGATCCCAGGGTTCTGGGATTGAGGCCCGCCTCAGGCTCCCTGTGGAACCTGCTTCTCCCAGTGGATAACCTGCTTCTCCCTCTCTCTCTGCCTGCTGCTCTACCACTTGTGTTCTCTCTATCTCTCTGTCAAATAAATAAATAAAGTCTTTAATTAAAAAGAAAACAAAACAAAACTGTCTTATATGCTACAGGTAAGTAAGTATGGTTCCAATGGGAGTTCCAGTAAGGGAAATAACTCCAGTGAGTTAAGGGTAATCAGATCAAACTTCAGAGAAATAAGATTTGAATCTGGTCATAAGACCTACTTAGCCAAATACATTTTTTTTTTTTAAAGGACAATTGTTTGTACATAAAGGGAATACTTTATAAGAACAAATGAACAGTTCTATTTTACCAGCAGCTATAATAAGAAAACACTATTCTTCTATCAAGAATGGTGGTGTGGGGCACCTGCCTGGCTTAGTGGGTAGAGCATGTGACTCTTGATCTTGGGGTTGTAAGTTCAAGCCCCACGTTCGATGAGATTACTTTAAAAAAAAAAAAAAAAAAAAAAGGAATGGTGGTATGATAGACTTAACCACTGAAAACAGAGAGTTGCCAGAGCACAGTCGCTAGGGGGATGGAATAAAGAGGTGATGGGGATTCAGGAGGACACTTATCATGATGAGCACTGAGTGATGTAGAGAATTGTTGAAGCACTATATGGTACACCTGAAACTAATATGTTAAAACTGGTATGTTAACTATATTAGAATTAAAATTAAACATTTTTTTAAAATGGTGGTGTGAAAAGTCCCCTTTATTCTTTAAAAAGCAGTATGAGAGAGATAAAGAGACCCGTTAAGCAAATTCCAGAATACTAGGAAAGGAAGTACTTCAAAATTAAGAAGAAAATCTGGCAAAAATAAAAAGAA
Source organism: Martes martes (assembly GCF_963455335.1). Classification (NCBI taxonomy): domain Eukaryota; kingdom Metazoa; phylum Chordata; class Mammalia; order Carnivora; family Mustelidae; genus Martes; species Martes martes. The sequence goes on from NC_137892.1 coordinate 99,597,480, forward strand.
ATCTTATTCTTTTTATTAAATAACTCTGTTCCAAAAGCATTTGCGGTAGATTAAGCAGATGCATTCATAAAAAATCAATTGAAACATAAACAGACTAAAATCAGAAAGAGAAAAAAAAAAGACAAAGTAACAACAACAAAAAAGAATGCATTAAACAATCCTTACAAAGGCAGCTGAAGTCATGTTAACCACAACTATGATCACTGATAAGTATCCTTCATTTGAAATATCACTAACAAGTGAATAGCAGACCCAGAATTTACACTCAAGAGTAGAAAAGCAACGCATTAAGTACACTAAAGAAAAGAGAAAAGAAATATAAATGAGCTATGCATTAGTCAATTGACTGCAAAACCAGTTTCCAAGGACAGCAAACTAAAACTTCTGAGGGTGATATCAATGATGATATGCCTTTCTCAGCTCCAGATATTATAATGATGTAACAGAAGGTGACGGATCTGACAACACCGGGAAATCTGCTCAGCAATAGCTACGAGGACTCGAAAAAGCTTCCTAACTTAAATGGGAAGCCAGAGTATGTACATGTGTGTTCATTTGTATACGTGTGTGAATGTTCAAATGTATGAAGTGACATAGAAAGCGCAATCAAAAATTTTTGTTAACAGCTCATCAACTGAAAATCTGATAACCTCATCAGATTGTTTTTCATTCTTATGCTTCTATTAGAAGAGACTGTATGAGAAACCTTTGCAAACAAGGCTTCAAAAACTAGCAAGTTTTCACTTTCTGAGCCAAGTTACTGAGTTAAAAGGATACTTACTGAAATATGTTTATGTACATATCCACATCTCTCATATCTGCTTGCAACCAGTCTTTCTTAAATCCAAGGACAAGTGTATTGGGCTTCATACGCCCAAGACCAGCAGCCTAAAGTACAGGAAAAACACAACTTTAAAGATATACTATTCAGCAAAATATTTTTTAAAGGATCTAATCCTCCAAATGGATAGACTATAAACATTTTTAAGCTGTGCACCTTTATCAGCAAAAACTCTTGAGTATCTAATTCACACATGTTTAATAAACTATATATACATTATCACATATTATGATTAAACATATGCAAAAATTGAAGATAAATGCTTTAAAAATTCTAAATGGACATTTTCATACTCATATGATTTGCCATAATGTCTCTATTTTTAGAAAGAAAAAGCAGTATATCTAATCTTTCATAAAAATCATAATGATACAGTGTAATCCTTAGATTTTTGCTAGCCATTAACATCCAGAAGCAAAAGTCCAAATGGAAGGCAAGCATTATTCGTTGCAGTTCTGAATTCCACCACTAAATTTTGACTTCTTTTGACCAATCATGCACAAGTTTCTCCTGAGAAGTGGCTAACTTTCTTCCTCAAATGTTCCATCAAATTATTTTTTGTGTAATTTCATCAAGAACTACAAGTCAATATGCTTAACATACCCCCAAATCCCATGAATCTCTTCTTTTGTAAGATAGTAAAACACAGATTTCTGAACCCCGTTATCTATTTGCAAAGCTTTCTCAGAGCCCCAAATAAAAATTTTCTCACCGTAAAAGAAGTAATTACTCATTTCTTGTCTCCCTCCAGGTCCTGGTAACATTTAATATAATTCTGTCACTTGAACTTGCTTGTCCTCGATGTCTGTCCCTTGTGACTGGCTTATTTTATTTAGAATCATGTCTTTCAGGTTCATCCACATTACACCATCTATCAGAACTAGATTCTTTTCTGGGCTGAATGATATTCCACTGTTTGTGTGTACCACATTTTGTTTATCCATTTATATGTTGATGGAGGCTCACCTTTCGGCTATTGTGAGAAATGCTATCAACACTGGCATACAAAGATAACAACCTATTTGGCCCCTTGCTCCAATTTCTTCACATGTATGTCAAAGAGTAGAACTGCTGGTCATATGCAGATTCCATGCTATGCCAAGGAACCACTGAACTGTTTCCCACAGCATCTAAAGCATGCTATGAGCCCACCAGCAATGCATGCATTTCAATTTCTCCACATGCTCAGCAACACTTGTGATTTCTTGTTTTTGGAGGGGGGAGGTTGGCAGAGAGGGGTTGTTTTAAATTATAGATATCCTGGGAGTAGAACGTTATCTCATTGTGATTTTGATAAGTATTTCCCTATGACTAAGGATACCGAGCATCTCTTTATGCACTTATTAGCTATCTTTAGATCTTCCTTGGAGAAACGTTTTCTCAAATCCTTAGCCGATTTTTAACTGGGTTGTTGGTCTTTTTCTTCCTGTTTTAGGAATTCATATGTTCTGGATATTAAACTTCATCAGATGTATGACTTACAAGTATGTTCTTCCATTCTTTCACTTTCTTGATGTCCTTTGATGAACGTAAGTTTTTAATTTTGATGATGTCCAATTTATTTACTTTATTCTTTTGTTGCTCATGCTTCTGGTGTCATATCTAAGAATACACTGCCAAATCCAAGGTCATGAAAATTTATCTCTATATTTTTTTCTAAGAGTTTTACGGTTTTAGCTCCTATATCACTGATCTATTTTGAGTTAATTTTGGTGCATGATGTGAAGTCACATTTATTTTTTTTTTATTTTTTAAAGTAATTCTACTGTGAATTTGAGGCTCAAATAGAGATCAAGTGCCACATGTTCTACTTGGTGAGTCAGCTAGACATCCCCACACTCAAATTTTTAAACAGGACATACTTAAATCATATTTTGCAAAGATTAAATTAGCTCAAATATATATTAAGTGCTTACCATGGCCCACACATGGTCCTAAGGACTTGGGATAATTAGAAATATTTCTAACCATATAAAACTTCAATTCATTCTCAAAACATTCTCTCCATGCACAAGTTTCTTTCAAAAAATAAGATTTTTTTCCCCCACTCAGTATTAAGAACCACTCTTTGCCTTCAAGGGACAGATAAAAAATAACCATTATTATTTTTTACAACTATCTGTTAGGTACCAAGATAGCCACTAACCTACACAGTTTTGTTTTTGTTTGTTTGGTAAAAGAAAAGCAAGAAACATCTCTAAGTTTTAAAGCTTTTTAAAGAACTAAGCCACAAGATAAGCAGTAACTTCTTGATGGCACAAAATGTTGTCACTGTAATCCTCTTTTTATTTTCTTTTTCATCACAAACTTTTGTCACAATCTTATTGTAATTAAAATATTTTATTTTTATAAAATTAACAGTAACATCCCACAGCACTCTGTGCTCGTTTCAACTTCACTATTTCAATAACTTTCCCCTGAATGACTGAGCAAAGAAATTTCAAATGTATCACTCATCCCTAAATTCTTTGTAAATTCTAATCCAAGTAGCTATTCACTCACAAGTAACATTTTGTTTCCATAAAACATCATGTGTTTTAAAGAATCATTTATTCCTGAAAATATGTCTTCTCTAGAACAGATTTAATGGTTCATAAAAAATCAGTTTTTTATGGAATTCCACAATTGAAACCAATCAGGCAGAATGCAGTCCTTTGAAGCTCATCTCTAGTTTCAAACATTCCTGTAATTTGTTCCTCTGACTCTTTAGCAATGTTTTCTGTTCGTCTTCCACCAGAATTTGCTGATGAGAAATGTATTTGTTATCATATTTTTCTGGGCAGTATCATAATCATTCTTATACAGCAGAAAGAACCACTTACATCCACAATGGTACATGGCTTTTATTTTTGCATTTCACTATTAAGTAAAAACATTTCCAAACATTATGGTTATCTACTTAAATGCAGTTAAGTACTGCTGTGAGATTTGTATCACTTTAAAAATCAGTGAGAAAGAAAACCTGTAGACTTGTGGCTCCTTGTCCTGGATGGTTAAAATGTTCAGCTAACAGTGATGGCTTTAAATTATCATTAGCAATTATCCCATGGCTCCGCAGATTTAGGATGTTGCTATAGATCTGGACATAATTTATATTTCAAATATTCTTATTGGGAATGTGAAATTATTTTGGTCTACTTATTTTAGAATAATTTAAAAGAAATGACCATTTACCTTAAAATTTGGCTAATGAAGGGGAAAGGTGCCAGAAACACTCCGTATATATTACAGAGTATACTTCTAGGCTATTTTTGTCCTGGAAAAAGGTAGAGTTATGTCTATAATGAGATTCTGAATGAGATCCACTTGATTTAAAAGGCCATCATAATCTTACTGAATTTTCAGTAAGAACTATTAGATTTTCCTCTTTGCAATGAAGGTTTAAAACTGGATTGACAGGTTAGTGGCTCTTGCCATTAAAAAAAGAAAAGAAGGGGCGCCTGGGTGGCTCAGTCCTTAAGCAGCTGCCTTTGGTTCAGGTCATGGTGCCAGGGTCTGGGGATGGAGCCCCCCTTTGGGCTCCCTGCTTGAAGGGAAGCCTGCTTCTCCCTCTCTCACTCTCCCTGCTTGTGTTCCCTCTCTCACATGTCTCTCTCTGTCAAATAAATAAATAAAATCTTAAAAAAAAAAAAAAGAAAAGAAATGAAAAATCCAAATGTATAAACAAGTCAGCAGTCCTGATGTGTCACTGCCAAAGGACTCCTTAAGCAAGCTACAGGTAGAATGCCTCTTTTTAAAAAACTGAATCTCAAGTTTTACTGTGGAAGTTGGATGTTTAAATGCTAATTTAAAGATAACTAAAATGCTTATCATCAGTAACTAGATAAATGAGGGGTAGAGAAATGAAAAGTCAGAGAGAAAGGTGTAGGAAAGCCTAAGAAAACCATCTAAAAACAGCATCTCTGGGACTGTAACATAAGTCACTGAAGAAACAAATCAACATACAAAAAACTATTTTGACAAAGATTATAAATCTCTTACAGATATACAGGCATTTGCCATTTGATGTGACACCTTTCCAGAAGGTACAAAGTAAAGAGAAATACTGCCAGTGGCAATTTATACTAAGATGTCAGTGATTAATTCTCCCATTTGTAAGTTTATTTTGCACAGATAGCTCTGCCACCAGAATAAAGTCAACCTCTTGGACATCTATGTCAAGTGCTGGTATATGCCAGGTTTATAGGACAGCCTCAAAATACCACTCTTCTATGCATCCCACCTTTGCCCCACACTGCTGAAAATGCTCAAGACCCACTGGGGACGTTAGGGGACGTCTGATGGGGATAATGCACCTTCACTCTCATCAATAGTGTCATTTTTATTATAGGAACCTTTACAGGCAGATGTCGTCAAAATGTAGGACGTGGACTGCACAGCAGCACCTGTCGAGTCACAGAATGGCAACCTCTCAGGACTCACTGCAGACCTGCTAAGTCACAGCCCAGCAGGTTGTTCTCAAAAGTCCACCAGGTGATTTCGATGCAAGCTCAAGCTTAGGAGCACTGCTCTAAGAAAGCATTTTCCCTCATTTCCTATATAATATTGATGAAATGCATAGGAGATGCCATAGAAATGTTCCTATAAATTGCAGAAAACAAGTAAGATTTACCCAGTAGAAACAACCTTATGACCAGAGATAGGAATTTACTTAAATAATAAAAATTTTGCACAGAAAAGTGAATAGGGGCGCCTGGGTGGCTCAGTGGGTTAAGCCTCTGCCTTCAGCTCAGGTCACGATCTCAGGGTCCTGGGATCGAGCCCCGCATCGGGCTCTCTGCTTGGTGGGGAGCCTGCTTCCCCTGCCCCTCTGCCTACTTGTGATCACTCTCTGTCAAATAAATAAATAAAATCTTTAAAAAAAAAACAACCTAAAAAAAAGTGAATAAATAATCATGTACCCACTACCTAAAGAAAATAAACATGACACACTTCAAACACCCTGTTTCCTTCTCATGCCCTCTTTGTATTTTTACTATGTATTCCATTATTTAGGCAGACATACCTACACATTTTTAATTTATATAAAATTTAAAATTTTATAGTATCCCCATATTGTTCCTATATTTTAGCTTGCTATTCTCCTTAATGCTCTTTGTTTTCGAAGTTTCTCCCTATTGCTATGTAGAATTCCACTGCATGATTATACCAGGATCTTTAAAACCATGACTGATGGTTGCTGACTTTATGCCCAGCTCTTTGTTACTACCACACATAATGCTGCTCTGCAGTTTCAGATAGCCTTTACACATGTAAGTTTCCCTAAGGTACACATGTAAGAATGGGATGTCCTAGGATTCCCAGTTTCAAATTTGCAGGACACTGCCAGGTTGCTGCCCCAAACGGTCATCCCATCTGTGTTATTATAGCAGTGCCAAGATTTCCAAGTTCTCTAACTGCTCCTAACACTTTCAAGTGGCAGACCAAACTCTGGTCAGTCTAGTGAGTATGGAGGAAACATGTATTGTATTATATTAATACATTATATACATTGTAATAATGTAATTACATGTACATTAATTACTTTAATTAATACAATGTATTGTTTTAATACATCCATTGCCATTTATGTATCCTCTTCTTTTCCTTTATTTTTGCTCCTTTATTTCCCTCTTCCTGATTTACACGATTTCTTTACATATTCTGGGCCATATTCTTTTGCTAGTAACATGTTGTCTCTCTGGTCTGTAGTTTCCTATTTTTGTTTTCATGGGTTTGGTTTTTTTTTTTTTTAGAAGCACCAAGTTCTAAATTTTAACTAAAGAATACTTATCTCTTCTTCATAGTTCAACTTTCCCTATCTCATTTTAAAAAATTCTTCCTTACTCCAAGTCACAGAAGTATTCTGTATTTTCTTCTAGTAGTTTAAAAATTCGCCTTTCAGGGCACCTGGGTGGCTCAGTGGGTTAATCCTCTGCCTTCAGCTCAGGTCATGATCTCAGGGTCCTGGGATCAAGGCCCACATCGGGCTCTGCTCAGCAGGGAGCTTGCTTCCTCCTCTCTCTGCCTGCCTCTCGGCCTACTTGTGATCTCTCTCTCTCTCTGTGTCAAATAAATAAATAAAATCTTAAAAAAAAAAATTCGCCTTTCATATTTGAGTCCTTAATCCATCTAGAAATAGTTTTTGTATAGTCTTTGTAATGATCTGTTACATTATTTTTTTACATGGATAATTCATTATCCCAGGCCATCCTGGATTTAATGCTACCTCAGTCATGTATTAAATATCCTATACGAGTGGTTCTATTTCTCCTGTTTTATTCCATTAATTAAATTATCACTACTTCAATACCACTATGTCTTAAGTACTGTAGTTTACATAGGCTTTGTATCTGCCACAGAAAGCCACTTCCAGCCCTTATTATTCTTGAGGATCCCCTCAGATATTCTTACCCTTGTACTTGTCAAGTGTGAGAAACGTGAAACATTCAAAAAGAAGGGGCGCACACATGCGCACACACACATACACACACACACACACACACAAACAAAACAAAACAAAAAAAACAAGGGGCACAGATGACAGCATTCTGAGCCTCCCACCTCTGCTTTAACAAAATGAATGGGCTTCCAGATAAGCTTTCTTTCAAGAAAGGGATTCCTAAAAAAATAAGACAGCAAACACTATCTTAGCCCATTTATTTCTTCTCACAACCTTTAGGGCTGATTGAGGAAATTAAGTTTCAAAGAAGATGAGTAACTTGCTCAGAAAAAAATTCATAATAAGAAAGTGGCTTATTCAGGACTAATTTCAAATCCCATGTAACTACTGTGTCATACACAGAACTGAAAGTGAAGTCTAAGTTTAGTAAATAAATAGGAATATAGTAAGGAACTAGAAATTTTAAAAAATTACACAAGAACTGCCATTACTTACCACTTAAAAATACCCCAGTGAGGTAGAGTGGAAAATGACGGGGAAATATCTTAAGGAAATAGGCTAAGATAACTTCCAGATAGGTTTTGCCCTGTCAACCAACAGCACACTATCTCTCTAGTTCTTTAAGCACTCAGATTACACAAATCTTAGTAGTAATACAGATATTTTAAAAGATACACCATTTTTATTAATATGAAGAATGACACCTAGCATGCAAAAGGTTTTAAAAGCTTACACAAAACTTGAATTTTGTTATTTGAAAGGTGTAATGTATTTACCTGCATTAAATACTGTGCACCTTCTCTCAAATCATCTGCATGAACCGGAGCATAAAAAGCTTTCATCTTGTTTTTGATAAGCCACCGCTGGTATTTGGCTTGATCAATGGACATCTCTTTCATGGCTTGTCTTCGAGGGCCCTTTTGGATAAGAATATTAATAATGCCTTTAACTGAGAGATAAGCAGTCTACATTTATGCCTAAACCTTGGGGATGGGAGAGAACATTTCATTTCCATGTCAATGAATTCTTTCTGTAGCCCTGAAGATTATGACAAGATAGGGTTGATGGAACAGTTAAGGCACAGGAGGCACCATGAAAAGAGAGAAGAGAAGAGGAAGAAATACACACTGAAACATAAATAGGAAGTTTTGCAATACACTAAGTAAATGAGAGAAATAAGAAATTATTGAAAATGGAGAAGAGATAATACGGAGAAAAGTAAGAGCCTTCTGTTTTTCTACAAAAAGTTTCCCAATTTATTTTTTGTTTGTCCCCAATGTCTGCGTTATTAATTCTGAGGAACCTGAAAATATTACTCAAAAGGCAAGTTTGCTGTAAAATATAAATGCATTTTTTTCTTCATACTTCTGTTAAATGATGAAGAACAGAACTAAGGAAATGAGATTTTCAACTTGGAATTCTATTTTGATCCTTCCAAGCAACACATAAAATGTGTTATATGCAAATGTATATAAAGCAAAAATCTAAAAGTAGGTTTAAGAATACGCCTTGGTTGTTCATGAAAAAGTAAAGGAAAAATAGTTTGTTTTTCCTAGGAGGAAAATTGCCTCATTTGTAATTTCTTGTGGTCAAAACCCCAACCTGAACTGACCAAATCTAGAGACAAATTGAAAAACTCCACCAGTCCTAATGGGGTACCAGGAGCCAGTGTCTCCATGTTCTCTGCCAGATACGGCTTTGACTTTGGGTCTACACAAGTGAGAGGGCAACTCTAGCAGGAGCTGAGACACGGGGCATCCAACACACATTTCTAACAAGATGCACAGAACGGTTTGGGACAAAAGCTCTTTTGACACATACTCCAATTTCTCATGCAGAACAGGCGACCCATCATCTAGCAATTCTTCTCAATAGACAAAATGCCAAAAATAGAAAACGACTTTTGGGTGAAAAGTTTACCACTATTTTTAGTAATGTTAGTATTCATGGTTAAAACACAAATGAAGAGGAAATTAACAACGTTCGAGCTTGGAAATTTAGCACTCTGCTTTTCTTTCATACTAGATGTTAGCTATTTACCACAATTCATCTACTTCCTTGAACCTCTTTTTTCCTCTGGTAGTAAACATTCCTAGTATTCTCAGAACAGTATGAAAAATATTTGTAAGAAAATGCACATAATGTATTTCATTTAGACTCCTTAACAAGAAGCTGCTTTTCTTAGCCAAACCATTTTTTAAGAAAAATGTAGTTTGGTAAAATCTCATATTAAATAAGAAAAAGAATGAAGATTCAAAATTCTAAAATCTTTTCTAAAATGAGGTTTTGAGACTGTTTAGGAAATTTTGAATATTTTGAAGAATATTTTGAAGAATATAACTAACTTCAAAAAAACCCCAAACTCAACAGATTCATCTTGTCAAATTGTTTCATATTGAGAAAGCCCCACAAATTACAAGTTATACACACAGAGCAAAAAATGTTTTAATATAAAAAAAAACAATACAAACACTTACCATATGTACATGACTACAGATCATCAAACCAACATTTTTTGTGAAATCATGAACAAGATGAAGTAAAGCTGGGCGTGAATTTGGAGCACCTGTCATAACAAGACACTGTGGCCTAATTTAAGATTAAAAAATAAAACAAAATTAGAGAAGTTTAGATTTTTGATAACATGGACATGTTTTTAAGTTGCTTCTCTTAAGAGTGTATTATTACACTAGAATCTCCTTTATGCAACTGTCCTCAGGACAATACACCACAGAATTCTCAAAAGAAGAGGACTTTTAACCATGGTTTATCAGTACACGAGAAATGCAAAAACAAAACCTTCTTGGAACAAACATCATACCAAATGTCCTTCTAAAATAATAGGTAATATTATACATCAAGATTCTGGTAGGTATTGCAAGAAGAAATAGAACAGTTAGGGGCGCCTGGGTGGCTCAGTGGGTCAAAGCCTCTGCCTTCAGCTCAGGTCATGATCTCAGCATCCTGGGACCGAGCCCCACATCAGGCTCTCTGCTCAGCAGGGAGCCTGCTTCCCTTCCTCTCTCTCTGCCTGCCTCTCTGCCTACTTGTGATCTCTGTCTGTCAAATAAATAAATTAAATCTTTAAAAAAAAAAAGAAAAAGAAAAAAGAAATAGAACAGTTAAAATATATTAAATATATGTAACAACTTTTCACCCTCTAAAGGTAATAAAATATTCCAGTTCTTTCACAGAACTCACAAAACTTCCTAAGAACATGACGTTCCCTTCATGTACAAACAGGTCACCTTCCTTCTTAGCTTGATCACATAATAGTGATTTCTACTTCATAATATCAGCTTTCTCTAATCTAGCTTAATTTTAATGACAGCCATCATATAAGTAAAATCAGCTACAGTTGATTTGAAGATTTCTACTTGAAGTAAAAGTTTTAATTTTAATTATGATGAAAATCAAAACTAAATTGAATTGCCTTTCTAGACACAAAACAGTGGTATGACTTTCTTGATTTTAGCTGACAAGAAATGGAAATCAATGTTATCTTATGAAAAATATTTGGGTATCCATTTTATAAGTTCAAATATTACCATAAATTCTTTAAGTTCTTTAAGTTCAAATATTACCATAAATTCTTTAAAGCAAGAATTTATATAATTAAAACAAACTTTAACAAAAGGCAAATAAACTAAAATTTCTGACTTAACCACTAAATTAAATGTTAGGGTAGGTCCTAATCTCATAAAATAAGCATGAAAACTTGAATAAAGACTATAAAAAAAAAAAAAGAAAGAAAGAAAGAAAAAACCAGGGGCTCCTGGGTGGCTCAGTGGGTTAAAGCCTCTGCCTTCGGCTCGGGTCATGATCCCGGGGGGGTCCTGGGATCGAGCCCCGCATCGGGCTTTCTGCTCAGTGGGGAGCCTGCTTCCTCCTCTCTCTCTCTGCCTGCCTCTGCCTACTTGTGATCTCTCTCTGTCAAATAAATAAATAAAATCTTAAAAAAAAAAAAACAAATAAAACAAAACCAGAACAAAAACTAACCTATCCAGAATTTTAGCAAGCTATCTGAAAAAGAATTCTCCCTGTCTGGGAGAATGGCTTGGGAGAAACAAACATGACATCATCCTCTACAGCCCAGTCTGCTCAGTCTCCTCATCTGAGCTTTAGCAGGTTAAATAGCTCCCCACAAAGAAATTACATAATTTCTAACCTTCTTGGTAGCTTATAACTGACCCTCTGAGTGACTTACAATCAATTTCCTCTAAAAAGGAAGTAGGCTACCCTACACACTTTGTTTCCCTTTCCCGTAAGCTATGCCATGGATGTGGTGATGACTCTGATCACATGGACGAAAACACCTGCTAGGAAATGACAGACTGACAAGATACAAGAAATGTGGGGCCTGAATGAGCCAGTGCAGCAAGTCCGCTGGCCGTAAGCCACCCATATGTCTCTGGACTATCATGTACCAGTGATGTCTGTATTGTAGAGCCACCGCATAAGTTAGTATTTTTTTTTTTTTAAAGATTTTTTTATTTATTTATTTGACAGAGAGAGATCACAAGTAGGCAGAGAGGCAGGCAGAGAGAGTGAGAGTGAAGCAGGCTCCCTGCTGAGCAGAGAGCCCGATGCGGGGCTCGATCCCAGGACCCTGAGATCATGACCCGAGCCGAAGGCAGCGGCTTAAACCACTGAGCCACCCAGGTGCCCCAAGTTAGTATTTTTTAATGGTAGTTTAACTTACACTTTAACAAATCTAGTCCTACAGTTAAATAACTTGTAGTCCCTATCTTTACTAAATGGTAAATATACCAGGCAGGCTTAATTTGGTATAGTTGTATCATGCCAAAAAAGTATAGTACAAAATGTATTAGAGATGATGAGTACCAATGACAGAGTGTAAACACCTGTTTCATTTTAACTCCTTCCTCAAAAAACGCCATCGTATAATGGGATTTTTAAGGCACAAAATCCACAAAAATATGAACAGTAATACAGAAATACTGAAAGCCAGAAAGCAGATGGAAGAACAAGAAAGGATATAACAAATCAGGAAGAGGCTAAATCTATGAGCAAGCTGTGAAGCTACCTGATTTTATGCCTTAAAAAAATCACCAAAATGCCTATAAGTTAGAGGCAGTAGGTACCTCCGGAAGAGAAAGGGGCCATGTATTAAAGAGACCAAAGTCAGAAGCAGTGGTTTCAACTCAGCACAAGAAACCACTAGACAGAACCAAATCATTTCCATCCCCATGATGAACAAGTATCTCTGTCCTCCCCCAATTCTGTTAGGCTAGGGCTTATTTGCCAGAAAGGGCCTCAAAATCACAATGAGGTATCACTTCCTAATACTCAGAATGGCTAGTACCAAAAAGACAAAAAGTAAGCGAGGATGTAGAGCAAAGGAAGCCTTCATGCACTGGTGTTTGGGGAATGAAAATTGGTGTAGTCACTATTGAAAACAGTCTGGAGGTTCCTCAAAACACTAAAGAGAGGGTACCAGAGGATCCTGTAATTTTACTATTGTGTATTTTGGTAATGAAAATGAAAACACTAATTGGGAAAAATAAATGTACCCATATGTTTATTGCAATGTTGTTTACAATAGTCAAGATACAGAAGAAACCTAAGTATCCAGTGGTAGATAAATGAATGAAAAATATGTGGTATATATACACACAATGGAATATTACTTGTTCATAAAAAATAATGAAATCTTGCCATTTGCAACAACATGAATGAATCTAGAGGGTATTAGACTAAAGAAGATAAGCCAGACTGAGAAAGACAAATACCGTATGATTTCACCTACATGTGGAGTCTAAAAAAATAAGAGAAAATAAACAGCAACAAAGGGAGAAAGAGACTCATAGAGAACAAACTAATACAACAATAACAACAACAAAGAGAGAAACAGACTCATAAATATAAACTGCTGGTCACCAAAGGGAAGGGGATTGGGGAGATGAGCAAAATGGGTGAAGGGATTAAGAGGTACAAACTTCCAGTTATAACGTTAAGTCTTGGAGATGAAAAGTACAGCACCGGGAAGAGCTGATAATACTAAAATACATGTATCACAGTGAGCACCTTCATCATGTACATGATGGTTAAATCACTACGTAGTATACCTTAAGCTGATTTAGATTTTTAAAATTTTTTAAAAACCTTTTTATTATTATTTTTTTAAGTAAGTTCTATGCCCAATGAGGGGCTTGAACTCATGACCTTGAGATCATGCTCTACTCATTGAGCCAGCCAGGTGACTCTAAAACTAATTCAGTATTATATGTCAACTATACTTCAATTAAAAGCATTTTTTTAAAATTAAAAGAAAAAAAAGAAGTCTGCTGGTCTGTGAGATACCAGCAACAACCAAAGGCAAAAGCAGCTACTTTCCTCAGGGAAGGAGTGAGAACACATTTACACACTGAATCTGGAGATCTCCCAACCTCCTTTCCAACCTGACTAAGAACTCTTGTAGCCAGGACTTTTATCAACAAGCAGAATATTAGAATATTCTTTCTGGGCAATCTAAAAAAAAAAAAAAAAAAAAAGTCTTCAAGATGACTTAAATTTCTCAAAGAACCAGTAAAGCCATATTAATCTACAGTAAGGGTTTTACTGACAAGCCCCACCTACCAATGCAGTTTCCCTGGCCATGGACCACAATTACTTCAGACCAAGCTAAATCTAAGAACCCAAATTAAAGAAACAGGAAACAGTGAGAAAAACACTTCAAAGAAACAGAAACTACGAAGCTCAGAAAACAATATCTTTCACGAAGTTTGGTGAAGGGTGAGATGCTCATGTATATAAAGTTAAGAAAAGAAAAGAATGGCTCCAGAGGAAACAAGGAAGGTGTACACACAAAAAAACAATCGTAATTTACTACATGGATCAGCTGGGAATCATTTTAAAAAGTTATAAAAATATAAATATGAAGTATGACCTAATCAAAATAATGACATGAAAGTATACTGTGAGGATGGGATAAAGGGAAGAGCGCATGTATGTGCCATGTGGATGAAGGGCATGGACAGATAAAGCCTAAAACATCAAAAGTACAGTAAAACAATCATGATGTCTGAGAATATCAATTAATTACTAAATGAATCAGCGAAGAGTTGAAAGTGGTTGCCTGTGGTAGGTCACAAGGAGGGACACAAGCAGTTGGGCAACTACAGATTTTCATGACAAACCCAAGTTTCTTCTCTCTCAACTATGTTTATGTGTAATTCTGATAAAGATTTAAGAAGTTATTTTGTAATAAAATATCTCTTTTCAATGTTCCCATTCCTATAACGAAGCAAAGCAAAAGGTTTTTATTGATGGCAAACTAACTTTGACTCTACTTAGTAGTTATAGAGTACTTACAGAACTTCGATGGCTGCAGGGGGGAGAAACAATTCACTTTGTGAGCACTGACACTTAAAGCCTTCAAATGGGAGACTTCTAACACTTTCAGTCTCGTAACATTTTTGTAAGTTATATAATTCACCTCTTTGTCAACTTTTTGTAACTAAGAAATCTCATCCTTGTTTTTGAATAAAATGCCCAACCAAAGTTCAGGCAAAACAAAAAACAATAATCTATGCTTTCAGGAAACTTCTCATGAAATAGCAGCATACAAAAATGTGACTGAATGTTAAGTAAAGAATGGACTGCCATATACGACCAATGATTCTATGTTACCTTACTGCTCACCTAAAGTTTTTCACATGGTCTTCCACTCCCGAAAGACGAATCGAATGTTGCAGTGCATTTAGGTAAGTCAGAGCTTGTGTAGAGGATCCCCAGTTCACATCTGTGGGAAGACAGTGTTCATGCAGCAACACACCAACATTAACCAACAATCAAGAACCTACCTGAGACACAGAGAAGTAAACAGTGCTTTCATATAAAAAAAAATCAATTGCTAAAATAAACCACTGTACTCTGAACTATAGCATGACACTATGGTAATCTAAACTGTACTTGCTTTTAAAGTAAAACGTAGAAAAAACTAAGGTGACAAGGCTGCACACATGCCAGTCATGCAACTCAAGAAAGTACCACAAGTAGTTTTTAAATTATTACAAATACAGCCAGATATCTAACAAGAAAGAGGCAGATCTCTGAAAGATTTCAAAACTCTGAAAGGACCATTTATAGTACATAACAGTATAAGTTATTTGTACAGGCAAATTTCACTCTGTATTGGATAAACAGCCTGGACACCAAATATGATTTTAGACATCTGTTATTTTAGAGAAATAATTGCTTCTAAGATGGTTAAAACACTACCTTCTTTGTCCATTTCATTTCTAAGGACAGGACTCTTATCTAAAACCTCATATCTGGATTACAAAATGCTTCTTCACAATTTCACATGACAACATGTGAACTCTTCTTTTGGGGCCCAAATTTGTCAAGCCTTTTTTACTGGTTCTTCCCTCAGAGTTAGAGGTCACCGTACTACGCTGGATCAATCCCAACATACCCAAGTGTCATCGTCTTATGTGGAGATAGACCCGATAGTTATCAGTGTGACACCTTCTGGGTAATCTTTAACTATTTCCCAGTTAAAAACACCTTTGTCGGGACGCCTGGGTGGCTCAGTGGGTTTAAGCCGCTGCCTTCGGCTCAGGTCACGATCCCGGGGGTCCTGGGATGGAGTCCCACATCAGGCTCCTTGCTGGGCAGGGAACCTGCCTCTCTCTCCACCTCTGCCTGCCTCTCTGCCTGCTTGTGTGCTCTCTCTTTCTGACAAATAAATAAATAAATAAAATCTTTAAAACAAAACAAAACAAACAAACAAAAAAACACCTTTGTCAAATCTTCTTTCTAATATACTGTAAATTCCGTGGTACTTACTATACAGTAGGTACTAAGACTACAGTAGTAACATATATTTATTAGACTAACAGTTATTACAGGAGCTATTTCACTAAGTCTAACCCTTCAAAAAGAATTTTTTTAAGTATACTGAGGGTCACCAGCATGTTAATAATACAAATTTGTCATTTTTCTGTAAGTAGGGTTAGTTAAGTCTAATTTACAGGTAAGTAGGCATTCCAGAGAATAAAGCCCCGTGGCAATTATTTCCCTAAAATGATAAGTATTTGGAAATGAAGCATTTTAGGTTTTATAAAGCACCTTTCAAGTGCACAAAAGATGATGCTTAGATATAAAGTAACAAAGGACTTCTAGATGTTTTCTAGCTTGAAATAATAAATGTGAAAAACTACTGACCTGGTTTTTTGTAGGTAACATAAATATACAGCCCAAGGACTATTACATATGTTAGCAATGCAGCCCACCAGTTAATAACGAACATCACTATGCAGCAAAGAATCGCTCCAAGAAGTGATATCCACATGTTGTAGTATTTGAATGCAGGACGCCACCCTAACGATCACAAATAAAACAGATACATCAAAGTCACTCAGATACCTTATCTGCTTTAGACAGTGGTACATACGTATGCACAAAATAACCTTCTTTGTGGTCACTTTAAATAGTAAGTATAAGGATAATGTGTACCAGTAAAGCCATAGGGCATTACTGAGCCCAAGATCTGAAGGCCAAGAAGAGAGCCCATCTGTTTACTTCTGTTTTATTCTATATTACTAGTTTCTGTATTCAATAAATTCTTCATCAAAAAAAAAAAAAAGTTTAAATCAAACTATCTTAATGAATGGTTAAAAACTACAAAAGACTGAAAGAAGTTGTTTTCAAATCTAGCCCTTAATAGTGTGTTTTATGTTCTGGGTTTTAGCAGAAGATGTATCTGTATTCTAATGAATATACAGGAGAGTTCAAACAGAATGTTCTTGAAAATTGTTAGAAGTTGACCTACCTGCTAGAAAAATTAACAGTTAAGTATAGAAACTTACCTTTGGTTAAGTATTTAAGAATTAAGTTCACTCTAAAAAAAAAAATGCTGAAAACCACGTTTTTAAATTTTTATTTCATAGCCAAAAAATATTTTTAAATCACAATTTAATATATTTCATATTCTTTTTTTTTAAATTAAGTTTCACACAAAGTTATGAGAAAGAATCCAGGAAAATTCTGGGGACCTTTTACCTAATTTCTCTCAATGATAAAATCTTGCAAAAGGATATTGTAATATCACAACCAGGATACTCATATTAATAGAGCCAAGATAAAGAAGAGGCCAGAACAAGCATCCCTTGTGCTGCTTTTTACAGCCACACATACACTTCTAAAATTTATATTCTTAAGGTTTTGAGAAGTTTTTAGGTCCTTAGAAGGAAAAGTGCTTTTTGTTCCTTCAATTCTTTCCCTGGTATCTAACTATTGTTATGGTTTATAACAAAAAGCAATCAATAAAAGTATAAGAGGCACTTTTTCAGTTGCAAGTGACCCTTCATAATAGAACTCCATAGAACTTATTGTGCTGCTAATATTTTTCTGGGCAGGTTAGCTATACCATTATAATGTTCTCAGAACTTAAACAGAAAGCATCTAAATAAACAAAAACAGGGAAAGAAAAGCACAATAATTCTTTCAAAGTGTTAGAATTTGAGATTAATGCTCTTACATGCTTCGAAGACAAGAAACAGTACATTACTGGAAAACTTCATGATAAAGAGATCTTTGAAAACTCACTAAATTTGACTCAACTGTGAAGGCTGACTGAGCATTAAGGGGCTAAACACTCACAATACCATCTTTTAAAATGCGTTAAAGTCGGGGCGCCTGGGTGGCTCAGAGGGTTGAGCCTCTGCCTTGGGCTCAGGTCATGATCTCAGGGTCCTGGGATCCAGGCCTGCATCCAGCTCTCTGCTCAGCAGGGAGCCTGCTTCCCCCTCTCTCCCTCCTCCTGCCTCTCTGCCTACTTATGATCTCTCTTTGTCAAATAAATAAATAAAATCTTTTTTTAAAATGCATTAAAGTCTTATTTTCCCTAAAATCAAAGACATTGGTGCATTTACAAAATTTTTTAAAAAATGTAAAATCACCTGGAGATTTTGCAAGTGACGCATGGAACACCGAAAAATTGATCAATGCATATGATGCAAGGAAGAAGTTAGAGATAATTGGAGCAATAACATTCAGCTCAGCTGCAAAAGAAACACGAGGTATATTTATTGACACACCAGATACTTTTTGACTTTTTAAAAAATGAAATTATTTTAAACCTTTAGATGACAGCCTAAGGAATAGTCCCATATCCGGCATTCAGACTTAATGAATACTTATATTCTGTCATATATATTTTGTATACTCTACTTTTCAAGAATCTAACCTTGGGTCCATAGTTGAAACCCTTTATACCCATTCTTCCAAAGTTGGTATATTTTTTTCCAATGGTACTACACGGTTTTACTAAATATAGTTCACAAGCATTAGGCAGCCCTGTTTTGGGTATTTTAAAAGTCAGACAAATAATATCACACTGTATTTATCATTCTACAACTTGACTTGATGCATTTGTTATACTGGAGATTCATTCATATTGATATATGAAAATCAATTTTATTCATTTTTTTTACTCCTGAATATTATTCTGCAGTTTCATTCTTTTGCTAGTAGGTATTCAGGTTGCTTCCACTTTTCACTATTACAATTAATGGCACTAGAAACATCCTTGCATAGGGCTCCTTGGGTATATATGCAAGTTTCCCTAGGGTAAATACTCCTAAAGAGTATTGCTGGATTGTGAGAAACTTAACATGATGATTTGTTCTCCCAAAGTAGCCTTACCAAACAGATACCTAGCAACATTACATGAGAGTTAGTTTCCACACATGGTGGTATCATCAGACATTTAATAAAAGCCCACTGTCATCTTTACCAATGAAGACTCATTAGTTCACTTGTGATCAGAGGCAAAAGTGCCCAAAACTAGCTTACTGAAGGCTATACCTTCAGGAGGGGGACCTGAAATCCTTTCCCTTATGCTATTATCTCATTTGTTTCAGGGACAAGAACCTAGGAGTTCCCTCTCATGAGGCTTTAATGACAGCAATAATTTGAGCAAATATTTACTGAGCACTATTATTTGCAGTATTTTTATATGCTCTTTAAATTGATCACAAAGAAACTAACTTCATTTAGTTAGCAAAGTAAGGTTTTGTTTATAATAATTCAATATTCAGAGCTAATACTGTAACTAACTCAAAATCTCTATTAGCATGCCATTTATATGACTAACCAATTAAGATGAATCCAAGGGCAATTAAGAATGTTAAGATGTAGCCACGAAGAGGTTCATTATTTTTCCCGTAACCTTTAGCAAACATCTGGAAAGCTGGGTAGATGTTGTCCTTACAAAGGGCCTAGGGAAGAAACGTCAATATTAGAAGGAAACGGAATGCAATTAGCTGTACATATTTCTTACAGTTTTGATAGGGTACTCAGGAATAGAACACAACTTTCTAATTCTTGGTCCTCTTTCCTCCCCTTGTATGACACTGCTTTACCTACAATCTGTAAAGGAGACCATATATTTCAAGCATCAAAAGGTGGCTGGTTCAGAACACCACTGAAGTTTTTATCTGCCTAACCCCACCCTCGCATTGAAATTCTTTCATGAAAAAAAAAAATCAGAGAAGCAGGCATATAAATAAAAAAAATGTGAAAACTTAGTGTGACATAAGTATGACCTCCATTAAGAAAAAAAGTCTGAATCCTAGATTTAAAGCAGATAAAAATCCCAATTATAAACTTAACGACTTTTCTTAAAACTTTACTAAGAATTGTTTAAAGAAATATATTCTAGGGACGCCTGAGTGGCTCAGTTGGTTAAGCCGCTGCCTTCGGCTCGGATCGTGATCCCAGCGTCCTGGGATCGAGTCCCGCATCGGGCTCCTTGCTCGGCAGGGAGCCTGCTTCTCTCACTGCCTCTGCCTGCCTCTCTGCCTGCTTGTGTGTTCTCTCTCTCTCTCTGGCAAATAAATAAAATCTTAAAAAAAAATATATATATATATATTCTACATTTACTGTACTGACTGGCTACAACTTTAATATTAAGAACAAGGCTGCAGAATCAATGTTTCATTTTCGGACTTGGTAAAAAAAGTATTTCCTGTTCAGTATCAGCTATTTATATGATATTGATTAAAGGGAGATAATGTCTACCTTATGCAACTTTCTACCCTAAGTAGTTAACAGAACATGTGGCATACAGTACGCATTCAAATATCTGTAAAGTAAAACATAAAGACTGACATACTGCTAAGAGGGACAAGATCCTTTAATTCTTCTGATTTATGCTTGGAATGCATTGATTAATCTTGGTAAGACAACAGAAAAAATTAGCAAAGAGAGTATGTAAAAAAAAACAAAACCCATCACTACTTCCAGAAAGACAACTCAAGGATTACATCCTGACAGTAGGTAAATGCACTAAAGCTTATATAAATAGAAACATTCACATCCAAACACACAAAGTTAAACATCTGGCTTGAGATATGTGTGTATAAGTCATATACACATATGAGGTTGTAGAGGTAAACAAAGGATTTGAAAAAAATAATCCCAAATTGAAATGTGCTATCAAAAATTCCCCTTCAATAACATCTGTAATATGAAAATACCTACCTGAAATATTTTGGGAGCACTCACAAGGGATGCTAATGCAGAAGAAAGAGTGGCTGAAAAGATACCAGCAGAAATTAATGGTGCAAATCCTGACACCATGCTCATTACCTTAAAAAAGGGACAAAAATGAAAAATTAAGTCTTGCAAACCACTAAAAAAAAAAAGTACTATACATATTTATTATGCTAATGAAGGAGACTGATATCAGGGAAATATGATAACAATGAGCAGGAATAATAGTTACATGCATTATAAATTTCTGAAACAGAAATTTTCTGAGCCCTTACCTTCAATCTTTTTATTTGGTAAAATTTCAAAGACATACAATGGTAGAGAAAATACATAATGAACAAATCCTCATGTCATTGTGAATCAAAGCCCAGATATCACTTAATGCATAAATGCTTTAGTACGTACCTCTAATGAGTAAGCACATTAAAAAACCTTAACTGCAAAGCTGCTGTCACAGTTTGAAAAGTAAGTAATTCTTTAACATCACCAAATAGCCTATCAGCATTCAAATTCCCACAACCTGTCCATCTTTTCTTGCCTTTTTAAATAGTTTGTTTCAATCAGGATCCGCAAAGGGACTACACATTAAATTTGGTTGATATGTCTCTTAAGTCTTTTTTAATCCATGAGTTCACTGTTTGTTTCCTTTACATTTTATTATTTTTGGGTCACTGTTATGTAGAAGCCTCACACTCTGATTTTGCTGACTGCACCTCCAACTTGTGTTATTTAACCTGCTGGTCTCACCTCTGTATTTCTAGTCAACTGATAGACTAGATAGAACTGGTCGACTGATAGGTCATCAGACTGAAGCCAAGTCTTCTGACAGGAATATTTCAAGATGGTACAATACACTTCTGTTAGGTAGTTCTTTCTGTTTGTGCTTTTGTTTTGGTTAAGGTAATAGACTGGCACTGTGGTTATGTTTTTTCTTTTTACATCATTCTTAAAGGGACTATCCACCAAGATGATCTAACAATTGTAAATATCTATGCCCCCAATATGGGAGCAGCCAATTACATAAGAAAACTATTAATCAAGATAAAGAGTCATATTGATATGAATACATTAATAGTAGGAGATCTTAACACGCCTCTCTCAGAAATAGACAGATCATCGAAGCAGAAAATCAATAAAGAAATAAGAGCATTGAATGACACATTGGACCAGATGGACCTCATAGATATATACAGAACATTCCACCCTAAAACAACAGAATACTCATTCTTCTCAAGTGCACATGGAACCTTCTCCAGAATAGACCACATACTGGGTCACAAATCAGGGCTCAACCGATACCAAAAGACTGAGATTATTCCCTGCATATTCTCAGATCACAATGCTTTGAAACTGGAGCTCAATCACAAGGAAAAGTTCAGAAGGAACTCAAATACCTGGAAGCTAAAGACCACCTTGCTTAAGAATGCTTGGATCAACCAGGAGATCAAAGAAGAACTTAAACAATTTATGGAAACCAATGAGAACGAAGACACTTCACTCCAAAACCTATGGGATACAGCAAAGGCGGTCCTAAGGGGGAAATTCATAGCCATCCAAGCCTCCCTCAAAAAAATTGAAAAATCCAGAATACACCAGCTGTCTCTACACCTTAAAGAACTGGAGAATCAACAACAAATCAAACCAACTCCACACGGAAGAAGGGAAATAATCAAGATTAGAGCAGAGATCAACGAGGTAGAAACCAGAGATACAGTAGAACGTATCAACGAAACTAGAAGCTGGTTTTTTGAAAGAATCAATAAGATCGATAAACCATTGGCCACACTAATCCAAAAGAAAAGAGAGAAAGCCCAAATTAATAAAATTATGAATGAAAAGGGAGAGATCACAACTAACACCAAGGAAGTAGAAACAATCATCAGAAGCTATTATCAACAGTTATATGCCAATAAGCTAAGCAACCTAGATGAAATGGATGCATTCCTGGAAAACTATAAACTCCCAAAATTGAACCAGGAAGAAATTGACAACCTGAATAGACCGATATCTAGTTAACGAGATTGAAGCAGTGATCAAAAACCTCCCAAAAAACAAGAGCCCAGGACCTGACGGATTCCCTGGGGAATTCTATCAAACTTTCAAAGAAGAAATAATACCTATTCTCCTGAAGCTGTTTCAAAAAATTGAAGCAGAAGGAAAACTTCCAGACTCTTTTCATGAAGCCAGCATTACCCTGATCCCCAAACCAGGCAAAGACCCTACCAAAAAGGAGAATTTCAGACCGATATCACTGATGAATATGGATGCTAAGATTCTCAACAAGATCCTAGCAAACAGGATCCAACAGCACATTAAAAAGATTATCCACCATGACCAGGTAGGATTCATCCCTGGGTTACAAGGATGGTTCAACATTCGCAAATCAATCAATGTTTTTTCTTTTTAAAAAGAGACCGGGGTGGGGGGCACCTGGGTGGCTCAGTGGGTTAAGCCTCTGCCTTCGGCCCAGGTCATGATCTCAGGGTCCTGGGATCAAGCCCTGCATTGGGCTCTCTGCTCAGCGGGGAGCCTGCTTCCCCCTCTCTCTCTGCCTGCCTCTCTGCCTACTTGTCATCTCTCTCTCTCAAATAAATAAATAAAAGTTAAAAAAAAAGAGAGAGAGATAAATGAGATGTGGTTCTCACTGCTGTCTCTTTAAAAAGAGACCGTAAGGGTGCCTGGGTGGCTCAGTTGGTTAAGCAACTGCCTTTGGCTCAGGTCATGATCCCGGAGTCCTGTGATGGAGTCCCACACAGGACTCCCAGCTCCGCAGGGAATCTGTTCTCCTTCTGACCTTCTCCCCTCTCATGTTCTCTCACACACTCTCTCTCAAATAAATAAATAAAATTTTTTAAAAAGAGACCTTAAATACTAGACCTAAATGTGGAAATATTTCTACCTGAAAGGATCTAAATCTATGATTGGTCTTCACATAATCTGGGAAGTAGGAAGTTATAAATAAAACAAAGTCAGCCAAGCACTCGTGACTGGTAAAGCTGGACAATGTATGCTAGCCAGGTACATTACACTGCTTTTCGATCTTTGTACATGTTCAAACATTTCCCTACTGAAGTTTAAAAAAAAATGGATTGATCACTTAGATCATGACACGACAACCAGATAAATCCAAACTCAGGGGCAAAATGCAAAGTAACCTGCCTAGACTCTTTAAAATATCAGTGTCCTGGAAGATTATAACAGGCAGGCTGGTTAGTCCCAGATTAAAGGATTTTAAAATAATAACTAAATGCCATGCATGACCTAGATTGTATCTTGGATATAAGAAAAATAACTGAAAGAGACATTACTGAAACAAGTGGGGAAAGATGAAGGTGGAATATATTTCGGTAACAGTATTTTATCAACATTAAATTGCTTAAGTGGGATAACTATACCACACTCATACAGAGTATTTCAAATACTCTGATAGGCATTTTATGATGTGTATAATTTATTCTTGTATGTTTGAGGAGAAAAAGAATATACATATATACAAAGATAAAGCAATGGGGTAAAATATAAACTAGTAAATTTAAGTGAAGGGGTAGGTATACAGGTGTTCACTGCACTGTCCCTTCACACTTTTGAAAACTATGAAAAAATAAAATTGAGGTGGAAAATACATCTAGTAGATTCAGGTACTGCCATCTTGACCCATCCATTAAAAATTCACCAGCAGTGAAACAGTGACCATCACCTAAATTCGTTATTACTTCCTTAGGAGATATTTACTTATGTGTGCGTGTGTGTGCGTGTGTGTGTGTATTTTTCCCTTTGGTAAAGTAAATTTGCATTATAAAGGAAATTTCTATCCGTAGAGAAGTTTCCCTCTCTTTTTTTTTAATTTAATATCTTAATTTAATTTTTTTCAGTGTTCCAAGATTCATTGTTTATGCACCACACCGAGTACTTCATGCAGTCCATGCCCTCCTTAATACCCATCACCGAGAGTAGTTATTTGAGAGAGAGAGAAAGAGTGTGTGCGTGCCTAAGTGTGGGTAAGGAGAGAGGGAGAGAGAGAATCTTAAACAGCCTCCACGCCCACCTCGGAGCCCTACACTGGCCTCCATCTCACAACCCTAAAATCATGACCTGAGCCAAAATCAAGAGCTGGAAACTTAACTGAATAAGCTAACCAGGCATCCCTACTTTTCATTTATATTGACCAAGACCATGTGCCAACTGAAACCAAGGAGATAAGGAAATATGGTGTTAAGGTATTAGTGACTATTTTACACTTGACTGTAATTTTATATTTTAAGCCAGATATAAAGTTAACTACAGGCACAATCCCTGGCCATAATGCATCAATCTGGTTATAAGTGTATATAATTCCACCTTGTTAAATATCCCCCCATGTATCTTTCAAAAGACTCAATGTTAAAAATGAAAAATACATTAAAGTGTTTTAATGAACATTAGTATTGTCCTCTCTAAGCATTTCAAGGAGAAAAAAAATCCTTAAAAGGTCATTTTCTATTCAGCCCTTTAGTAACAACTTGGTTAGCTATATGCCATGTGTTTTTCACAACCACTGTATTTCACAGCTATTAATACTAGATCAGCATTGCCAATCCTGTCTTTGGGGGAAGAGATTATAAAGGACACATAAGATAGACCAAGATCAAAAGGAGCAGACCTGATTTCTGTTATATATACTTATCAAACACATAATGATCTCAAAGATAAGTGCAAAGACAGGAGATAAATGAAGAGAGAAAATAAGGAACAGAGAATATGATAAATTGCTGGATTAAGGCAAAACAGACACCACAAGCATTATATGTATCTCTAACATTTCATTTGTCACGTTTTGAGTAAAAATTCCATTTTTTCTTCTTCCATTACATCTCTTCTTCCATGAACTGAGGTAAATAATGCTCCACGCTTACCATCTCTAAACACTATGCTTCTAAAATCTGCCAAGTTTCCTGTTTTCTAATTATTTATTTACCTAATAACCTCTGCATTTTCCACCATTTAATGTTAAAATATGAGTAGGAAAGACAATGATAATGAATGTAAATAAAGGTAACACCAGTGTTGTTCAGAATACAAAGATAACAGAAACAAAGGTCTCTCTAATAAGGGGGGGAAAAGACAGAAGTCCAATAAAAGGTAGAAAAGTGGCAAGTAAAATGAATGGTAAGATTCCGCATGGCGTGTCTGTGTGGGGGTATGTGTGTGTGTTGATGACTTGTGGTTTAGAAAATCTTCATGGAAATGGGTCTCCTTGAAAGCAGGCAGATTTGGACAAATGTAAAGAAAAAAGCAGGTGCATTTCCAGCGGAGTGAAGCGTCGAAACAAAACAAAACAAAACAACCCTAAGAGAGTGGGGTAAACACGTATGCATGTGTATGTACACAAACATGTAACCACTCAAGTTCACTATGGATAGAAGGCAGGGCGATGTAAGTCTGGGTATGAAGGGTTTTGACTGATAAAGCAAAGAAGCTCACACTTTATTGAGCAATAAAGCTTAATAGTCAGGTTTCAGATGACATTAAAATATAGAACTATACTCAGAAACATGAAGATTATATATGAAAAATAAAAAAAAAAATTGAACATAACCAGAAGAGCGTATTGTAAAATTTAAAAAAAAAATTAAGAGAAGGCGATCCAAATCACTTTTTCTCCTGAAGTATGAAAAGTCAATTACGTGCAAAACAGTATGATCAAATGTGGCTTTGTACAGACTTCATGATCAGATTCCAACTTACAGCCTCCTCAGATACATTCTGTTCACCATTCTTCATTCTCCAAATGACAAGCAATTTGCATTTTTACAGGATTTTTTTCCAAATTAGTTTTACTTTACAAAGCACTTAAAAATTGTTTTAAAAATTTATTTAATTATATTTGAAAAGCAACTTTATGTAAACCAAACTCCTCTTTGGTTTCATGAGTCCATACCAGACGTGATAAAGACAACACACTTTTGTATTTTAAGGCAACAACACAGAAATCTGATTGGCATTTTTAGTCACTGGGCAGAGATCAACATTTGTGCTTTTCATACACAATATCAATGTCAGAACTGGCCTGAATCATTAGCTGGATATGAATACTTTCTTTCATTCCTACAACTATGCCTAGTCTTGTGACTAGAACAAACAAACTTCTCTTACATAATTGGGTTCAATATTTATAACCACTGAAAATGTAGTCAATTGCTTAAAACACAAAATAAAAAAATAATGCCATTAAAAATTTAAGTCACAAATTTATTACAAAATTTAAGTATTCTATATAAAATGTATATTGTTCTAAAATATAGTGAACTCTCAGTTACTGTTTATGTTTACACTAAACTGTAAAAACACTAGAATCAAAATTTTTAGTTTTCACTCTGAATTAGTATAATCTTCTCTGTAAAAACCTATAAATGTTACAAAAATTTCATTTCACTTTCAGAACCTTACAGAGGTAATAAAGGACTGATATTCTCTAAATACTGGACAAATAGTATTATGTTTCATATAGCTCAAATATTTTAAAAGGTCACAAACTTTCAAGCATGCATAAAGAATTTTATTCTATTGTTCAATGGGAGTTTAGCACAGCATGAGTACATGGCCTTACCTAATAATACTATTGATACTCACCAATACTTTCTTAAAAGGGAAGTTATTATATAAAGCAATTATGAAGACACCATAAATTAGAAACTCAACTCATTTCATTGAGTACATTTAAAATACTTAAAGGGTGGCCTGGCTGGTTCATTGAATGGAACATGCAACTCTTGATCTCGGGGTTGTGAGTTCAAGCCCCACATTGGGTGTGGAGATTACTTATAAGAAGATCTTTTAAAAAATAATAAAATACTCAAAATAATACTTAGGTATAAATACTTAGGTATAATACTTAGGTATACTTAGGTATAAATCTAACAAACATGTTGAGCAAGTACTCATATTCTGAAAACTATACAACATTGATGAAAGAAACCAAAGAAGATCTAAATAAATGGAGAAACATAATGGGTTCATGGATTAGAACACTCAACAAAGTGAACATGTCAATTCTTCCCAAATTGAAACACAAGTTTAATACGTTCCTATCAAAAATCCAGTTAAGACGTCTTGTAGATAAACATCATTCTACAATTTATGTGAAAAAGCAAAAGGAACTAAAATAGCTAAAACAATTCTGAAAAAGGATAAAGTGGGAGGAATCGAGGTACTTGACTTTAAGACTTATCATGTAACTACTCTTAACAAGAATGGATGGTACTGGAGGATTGACAGATGAAAATGCCAAAAAAGAGATCAGAGAACCCAGAAATAGACCCAACAAATATGACATGTGAGACGCTTCCTTGCTTTATGAAGCTATTCACTACATATATTACAAACGATCATCAAAGTGTTACCCTCATGAGTCCTTTAGCTCTTGAACAGCTTCAGATTTTACCCTTTAAATTATTTATCTATTTGCCCAATTACTCATCGACAGACTTTTCAAACAGCTATCTGAGTAAAAAGTAACAATGGTCCTACAATGGTCCTGCATTCTAAATGAGCGCTGTACTCTGAATGCTCAGGTTTGATAGCAGCCTGACGTCTAGGTATACAACGTCGGCAGAACAGAAATATGAGGCTCACCTGGAAATTGTTCATTAGGCCATAGTAACAGGGATTGCTTTCACAAGATGAAAAGTCAAAGTTTAATTTGCAGGCTGCAGAAGTACAGTTTGTTAGCTCTGTTACAATAGTGTCATTAACATTCCCAGTAGCATCTCGAACAACACAAGAACCTGAAGGACAAAGGACAATAAGAACAAGCAATATAACTAAAACTTATATTCATTTCAAAATTACATATGTCCATAAAGGAATTTATGGTACTGACTGAAGATGAACTGGTTAACAGTAATTACATTTTTAGCATTTACATATAGCATTAACAATTTAAGTAGATTTACCTGAAACAGAATTGGAAAAGCATCATGGCCCCAAATATTTAAGTAGTGAACAAAACCTTACAAAAACTAGTATCTCACACATGCACACTTAAAAACCCCATACATGTAACTGTGGAAAATGGTAATGAGCAAAACTATTTGGTTAAGCAAATATAAAAACACTGTGTTGGAAGAGCTCCAAATGGTAGAAATGTTTTCCTATACTCCAAGTATTTAATATGTGAAACATGCCAAAGATCAGACTTCAGGTATTATAAATCTTCTGTGAAGGGAAACAATTTTAACACTAATGAATTATAATTCTATTAAACCTTAGGCTCAAGTAAGTCTATCCTGATAATAAGACAGTGTGTGATAGCCGAGATTTGCTTAAAAATAACCCATGAGGCAGAAGGAATGGGTACAGGTGAATCAAGATTAACCATATACTTCTATTCTTTGATAACTTTGTTGAAAGTAGGTGATGGTTCATTAGAAAAAGCAGTCTAACTTCTCCAATGAAGGCACGCAAATGAATAACAGACACATGAAAAAATGTTCATCAGGTTCATTAGAAAAAGCAGTCTAACTTCTCCAATGAAGGCATGCAAATGACTAACAGACACATGAAAAAATGTTCATCATCACTAGCCATCAGGGAGATTCAAATCAAAACCACATTGAGATACCACCTTACACCAGTTAGAATGGCCAAAACTAACAAGACAGTAAACAACATGTGTTGGAGAGGATGTGGAGAAAGGGGAACTCTCTTATACTGTTGGTGGGAATGCAAGTTGGTGCAGCCACTTTGGAAAACAGTGTGGAGATTCCTTAAGAAATTAAAAATAGAGCTTCCCTATGACCCTGCAATTGCACTACTGGGTATTTACCTCAAAGATACAGATGTAGTGAAAAGAAGGGCCATCTGTACCCCAATGTTCATAGCAGCAATGGAAAGAACCACAGTGAAAAGAACCAAGATGCCCTTCAACGGATGAATGGATAAAGAAAATGTGGTCCATATATACTATGGAGTATTATGCCTCCATCAGAAAGTATGAATACCCAACTTTTGTATCAACATGGATAGGACTGGAAGAGATTATGCTGAGTTAAATAAGTCAAGCAGAGAGGGTCAATTATCATATGGTTTCGCTTATTTGTGGAGCCTAAGGAATAACATGGAGGACATGAGGAGATGGAGAGGAGAAGGGAGTTGGGAGAAGTTGGAGGGGGAGATGAACCATGAGAGACTGTGGACTCTGAGGAACTGAGGGTTTTGGAGGGGAGGGGGGGTGGGAGGTTGGGTGAGCCTGGTAGTGGGTATAATGGAGGGCACGTATTGCATGGAGCACTGGGTGTGGTGCATAAACAATGAATTCTGGAACACTGAAAAGAAATTAAAAAAATAAATAAAAATTTTTAACAAGGAAAAAAAGAAAAAAGCAGTCTACTTTTGTATAAAATATAAAACTTCCATATTACGACATGACATTTAAGAAGTTTTCTTGGAAAAAAGCACTTGCTTATTTGGAACAATAAATGATGTGTAACTATTAGTAATTAGCATTCCTTAGACATTGGAGGCACTTTTACAGTCCTGTCTCATCATATAGGAGGTAAAAATTTTAAACATTGCAGCCAAAAGTGAGCAACAAACAGAAAGCTAAGTTTGAAAGGGAGAATATCTTAATGACCAGACACACTGTATCAAGTTTTTTTCTTTCTGAATTTCTTCATCTAACTTTTGGAGCAGTGTTTAGAAGGTACTTGTGAAACCATCTGGGGTGAGGGGAGAAAAGAGCCCTGTCTACCCTAAAGCAGCAATGCTCTTATGTGTTTCTTACTCTGATGTTCTACATTGCAAGTGACTGGGGGAAAAGAGGTTCCCTTACTCTGAATGAGTTACACATCCACTGTTGTAGACACTGGCCCCACTCCTGATTGTCAGGGAGGAAGGGCTACTCCTACTGCTCCAAGGGCTAGTATAGACAGAATGAAATAAGTATGACAGCTCGCAGCCAGAGAGTCAGATACAAACAGAAAACATTTATTAGGTTTAACTAATTATTTTCCAATTTGAAACATAATCAGCTATATCATTCTTTAAATTAAAACTAAATTTTCCTGAGCCAGGAACTTTTAGGGGAACATGAAAATATTTTTGCTAAGCTTATATTTATATACATATAAATATAAAAATATATTTTATAAATATACATTTATATAGTATATTAAAAATACATATAAAATATATAAATATAAAAACATATACATACATCTATGTGTGTGTGTATAAAATACATATAAAATATATAAATATAAAAACATATACATACATACATCTATGTGTGTGTGTATATATATCTATAATTCATTTAGAAACAAAAATCATATATATATATACACATATATATGTGTGTATATATATATGATTTTTGTTTCTAAATGAATTTCAGAGATCTACCTATGGACTGCAAGAATAAATAGGGGTTCCTGGTGGCTCAGTCAGCTAGGTGTCTGCCTTCAGCTCAGGTCATGAATCAGGGTCCTGGGGCACAGTCCCGCACTGGGTTCCCTGCTCAGCGGGGAGTTTGCTTCTCCCTCTCCCTCTGCTCCTCCCCCGGCTCATGCTCTCTTCTCTCTAGCTCACTTTCTCTCTCAAATAAATAAATAAAATCTTTAAAAAAATTTTTTATCTATAGTCACTGCAAGTAAATTATATGTAAATCAATACTTTTTCTTGGGAACGTTTCAGCTAAAGAAACTACTAAGAGTCTTTAAAGAATTGACTAAAAGACAAAATAAAAGCCCTCTTTGCCGGGAAACAATTCTTTAAATCAAGTGTGAGTTATCTTTGGTAGGGTATCACTAAGCTTTCATCTCTTCATGTGTACAAAGAGACTGGCTGACCACTTAAGTCCTTTCCAGTTCATTTAAGATGCTATGATTTCATGAATGTAATAAAAAGTTGAAAACCAGGTTCATTCTATTTAGTTAAGACTTTAGTAATACTTTGCATTCAATATAGATTACCCTGTTTATCAAAATCAGTTTTTTGGTAAAAAACACCAAATGTTGCTTAAATTCTTCAAACAATCTTCATACATAGTGAGGTCAACATGCAATACAAAATAACCACCATAAACAAAAATAATAAAAATTTTATAAAGATCACAGAGTAGAATGCATTTACTTCTACTATATGAAGTATATTTTTTATAAATTGTAGCAAAATCAAATTTAAGAGTTTGCCAAGAAAAGTTTACATAATTTTTAATTTACTTTAATTCATAAAGATCCTACAGTAAAAAACACTAAGGCATCTGGGGGTTTAGGTAGTATTTGTAAAACCACTAGTAGTTTACTTAAAACTCTTTCTGAATTAAAATGTGCAACTCTTAATCTTTTTTTTTTTTAAAGATTTTATTTATTTATTTGACAGACAGAGATCACAAGTAGGCAGAGAGGCCCGCAGAGAGTGAGAGGAGGAAGCAGGCTCCCCACTGAGCAGAAAGCCCTATGTGGGGCTCGATCCCAGGACCTTGGGATCATGACCTGAGCTGAAAGCAGAGGCTTTAACCCACTGAGCCACCCAGGTGCCCCACAACTCTTAATCTTTTTATTGAAATATTTCTGCAATTAAAAATTAGAAATATGATATCATGGAAATAAATATATTTTTTTTCAAGATTTTATTTATTTGACAGAGATCACAAGTAGGCAGAGAGGCAGGCAGAGAGAGAGGAAGGGAAGCAGGCTCCCCGCTGAGCAGAGAGCCCGATGTGGGGCTCGATCCCAAGACCCCGAGATCATGACCTGAGCCGAAGGCAGAGGCTTTAACCCACTGAGCCACCCAGGCGCCCCTGGAAATAAATATTTAAAGTATGAACCATGAAATTTCTGAAAGAGAAATGGAAGGCTATTTACCTACTGATACTGCAATTCCTATGTAAACCACCGTAGTAATTAAAATGGCTAAAAGTGTTCCTTTGGGTATGGCTGACTGAGGATCCTAGAAGACAAGAAAAAAATTTTAAGTCTACCTTTAAAACTAAATATATATATACCATTTTTAATACAGAATGGATACAGTACTTTGTAATACTTACTGCAAGATCACCTGAGATATTTGCTCCAGCGAGAATACCAGTTGCAGCAGGAAAAAAGATGGCAAATACAGAAAAGAAAGTTTCTTCCTCTCGAAAATCTGGTCCAAAGTTCTCATTAAATATTTCAGCTGTGGAGAACAAAATATCGTTGGCAATTAATGGACAGCAGATTAGACTCTTATAATTTAGGTCAAGTGTAAGTGTTCAAGTTCAAGTACCTGGTAAATTCTTGACCATTTCCTAGTAGAAGCACGGCATTGCCTGTTTTCCTTTATGAGGGAGCAGTTTATAATCAAAATGATGATTTGACCTGGGTCATGCCTACTATTTTGTGTATCTTAATAATTATGTTTCAAGTACCTCTAACTTGATTGTTATCACTAGTACAAAGATCAGTCAAAGCATGGATAAACTTCTTAACGTCTGGGGTCAGTAAAGGAGACAGGGAAGGAGGTAGGAAAATAAAAAACATCATACTAATCTGTACCCATTTTTTTTTCCTTATATCTAACTTATATACTATCTGTACAGTTTTCTCTTTCCTTGTGGTGACCTGCTTAATTTTTAATGCTGAATTATTCATCAGGCTTCCATATAATCTTAGCTAAGGCAAACTAGTTAAAGTCCCTTTCCATTTTAACAATAATGAATGCTTCAACTAGTCTTATTGTTTCCATCTATTGATGGAATGGGCTGTGACACTGAAACAAGCAGTTAACTGTCATCCATCCACTTATCCATCATCTGAGTAACTACCATGCACCAGGGTCTTCTACTGGAACCATTAAGTATCTCACTACCTTACTAAAATGAATGACAAGGCAGCAAAGCAATATCAACCACCAAAAAAGAAAAGTCACATTCTGAAGTATATTTAGATTTGTTTGAGAAAAATCCCAGATATGCTACTTATACATTATTTATTACTATACTAGGTAATAATGCAATACTCTCATAAGGGGCCAAGGATCTGGGGGAAAAAAGAAGGAAATGAAAAACATGGTTTAGCAGATATTTGCAGCTATTTTTAAACCAACTGAAGTCACAAACAGAAAATATATAATTACTAGGAATTTTGTAGAAATAATCATCCTCCTAGAATTTTTAACACTTATTTTAGAAATAAGGTTGTAAAAAGAAATGTTAAAAATATTATAATATAAAAAAATTTAAGTAAAAAATCACTTGTAAGGACAAGAAATGTCACAAATATAATTTGTGGAAGCACAAAATGTAAAAAAAATATCTACCTAAGGGATGCTATTAACTTTCACTTCTGGCATGGCTAGTCAACACCTTTTTCCCCAATCCAGAAAATCAAGAATTTAAAGCCCCTTTTAGAAGTAGGCACAAGCAGGGGAACCTGGGTGGCTCAGTGGGTTAAGCCTCTGCCTTTGGCTCAGGTCATGATCTCAGGGTCCTGGGATTGAGTCCTGCATTGGGCTCTCTGCTCAGCAGGGAGCCTGCTTCCCCTATCTCTCTGCCTGCCTCTCTGCCTACCTGTGATCTCTCTCTC
Organism: Martes martes; assembly: GCF_963455335.1. Taxonomy (NCBI): domain Eukaryota; kingdom Metazoa; phylum Chordata; class Mammalia; order Carnivora; family Mustelidae; genus Martes; species Martes martes. The sequence continues at coordinate 99,631,768 of NC_137892.1, forward strand.
TGTCAAATAAATAAATAAAATCTTTTAAAAAAAAAGAAGAAGTAGTAGTAGTAGTAGTAGTAGGAAGCATGAGCAGTAGTAAAAACAGGTATCATATTATCAACATAGGACCAATAGGCACAAACAGTGGGTGAGTGTCACTGGTTAAGGTAGAAACCTTGAAACAATTCCTATCAGAAAACCAACCATGCAACTAAATCAGTGTCTGAGAGAACCAAACCAGTGCCACTCACACATAATGAAGTACTGCATGTTGTTAACAGTGAGCCAAAAGATTAGTAAGCTTACACCCAAATGTAAACCAACCAGGTCTCTAGGACCCACAGTTTGGGTTGCCTTATTTTTTTTTCCCTAGTAAGACTTTGTGAAGGAAGAAGTGCACTGATATATATCCTGTATCTTTTCATAGATCTGTAGGAGTTGCTCTGGGCTGAATGACTTGGGAGTATTGCAGCTAGGCCTCTTCTTCCAGGGCTTCAAAACAAGGAGTTTCTTGACTAGTTTCGGTCAACTGAAGACACATCTATTACCCTAAGTGGTAAACCTCTCTGACGCTAATGCAAGTGTTCTTCCTGGTGCCATTTCACCCCGTGCAGATGCAGGTGCAGACTGGTTCCATTAGGTGGAGAGCAGGGGATGGTGATGGGGTGGGAAATACAGACAGAGACTTAAGGAAATAACAAATGACAAGTAAATTTCACCAGCAGAGACAATTAGAAGCAGAATGAAAATGGTCACAAAGATTAAAACTGTAGAAAATCCTCACAATGTATGATGTAAAACTGTCTAAAACCCGAAGTGGCCATTATACCATGAGTGTTTCCTTCATAGGTATAGGCGTGTTTAGACTGTTGTGTTGAAATACAGCTAACAGAATGAAAAAGCCATGAGCATAAAAGTCACCATTTCAGTCACAAACTCCTAAAATGGCAGAGAACAAAGACACCTTTCCTCAGGAGCACTGATTTTTCTACATTCTAACATCTTTTGATGCTAAGAATGAAAAACAGAAGACGTAAATAAAAGTAGTATTTTACTCTGATCATAACATACATAACAGAGACAACACTAAATTGGATTGTTAATTAGTGTGAGTCACTCCACCAAGAGCAATTATATTACAAATTATCTACAGTGTATTATCTTTGTTTACTAATAAAATGCTATAACATGCACAAAATATAGTAAAAAAAATACGTCAAAAGGACAGTCTATATTTTTTTTACTTACATTTATAACCAAAGAAACCTTTGGGCTTCTTGCTCTCCAATGGGATAAATGTTCCTATGACGAAATCAGCAATTGCAAGTAGGAGAATCACCAAAAGAACAATCTGAGCCTGGAATTTTAAACATGAAAAATCAAAATCAAATCTCTCATGTCTCTACATTGATTGAGGTTCATTACCATATAACTTCTGTGACTGAAGGGATTTGTCTTGTTTTCCCAGTGCCTCAAAAAGGTTTTTGAGGCATTCAATAAACTTACACTATATGAGCAATCTTTAAAGAACTATCCTAAAATGTTCAATATACCAGGGGAAAATGGATAGTATAAGTAGGATCATACCAAATATTTCTGAAATGAATTCAAGATGTGCATGCCATCACACAAAATCATAAAGCACTATCATTCCACAACTCTGCAGGCTTTTCATCCTTTATCATTATTACTGTCCCCTCCAATAGAAGTACAATCTTGACATGGGGAACTTGTTTGCTACAAAAACAAGTTTTACACCAGGTGCAAGCACAATGTTGAATGTCTGACAGCCACAGGAAAAGAAGAAGAAAAAAATACAGAAAGAAGAAGACAATATCCAGAAGGAAGACTGAAGTAGCAATGGGACTAGAAGGAACAATCTATGAGAACTTCCATCTTTCCTCCTACACTCTTTTTGTTTTGTTTCAGTGACATATAACTGACATGTAATAATCTATCAGTTTCTGGTGTACCACATAACAATTCTATATTTATACACATGTAATTGTAAAGTGATCACCCCAGTAAGTCTAGTTAATATCCAGGACCATACATAATTTAAAAACTGTTTTTCTTGTGATGAGAACTTCTAAGATCTACTCTTTTTAAAAAGCAACTTTCAAATATGCAGTATAGTATTAACTCTAGTCACCATGCTGTATATTACATCCCTCTGAGATTTGATAATTTTATACATTTGATAATTTTATACATTTGATAATTTTATACATTTGACTCCCTTCACTATTTTGCCATATTCTCCCACCTCTCCGCTTCCATTCTTCACCTCCCAATAAAGTTAGGCAGATACTCATGAAAACCTGTGTCATCCATGGAAATAAAAACTGCTTAAGTGCTCATCCTGTCCTACGTAGGATGAAATTCTATTCTTTTCAGTTAAGTCAAATGGTTAAAAGTATAAGTAAATGATTTAATTATATACTAATTATATACTAATGACTTAAAAAAACAACCTTGGGAAAATTCTTCTTTCCAAATTGCCTAATTTTTGATCTGATAAATATTATTATGGATCATATATAACAGAAATATATGATCTTACATGATTTATAAAAGGAAACATGATACCTAGAGGGGACTTGGAGATCCTCAGCAGATCCATGTGGACACGCACCAGTCAGGAAAATAGCTGTACTGAGGAATATTCTCTCAGAGATAGAGAAATAATGCCAAGTGCTCTGCCTACATGTTATTAATATATGACTTCAGCAACTTTTCCCAGAAACAGTGGTCCTGGCTTTGATAGCCATGGTTTCTGAGACGTCAACAGCAAGGAGCAAGATGAGCTTCTCTAATCTCTTACAGGCACTAACTTGACATTTATTACCCCTGTATTTATTTTTGAAATTGAACTGTTAAATTACAAAGCCAAGAGTTTAATTTGGGCTACCTAACATATTGACCTGAGTGCTTCTAAATAACTTCAATCAAGATTAAGGGAGGGGAGGGGGAAAAGAGGGAGGGGAGAGGGGGCAGGAAGTCCAAAGTCAGAAAATACTGTATTTAAGTGGATGCTTAGACTGACACTTATCTCTGAACAGTCCCTGCCTTATCGGATAGAAAATAACCTGATATATAAACTTCCCTGAAAATGGCCACTTAAGGAATATTTAAAATCTAAAAATATTACCACACTTTAGAGTGGTCCCTAAATAAAAGCTCTTAAAGTTCATATGTTAAATACGTACAGATATTCCAGTGAGTTCATTACTTACTTTTGCTTCCCATTCCATTCCAGCCACTGAGATACCTAAGAGGATCACCACGGTAATGGCTCCAATAATTCGAATATCATTGATTTCATCTATCATAAGTATGGAATGTTCCTAGAAAACGAGAATTACGAATATAATGAACAATTTCAGTTATTCAGATAAATTCTTTAATTCTTCTGGAAACACTTCAGAGATATCAGAATTTCTTACATAAAGAAGTGGAATAAATACCTATGTAAGGAATGAATAGGGAGGCCTAAGAAAAAGGAATAAATAACTATGTACTATTGAGGCACCATTCAAGAAACTCAAGACATCAAATATATGATCAAATCAATAATGCTATATTTAATACAGACTTAAGTCAAAAATGAAACTGCTAACAAGCAAATAAAAATCATAATACACTTAAGCAGGACTCACAGTTAGCATTTTTAAAAGACATATATTTTGTATTATTGTGATTAGTAAACTCATGTTTTTAATGGTCTTTTATGTTGCATAAGAAAAAGAGATGAATACACGTTCATGTAGATGTCCAAAAACACACACTGTTCCCACTCTAACAAGCTAAAGTATTTGTGGTTTAATATCTATGACATTAAAAACATGCTAAATTAAATAACAAAAGAATATTAACTCTTAATAGTTATACTGCTTGCTTTCTTACAGCCCTTGCTTTTCCCATCCCTTAGGCCTATACAACTAAGGTCAATGCCAACATAAGTGCCAGTCTCTCTATAATCTTAGACTTCTTAATGGGCGGCTTCCGACCACAGAAGAACAGAGTTACAACCTAACCTAACATGATGAACAGCTGTAAGTGTCTCTCCAGGTTGCTTTCACTTAATAATGCTGAATGCTATTTCACTTCTGCTGCTTTAACTACACACATCCCAATGACTCTTTTCAAACAAATCCTCTTCTCAATGCTAGGGCAGTATTATCAACTACTTCCTGGCCAGCTCTACTTGGCTATACCTCTGGTTCTTCCAATTAGACATCCCAAACTACACTGTCCTGTGCTGCTCTTTCTCAGTGAATGCCATTACCCTCCATTTAAACCCCCAACTCAGAAATCTATTTTTTGTACATAAATCTATATATCTATGTATTTATATATATGAATCTATATCTATAAACCTGAAGTCCATTCTCTTTTCTCTAATTTCCCTTTCTCTTTCTCTAATTTGCTATATCTCAATAATCATCAAGTCCACTCATTTGACTTTCTAAAAATCTCTCCAGTTCACCAATACCTCTCTAGCTACACCGGTCATTGCTTGAATGTACACCACCATCCCTTTTCCAGGATAGCTATAACTTTCTAAATGGTCTCTCTCTCCACCAGTGATCCCTCAGATCCATGCCCTATACTATAGTTCCATGTTTCTTCAAGCCCCAATATGATTCTATTCCACCCCCTAACTCCAACTGAGATTAAGACCCCAATTTAATAGCAAACAATACCTTTACTGATTTGACCCTTTTTTGCCTCTCTAGTCTTAAATCTCTATTTTATGCTACAATTATATAGAAATATTTACAGAATTAAAAAACAAACAAACACACCATACTCTACTCCTTCTGGGCCCTTGTTCCCTTTTCTCTCCTATTTCCTCATGGCACACCCCACCTCTCCTACCTGCCTGCTGACTCCTAGACTCCCTTCCTTGGAAAACCCTTACTCACACTCCTTTGTGACTGCCCCCCCTTTCTTAGGTGGTAGTAAGTTATTACCTTTTGTGTTGCCAAAGTCTTCTATAACTACCCACTTCTGACAAGGTATTATCATTACTTTGTCTATCTCCTACACTAAACTTCTTAAAGGACACGTTTTGTGTTCATCATTGGTTTCCTAGGATCCAATACGAGGAGTGGCACATAGCCCTCAATAACGATTTGGGAAACCAATGTCTAGAAGTGGAAATTACCTTAAGCAACTCCACCACAGTTTCTGCAAATCCAACCACATACATAGCAACTGCAACAGCATTGGCAAAAGCGAAGATCAGTCCAATTGCACCACCAAATTCTGGCCCTAGACTTCTAGATATTAAATAATACGCTCCTCCTACAGGAAAGGGAAAAAAAACAAAAACACTCAAGTTAGGAATTTAAATGTCAAACAATCCTCTTAATTACACAAAAGAGTTCAGAAAGCACATGCCTTCAATAAGCACGACTGTTAAATTAATAAGCAAGTGGGTGAGCATATTTTCAGGAAGAAACATCCCAAAAGAATTCTTTACAACCCACTTCATTCATTAACAGTTCTCAACACCCAGAGAATTCTGCCCATATCAAATATAAAATCATCTGGCCTTTTAAATCCCTATTCTCTCTTCTAAAGCTTAGACTAGAATGGACAAAAGCCTCCTACTCATATTTATAGATACCAATATCATCTCCTAATGGTTTTCTAAGTAGAGTTCTAGTTAATGTAAAATCACAGTTGAGATGATTGCAATAACCTAAATTGGTATGGTAATTTGTTGGTAACATGACCACTAAGACTCAAAAAAATTTCCCAAGAAATTGCAAAGAACAGCAAGCATAAGGTGATATCCTAAATAGATATAATTTATAGTTTAATAAATCCTGACTAAATGCAATAGTCAACAAGGACATTAAATGAACTATCATGAAACACGTATTTTTCTAACTTAAATAATCAGTATTATGATTTTGAGTCAATCTAATGCTTAGTTGAAATCTCTAAGAATTCTTCTAAAATTCTATTTTATTTCTGGCCTCTAGGTCATAATCAAACTTAGTTTTAATAATAATGAAGTTACACAAACTTATATACATATTTTTAGATACTGATGTACTGCTTAATTCTTAAGGCCATAAGAAGAGGGACGCCTGTGGCTCAGTCAGTCAAGCGTCTGCCTTTGGCTCAGGTCATGATCCCAGGGTCCTGGGATGGAGCCCCATATCAAGCTCCTTGCTCAGAGGGGAGCCTGCTTCTCCTTCTGCCAGCTGCTCCCCCTGCTTGTGTTTCCTTTCTCTCTCTGTCTCTGACAAATAAATAAAATCCTAAAAAAAAAAAAAAAAAAAGACCATATGATGAAATGCCATTTAATACCTGAGTATTTCTCCTGTTCTCTCAGTATAATAAAGACAAATACGACAAAAATATTCTATAGTTCAATAAAGTACGAAGCATGCCAACTTCATTCTGGAAATACCTGTAATATGTTTCATAGTTAATTCTATCAATTCTCTCAAAATACACTATAAATCCATCCACCCTAAACTTCCTTAGTTACTTATTTCACCATAATTTCTACCACCTTGGAAATCCTCAAGAAAAAAATGCAATGTGATCATTTGTAATGACTGATCTTATGGTTTTTAATCTGATGAAATGACTTAGGAATTTCCCAGAAATATTTCTGAACACTAAAAAATTCTAATGGACTTAAAGACAAATTTTTCATAAAATAAAGATCTTAGCCTAAGACATTAAATTCATCATAATTAATCACAAGAAAAATCCCTAAAATACTTTAATTGTCAAGACTATATTTAACATATATGTTCACAAAATTGATTTATACTCTTTCATTTACTGCTTGTACCAACAATGAATTACATCTTATCCTGACTTCACAGATGAGAAAATTAGGTCACCATGAAAGGTTAAGTGATATCCAGGATCTAGGCTGGCATCTGCCTCCCTGCCAAGTGGGGAGTCCTCTTCTTCCCTCTCCCTTGCTCCTCCCCCCCCAACTTGTGCTCACTTGCTTGCTCTCTCAAATAAAAATAAAATCTTTAAAAAAAAATGAGACTGAGAAACATCACCAATAGGACCTATAAAAACAAAGAATTAATTCATGATGTACTTTATAGTTTTGATTTCAAGTCTCTTGATTACTAAGAAGAAAAAATAGATATCTTAAGGTGCATTTAATATGGCAAAACATAATGGGGAGGGCAATTCGTCCTGGGAATTATGAATATAAGTAGGCAAATTCTGACATTTCAGTACTATTTTTAAATAGTTTAAAATATCTACAATTTAAAATATCTAAACCTTAAAGCCCCACACCTAGTTTTGTTAATTTTTAAAAGATTTTTATTTTTTTTCCAAGAAAATAAAGAGTCCATGGATAATAAAGAATATAAGAGTATCTGATAATCTCACTACACTTTTACTCCTGACGAAAAGCAAACATTCTCTGCCCTGTTTCTTTCACTTCTACTACTGCTTCCTAGAGACTACCAGTTTTAAAAGCAGTTTTCCTTTTTTTTTTTTGGTTTTCATCAAAATCAAAGATAGTATTAAAGACCTACCACTTAGAGAGACTGGTCTGGTATTTTTACTAATAAGCATAAAGCAGGTATTTATCTTGAATATAAAATTTCTATTTTCTTAAAAATTACATTTTACTTAATTCTAGCTAAATACTGTTATCATTCCCATTTTACATATGAGAAAATCAAGGCTTAGAGAGGCTAAGTAAATTGACCAAGGTCATACAAGCAGCAAGGGAAGAACTGGACTTAAACTCAGGTCTGGCTTGAGTACTTATCATACAATATGCATGACAAATATCAGTCTTTTGTTATGACTGAAAATGGCAATGAGAAGGAAGAATTACGAATGAGTAAAAGGCATCAATAGACAAAAATAACTACTTTCTTTTAAAAAAATCTATTTGTCAAACAAACACAGAAGTTAATGTTGAAAAAATATTCTTCACAGGGTTTCGTAATATGGCCATAAACTACACCCAACTGATGAGTGCAGAGGACATAAATGAGTCGGATACCAGAGTACAAGTAATACAACTGGGTTCCATTTTCATCACATATTGATTTGGGGTTGTATGTCCCTATAGCTCTTCCTAAATTTCACATTAATAACAAAACCCCAACTAGGTCAACCAAGAGCCTAAGATTAAAACTGTATTATTGGTTATAAAATAAGTGTCAGCAAATTTCAAAGATCTGAAGTGATACAGAGAATGTTACTGACCACGAAAGAATTAAATTAATGTATGGAAGATCCCTAATATCTTTAAATTACATAACATACTTTAAAGTAAACCACTAGTTAAATAAACCACAGGCAAGTTAAAAAGTACTTTTAGTGAATGATGATGAAAATAGAACATAACAAAATTAATGGAATATACCTAACGCAGAAATTATAGAGGAACTTATTCAAATGTTTTGTATTAAAATGACATAAAATCAATGATCTAATAAGAAACTAAAAAAAAAAAAAAAAAGTTAATAAAACCTAAAAGAGAAACAAAGTAATAAAGAACAGAAACCAATAAAGGAAAATCAGCAGACAAAAGTTGTTTTCAAAAACATTAATAGAACTGGTAGACAATGAACAAGACAAAAACGAAAAGAAAACATAAATAAACCAAATCACTAATGAAAAAAGGGATATACAGTTATAAATCCCATAGTCACTAAGAAGTTAAAAGGTAATATAATCAATTTATTACAAAGAATATGCAACTCAGATGAAATGGATGTCCAAACTGTGGTAAGAAGAGGAAAATGATTAAATCTTAGAGCTAACTAAGAAATTAAATTTGTAATAAAAACCTCCACACACACACAATTTATAAAAACTACAGGCCTAGATAACTTCACTGAAGAGGAGGCGAAAAGATCAATTTGACACAAATTCTTTCAGAAAACAAAGGAGGAGGAGATGCCAGCCAACATCCCTTTTCAGATGGGCATCATCCTGATACCAAAATCTGACAAAGGTTATTAGAAAGAAAGAAGATTTCAGATGAATATTCCTCATGATCTTAGACTCAGAAATTCTTAACAAAATGTTAGCAAATAAAATGTTGCAGAAAGTGTAACATCTCTTGAGAAGTGGGGGCTAGCCTACAAATGCTAGGTTAAGATTCAAAAAACCATATTAATTTGTGAAAGAAACAGAGTAAGGGAGGAAAATCATATAACCATGTCAGAAGACGTAGGAAAAGCACAACAAAATTTAATATCCTCTCATGATAAATACTCTCAGCAATTTAGAACGATAACTTTCTCAATTTGACAAATGACATTTTCAAAAAACCCATAGTCAACATCTTCTTACTTGTGATATGTTGAACTTATTCTACCTAAGAATGAGCACAAGGCAAAGATGTCTAGTCTCATCACTTCTATTTACCACTGTACTGGAAATCCTAACTAATTCAACAAATGAAAGAGAGAGAGAAAGAAGAGAGAAAAAAATTCTAAAAATTGGCAAGAAAAAATATAAGCCGTATCTATTCACAGATGACCTATTTATGTTTATCAAGATCACAGAGTAATGGTGTCAAAATACTAAAGGCTATTTTACTTCTCTATATAAGAAACAAAACATGGAAAAAAAAATTACAAATACCATTTATAACCAAAGAACATGAAAAACTTAAGGATAAATTTAATAAAATATAGGCAAAACATCTATACTGGAAAATATAAAACACCACTGTAAGAAACAAAAGATCTAAATAAATGGAGAGAGACAAATTTTCATAAACTGCAAGATTCAATATTATTAACATAACCATTCTCCCCCAAAATATTTTTAAGACTGAAATACCAAACCCCATTAAGATTTTATGGGGCTTTTTGTTTTTTTTTTCAAACAGAAATTAGTACACCTAGTCCAAAAATTTAGGTAGAAATACAAAGGACCTAGAAGAGCCAAAACAATCTTGAAAAAGAACAAAGTTGAAAGACTTAGAAATTATAAAGGTAAGCAATCAACAGTAACTGGCAAAATTACTTCCATAATTCTCCCATAAATGGGAGAAACAAACTTATCAAAGGAACAAGCATACAGTCCAGACAATACACAAACAATTGATTTTTCAACAATGGCACCAAAGTTAATTCAAAAGAGAGAAGATAGCCACTTTAATAAATGGTGCTAGACCAAGTAGATACCTATGCAGGGAGGGAGGGAGGAGAAGCACACACTCTGTCTCACTAATACATAAAAATTTGAAACTATTGACAGTCAAAAACCTAAGTTAAATCTATAAAGATTCTAGACAAAAAGAGAAATAATTTCTTCATAACCCTTGAGATATGCAAAAGATTTCAGGTCACTACAAAAAAGCCCTAGCCATAAAAGAAAACTCAAGAATCTGGATTTCTTCAAAATGGTAAACTTCTGCACTTGGAAAGAAAAGATTAAGAGAATTATAAAAGTGATGAGGCAAAGTTGAAAACTGGGGAAAAAAATACATACATTAGACAAATCAACTGTATTCAGAATATATTTTTTTTAAATTCCCACAAATTTAAATAAAAGATAATACAACTTAAAAATCAGCAAAAGATCTGAATATATTACAATCAGAAGATGTACAAGTGGTCATAAGCACATGTAAAGATGCTTACTATAATTAATCATCCACAAGAGTAGGTATAATTAAAAATACATAACAAGTGTTGGTAACAATGTAGAAAAACTGGAAGTCTCATATATTGCTGACGGTAGTATAAAATGGCACAACTACTATGGAAAACATTTGGCAATTTCTTATAAATGAGACATACAGGTACCTCACAAATCAACAAATCCACTCATAGGTAATCTCCCAATGTATGTAAAAAGATACAACTGCAAAGACTTGAATAAGATTGTTCCTGTCAGCTTATTCATAATAGCCTCACCCTAAAAATAATCGCAGTGTCCTGCAATAGGTACTAAATAATTTATTGTTACTATAGGTATACAGTCATAAAATAGAGTAATATATAGTAATGCTACACTACAACAAACTACTAACATATAGAATAACATGGATGAATCCCAAAAACTCTATATTGTGGTGAGACACAAAAAGAGTACCTTCTATACAACACAATTCCATCCTGGGCTAGAGGTGAGAGAATGATTATAAAGGAAACTTCCAGTATGATGAAAATAGTATGTATTTTGATTGAGCTAGAACTTACCAAAACTCAAAGAACTGTAAACTTAAAATGTGTGCATTTCACATGTGAATTTTACTCTAATAATATTGACCTAATTAACTATAAATCTATTGTCAACAACTACCATTTCAAAATTTAAAAATGGTACAAAATGATACAGCAAAAAAAAATTCATGTGCTAGACTTCAAGAGAAGATTAAATACGTCTTGAGCAAATTCATCAACTCACTGCTTTTAACGAAAGGAGACAGAAGTTACTTCTAAGCTAGACCACGTGTTAAATCAAAGTTTTTGTTTTGTTTTGCTTTTTTTTCTTTTTGAAGCTTTTCTTAGAAGGCAATTAAATCAGGGCACCTAGGTGGCTCAGGAGGTTAGGCATTCAACTCTTGATTTTGGCTGAGGTCATGATTCCAGGATCATGGGATGGAGCCCTGTGGTGGGCTCCATGTTCAGCAGAGTGTCTGCTCAAGATTCTCTCTCTCCTTCTGCCCCTACCCTCTGCATGTATATTCTCTCTTTCTCTCAAATAAATAAATCTATAAAACAAAGAAAAAGCAACTAAGTCCATAAATTTATCTACATTTTTTTGGTAAAAACAACCCAACCCAAGTTCAGGCAAATGAACAGAGTTGTGACCCAGATTCTTCATCACTACCTAGCACCAAACCTCTCCATTCACTTCGGTGGTTCTTAGGTGTAACCTCACAGAATCCTAGTACTGTAAGGCAATTCACTGGTCATCAGGCCAACCTCCTCATTTTACATAAGGATACAGAGATTAAGGTAAGTAGTGACTTTAAGCAACAGTGATGGATAAAGCCATGGAAAGACCAAAGTGATGTGTTGATTAGTCCTACAAGTAAAATCAACACTAAAATGACTGCCTCATCTATCTCATATTGTTCTAAGAATTGATTTAAAACTCCTTGGAAAAATAAAGCCCTATTATAACTCTATTTTAAATTTGTGCAAAATACTAAAAATCTTTATCCTTGGCTGTTACTAACATACAGAATTCCATGAGTGGTGTATAAGGGTAACAAAGGTTTTTGCAAAGTAGACAACATTTTGTTAAAAAAAAAAAAAATCGACTTTATCCTGTTTCTTTTTTCAAACAGGAGTCAGTGGATTAGAAAATTCTTTCCAAGAGCTCTGTCTTGCCAATTTTTGTTATAAAGCATTAATCAATGATTTCCTTAGTTTCTTCTTCTAAGAACCATAAAAATGAAAAACCCAGAGTTAACCAATGTGAATGTGCATGGTCAGTTTTACTTTTGATTAGGAGTACATTTATCAATCAATCTTTGTAGAAAATGGGATTACCATATACAGCTATTATGAACATTCAGAACAAATGAAATGAACTCAAATGGCACCTTCAAAATAAAATACACAAAGACAAAAACCCCCACACAACTAGGCAGGAAGGAAGGAGGAGTACTTACTATCTTTTGAACATGCACTCTGGATGTCTGACTAACAATTATGCCACAAAAAAGACATTTCTTAAACCACACGGGGCTCTTAGAGGTTCTCATCACAAGGTAAATAACATGTTTTTCTTTGTTTTCCCTTATATCTATATGAGATGATGGATATTAACTAAACTTACTATGGCAACTTATTCACAGTAAGTCCAGCCATTATGCTGTAACACCTTAAACTTGTTCAGTGCCATATTCTGATTATATCTCAATAAAAGTCTAAGGAAAAAAAAAAACTACATGTGGTTCAATTTAGTACTTGCTCTTCTTATCTGCTAACATGGACTAAATATTGTATATTAATGTGAAAAATTTTTTAATCTTTAGAAACACCAACAAACCTGTCCAAGTTAACTTCCTTTGAACTATTTCACCTTCTTTTCTTGTAACTCTTGCTCACCCTTGATAAAAACTGCACAAGAAACCTTAACTGTCCAATATACTGTTGAAAAATCACAGTCAACATGTGATCCAGCACATCCTCAGTGCTGCAGGTATGGGGTAAGGAAGTCTGAACAGAATCAAATTTTGACACGTTTTTCTACCAAAATGAACTTCCGTCGAAGAGTAACTTGAAAGTAATTCAATTTAAAATACAAACTAATACAACTATGAGGTAGAAAAACACATATAAAATAAGATAAAATTTGAAGGGTAATAGACTCCAGTCAAAGTAAGTTAATTTGGGGCACCTGGCTGGCACCTGGGTTAAGCATCTGCCTTTAGCTCAGGTCATGATTCTGGGGTCCTGGGATTGAGCCCCTCCTTGGGCTCCCTGCTCAGAGGGAAGTCTGCTTCTCCCTCTGCTTCTCCCTTCTGCTCGTCCTCTCTTGAAAATAAATTTTAAAAATCTTTAAAAATAAATAAAATAAAAAAATAAAAGTTAATTTAGCAATGTGACACTGTGAGGGGATAATTTTATGTGTCCACTTGCTTGGTCCTAGTGCTCAGATATGTGGTTTCCATAAGGGTGTTTTTAGATGACATTTACAATGAACTGATGGACTAAGAGTAAAGCAGATTACCCACTGTAATGTGGGTGGACCTCATCCAATCAGCTGAAGGCCTAAACAGAACAAAAACAAACCTCTCCCTAGCAAGAGGTAAGAGGGAGGTAGTTCTGCAGTAGACAACCTTTGGATTTGAACTGCAGTATCACCTGTCCTCTGGATCTCCAGACTGCTGACCTGCCCTGCAGATTTTGGACTTCCCAGCCTCCATTCCATTATCATGTAAATGAACTTCTTCAAATAAATTTTTCCTTATACATACATACACATCATACTGGTTCTGTTTCTCTGGACAGCCCTATTATGAAAATATTATAAGGTAAATATACAGAAATCCATATTTCCATTTAACAGCAACAAACAGTAAGAAATTAGAATTTTAAATAGTAACTTTACAATAGCACCAAAACCCAGTTAATACTTTAAGTATAAGTCTAAAAAATATCTGCAAGATCTGTATACTCACAACTGAAGAACTAAAGAAAGATAAATGATATTTATGAAATGGAAGCCCTGAGAGTTAAGATGTTAATTCTCCCCAAACTGACCTCTATATTCAACAGAAGTTCAAACTAAATTCCAGCAAGACAGTTTGCAGAAACTGACAAGGTAATTCTAAAAGTTATATGGAATGGCAAGAGAACTAGAACAGCCAAGACAATTTTGAAGAAGAACAAAGTTGAAGGAGCCATACTATCCAGCTTCAAGAAATACTATAAAGCCACAGTACCAAGATAGTATGTTATTAAATTAAGGACAGATCTTCAGATAATGTACCACCAGAAAGTCCAGAAATAGACTTATACATGCAGGGTCAATTAATTTTTTCCCAGCTTTACTGAGATATAACTGAGATATGATTGTGTAAGATATATCCTGTGAGGTTTTGACACACGTACATGTTGCAAAATGTTTACCAAATTAAGGTTAATATATTCTTCACCAAAGAGAATTTCCATTTTTGTTAGTGTTTTATGGTAAGAACATTTAAGATCTACTCTCAGAAAGTTTCAAGTATATAATACTAATAATAGTCTGCATCCTATATGTTAGATCCCCACAACTTCTTATAACTGGAAGTCTGACCAACATCTCTTCATTTCAACCCCTTGTAATCACTTTTTTACACTCTGTTTCTAGTAGTTTGGCTTTTTGAGATTCTACATAGAAGTGAGATTATACAGTATTTGAGTATTTGCCTTTCTCTAGCTTATTTCACCTAGCATAATGCCCTCAAGTTTCATCTATGTTGTTGCAAATGGCAGTATCTCCTTTTATTTTTATGGCTAGATAATATTCTATTTTGTGTGTGTGTGTGAGTGTGTGTGGGGTGTGTGTGTGTGTGTGTGTGTGTGATTTTATTCACTTTTTTTTTTTTAAACATTTTACTTATTTATTTGACAGACAGAGATCACAAGTAGGCAGAGAGGCAGGCAGAGAGAGAGGAAGGCAAGCAGGCTCCCCGCCGAGCAGAGAGCCCGACGCGGGGCTCGATCCCAGCACCCCGGGATCATGACCGGAGCCGAAGGCAGAGGCTTTAACCCACTGAGCCACCCAGGCGCCCCCCCTTTTTTTAAAAAGATTTTATTTATTTATTTATTCACCTTTCAATGAATGCTTAGGTTATTTTAATGTCTTAGCCACTTTGAGTAATGCTGCTCAAGGGGGTGCCAACATCTATAACAAATAGAAATTTCATTTCCTCTTAATAAATAACAAGGAAGTAGGACTGTACGATCATATGGTAGTTCTGTTTTTTTGAGGAACCTCCATACTGTTTTCTACAGTGGCTGAACCAATTTTCATTCCAAACAGTGCACAAGTATTCTCTTTTCTCCACATCCCCACCACGACTTATCATCTTTTCTTTTTCTTAAAGATTTATTTATTTGACAGAGAGAGACACAGCGAGAGAGGGAGCACAAGCAGGGGGAATGGGAGAGGGAGAAGCAGACTCCCCGCTGAGCAGGGAGCCCCACGCGGGGCTCCATCCCAGGACCCTGGGATCATGACCTGAGCCAAAGGCAGACGCTTAAGGACTGAGGCACACAGGCGCCCCCATCTCTTGTCTTTTTGACAATAACTATTCTAATAGGTACAAGGTATTAACTCATTGTGGTTTTGATTTGCATTTCCATGATGATTAGTAATGTTGAGCACCCTTTCATGAACTTGTTGTCTTCTTTGGAGACATGTCCATTCAGGTCCTTTGTCTTTTAAATCAGATTATTTGGTTTGTTGCTATTGAGGTATAGAAGTTCCTTCTCTATTTTGGATATTAGCCCCTTAACAGATAATATGATTTGCAACTGTTTTCTTTCATTCTGTAGGTTGTCTTTTCATTTTGTTGATTGTTTCTTGTGCAGTGCAGAAGACTGTAAGTTGATAAAGTCCCATTTGTTGATTTTTGTTTTTGTTCTTGTGCTTTTGGTGTCATATCCAAAAAATTCACTAGCAAGACCAATGTCACAGGGCTTTCCCCCTATGCTTTGTTCTAGGAATTTCCTGGTTCTAGGTCTTAATTTCCTGGTTCTAGGTCAAAATCTATTTTGAGTTAATTTTATGAGTGGTATAAGAGGTCCAATTTCTTTTGCATGTGAATATCCAGCTTTCCCAATACCATTTAAGAGACTATCCTTTTCACATTGAGTATTCTTAGCTCCCTCATCAAACATTAGATGAGTGTACACATGTAAGTTTATTTCTGGGTTCTTGATTCTATTCCACAGATCTATTTATCTTTTAATGCCATTACCATACTATTTTGATTACTATAGGTTTAAAATATAGTTCGGAATCGGGAAGTGTGATGCTTTGTTCTTTCTCAAGACTGTTTCACTATTCAGGGTCTTTATGGTTCATGATAATTTTTCCTATTTCTGTAAAAAATGCCCTTGGAATTTTGATAGGGATTACACTGAATTGATATGGAAGGAACATAAGTGTCCATCAGTAGACAAATGGGTAAGGAAGGGGTGTGTGTGTGAGAGAGAGAGAGAGAGAGAGAGAGAGAGAGAGAGAGAGAGAGAGATGTGTGTGTGTGTGTGTGTGTGTGAATATTACACAGCCATAAAAAGAATCAGACTGTGTCACTTGAGACGACATGGATGGACCTAGGCAAGATTATGCTGAGTGAAATAAGTCACAATGAGAAAGACAAAACTTTATGATTCCATAAGTGGAATTTAAAAAAAACAAACAAGTGAATAGACAAACAAAAAGCAGAATCAGACCTATAAATACAGGGAACAAGCTGATGATTGCCAAAAGGGAGGAGAGCAAGAAGGTGGGCAAAGTGGGTAAAGGGGAGAAGGAGATACAGGCTTCCAGGTCATATAGTCCATAGTCAATGATATTGTAATAGCCATGTAATGGGACAGATGGTAGCTACACTTGTGAACACAGCCTAATGTATCAACTTGTTAAATCATTAAGTTGTAGATCTGAAACTAATGGTAACATTGTGGGTCAACTACACACAAAATTTCTAACTAATGAAAGGCTTCAAAAAGTTGTTACCCAAGAAATGGGAAAATGAGAAGTTTGCGACAGACATCCTTTATCTCCCATGGAGAAATGATCAGTGTACATAATATGAAACATCTGTGTATTTTGCAGTATCTGTGGAAATTGCGTAAAATAAAGGTTATTGAGGAAAAAAAACCTCAAAAGGTGAAGGTAACAAAAACATAATAAAGTTATCAATGATAAAGTAAACTAACAATTGTTGCTCAGAGTTCATCTAGTATGATTAGAAAATATACCAGAATTCTTACAGCACTAAACCACCTACTTCTATAAACTTACTAAACAACTTATCCAAAGCCACCTTGTGTAAAATTCCAAGGAACCATTTTGAGAATACAACAGAGTTCTGAGAGATCCAAATAGATCCAATATCCATGTTGATTATTGTTCCAGGAAATATATTTTAATACCCTGGTCTACCCATATACAATGATCTGTTTGCATCTTAACACTGCACAAATTTCCTCTGTTCTGTTGCCATTATTAAGGCAAGTAGAGAAAATGTGTTAACCAACATTAAACCTTCAGACTAGGACTGGGGGCTATATTATCATTATGACTGATCACACAAATAAGTTAAATTTGAAGAGTCAGGACATACTGCCCTAATTCTGCAGCAGAAAATTTCAGAACCAAATTGAAGTATTTTTAATCATCAAAGACTCGCAAAATTGAAATGCCATCAAATGAGTCAAAGAGAAAACCCAAGTCAAAAATGATTTATAACAGTTTGCCAGATTCACATTCAAACTATTTGTGGTTTATAAGTAGTGTTTTACTAAACTGAAAACAATGTTGTGCTTAAGTCTAATAAAATCTCAAAATACAACTGCTAGAGAACTGCTCGTTACAGCTTCTTCAAACATTTCACTGATCTGGAAAGCTATAATTTGAAAGAAATTCTCAGTAAAAGAAAAGAACTATGGAGCTTAATTCTAAGTTACAAGTCCTTGCTTGGTGATGACAGGAATGAATAGTTTATAATGGACTAAACAAAAAACTTAACAATCAATGATAATCTGATTTTATCAATATAGAAAGCACTTTCTGTCACAATCCATTCAAAAAACGTTAGTATTACTTCCCATGTTACTTTCACCTATAAAGAGAAGGAAGAGATCTTCAATTTTTTCAGAGAAAGGAAAAAGACAGAATATACAAAGACAATTCTGACATAATGCAGACACTTAAAATAAGATTGGCCAGTAAAATCTGAATAAGATTTAAATTTGTTGAAAAAATGAGTATAATTGTTTCATTTCTTCTCTCTTCATCCATACAAATTATACATATGACTAACAACAATGTTGCATTGAATCTAATAGATAATGTATGTCAAGACTACACTGTCATGCATAGCAGTATGTTTCATGTATCAGGTCTAGCAGTTAGGTTTCAAAAAATAATTGCACTATTATCTGAACACAGCTCCAAGAAAATAGGATCTTCCCTGACTTTCATTGTTACAAACCTGCTGCCCATCACAGAGAGCTCAATAATTATCTGCTGAATGACTGATATACAAGTAATATAAAATTTCACCTTAGTCATGGAATAGACAGGTTTATATTAATTTTACATTTTCAGAACTACCTGTTTGAATTTGATGTAACCTGGATTTTTGTTTCAAAGTATACTGAACTTTCAACTTAATGTTCAACACATACAATGCAACACCATTCAAAAACTAGCATTTCCTATTTCACAAATGAGACCGTATTCACAGATTGTTTGAGGATGGAAGAACTCCTGTCTGAGGCATCTAGAAAATACAGATCTTATGTGAACATGACTGCTGGCCAGCACTCTCTTGGAGAACCTGCTGCACATGGCCCAAGCAAATTCTGTAAAACCCAGGCCTCAGAAACACCTGATAAGATGAGCACAATAGTAAAGAGCTCTGGGCTCCCAGCAGGCCACAGTCATCTGTAGAACCTATGCTGTCAGGCCAGGGATTATGACAAAGATGAAGGTGAGAGGTATCTGCCAAAGTTACTTGGCACTGCTATTCTTATTCTGCGCAGGCAAAGTACAGAGGGCATGATTCTCTAACCTGCTAGTAGCTTTTAGCACCTAAGAACCTTCACTAAAAACTAATCAAGACTGAAACTATGCATCTTTTATTTTCTAAGTTTTGACTTTTTTTTTTAAAGAAACCTTGAATGTTACCATATAATTTTTATCCTAGATTTCATACTTGTACATAACTATATTTGTTTACAAATTGGCAGTTACTTCATATAATAAAAAACAGCTGTACTTTTCTAATATTATCTTTTTAATCTCTAAAATAAACTGATAAAGCCAATGTTAAGGTAACTTGTCAGTAAAATTAAATTTCTCCAAAGGCAAAAAGCACATAGTCCTAGGAAGAGTATGTATTTCACATACTTCCAAAGAGATAGAAACATACCCTATAAACTGAGAATAAATATTATTCAATATTAATAAAATACAAATAAATTTTATGATTGAGTTAAGAATCAAGATAAACTGTTGAATGTTACCTCAAAATAGTTCGTTATATTAACAAGATAATGAGGCAAGTTCAAAAGAAGCTCTCCGAATTGAAATTACTATACAGAGCAACCAAAACCTTTAGATAAATTATTTCCTTATTAATTCCCTTAATAATCAACCTCCAGTTCATGGATAATTCAGATGGATCACCAGACATCACAATTTCCATGGTATCCCTCCACTTCTCCAGTCTAAGCCTTTGGCACCCTGACCTGTGGATATTTCTAGCTCTAGTCCTCTCTTCCCTGTGTAGCCATTTTTCTTTTTTTTTTTTAAGATTTTATTTATTCATCTGACAGACAGAGATCACAAGTTGGCAGAGAGGCCAGCAGAGAGAGAGAGAGGAGGAAGCAGGCTCCCTGCTGGGCAGAGAGCCTGATGTGGGGCTCGATCCCAGGACCCTGAGATCATGACCTGAGCCGAAGGCAGAGGCTTATTAACCCACTGAGCCACCCAGGTGCCCCCCCCTGTATAGCCATTTTAAGAGAAGTAAAAAATCAAGTCCTCAGTAATTGGACTAGAGGAGATCCAAACCTGGCACTCTTGGGCCCACCCTACTAAAAGACAAAGCAGTTTTCTGTTACAAATGGCAAAAAACCCACACCTAAAAAGTGCATCTCTTACAGTTTGTTTTAAACCATAACTTCCACTCTTTCTTTCTCCTTGGAAAATTTTGTCAAACAAGGATTCCTGGGGTGCCTGGCTAGCTTGGTTGGTGAAGCGGGCAACTCTGGATCTCAGGGTTGTGGGTTTGAGTGTCACACAGTATGTAGAGAAAACTTTAAAAAAAAAAAAAAATTCCTTGTTCCAGAGAGATTCCTAGTCTGGAATTTATTGTCATCATGCTATAGTGTCACTTAATACGTTGCTCTCTCTTCTGTATATTTTCTGAAATGCTTCCTGGAGCTACAGGCATGGTATAATTCAGATTTAGTTCCTCAAGAAATAATATTTCACATGCTTTTACTGAGTAAAGAGCTTACAAAGTTGAAAGATTTTGATTCTCTTTCCTTTTCTTGCTACATAGAATAATTACCAAAGGAAAAAAAAACCCCATCAGGCACCTGGGTGGCTCCCTAGTTTAGCGTCTGCCTTCGGCTCAAGTCATGATCCCAGAGTCCTGGGATGGAGCCCCACATGGGGCTCTCTGCTCAGCTGGAAGCCTGCTTCTCCCTTTCCCACTCCCCCTGCTTGTATTCCCTCTCTTTCTCTCTCTATCAAATAAATAAATAAAATCTTAAAAAAAAACAAAAACTCATCAGTTTCTTTATTACACTGATTTTAGGTAAGGAAATTTTCATTCAGGAAAACTTGATTCAACATGAGTTTTTTCATATTTATCAATTTTCATTCATAGCATTCTTCAAAGGTAAAAAACAAAATTTTGTGCTATGAACTTAAGAATTTTATCATACATTAGGTCTTCATTTAAACTAGTTATTATTAGTAGTAGTACTGCTGTTCAAACTATCCAAACTTTAGTCAGCATTAGCTTCTTCAAATTGGCTCCTGGGTCCTTCTGACCTGAAACTAGTAGCCTCTGTTACATGTCCTTTATTTTCCAACGTGAAAAAGTGTCTAGGCTCTTAAAGTAAGTTTCCTGCCCAGATTTGGAACCAATCATTTCTCGAAGGTCCTCCGGTATTCCTCTGAATGAAAATACACCACGTGGGCACTAGGGGGGCTCACTGCTACTGGGCTGGTCATTTGTTATATGCAATTTTTGCATATAGAACCAAGCAACACATACTTTTGGGATAAAATGATAAAGTCACACCAATACTTTCAATTTAAATCATCACTACAGGGTAATATATTCTTGCCATATTTAGACCTCTATCAACTTTATCATATGGGGAAAATACCGTTTTGTCATGAAACCAAAAATCTCATTAGGACTGTCCAAGTTTCATGAAGCAGATAAAGGGATGAAAGAAGGGGCTTATAGTCATTGAAAAAAATCTCCAAAAGGCTTTCACTGCAGATGATGATACAACTTGCCTGTATTCAGTAAAGAATCAGCCAGGTTTCCAAAGTCACCAATTGACAAGTGAAAAATGAACTCCTTCAAACAAAGTTTCAAAGTATGTGCTCAAATTCTCTGAGCTAGATGTATTTATGAATACATACAGAAAATGGTAATTCTGAAAGATGAAGTGGCTTTTTAGTTACAATGCAGGAAAAACTATGTTTCCCCTAAGTTTGAGTTCACATGGAGAATAATCTGTAGGGTTCATGCTGCCAGTGGCTTCATACCCCATACTCCTACTGAGGCTTACGACCTTGATTGGAAAGCTTGAGGATAAGGAGAAATACTTCGATAATTTGCTAGTCCACCACATCCACTTCTTTCACTACCATTCCCCAGCAGTAGCAGAAATAAATGAAGCATGGGGTACAGTACATAAGAAGCCAAAAAGAATCTCTCAGTGTTGTCTGAGTAACTCTTTGGACATATCCACATCTTACACCCCCATATAGCTCATCTAGACTCGTGTACACATAGAAGTTGAGCCAAGAGTCATGCATGCTCAGCACAGTCATATTGCTACCAGCTTCCCCCAGGGCCATAGTGATCTGGATCTAGCAGTATATAAGAAATATGAAGACAATGAAGACAAATGAAAGGCTCAATCTGGTTCCCTCTCTAAATACCTGGTGCAGACAAGGCAGAAATTGTGTATGTCTAATATCAAATATGGATCTGTAAAACAGGTGAGGCAGATGTTACAAGCAGATTCTCTTCTCGGTTGATTGCTACGACAACTGTATAGGAGCTGGTGAAGTCCATTTTCTTTCCTTTCTCCAAGAATATCCTCATTCCATCTAAATAATGAGTTTTGATTTGGAAAATGCAATTTTTTTCTTCTTGTTCACAGGCATCCCAAGGCCATTCTTCTGGTCTCCTGGGTGCTTTCCCTGGGAAGGTAAAATCTCACAAAGCAGATCTTGTGGATTCCAATGAAAGAGGTCTCAGAGACCCAAAGAAGAGAGCTAGAGTTGATAGTATGGATTCAGGGTCCCAGGTTTAACTTACACAAGTTGTCAGATCATGGGAAAAGAACTCTAAGTTTCCCTAAAGGGGGAGGAATGAGGTTACACCTGTATAACCAACCAAATACAGGATGCAAGCTCCTGATATAAGAGCTAGAACCAGGAAGGAGGTAAGAGACAGCCCAACAGAGAAGAAACCGGGTCAGATTCCCCATTCTTGCTACCAAATACAATGAACATCCTAAGTAATTTCAAGCATATATGTTCGTGTATGGGCCAAAATTAAATTTTATATTCTAATATGCTAGTTTGAAAGTGCTTAGTAGAAAGTTTCTCACCTATATAGACCTATGCTGTTTCTAAGATAAACATAATTTAAAAATTTAAACCTCAGTTTACTGAGTAACAGTAATCTGGTGACAATGATGTGAAAAGACTGAATTTACCTCCACGTACAAATCCATTAGTAGCTATTGCTGAAGTAGACAATCCCGTGATAGTTGTCACAACAGTGGCCATTATAATTACAACAACTGACAGACCTTTAGGGCAAAAGAAAAGAGACTGAGAATATTTATATTTATTTCAACCTGCCTTATCTAGAACTGGTTAGTATACAAGGTTTACATTATATTTAACAACTACCTTATTTCTATCCCATTTTAGAAAAATGTACTCAAAAAAATTTTTTAAAGTAACATTAAGACAATACTCTGACACAACCAAGAAAATAGTTTAGAATAATGCCAATTGTTTGAATTTTATGAGGTTCACAGCCTAGACGAGCACATGGTTACTTTGCTTTTTCATTCTCAAATGAATCAAGTAGTATGTAACTTTGCTTACCTATTCCAGCTTGACCCACAATCCATGACAATCTAATGAAGAGCATAACACCCCAAATGTTTAACATACAACGTACCTAGGTAAGAAAAGAGGACAAGTTCCAGATGAAGGCAAGTGATCAAAAATAATACATCAGTAAATGCAAAACTAGCCAAAAGGAGGACAACATCCATTTAAAACTATAGAAAGTCATTTAAAATTTATCCTTCTCTTTGTAATACTTTTTAAAAAGAACTTAATGAGAGCTAAAATGTGAGATAATTTAAGTGTAATATAACAATGATCTGAAATAACAAAGGTACTAAACAAGGTGTAAGAAATATTTTACCACTTCAACCCTAAAGAAATAGTTCCTATTCCTATTTATCCATGCAACTAAGTTTACTTTTTGCTTATTTTTTAATAACATCCTTATTTCATTTCTTCAGAAGATTTAAGTATTATAAAATACATCAAAACAAAATGCTAATTGTTCACACACCTTTTTTTTTTAGTTTATTCATTTAAGTAATCTCTACACCCAGGGTGGGGCTCAGACCCCGAGATCAAGAGTTGTGTACTCCTTTGACTGAGCCAGCCAGGCACTCCTCACCCATCTTTTAAAACTCTGAACTATTCGAGAGAGTTTCCCCAATTTATTTTTACTTTTGCATATTATGCTTATACATAGAACACAGTCATCTAAAATACTAAAATCTAAGAACAGGTAAACAATATTACCTGAAGCTTCACATTTATTCTATTGATTAAGCAATGAAATTACTACTGGAACTGGGATTTTCCCTTTGCTTCTCCCCTAAATGTCAACATGACTCAAATTAAGTGCTCTCAACGTCCCAATGGGAGGTCAGTTAGTCTACCACTCTCCTCCAGTCAGTTCCTTAGTGCCTATTCCAACACAGAAAAACAGAAGTACATCTGGAACTTAATCATCTGAACCTATCCAATGAAGTAACCTCGACACTTAAGAAAATGATTTCTCTTTCATTCTGTTCCATGTTAATTTTCATACATTTCTCTTCAAAAAATAATGAGGAATATTTAGCTTTACTGCCTGCTCAGCTTTCTTAATTCTGATGCTCCCATCAATTTAATAGTTTCATATTTTATTTCTGAAAAATGACAATATGTGAGATTTACAAGAGGTAATAAGATAAAATTTGGAGGAAATCAAGTATAATATGATTCTGTTAATACATATATTCTGTTTCCTTTACTGAATTTAATATCCAGAAGAAAAGGAGTACATATTATTAATTTGGTTTTCCATAACATTCACATAAAGAGAAAGAGCTCTCTTAAGAAATGATGAGAACATCAGAAAGATTTTATGCTAAACAGAAATGCTCTAAAATTCAATCTATAGGTACATACTAATACACCCTTGATCCAGCCAAACTTCACAACTCCTTTACTTTCCGCAGTGTACGTGACCACAGCATCTCTGGTTGGAGTACTTTCTTCCCCATTGGCAAAGCCATCCTCAAAAGGTTCCTGGTTAGAAAAGGAAATGTGAATTATGCCTAATTATCTGAAGTTTAAAATCACCTGATGAAGACAAATATCACTAAATATATATAATCATATTTATGAGAATACCAGACTTCCAAGAATCAAGGATGTCTGTATACTTCACTTAAAAAATAAATAAATAATTAAGTGAAAGAAAACCTTAATTACTGGTGTTGAAAAAATATAAATCTTATCATGACAGCAAACCCATTTCAATAATTTCAAATTTTAATTACGCTGTGGTGGTATCTAGAGAACAAATAAGTAAGTACAGGCTTAACTAGAAGTCAGTTCAAATCTGTCTCTTCAGCCACAACTTTATAGTATCTGGTTGGCATCCCTCCCAGAAATGTAATTTCAACATTAACAATTTAAAACTCCATCACCAATTAACAGTTCTCCCTCTGTTGTCCATTACAGCAGGATTCCCATGATCCCAAGATTCATTCCTAACTCCTGCCTTTACTCATTTTGTATCTGCATTCACTCAGTCACTCAGTACTCTTCATTTTTCTCCTCATAATTTTTCTTAGATTCAGACATAAACTGGTGTTAATGCTTCATGTCTCATTGTATTTTTAGTTTTTCGCTCTCTCCATTCTCCTTCCCCTCTCACTCCCCCTGGTTCTCTCATACTCAATACACTCAAGAACCAGTTACACTGTGTTAAACAGGTCACAAGAGGTGAAGGGAGGTACTGGGGCAGAGAAAATGTTTTATATCTAGAATTATGTCCCTGATACTATCACCACAGTTCTTTCTTACCCATATGTCAAGAGCAGGGAACAAAATACAGCTGTGTTTCCAACATCATTCTTTAAATAGAAAAGCCAACTAAATCAATTATTATTTAAGCCTGAAAATTACCATGGAGATTTCCTACCATACTTTTTAAAAACCATTTCCAGTGGTGCATACCCTCTAGTGAATTCCCAATATAAATTTTTTAAAAAGATTTTATTTATTTGATAGAGAGGGACACAGTCAGAGAGGGAACAGAAGCAGTGTGAGTGGGAGAGGGAGAAGCAGTCTTCCTACCAAGCAAGGAGCCCGATAGGGGGCTCAATCCCAGGACCCTGGGATCATGACTGGAGCCGAAGGCAGATCTTTAACAACTGAGCCACCCAGGTGCCCTAATACAAATTTTTTTTTTTATTAGAAAGGAGGTATATCAAGTTCTGTGTTACTGGAGACAAAAATCTGTATCATAATCCAAACTTCCCCTTTTCCCTTGACCAGTATCTGTAAGCCAAGTAAACATATTTAATTCCATTTAAAGTATTAACGCTATATGTAGCAACCTGTATCAGCTTAGATTCCATATTTATACAGCTAAACGACTGCTAATTCTTAGATTTTTACGGCATAGAAGAAATGCTGCAAATTAGATGCAATAATTTCTTTTAGTGTATTTTTTGAAAACTGATTCATCTAGGCTTTTTTAATGACAAGAAAAAAATCAAATTTTCAGCTAATCCTCATGTTTGCATTGAAAGATGCAGCAGTGGGGCGCCTGGGTGGCTCAGTGGGTTAAAGCCTCTGCCTTCAGCTCAGTTCATGATCTCAGGGTCCTGGGATTGAGCCCCGCATCAGGCTCTCTGCTCAGGAGGGAGCCTGCTTCCCCTCTCTCTCTGCCTGCCTCTCTGCCTACTTGTGATCTGTCAAATAAATAAATAAAATCTTAAAAAAAAGAAAAGAAAGACGCAGCAGTAACTTCAACTATGTGAAACACCTGGAAAACAAGTCATTCTAGGATCATTAAGAACTTAAAGATGAATGTTAACATTAACCACTCCTGTGAGAATTGACAGATTTTTAAAAACAGATTGTAAGGGACACAAATTATAGTAATTTCCTTGATAACACAGTTTCCTATTTTCTACTGTATCAATGATTACTGTACTGTAATCATTGTAATCATGTAATACCCCAAGCTTATGGTATATAGAACTAACCACTCCCAATAACAAAAATTATCTGCTATACTTTACCCCAATGATCCCACCCTGCTACGCTTTAACAGATTTATTGAGATTTAATTCATATAATCACATAACTCACCCAAATAATGTGCACAAGTCAATGATTTTTAGTATATTCATCAAGCTGTATAATTATCACAACCAATTTTAGAACATTTTCATCTTCTCAAAAAGAAACTCCAAGTCCATCACTGGTCACTCCCATTTCCCCTCTTCTCCTGCTCCTGGCAATCATTTATCAACTTTCTGTCTCCATGGATTTGCTACTCTGGCATGCCATATACACAGAATGGACTCATATAAAGTGTACATGGCTTCTTGCACCTAGCCTAACATTTTCAAGATTCATCCAAGCTACAATGTGTTTCAATACTTCACTCCTTTTTATTGCCAAATAACAACCCATTGTAAGAATACACATTTGTTTAACCATGCACCAACTGATGAACATGTGAATCTATTCTACATTCTGGTCACAATGAAATAGGCTCCTATGAATACCGGTGCACAAGTTTCTGTGTGGACATATTTTCATTTACCATGGAAAAATACCCTTAGCTATAGAATTGCCGGGTCTCATTTTTGAAATGACTACTCCTGGTCATCTTTTTTCTTCTTTTGTATCAGAGTGTGACTCCTCATTTCAGGGTCAATTTATCTGTGTATTCTGTTATACCTCTTCCTCACTTAGCATCTGATATAAACATGGAAATCAGTAACCGCATTGTCAGAAATATGTTTATGTAGGGGAAAATATGTGACCAGGGAACTGTGTGGTTCAATCACAGATCATTCCACTTTGGCTTTACTTCCACTGTTGCAGGTGCCCTATATGGTAGAACATCAATGATGATCCCAAATGGAAGGGTGAAAAAAAAAAAAAGACTCCTCATAGGCATTGATGACTCAATAGTTCAATTATTAAAATAAAGCCAGAATAAAAATTTTTGCCTGTTCATTCAATTACCTTTAAAGTATGGAGAAGTTCCTTGGTTTCCTCTGTAGGATACGCAGCATTCTGCATTTAATTTGTAAATGGAGACTTTAAAATATTATATAATCTTGGGGTGCCTGGGTGTCTCAAGTTGGTTAAGCCTCTGCCTTGGGCTCAGGTCATGATCCCAAGGTCCTGAGATGGAGCCCTGCATCAGGCTCACTGCTCAGTGGGGAGTCTGCTTCTCTCTCTCTCTCAGCCTCTCTCCTGCTCATGCTTGCTCTCACTCTCAAATAAATAAATCTTTTTTTAAAAGTTCAAAATATTATATAATCTTCCAAATATTATAAGAAAATATAATGTCTATAATATGCATGAAAAGATCTCTTCCTTCCCATCTCTATTAAAGATGCGTATATATCATAGGCTATCTTTTCTAAGGCTAAGTATCAATGCGGGTCTTCTTTTTGTTTTTTTTTTTTTTAAGATTTTATTTATTTATTTGACAGAGATCACAAATAGGCAGAGAGATGGGGCAGGGGGAGGGGAGCAGGCTCCCTGCTGAGCATAGAGCCTGACGCGGGGCTCGATCCCAGGACCCTGGGACCATGACCTGAGCCGAAAGCAGAGGCTTTAACCCACTGAGCCACCCAGGCGCTCCAATGTGTGTCTTTTTTAACAATGCAAAAGCATGCAGGCATTATAAAATTTTTGCTGAGTGTGCTTATCAGAATTTCACCACAAAGTTGAAGATCTAGAGATAATTATGTAAGTTTCCACTATACTACAAACAACTGTATTCAAAAAATGAAGATTTTCCAGCACATATGAAAACAGTATTTTAAAATAAACACGAGTCCACATAAAATGAAAGTTTATCTTCTTTTCCATGTTCCAATAGCTCTATTTAAAAAACTATTTGTTATTAACCTCTAAAGTACAATTCAAAAACATAATCAAGTACTTATTACTTACATTTCAATCAACACATTTATATATAACAAAATTGGGTTAAATTGTATTAACTTCCTGCAAGAACAGGAAACCAAAGCATAACACACATACCGTGTTCCTTTAAATACATTCATTCAGGATAAATAGGGAAACGGTGTGGTATTTTGTCTACATACAAAAAAATTGTTTAAAAATCTTATAATCTGGAAAATTTCACATTTACAATTATGAACTAAAATTATGCTCACACAAAGCTGCATAAATAACATCTTCAATCTACCTAACAAGTTTCAAAAAATGATCAGTTTGTGTTTTTACCTGTTTTTCATATAATGAATAAAAGGTCAGAAATAACAACATGAGTAAGTTTTATTGGTAATGCCATATTAAATGAGATGGACTAAATGAATCAAATTAATTCGGATTTATTTGGGAGGAAAAATTTTTTCCAAAAATAGCACGGTGATTCTGAGTCTACCAAGCAGGGACTAAGGATGGGGTATGAACAGAATGGGGAAGTGAGGAAGAGACTAAGAAAACAATGGAAGACCCAGAGAGTTAGGCCCACAGTAACTGGAGGCATTTCTAAATTAAATAAAGAGATATACTAATAAATTACGGCAGCCTTAATTTAGTTAGACATGCTGAATTTGAGGAGTCATGAGACAATTGAAGAGTTCTATTAGGCTATTAAAAAATTCATGACTGGAACTTAGAAGAGGGGCCAGGGATAAAGAGCAAGTGGGTGAAGCTATGAAACAGAATGAAAAGAGAAACTTACAGAGAGAAAGCATGAAGAGCTGAACATTTTTCTGAGGATATAGAAAATACAAGAATAAGGAGGTGCCTGGGTGGCTCATTTGGTTAATCATCTGCCTTCTGCTCAGATCATGATCTCAGGGTCCTGGGATGGAGTTCCGCATCAAGCTCCCTGCTCAGCGGGGAGCCTGCTCATGCTCTCTCCCACATTCATCTCTCTTATCTCTGTGTCTTAAATACATTTTTAAGAAATCTTTACAAAAAGAAAGAAAGAAAATACAGAAATAAAAAGGAACTCTGGTCTCCACAGCCATTATTTCTTTGCAGAGAGTAAAGAAAAAAAGTTTTTGCAGTATGGGTAATCTCTTCTCTCCTCTGTATATTCAAATTTCCACCTCAACTCCATCATTCTTTCTCCTTTAACCATGGTTAACTTTCTACTGCACAATGACTTCCCCACACAAAAACATCATTACCATCAACAAATGCTCAACCAAATTTGCTCAACTATTATAGGACGTTAATGACTGCAAACCTGGTTTCACCCCACCACAACACCAAAATAGTTTTAAGACATCCCAAGACTTCTCTGCTGACAAATTTAATGTACATCTTTCAGTCTCTGTTCCACTGGACTTACGAAATGGCATATGATACTGTTCACTACTCTCTCTTGAAACATCTTGAAATGCCACACTTTCTCTGAGCCTCTTCTACTTAGCAGTTAAACAGGAACACTTGGTCCCAGAGCCATCTCCTTTGCTCATCCTGTATTTTCTTTCTACAATCAATCTTACCATCTGTAACCTATAGCCTTAAATACTATCTATATGTTAAGTAATAAGCGATGGCTCCTGTTCATTTGTAGATCAGAAACACCCTCTTGAGTGTGAGTCCTGAGTGTGAATTCTAATGTTGCCACTTGGATATTTTTTTTTTTCTATTCTAATTCTTACCAAATGAGAAAAAGAAACTGTCAGTGTGTTATACACAGCAACTTTCCTCTAAATGAAAAGAAGGAAATGATTTCTCTTTCTTGGATCAGTTGTGGTGAACACTTAACTATCAAAAAAAGAATGTGACGAGGTGCCTGGGTGGCTCAGTGGGTTAAAGCCTCTGCCTTTGGCTCAGGTCATGATCCCAGGGTCCTGGGATCGAGCCCTGCATCGGGCTCTCTGCTTGGCAGTGAGCCTGCTTCCCTTCCTTTCTCTCTGCCTGCCTCTCTGCCTACTTGTGATCTCTGTCAAATAAATAATAAATAAAATCTTAAAAAAAAAAAAAAGAACGTGACAAGAAAAACAATAAGGGCTTAATAATTAAAATCCTTTGTAACATAAACGTATGTTAGATTCCTCAATGGAGGTCTTAAAAACTGTTATGAAGTTTGTTCAGCTTCCATATCTAACAACTAAACTTGTCTTTTAATTCACTCATTTAAATAATCTTTTACATATCAAATGTTGTATTTCAATTCTGACCAAAGAGAAAACACTACCTGTAATACAATGACTGAGTTTCCTCATTTTTCAGTAAAAAGGAAAGAAAAAGAAAAATCTCATGAAATCAAGCTATTGTTTCTTCCCCAGCAGAAGAATTCTCTTCAGATTTTGAGAGACAACATATGATTAAAACCAGATTTTTCAGAACACTGGACAAAAATCAAGCTTTAGGAAAAAAATACTTAACCAATTTTTTTAAAAACTGCCATTGAAAACTTTAATACTGCATTAAACTAGCTCTGTAACCTGGAGCGCAAAGTTGTCACCTGCGTATAGACTTCTCAGTTCCCAAATATGCACATCAATGCGCTTCTCGATGTTAAATGCTTTAGTTTACATTACATTAAAATGTCAGTGATTTCTCTTTCTTTGGACATCCCAGTCACTAAATCCAAAGAATTTTCATTTCTGGAACAAAAATGCAGCAAGGAGGTCTTTACAACTATACAGACAAGGATGTTAATAGTCACAGAAGAGGACTGTGCAGTGAGTTCTGAACATTTTTTTTGCATACTAAGTTGAAAAAGTGTTTATTGTTGGGCAGAGAAACATGAAGACTGTAGTGCAACCTCTGAATACAGTTAAGTACTAATAAAACACATTTCTAGCAATGGTTTTTTTTTTCTTTTTTTACCAATCTATTCATTTCAATAGGAATTTAATTTTTATAGTTAAACTGGTAAACACCTGGTAAAAGTGTCTTTGCTCAACAATTTCAGGTCACAACGGGCAAAAGATAATGTTTGCTATTTTATTTTGTTTTATTCGTATTTTATTTTAAAGATTTTATTTATTTATCTGACAGAGAGAGAGAGAGAGATCACAAGTAGGCAGAGAAGCAGGCAGAGAGAGGGAGAAGCAGGCTCTTGGCCAAGCAGAGAGCCTGATGCAGGGCTCGATCATAGGACCCTGAGATCATGACCTGAGCTGAAGGCAGAGGCTTAACCCACTGAGCCACCCAGGCACCCCTGTTTTATTCATATTTTAAAGAACTAAGCAAAGCTGCAACAAATGTCTCTTTAGGCCTAAGGCTGCCACAATACTATTTCCAGGAAGACTTAAGGATGCTCAAATATGGACACGCTACAAAAGAGAAATGTTCCAATCCCTTAACTGTATTTAATATATTAAAAAGTCCAAAGTACCACTTAACATTCTTCTGTTATTTGAAGACTCTACATTTACAAAAAGCCACTTCTGGGCATAAATCACAATCACATCCTTCTACTCATTCATATAACAAATATTCATTCATCAATTTTATCAATCACCCTAATAGGTACCTTCCAGCCCTCCTACACTTGTTATTTTTATACTAGAGGCTAGAGATGAAAGGCAAGTCATCTACCTTAAATGTGGGGCATTTTCCACTATATCAAAGTAGTCGCTAGTAAATTGAATGCTTAACTCATTCAAAAAAAGTTAGGGTCCTTTTCAATAATACCTTATCTCGAGTCACTGCCTTTCTGTGACAGTAACTCTCCCAAACTGTAAAATGGAGATAATAGTCCCTGCCCACCAGTACCATCCCCTTGCAGTCTTGGGGCTCTCTAATAATGATCAGTTTCTGGTAACGCAGCCTCAAGAAGCAGTTGACATTTCTAGCTTGATGCTATAAAGCCAGCTGATACAACTAGACTTGTAATCCAGAAATCTAAAATTAAATGCGAGTGCCACGTTAGAAATGTGACATTATGACTCACCTATAGTTACGCAGTTCAAAAAAATTAGAAAACTTAATCTTAGGTGTCCTGCTTTTTCAATGCATGACCACTTTTCAACAAGAACAAGATTACACACTCAGTTGACCCTAGCAGAGCCAGGACAGCAGTTTCCCTAGGATTCCACAATTTCTCCAGGCAATGATGTTCCCGTGGCACCTGCTGAGAAGCTCTAACCCATCCCAGCACCGGAAGACTAAAGCCCGTGCCAGTGAGCATCACTTAACTGCTCTTGCAACTAGAGATCCTCTTCCTTTTGTCTCCCTACTGCCTCCCTGAAATATATACTGCATTAAATCTTGATCATGTTGTATGGACCCATTGTGAGTCTATGTTTCTGTGTGAAGGTCTGTTTATTTACAGGAACAAAATTTGCTTTTGGCATCACCTTTGCAACTAGAAAGTGGTTCTGACACTAATATGTTAATTTACACAATTAAAGTGAGGATCACGTAAGGTATTCTTTTACAAAAAACAAACAAACAAAAAACCTAAGGCTGATTATTCACTGAAGATAAAGCTGCAAATAAAAAACTAGATTATGACATAGTTTTAGTTTATCAGTAAGACAAGTCTATATGTATTAACTAATCATTTTCTTGCTGCCACAAAATAGGAGTCAAAAAATTCATTTACCCTACCGAATGTTACCTTGCTTTCTAGCATTTTAACCTATGAAATAAAATTTGGATCTCAATCACAACTGACCTTCTTATGCAGTAAATCAACCTTACCAAATAATCCAAAGTGACAGGAAAAAACCAACATGAACAGGAAAAGAATGTGGAGGCGGGGTGGGGTGTCGACACACAGCTATAAAGTTTTAATGCATTTAACAATTACTTATTCAGAAGAAGGTGCTAGGTACAGTGTAGTAGCTATAATAAAGAATACAGAAATTTAAAAATATCCCAAAACATTTACCCTTATTTAATTGTGCAATTCCCAATTTTGCTGGCAGATGACACCATTTAAATGTTAAAAAATTCTGCTAATTACAACCATCAAAAATGTTACAGCTCCAACATTAAGGGAGATCTCACATAAATAAGACTAAAACAGTAATTCCTTCCAAAAGTTTTAAATTCTATCCTGTATTAATGTTTGCACTGAAAGAAAAACAAGATAGAAAATCTTCTTTAGCACTGTCCTAAGCTGCCTTAGTATACTTAGTTCCCTCTATTTCCCTATGTTTCTGAGCAATCCCCTTACTATTTCCTCTAAGCACATGACATTTGGAAAATATAACAGAGATAATGGTTTCTTCCCAATTACTTTCAAAGAGTTCAATTCTGGATGAGAAATGGTTTGTGGGTTAAGAAATAGTCTGATTTTTTCTTTCATATTGGGGGGTGAGGGGAACCCTGGCACTGAATCTGACCCAATCAATTCAAGGCTACAGAATCATATACACCAGAATTTTTCTACTAACTGAGCCAGATACAATGAAACAGTTTTTCCTGCTTTCAATAAATAGAAGTTTTTTACAAAATGTAAGTTGTATATAATCTAGGTCTGTTTACTCATTACCTTTGGGATAAACTAAGAATTCTTAATATATGAGACCTTCATAATCTAACTGACTTATTTAATTTACTTATTAGATTTTTATTTGTTTACTTGAGAGAGAGACAGCATGCATTCACAAGCAGAGGGAGCTGGAGAGGGAGGAGCAGGTTCCCTGCTGAGCAGGGGCGCCTGATCTGGCTGGATCCCAGGATTCTGGGATCATGACCTGAACTGAAGGCAGATGCTTAACAGACTGAGCCACGCCGTGTCCCCTGTCTGGCTTACTTTAGTAACAGCCATCATTTACCAAAAACCTACTGTGTGTCAGATATTTCCCTAAATGTTTACATGTCCTATTTCATTTCTCTAATTTGGCACATCTTTGAGAGACAGGTACAATCTTCACTTAAAAAAATGAAGAAACAGTCTTTTGAGAAGTTAACACATTCCAAACCATACAGCTATTAATGTGTTGGTGCAGAGACTCTTCTAAATGGTAGAAGTCCACATATTACAGTGAACCAGTTAAAGTATTTTGGGCAAGGGGACAAAGACAAATCACCCAACTCTGGAAAGTGATCTGCTCAAACTTCACAATTCCCCAGCCGTTCTCACTGTTCAACCCTGTTTCATCTTTCCCTCCTTCCTCTGCTTCCAAATCTAAAGACGCTTTTGACATCGTCCTCCTAACAAAGACAGAAACTCTGCACTGGATGGCACCACAGGCAATTATTTCTAAATCTGTTTGTGCTTTGTAGAAATTTCCCCAGGATCTACAATATCTACAAAACTCTTTGCTCTACAAGATTCTTACAGACGGCTGCACTGGACCACCTATGGGGGAAAAAGAATGGCCAGCATCTAGACATAATCTATCTGGGAAGGCATATCAAATGTTTAAATATGAAATTATGTACCAGATGGAGCTGTGTGTATGTGTTACTTAACTTTGGAAGTGTATCTGGAGGCTGTTGTGGTATGGAAGGTAGGTAAAATAGGCCGGTCATTCAGTTTCTACATTGTCTAGGACTTCCTTTTTCCACTTAAAAACCACATTGCCTGTTCCAGCTAGCAACTCCACTCAACCCAATGTTCCAGGTCATACAAGTTTCTTTCATCCAGTATATCTTTACCATTGTAACCTCTTGACCCCTGGACCCACCTACACATCCATGTTTTGTTACAACTCACAGTAAGATTTGACACAATTGAAGAAAAAGGTAAATATTAGTCAGTTTTAGAAGTTACTGTGTTTTTCTAGCCACAGACCACTTTCCTATTTCTATTAATTTTGCTTGAAAATTTTCTACATGCCTTATTCACCCTCAAACTTCTGTCCTTGAAGTGAGAAAATTATCGACAAGGTTCTAACTAAAACATTTACTCTGATATAATACTGCTTCACTGCTGAAATACTAGTTTAACTGTACTTTCTCCTGGGGAACATTCTGCTTGTTGCTCCCCTCGCCTGTAACACACTTTGAAGATGAATTTGTCCCTCACATCCTCTAGGTCTTAGATTAATTGGAGCCTCCTCCTTTCTAGGCTGCCCAACATACAGTTTCTTCTCATCAGTGCCCCTTGTACTGTCTTCATAGCACAGATAACACTCTGTGATTGTGTTTTTTATTTACTCAGCTCCTGTCATCTATGCATCCACCTCCACTCCTTCAGAATGTAATAAAATGGAGCATCCATCCACAAGGGCACAGACCCTTCCTATGATTTTACTCAAAGACAAAGCAGATGAACATTGAGTCTTTACAGGCCATCTCTACTTTCCAAATAATGTCCTGAAATGGTAAAAGTAAAATTCAAAGTGTCTCTGAGTCAGTTTTAGGTTATAATTCCAGCTCTACTACTCAGTATCTACGTAAACTCTGGCAAGTTATTTAACCCCTCGGGCTGTCAGTGTCCACATCTATAAAATGGAGATAATAATGTGATTCCATACTGTTTGAGAAGATGAAGTGAAAAAACATGATGACTAAAAGAACACAAAAAAATCTCATACACTGCTGGTGGTACCCTAAATTGGTAAACAACTTTGGAAAAGAAAACTGGGCATTATCTTTTCAAATTCAAAACATGCATGATGTTCAACCCAGCAATTCTACAATAAGGTATAGCCCTATAGATATAAAATACTTATATGAAGGACACCTGTATAAAAATGCTCATATCAGCACCGTTTAACTGACAAATTTATATTCGGCAAATTATTTGGTAATTGCCAAAACAAGTAATAATCCAAACATCTGTAACTGCAGAATAAATAAATTGTAGCATTTCATACAGTGGAAGATGGGTAACATTAAAAATGAATGAAATATAAATACAACCATAGCAGTGAACTAAAGATAACAGATAAAAATATACTGCATGATTCTATTTATATGAAGTTATAAAGCAGGCACAGAGTCTTCAGGAATACATAAGGATGATAAAAGGCATTTAAAAAAAAATCAAAACCAAGTCCCAAGGAAATAATCACCAGTAAGTCAGGACCTACTTTCTGTGGGGAAAGGAGGACTTGAAAGGGGTGCATGGAGGGCGTCTGGGGTACCAGTGATGTTCTATCTCTTTATCTGGGTGATGACTGCATAGGTGTTCACTTGATTAAGTTATACATTTATGCTTTGTGTTTTTCTCTATTATAACCCACAATTTTTTTTTTAAAGATTTTATTTATTTATTTGACAGACAGAGATCACAAGTAGGCAGAGAGGCAGGCAGAGAGAGAGGAAGGCAAGCAGGCTCCCTGCTGAGCAGAGAGCCCGATGTGGGGCTCGATCCCAGGACCCCGGGATCATGACCCAAGCCGAAGGCAGAGGCTTTAACCCACTGAGCCACCCAGGCACCCTATAACCCACAATTTTAAAAAAAATGACTTAAAAGATTCAACAAGAACATGTTTTAAGTGCTTGGGGCATTGCCTGACATTAACAAGTAATTACTCAACACGTTTTAGCTATTACTGTAAACAACTAATAAGCAATCTATTACTGCAACTGTCCATGTTGTGCACTTAAATAACCAGATGTTGAACAAATATGTGAAAGTAAATACCACAAAACAGCATTAATCTAGACTCTACTACACAGCTTCTTATAAACTGATATTAGCAGGGCTTAAAATTACCCCTGGAAGAAAAAAAAAAAAAAATGACTGTTATATACAAACAGGATCACCATTCTGCCTGGTGGTAAATAAGACACAGTGCAAATATCATGGCTTTGATTGTTAAAGATCAAACTGCTAAAAAGTTTTGCAACTTACCTGGTACTGAAAAACGTGCTTACTAAGTTAGATAACTTCCTCCCTTCACTATTTCTCTTAGTGACAAATGATAAGGACTTTATTTCAACTAGGGTTAATGTCAGGAAGCACCGTCTGAGAAGAGAAGCAAACTTCTGGGCCCAGCTTTATTTACGCCAATCAAATCATCATTAATGACAGGCAGAGGAGTGAAAATCTTTATTTCAGGACACTATTAATAAATAAGAACTATTCTTTGTTTATAATCAGCTTATTATTGATTAAAATAAACCCAAAATTACATCTAAAAACCATTAAAATTCACAAAAAATGCAATTTAAATCCTAAAAACAAACTTTTGAACTAAGGTATTAACAAAGACACTTTAAAGATGAAAATCTGCCATATAATTTAAAAGCCATCTGTTTACTAAGATAAAATATTAAATTAACATCCTAAAACATAGCCAAAACCAGTAACTAAAAATGGATGTATACATATGCACATTTAGATGCCAAAGTGGCTGGGTTTATTCTAATAATTTTTTCATCAAGTACTAGCCAATTATATCATCCCAAAGCTACCAACATTTCCTATCGGTGCTGTCGGTGATTGGTGTATTCAGTGTAATGCTCCCCATACAGACTACTCTCTCAAAACAAAGTATTGTTTTACAGGAATCCAATCTGCTCTGGTTAACAATGGTCTATTAATATCCAGTGGCATTAATGCAAAGCTCAAAACTCAAGTGCCACAGATAAAAGTGGATGGTGTGACCATGTGACTTTACAATGAACCAAGTCAGAACTGCTGATTACAGTCAAAGAATTCAGTACTCTACCTAGCCCATCATGTTCTTTACTAGCCATTCAAGACTGAGTTACAACACTGTGTATTAAAAA
Organism: Martes martes; assembly: GCF_963455335.1. Classification (NCBI taxonomy): domain Eukaryota; kingdom Metazoa; phylum Chordata; class Mammalia; order Carnivora; family Mustelidae; genus Martes; species Martes martes. The sequence continues at coordinate 99,670,321 of NC_137892.1, forward strand.
TAGCATAATGCATGCATGATTTCAAATCCCACACAACTTGCTAACTTCAACAAATAATTTGAACTCAAATTACCAGAAAACTTACAACTCCCACTATCAATTAATAATATGACTCTGTGATCTACATTTCAAATTGTTTTACTTTTAAAATAAGAAGGACCAAAAGTTATCAAGGATAAAAATACATGAACAGTGGCATCATAAGTGGGGAAAATATTAGAAAAGCAATATAGAGAACCATGTGACAACAAAAACTACAGCTAGGGCACGGCATGCACTTGGTTTTTCATGTACTTCTCACTATGAATTATCGTCTTTCTCATTTTCTATAGCAGGAAACCAAGGACCAAAGGGGGTAAGTCCTTTTTCTGAGGGTCACACAAGTATTAACTGGAAAGGCCAAGATTTAAATCCCTGACTGACAGCCCAACTACACATGTAGGGTAAAGAACCTGGGGCAGATGGAAAAAACAAACAAACATCAGAAAGGAAATGCTCCTGATAGATGCAGCTGCAATGGATGAGATCCCTCAGTATGATGCCTTTTTTAATGGAGACCATTCCCCCAAATGTGTGTAACTCAAATGGATGGAAGCCTAAGTAACTAGAAACATTGGAGAAGACAGTCCAAAGCCAAGACAGGAATTGAGATTTAAGTGGCAATCTCCAGAGAAAAAAATGGAATGATGTCAAGGGTAAGCCCCAAATCTTGGTTAACCATTAAATTACACAGGTATAAGGAAGACCTCCCCACCCCAAGGAGGCAGGCTAAAAAAAGCAGCAGCTGAAAACCAGAAAACAGAACGGTTATATCAGCTACCACAGAGCTGGAAAAGAGGAACTAGTTTGCAGTCTGAACCCAGGCAGTCAAATACCTGATGGAACAAAAAATGAAAATCCTTAAAAGAAAATAAAACCACCACCACCACCACCACCGGAAGGCACTATAATGTATTACCTCCATGTTCAATTTTCACTTCTAAGTATTAATAAATAGGGAACTATAACTCGTAATTAGGAAAAAAACAACCATTAGAGATTAATGCTAAGTAGGTCCAGATGTTGGATTTAGTTGATAAAGACTTCAAAACAGGGGCACCTGGGTCGCTCAGTTGGTTCAACGTCCGACTCTTGATTTCAGCTCAGGTCATGATCTCAGAGTTTGGGGACTGAGCCTAGTATCAGGTTCCCCACTCTGTGGGGAGACTGCCTGAGATTCTCCCTCTCTCTCTGCCCCCCTCCCACTCCCTGTCACTTGTGCTCTCTTTTTCTCAAATAAATAAATCTTAAGAAAAAAAAAAAAAGACCTCAAAACAGCTATAATAATATGTTAAAAAAACTAAAGGTGACTATGATTATCAATTAATGAAAAGGGTATCTCTACAGAGAAAAAGAAGATATATTTTAAAAATTACAAATTCTAGACCTGCAAATCGCAAAACCTGAAGTGAAAAGTTCATTAGATGGACTCAACAGCAGAAGGTAAATGGCAGGAAGAAGCAGTGAAAAGCATTAACTTACAGACAGAAGAAATTTAACAAATTGAAAAACAGATACGCACACAAACAGCCCTATATACAAATGCTGAAAGCCACAAGTAAAGAGAAAATGACATGGTTAATGGCCTTATCAGAAACAATGGCGGTGAGAAGACAGTAGAGGTGCATACTCAAAGGGCTGAACCTGTCAACCAAGAAGACCACATCTAGCAAAATTATCTTTCAAAAGTAAAGTGAAATAAAGACATTTTCCCATTAACAAAAATAATTTTGTAACCAGTTGACCTCCTTTACACCAAGTACTGAAGGAAAGAAAGGACTACCAGCACCATGATCTACAAGAAGAAATAAAAATGAATGGAAATAAATGAGTATCAAATACCATACATCTATTTTTATTTTCTTCTCTTTTTAAAAGCCATATGGTTGTTGAAAGAAAAATGTACAACACTGTACTGGGGTTTCTAATTTATGACAACCAGAGCACTAAGAAAAGGATTGTTTTAAAGTTCCTATATTTTAGCTGAAGAAATTCAGTATTATCTCTACGTAGAGTAACCACTGAAATAATAATAATACAAAGAAACATATCACTGGAAAGTCAAGAGAAGAATTAAAATGGAATACTAAAAAATATCTGATTAGCACAAAAATTGTCAGGAAAAGAGGATTAGGGAATCACAAAACAAATAAGGAAACAATGAACAAATATCAAAAACACCAAAGCCTATTACAACCAAATTGCAATAGAGGTAAATGGAGACTAAATAAGTCAGCAGGAAATGCAAGTTATGGTTATATACATCATATATAACCATCTATGGTTATATACATGTATGGGAGTATTACCCAAACACTCGCTTAAAAGAGCAGATTACCGTGGATGACAGAAAACTTTTATTACCTACTTACTAATGATTAGTTATATAATGCTAGGTCAAATAAAAAAACAGTAGTTTTAAAATGCACACAAAAACACAAAAATTTTGTAAACTTTCCCTATCTTCCAAAGCTTCTGTATTTTCTTTTCATAATGAAATAATAACAAACATTTTAAATAAAGTACAAAATGAAACGTCTGGAGTACATTTTTAAAGTGTTAGTTTTAAAAAGGATTACTCCTCAGCCTCTTAAAATTCGATACTCTAGGATGCCTTGAGACTGAAATTTCCTCAAATTGTGTTGTTTTCTGACTCTCTTTTGTATTAAGATTTAAAACACTGTTTAAAAAAATTTAAAAATAAAATAAAACACTGTTGTAAATGTGTGCCTGCACTATGCTGGATGGAGATGCTACAATAACCAAAACTCAGGTGGTGTTTTTTGCATCCATTCTAAAGGGCTACTCTAGAGTGCTATTTACTGAGAACTTTGTTTCTGCTTTTTATGATTTTCTTATCTTTCGTCTCTATGACATGCTGGCTTTCTCTGGCTCCACCTCTGCCATGCTCAGTTTCCCTTCTAATTTACTTTGTGCAATACTTGTTATAACTGTGCATAAAGTATAACTATATAGTCCACAAGTATAGGTGGGGTGAAACCCTCTGATGTGAAAGCCTTTATATTACTGCTGTTGCTTTGTTTAATTAAGAGATCAGCTTTTTTTCAGGTGAGCAAATCTTCCAAATAATTGGGACTGAAACAAGTGAGGCAGTTTAGTAATTTCTCCAAAAACACAAATTTACAAATTTGCCTATTATTATTTCTAGAAATTTACAGATAAGTCAGTGCTGCAAGTAATTTATCATAAAGCTTCACTTCTAAAACAACAGAGCTTGGGTGTTTATGTCTGCAACCATTAGGTTCTACAAAAGAGAGATACGAGGCACAAGAGTAGGTCAGTCACTTCAGCATTTGACAAGTGATTTCAGCTCAGGTCATGATCTCAGGGTCATGGGTTCCAGCACCACGTTGGGCTCCCCATTCAGTGTGGAGTCTGCTTGTCTCTCTCCCTCTGCTCTTCCTCTCACTCACGTTCTCTCTCTCTCTCTCTCTCTCTGTCTCAAATAAAGTCTTAAAAAAAAAAAAAAAGAGCGGGCAGTACCTCTCTCTGGATTAAGTCTAACTATTCTACATGAACTCTTCAGGATTCAGATTTATCCATTAGTACTTTTAATATGTCTGATTTCCCTACAGGATTTTAATAGGCCACTGAATAAACAACATACACGTTTGTCCTAATACCTCACATGTGAGCTATCCATTAACATACCCAGGTTTAAAAACAGCCATCTGTCACTTACTGGCTATGAGACTTGGGCAAATTGTTATAAGCCTCTGAATTTATCTATAATTTACCTGGTTTGGAAGTCTATCATACCCAGACTATAGGAAGCTCCTGAAACATGGAAGAGCTCCAATAATTGGTAACTTAATGTAATTCAGTATAGAGTTACTGAAAGATTAAAGTCAGATCTTTGAGAGTTAACACTTATCCATATAAGGGGGTTCCAAAGTTGAGTATCACCACATCAAAAAATTAACAAATGTACTACTGTTATAGACATAACCAAAGTGTAAGACTCTCAACATGCTTTGGGACACTGGTTCTCAAACCCAGCTCTCTGGGAATCACCAGGAAAGCTTATTAAAAACTACATATATATTCTGTGGTAAAGAGGAGTCTGTAGTTTTTGTCCAGGTGATTCTTTTAAAAATTTTGAAATCACTAGTTCATAAAAAAAGATAAGGAGAGAAAGACCCAGTTTCAGAAAGATTCAGCCTAAGTATTAGTTGTATGGCTGTAGGCAAACCACAACCTTGTAAAATCATATTGCTACTCCAAGACCCTCTTAAAACCTACTTCCTCCAAAGATAGATTTGAAGACCAAATACAGCTATATAAGTTAAAATGCTTTGGATACTTCAACACTTTATACAATATTAAGAAATTCTTCATAGCCTTTCCAATTAAAGACCCAGATTTCCATTCTCAGATGGAAATAGGTACATTCCACTGATCCAACAAACACTTCATGGATGGAGTAATATGTTTAAACACGTTTATGTAAGGAAGGATGCCACGCAACATTACAAGAAAATTTCACTTTAATAATTTTAAACCGGGGTGACTATTTAATGTGGAAGAAAAGAAAGGAGGAACGAAAAAAGGAAAAAAAAGTCCCTTTAAATATCACTTTCCTTGACAGTACTAACTGATCTTTCTATAATGATAAAAATGTTCCAGCTCTCCAATGGTCCAATACGGTAGCAATTAGCTCCATGTGGGTATTTGAGCACTTAAAATGTGGCTCTAGTAACTGAAAACTTGAATTTTTAACTTAAATTTAGACTTAGTTTCACAGCCATATATAACTACTGGTTATTGTATCATAAAGCACAGCCCTAGAACATTTAAAAATGTAGGTCTTTTGAGAGATGTGTATGGATAGGGAAAGGCAGAGGAAACAAAAAAAAACTAAGATTCCATTTATAACAAACTTTCTTAGGGGTACCTGGCTCCCTCAATGGGTAGAACATGAGACTCTTAATCAGTGGTTGTAAGCTGGAGCCCCATGTTGGGTGCAGAGATGACTTAAAAGTAAAATATTAAAAAAAAAAAAAAAAAAGAAAGAAATTTCTCTTATGTAATTTTTTTGAAGATTTTCCAACTAGAAAAAGATACATTCATATAATAAAATGGACAAGTCCAAATCTTTTCTACCTTATCTTCAATGAGCTAAAAAACAACTGTCATGGGTATTTTAAAAAGAAAATAATCAAAAAGTAACAAAAATGTACACAGTATTAAACTATATCATACTGGAATTAGCACCAATTAAGAATCAGAATATTTGTTCCAAGTTCCAACCCTGACTCAGGCAAATCACAAGTCCTGTAATTTTGGACAGGTTATTGAGCTCTTCTGCTGCTGCTTTTTTTCCCCCAAGATTTTATTTATTCATTTGAGAGAGAGAGAGAGCACAAGCAGGGGGAGAGGCAAAGAGAGAGGGAAAAGAAGATGCCCCGCCCACACTGAGCAGGGAGCCCAACATATTGGCTGGATCCCAGAACCCTGGGATCATGACCCAGGGCAAAGATATACGTTTAACCATCTGAGCCATTCAGGCACCTGAGCTCTTCTGCTTCTTAAACTTCAAATGTGAGTTATTAGGGTAATCTGTCAAATGTCCTTTAGAGACTCTAAATAACAAATATAGGGTATGTCAAAGAGTTTTTCTTTTGTATTCCATTGATTTACAAAGAAGGAGTTCCATTACTGAAAATGTATTGATTGAGGGTCTGCTACCTCAAGCCTATATACAAGGTACTAGGGACACATAATGGTAAGTAGCCACCTAGTCTGCTTCTCATGGACCTTGAAGTCAACTCAAGCCAATTCAAATAACCACATTAATAAATATACTATTATTAACTGAAATAAAGTATCTCAGGGAAAAAGTGGTTTGTCCTACCTAGAGAATAGAAGCTTCCTCTGAGGACAATAGGACTGAAGCAAAATCTTAAAACTGAAAAGTTAACAGTGTGTGTATGGGGGAGAAGGGAGCAAGAGTTCATGGACAGTATCATGTACAAAGGCCCTATGGAAAAGGAAGTACTGTGACACTGAGTAACTGAAATACTGAGGAAGAGGTAAGCCAGACCTAGACAATGCAGGGCTAGTTTTAAGCCAAGGGATAACGTATCAATTTGGTTTTAAAAATATTCTGGGCACAATAGTGATGGGAGAGCACAGTGAATACAGAGAACCCAGTTAGAAGGCTATAGAGGGACATGCTGCAGTTTGAGTTAGGATAGTAGCAGTGAAGATGAAAAAAAAATACTTCGGAAATAAAGGTGATAGAAAGAACTCGGTGATAAACTGGATGTGGAAGGATTAGAGAAAGCGTCAAGGACAACTCATACACTTCTCACCCGTGTAACACAAAGAATAGTGGTACTATCCATGCAGACATAGGGCAAACTGGAAGAGGCTCAGGCTGATTTGCTTTTGGAATGGGAGGGAGAAAATCCTAAATTTGTGACTACAGGGTGTCTTTGAGATTAGAGACAAAAAATCCAGCAGTCACTAGATGTCCTCAATTCAGCAAAGGGATTGTAGGTAGGATACAAAATTTTGGAATTCATTAGCCTACAGATCATATAGCATAGGGGAGAAAAAGAAAGACAGGGGGAGGAGACGGGGAGGAGAAATGGCAGAATCTAACCTTGAAGATGGCCAATTTGGAGGTAAAGGAGACTGCATAAGACGCTGGACTGGAAGAAACACAGAGTTAAAAGACAAAATGGTGCTATAGAAGCCCAAGAAAAGAAAAAAAAAAGACCTCAACAGAAAATCAAACACTGCTGGAAGGTTGAATGTTGATGGGAGATGGGACAGGGGAGAGAGAAGGTATTCTTCTGGACTTGATAATAGGGCGGAGGTCACTGGTAACTTTGAGAAGAATTAACTAAGTAAAATGATGGCGTAGAAGTTCAGGGTCTGCATGGGTCCTTTAAATCTCCACAGGAAAAATCAAGCCTACCCTAAAAAGCCAACTACCCTCCAAAAGCGCTGAAATGACTCATACTGAACTATGTTAGAAGCCACCTTGTTGAAGGAACTAATTCACAAGAACCTAACAAAGAACCATCCCAAATGTTTCTGCGATTCTTAACCTAGGTGAGTATCTAATTAGTCAATGTTCAGGAACAGTATAGTGAAAATTTAAAGCAGGGGAATTTCAGAGCCCAGGGGCACTACAAATCACCTGCTGTAATTAGCTTCTGCACAGAGACAACATTCCACTAAGCTATTTTTTGCTTTTCAGATTTTCCCCATCTTCTAAATAGACATCCCTGAGTTCTCTATCCGTACTCAGGTTTTCATAATAGCTTTTAGAAAGCAGTAATACAGATTCTAGTAAAATATCAAAGGATAAAGTAGCCAATGGTGGAAGACAGCTTTCATATTTAGTTTTTTTTAAGATTTTATTTATTTATTTGAGAGAGAGAGCGAGCGAGCATGTGAGAGCATGTGTGCATACACGCCAGAGAGCACCATGAGAAGTAGACTCTTAGCTGAGCAGGAACCCTGACAGGAGGCTCCATCCCAGGACTCCAGGATCATGACCTGAGTAGAAGGCAGCTGCTTAACCAACTTTCGTACGTTAAATGAGAAACTATAGATTCCTATGGACAATTTTTTAAGATCTGAGAGAGAGAGAGAACAAGAGCACATGCGTGCATGCGTATGTACACACACACACACACACACACACACACACACACACACACACGCAAGCGGAGGGAGAGGCAGAGGGAGGGGAAGAGGACCTCAGACACCTTGCTGAGCACAAAGCCCACTGCTGGGCTCCATCTAATAATGCTAAGACCAGGACCTGCACCAAAATCAAGAAATGGATGCTTAGGGGCGCCTGGGTGGCTCAGTGGGTTAAAGCCTCTGCCTTTGGCTCAGGTCATGATCCCAGGGTCCTGGGATCGAGCCCCGCATCGGGCTCTCTGCTCAGCGGGGAGCCTGCTTCCTCCTCTCTCTCTGCCTGCCTCTCTGCCTACTTGTGATCTCTGTCTGTCAAATAAATAAATAAATAATCTTTCAAAAAAAAAAAAGAAATGGATGCTTAGCCCATTAAGCCATCCAGGTGCCCCACCACTGATATGTTTTTAACTTGTATATTTTAAGTTGTTTTCTTTGTCCATCCCTCACCCTTTCACCTTCTGGAACTGACCCACTAGTTGCACACCCTTTTGTATCCTTTTTGAAAAACTAGTGGTTTTCACAAACTTCCCTAAAATCTGAAGTATAAAAACACATTTTTATGCTACAAATTAAAACCCATTTTCTTAAATACTATTATTTCACAAACCAGTGGCTGCCATTTTATTAAATTTTGCCCCATTATAGAACTAATTTGCAGAATGAAACCCTACTCGAGTCCACCTCCCAAACCTGCTTTTCCCACAGTCTTCCCCATCTCCATAAATATCAACTCCATTCTAAAGAGGGGAAAAGCCCTGGCATTAATCTTTCCATATACCCCTCATCCAAAACAGCAACAAATTCCAACAATTTTACCTTTTTAACACACCCAGCATCTCAATACCTCTCATTGTATCAAACACGGTTATCGCAGGTTTATTCCTCATTATTGTTCTGACCTCTCCTATCACTCTTCCTCTTGCTTCCCCCATCTTGCTGGCCTCTTTGTTTCTGTCACGCCAAGCACACTTCCACCTCAGGGTCTTGATGTTCATCATTCACCTGCCTGGACTGTTCTTCTCCTCCCATTATTTGCAAGGGTTGATCCCTCACTCCCTTCTTGCATCTGCTGAGCATCAGAGAGGCCTTCTCTGACTACCCTCATAAGCACAATGGCCATCACCATCTAGCCACCTTTAATTTTCTTCACAGTACTTACATTGGACCTATTTGCTTACTGACTCCTACGACTAGAATGAAAGCTCTGAGACTTGGCTGTGTTTGTAGCTCTACTCCCAGCACTTAAAACAGTGCTGTTGTTGGTGCTCAGTAAGGCTTTGTTGAGTAACTAAATTCATGTCACTTCAGCATGGAACCAAAGGATTAGTACTTTGGACTTTCTAAACACTTACATAAAACATGTAAGTAAAAATCATTTAAAACAAATACATTTAACACGTAAGAACTGAGATATGTTATTCCAGTCTCACGGGATTGGGAATGTGAGTATAGCAACACAAATACATATAGAGAAGACAGCAATTATGATTGCAGTGTACATTTCTGCCACATTTTAAATCCCAAGGTCTCTCTTTTCTTCTACCCAGGCTGGTGTGTACCTGGGTGACTACATACAGTGTTATGGATAAACCACACTTCACCTCAAATGGCATGGGTTTAAGCACAGTGAGGCAGCTGCCAAAAGTGCAGAATCTTTGAAATTTGACTTTGCCATGTGCAAATATTTCTTATCAGGGTCCTACCTTTATTCAGTCTGGGAACTCCTCTACTCCTCCCCCTTTTATGGGATGTGACCCATTCTTTCCTTCAGGAAACTTCAAGGACCAAAGTTATATAATAAAGTCATTAGTAGTGTCCGAAATTTCTTGTCCCAGAGTCAATACAGCTCACTAAAAGAAGCAGCTACACAAGTTAGTGGAGATGACATACTGTTTAATGTTTTAGTTAAAGTCCTTCTTAAGAAGGAAGAACTGCCTACCCTGACACATTCAGTGAACAAATGTATATTAAGTACCTGTTCTATGTATGGAGATACATGAGACGCAAGCTCAGATTCTATGAAAGTCACAGTCATATTTATCACTAACTACACTATCACAACCATTCCTCCTCATTTCTCTCAGTTATATGATTTCACTTTCATGAAGTCAGGGCAGAGAGATGATGCTGATAACCCACGTGTCCTCTTCAACATCCCTACCATCTCTGAGCAGGTCGAGGCGGGGTGGGGGGACAGGTAGGAAGAAGAAGGCATAACAAAGAGAAGCTACTATGTCCTGGCATGAATCACACCCAAAACTCCGTGATCTTCCAAGCTCCCAAACCTTGACTAAGGACAACTGTGCAAAGGTAATCGTACCTGTAAAAGGGTTTTAATAATGCTTTAATCCTGTAGAAGCTATTACGGGTCGTCCACCACTCAATTTTTCCACATTTGATCATGTTTTCCATTACATGTGTTGAAGTTGCCCATCAAATATTAATTTGTTTGACCTCCACTTTTAAATTTCTCCTTGTAGGGGCAAGAATCAGTACTTTGAACTTACTTTTTGAAAAAAGATTAAAAAACAAAACAAACAAAAAAAAACCACTTCCTGGTAAGAGCCCTGATGAGTTTCTGCCTTCTTTAAAACTCCTTTCTCAGCTTCCCTGACAGTGCTATCCTGGCTATTTCTCACCAGCCTAGCAGCTCCTTCTCGCTTCCCTTTTTTAATGTCTCCACAACATCTAACAAACCCTTTCTACATTCTCTACACCTAAACTCAGACCCCATTTCTTTTCTGTTATCTTCCCACTCTCCCTAAGTCATTTCAAGTCCATGACTTTAGACTCTATCTATACATATATATACACATACTTCTTTATAATAGATATCCAATGTATATACACACATACATATATACACATACATGTGTACATACCTGTGTGTATATAAATACTTATATACACACATACATACACACACTTATACAGATATAACATGTATTCTGTCCTCCTCCTTCAAAATGACTCTTGGACTAAAATATAAACTACCATTCTAACACAATTCCTTCTTTCCTCTCTCAAATCTAGTTCCTCTCCTGTATTTGCCATCTCAGTAGTAACACCATCTATTCAGTTGCTCAAGTCCAAAACCTGGGAATCAGCTCCTCTTTCACTCCCACATCCAATCCACCTGCATACGATTCATTCTGCCACCAACTCTTATTATCTGTAACTCAGTAATAGCTTGGATCTCCCTGCTTCCATTGTTGCTCCTGCCAATCCATTCTTTATCCAGCAGCCAGAGATGGTATAACAAAACAGATCATGTTGCCACCTCATGAAAGATCCTTCAATAACTTGCCACTATGTTTATAATAACATCTTCTCCTGGCCTCTTTATAGTTCTTTGGACATACAACTCTCTCCTCTCAGTATATTTACATATAGGGCCTCTTTGGCCTGGAATGCTATCCTGCCCTATCATAAACTTATCCTTTAGGTTTTAGCTTCAATGTCACACTTCTTGAAAAAGGACTCCCCAACCCCAATTAAAATTAGGTCCCTTTATAGCCTTACTAGTATCTTACACTTTCCTCACATAGCCCTGAAAATAAAGCTTGTACCTATCTTATTTGTGCAACCATTTCGTTAAGGTGTATCTAGACAAAGTCAGTATATATTTTGCTAACTACTCCATCATGCCACAGTACCAAAAGCCATGTGGCCAACACTTAAGAAACTCCTCTCTCCATTAAAAATTTGACAAATGGAAAACTCATGAGTCCTGGCTCTACAAAGGCTGCACAAGACAGTAATACACACCATGGAAGTGCCCTATTCCACTTCACTTGGATTTTCAGGGGAAAAACTTTAAAGTCACAGTGGTGGGTAAAGAAAGGAAAACAAGTAGAAGAAAGACTATATAGTCCTCTCCCCTAATAAGTTTCTAAAGTGCTTGTCTTTTACTTCTTTTGTTCTTTTGTAGAACCTAGTACAGAGTTAGATCCAGTTAAGGTGCATACTGAAGCACTTATTAATCAAAGTAGATTATGTGACATTCAATCAAGCGCTAGAATTAAATGTTATAAAATTCTAAATATTATGATTCACTGAGGGCTAGAAGCATTAGAATAGGCTTCATGGACATAAAAGTAAATCTAGGCATGGTGAGGATCTAGTCAAACTATGCTAGAACCTCTCCTACCCTCCTTCAACAGCGGTCAGTCTCCATAGTCAGATCTGTACTCCTTAACATGACATGTTTCTTCAGTCCATTTGTGAAATTCTGAACAAAATTATTTTCCATATGAGGTACTATGCTTAGTTGATCTAATAAACTTTTTAAACTGACCATAAAGGACCCAAGTGGCAGAAGGTTAAAACAAAACAAAACAATGAAGAATTCCTTATACTACCTGTTGCATAAATGGAGCTATGAACATAACATTTATACACTACATTCATCATGTAGGAATTAAGAGAATCTAAATTGAAACCCTAGAGTTTGTGTACTTTCTGATAGGCCAACACAGATCAAAATAATAACTACATAAGCCATTATTTTCTAGGCACTGAACATGAGCCTTGATGTCCTTTTCTTTTCTAATCTTCAAAATAACCACGAAAGCTGAGGAAGATGAGGCTCACAGGTTGGATAGTTGCTTCAAATATACAGCTAACTATACAAGTTTTCTTTTTAAGACACTGTAAACTGATCAAAAATGCCCCCCAAACCCTCAAGTTTTGGAGAACTTGAAGAGCTCTGTTGTTCAGAAAACTTAGAGTAACAAAAACTTTCCTAGGATATTTACAAGTTCAAGGTATATAATATCCTTCATTTCAAAAACCCTTTTAAAAACTTAGGGGTACATATAGACTGCCTTACTACTTAACTGTTCAGCTTTGGTGCAATCAATCTGAAATATAGCTTATGGTATTTTTAATAATAAAATTGCTATAATGAAAGGGAAATTACCAGCTATACATCTACTTTACAGAGATTTGGAGTTTGGCAGAGATAAAAATAAATTACAAGTTTCTTTCTTTTGAAAGAAACTACAAGAGTATAAATAAGTGTCTTAAAAATTGTTTTTCTTCCGATATGACAAAATACCGTAAGGGATTTTGCTAAATGATGTCAGGCTTTTAAAGAATCAGTAAGCTGTAAGGATTGGGACCTCTGTAATTATTTCAAAATGTATGAATGTTACATTATCAAACACTAGGACAAGTAGAGTCTTGTATGAAATGAGTGTATGAGAGCAAATAATCACACCTGAAGAAATTACATACTTTCTCTATTCAAACTTTTCCACACTATGACATCTCAGCCTATGTGGTACCAACTCTGGATTCACAAAATTTCATTAACATAATCATTTTACACTTGTTAAAACAAACGTCAAATAATCCCAACTCATAAAAGTTAAATATTAATTTTCAAAAGCATTGAGCTTATCTCAAAATAGTAATTTTACACCCTGAAGAAATAAAAATTGGATGTGGCCATAAAAAATAACAATGTGGAAACCAGTAGACTTTTAGGATTGGTTTTCTGTTCACAAAGTCTAACTACTTATGCAAGACCCCAGAAGGTCTTTCTAGACATTCTCCACAGGAGAAAAAACAATTCTCTTGTTTCTCTTTCAGTCTTTCCCCTCCCCCTATTTTACACTTTGCAGCCCCCCAACTTTTTATACAGTCCTCTCCCAAAAAGTTTACATAATAAAAAATAGATTTATGCCATTACCAGGAAGAGCGTATCCCAAGATTTTTCAAAGGATATTCAAGAGAGCAATAATTGAGCCTTAATAATTCATAGATCACAAACACACCCTGTTAAGATTTTCCCTTCAAACACTACTGTTCCCACTCTCGGGACCCCTAATGCGTATACATAAGCCACACAATACAACCTTTAAAATGGACACAGATGGCAGGTGCTCTCCACTCTCTCCCCAGAGACACCCTCACCAAAACGTCCCGCACATTCCCTCCTCAGGGCCCACAAGCACACTGTCATTCAGAAGGATGACTGTTAAGGGTGAGTGAGAAAGAAAGCGTACACCAGATACACAAGTGGATGGTGAAGGTTGTTAAATGCAATCTCTCTTCTATTACCTAGCTAGCTTAACCCGCTGCAAACTTTTAAGAGATTAAGTTACATTCCTCGGCAGTTCCACCCTTGACAGCTGACCGCAGAGATGCCAGCGAGTCGTGCACGTCCATTCCCGCCACCTCACCCGTGGCGAGCCAGCGGCCACATCCCGCGGTCAGCGAGGACCAGTGGTTGGGGAATGAGGGAGGGCTGCGAGAGCTCACCTTTTCCAGCTCATCGTGGAGCTCGGCCAGGCTGGGCCGGAGTAGCTTCTCGCCCAGCTGCGCTGCGGTGTGCCGGTAGTGATCGATCCTGGGCACGGCGTCCATGGTATTGTGGCCAAAGGTGCGCAGGTAGTAAGTGTTGGTGTGGGTATCATAGTAGTAGTGCTGGTGATGTCCACTGCCGCCGCCGCCGCCAGAGTGCAGGCTGCTGCCCTCGCTGAGCACAGTGTCCCCGCCGTTCTGGAAGCTCACGTTGGGCCCGTCGCCTCCGACCCCTGCCGCATCCGACAGGCTCTCGTCAGCAGATGAAGAGGCAGCCGGGTCCACGAAGTTCACGCGAAAGCGGCCCTTGGCTTCCTCGCTGCCCTTGCCTGGCCCGCTTTCGCCGCTTGCTTTCCCGTCCGCTGGGGTCTCCTTACCCCCAGCCCCTGCACCAGCCGCGGTGCCCGCCGCAGCCCGCCCCGCGTTCTCGGAAACGAGGTCCACCTGGAAGCGGCTCTGGCTCGGGGTGGGCCCCAGGGGTCTGCCCAGTCCGTCCCCGGCCGCCGCGGCGCCCTCACCGCGGACCCCGCCGCCGCCCCGGCTCGTGGCCGCAGCATCCTCCGACACTGAGGGCACGGCCGTGCCGGGCAGGTCCACCCCGGCGGCGGCCAGCGCGGCAGCTGGCGGCGTCTCCCCGACCCCGGCCAGCCTCGGAGCGCCGGAGGAGGGCGCCGTGGGCCCCGGTTCCATCGCTGCCAGACCCCCGGCAGACTCCGAGAGCCTGGCGGACGTCGCGGGCTGCACGCCCTCCGCGACCCCCGCCGGCGGTGCCCGCGGCCGCAACGCCAGGTGACGGAATCGCTCGCCCCTCCGCCCGCCCGCCCGCCGCCGCTAGCCCGGACCGGCACAAACGCCGCCGGCAACCGAGTCGGCGCGCGAGTGCAGTGGGCGCGGGGCGGGCCCCGCTGTTTAAAGCCTCGGCGGGGCCGCAGCGGTGGCGGCTCCGGCAGCAGCACGCGGGAGGCGGGGTCGGCGGCTCCTCCGCCCCTCAGCCCGCCCACCCGCGGTCCCGCAGTGTCGCGCGGCAGACGCTCCCTCGCCGGCCCGGCCCTCCCGGGCTTCTGCCAGACCTCACGCGAGAGCTGCCTGCGCGAGGATCGCGTCCGTCCCGTCCGCGCCGGGCCTCGGGCAGCGCGAGCAGCACGAGCAGCGCGATCAGGGAGCAGGCGCGGCGGCGCGCAGCCTCACCGCCGTCGCCGGGATCTCCGCGCCGCTACCTCCTCTTCCGTCGATCTCCTCCCACCCTTCCACCTCCTTCCCCCGCCCCCTCTGCGGCGAAAAGGAGAGCCCCCCCCCCACCCCCGGCCGCCTCCCTCTCTCCCCGCCCCTGGGGCTGCACGTCAATAGGCCGGCAGCCCAGGCCTCGGCAGAGCAGGCTGCGGACGACGCCCGGCCCGGCGGAGGAACGGGCGCCCGAGTCCTGCCTCGGCGCGCGCCGATTGCTGATGCTCCCGCGTCAATTGCCACCACAGCCAGGGCCTCAGGAGCGCGCGCTCCCTCCCTCTCTCTCTCTCTTTTTTTTTTTTTTAATTTTTTTTTTTTAAGTTCTGAGCTCGCAGTACTTGGGCCGAGCCGGCGAGATCTCGCGAGATGTGGCATGGCTTCAGGGCCGCTTCGTCTCAGGCGTGTGGTACCCGAGGCGGTGCTAGAGCTGCGGGTCGCCCCCAGCTCGGGTGGGTGGAGCCAGGGATTTTCCCGCCGGGCCCGCAGGTGCTTCCGGAGTTGCCGGCGAGGTGCGCCCCCAGGCGAGGTCGGCTCGCAGTTCGCGCCGGCCGCCACTGCCGGCCCTCACTCCAGGCCTGAGCCTAGAAGGGGGGCAGGATTTCCTCTGAGCCGCCTTTGAGGCGGTCGACACCCCGCCTGGCCGCGTTAGATTTGCATAACCAGAAACACTCCAGTGGAGATGCAGTGGGTGTGTCCACACCTCGATGACACCTTTATTTTAAAAGCTGTGATGTTTGAAGGTGAGAAGGGAGCTTAGTTGTGATACCGGATCGTTTCAAAAACGATTCTTAACTTGAGGCATTTCCAAAATGATAGGAAGCTCAGCTCAGAAGCGAGTACACAGCAGTTACTAACTGTAGACCCGTGACTAACCGTGGAGCACTAATCGGGAACTTTCGGCACGATTTAGGTTGTGAAGAATTCCTGTTTTCCTCCTCTCTTCTGCAGACCTGTTTTCTGTGAAATGTAGGGGAATATAGTGATTTTGCAACTTTCTAAGCAGCAGAATCTATTTTTAACCTAAATTCTATCCACAGCCCCACAGAAACGCAGATAACGACCACGACTGACTTACATCGCTTGTCTTTTATTTATTTGTATTTATATATTTTAAGTTTTTATTTCTGGGGTTAAACACCCTCCTTTGCAGAATCCTGGGAGTATGACCGAAGAGCTATAGAGTTCTCAAAATTCTTTGGAAATGCTGTGAAGAAAGTTGCAATCAGACAGTTCTCAAGAAATTGTGATACCCATGATCTTAGTTGACTTTGGCAAACTTTTCTTCTAGATTTATTATTTCTGTTGTAAAAATGGAGAGAGGAAGGAACCACCCTCGGATCATGTAGCTGCAGTTTTTAAAGTCCCTCTTCAGCTTTAGTGATAGTGGGTGACAACCAGAAGAGGCCAGAAAAATCTGATGGTCCCTAAAGCGGTATAGTTGGTACTGGGCCATTGCTGCCTCAGTGTTTGATCCGTGTGGTACTGAAGCTAAACTGGTACCTGTTGGATTTAAACATTCGTTGAGCAGAACAAACGGTAAGCACCTACTATGAGGTGTTCTGTATTTTGGGAATATGACGGCAAAGCAGACAGTTGCCTCTCTCATGGAAATGATAGTCTAGTGGGGGAGAGAGAGGCAATAAAATTCAATGGGTACAATATATAGGGCACTTATAGTGAGCACGAAGGAAGGAGAATGGGATATGTGTGTGAGATGGAGGTGGCAAAATTTGTCATGGAAGGGCCCCACTGAGACGGTGACATTTGAGTGAGGTAATGAGAGATATGTATATTTGGGAAAATGATGTTCCAAGCAGAGGAAAAATAAAAACTGTAAGGTGAAAGCATGCCTGACTTGTTCTCGGAATTGCATATAGGCCAGTGGGGCCTAAGAGGCCTGCTTAAGGGATGGGGAGAATCAAAGGAAATTATGTCAGATTTTAGGGGTTGGGGCCATGATGGACCAGAAAGGACCCCTTTGGCTTTTGGAAGGACTTTGGTTTTTAATTTGAGTGAGATGGTATGTTAGTTTGGACTGTCCTAACACAATACCATAGACTGAGTTGTTTAAATAATAGAAGTGTATTTCCATACAGTTCTGGAAGCTGGAAAGTCTAAGAGCAGGATGCGAGTATGGTCAACTTCTGGTCAGGTCTTTCATCCTGGCTGGCGGGCAGCTGTCATCACTGTGTCCTCACAGGTGGAGAGAGTAATCTAGGGTCTCGTCTTATAAGAAGAACAGCTTTGTCGAGTCAGTGCTCCACCTTTATGACATCATTTAATCTTATTCTCCAAAAGGCACTATCTCCAATGTAACACACATGGGTTAGGGCTTCCACATACAGATTTGGTTGGGAAGGTCATTTCACTCCATAACAGATGGCAAGTTAGTAGAGAGTCTGAGTAGAGGAAAGACATGATTTGACATATATTTAAAGCATCAATCTGCCTTGTAAATATACAAGAATGCAAATAGTGGGGCCAAAGAAAGAAAGAAGGAGACGTGTCAAGAGGTAACCCAACAATCCAGGAAGTGATGATATGACTTTGACCATGATGGGTAGCAATGAAAAGGGGGCAGGGGGCAAAGGGGGGAATAGTGGAATTTTGGAGAGGCAATAGAATTTCTGATAGTTGTGAAGTGTGAAAGAATCCAAGGGTTTTGGCTTGAGTGACTGGAAGAATAGTGTTGCTATTTTCTGAGGTGGAGGAGATGGTGAATGGAGCAGGTAGGGGGCATATCAGGAGCCCAGTCTGAGATGTCTGTTGGAAGAAACAAATGCATGTGTAGTAATAAATAGCAGTCACTAATATAAATGGGTAATTGCAGACTGAGAAGTTCTAGGACAGACTGGAACACAGTACAGTGAGAATGCAAAATAGAGGGACCAGTGAGGGAGAAAGGGATTTTTTCACCTGAGGTCTGAAGGATGATTACTTGTGGGGGCAGGGGCCAGTTCAAAAAAGGGAAATATTGTGAGCAAAAGCCCTCATGGACTGAACATGGCCTGACTAAGGAGCTTGCAGCCAGTTTGATTAAAGCATAGAGCCCAAGGGACGAGGGAGATAGGAGATGAAGCTATCTATTCTAAAGGCCTTATACAACCATTAATGGGTTTCCAAGAAGATAGAGGGGGGCATGATCAGATGTAATTTTGTTAGAAGTCTCTCTAGTTATATTGTGGGTAGAAATTGGAGAGGAGCAAGAATAAGAAAGACAGGATACTTCAGTAATCTAGGCTTGGGATGATAGCAGTACTAGTAGCTTATATTTATATGGAATTTGTGCCCTGGATTCGGTGCTAAACTCTGCATTCATAATGTTATTTAATTCTTAGAACAACAGCATGAAGAAAATTACCCCCATTTTGCAGATGAAAAACTGGGTCAAGGAAAAACGGTTAAGTGACTTCTCCAAGGTCACTCAGCCAAAATCAAGATTTGAATTCAGGAAGTATTGCTCCACTAATCAAACTCAGCATTATGGGGGATACACAAGATAGGAGGAAAGGGAAAAATTTGAGAGATACTTCAGAGGTAACTCAAAGGACTTGGAAATGGATTGAAGGAAAGGAGAATAAAGGATGAATTTGGTAACTTTTTTACCTGGAGTTAGTTGATGGTAACATTGGTGAGAAAAAGAACATTCCAAAACTAGGTTTGGAGATAAATATGAGAAATTTGGTCTAGAACATATTGGGCCCCTGAGGTACTTTTGAGACATCCAATGGAAAAGTTAAGAAACTATTTGACTACATGGGTCTTGGGCTCAAAGAAGTTTGTATGATAGAGTGCAAATGTGTGAGTCTTCTGCAAATAGATGATAACTGATACCGTGGACATGAATAAAATCACTCAGGGGGTTGGTATAGAGCAGCAGTGTAAAATAGAACTTTCTGCAGTGGTGGAAATATTCTATATCAGTGCTGTCCTATACAATAACCACGGGCGACTTGTGGCTATTGAGCACTTAAATGCTTAGTGCAACTGAGGAACTGAATATATAATTTTATTTTCTTGAGTTTATTAAATAGTCCCAAGAGCTAGTGGCTACCATATTGAACAACGTGGGGGTAGAGTTCAAAAGAAGACCTAGAGTCCAGCCTTGTGTAATTCCAACATGTAAATAGGATAAAAGAAGGAGTGGCCTGAGAGATGAAAGGAGAACCTGATGAAGTCATTTTTGAAGTAAGATCAGCTGAGTTAAATTGGGCCAAGAAATGGAAAAAGATGAAAAATGATACTATATTGAATTTAATAACATATATTAGCCAACACAATGGGAGGATAATGGGGGAGAGCAAAGGTTCCAGGAGATAGAATCAAAATGTGCATGTGAAACTTGTAGAAACACTGTCAGGAGAGGTCTCCATTATTTCACTGTCAGCAAACAATTGTTAGCAGATTTATCATGTGTCAATTTAGAGACTAACCTTGAGGAGAACAGACTAGTTGTCAGTGCAGTGGTGGAGTATCCCCATCATTTTGCTCACTTTCCCCTTTTGCCAAAAAGTCAGCCTGTGACATTGCATGTGTCAATGAATTTACTAGTATGGATTGAATATACTTAGAATTCTAGGACTAGAAGGGGCTTAGGTTGTTATTCCAAGCCTTTCAGTTAACAAATACTAAAAATCCTAAAAAGAGACATAGATTATGTTTAGATCTACAACTTTTCATATCTGCAGATTTAGAACAAGTGAGATACAAAACCATGTCGACTTTAAAATCAGCATTTGGGCTTTTTTGTTGTTGTTTATAGTGAGTTTTACTTGGATGTGCTGTGTGTGCTCATAGTCCACCTAGTTACGGTTTTCTTTTTTTACTAGCTGGCATTCTGCATACAGATTAGGTCAGTGGTATTTTTCTTGACCAATGAAGTTATTATCCTATCATGGAAAAAAAAGTTACCCTAGAGAAGCTTGTTTATGCTGTAAATGTCATAATTTTGTTTTCTTACTCAAGTCTCAATCACATTCTTTTTTTTTTAAGATTTTAATTATTTATTTGACAGAGATCACAAGTAGGCAGAGAGGCAGGCGGGGGGCGGGGAGCAGGCTCCCCGCTGAGCAGAGAACCCAACATGGGGCTGGATCCCAGGACCCTGGGATCATGACCAGAGCCGAAAGCAGAGGCTTCAACCCACTGGGCCACCCAGGCGCCCCTCAATCACATTCTTCTTTAAAAATTTATATTTGTAAGTTGTATCTTTCAAAAAAGACAGCTCAAGGTTTTAGTGAATTTAAATCTCATCCAAGCAGTATGTTCATAGGAAACACATTTAAAATAAATGTAGTGTCAATCTCTTTTCATTCCCCACTTCCTCTTATGCATGTATTTGTCATAAATCTAGTTAGGGAAAACTTTTTTCACTCAAATTTTGTACTGGAAAAGTTATTTTCTGTCTGCACAGATTTAATACTTTTAACTCTATAGGCTGTGAACATTTGCAAACTTTGAAGTTAAAAATTGTTGTCAAATATTAATATACAGAGCAAATACTTTTACAGAATAGCTTATTGGTTATAGTCATGGTCTCTCCTTGGCCAGACTACTTTGGATTTGAATCGTAGCTTCCCTGGCTCCCAGTCATGTCACTTGGGCTAGTGTGACTTCTGTACCTCAGTTTTCTCCCATGTAAATTAAGGATAATAAAGGTAGCTACCTCATAGACTTTTGAGGATTATATCTCTTACTACCTGTAAGGTGCTTAGAACAGTGCCAGACACATGTTAAGCCCACATGTATACAAGCATTAAATATTTTATTAAAAAAGAAAAAAAGAAATAGTACTCAGGCAAAACTTTAAAAATTTTTTTTGTGGGTGTTTCCTATTTAGTTTTATATTTTTGCTTCCTATTTTGTTTTTGAGAGGCATTTAAGTGACTTTTTGAGTGGTTTGTAAGCTCCTTTTTTTCTGTTACAGAGTTTGTAATTTTAAAGCAGTTGTTATTATCATTTTCCTGCCACTTATTTGGAAGATGAAAAACAATACCCTAGACTGAGGAGTTGTTCCATGTTCACCTTAAAGCCACTTATTCTTTTTACTGGGCACTTTTACAGCTAGTGGTTTGTTACTAGAGCCATTATATATTAAATGTACATTACATACTAAAATATGCTATAGTAGTATTTTGTCTGTATTCACTATACTTTCCAAAAAGTAGAGGTTAACAACATAACACAGCAGCACTTAAAAAATACACAACCTAATAGTTTAATTGCCTCTTTATGGAGTCAAATATCACAATATATCCCATAACTAAATTCACTATTCATGAAAAATCTCTAATTTCCTATCCTTTATTATATTCATTAATGATTGATCCATTTTTCACTTTCAAAAAACTAAGTAAAATTGAGATATGTTTTTACAGTTGTTCAGGATGCCTGAATACAAAAAACCCCATAAACATGGAAGGGATCTTAAGGATTATGAAATAAGCCACTACTTTGAAAAAGAGAATATTTTTCCATTGGCATTTTTAAAAAATACTGTTTTTTATTTTAAAGTATCTCTACATCCAACATGGTACTCGACCTCACAACCCTGAGATCAAGAGTCACATGCTCCATTGACTGGGCCAGCCACGCACGCCCCCAAAAACATTTTTTTCTTTAGTAACACATTGTAATGATTAACAGCTCTTATAGCCATAGTATTAGACATGTAATAAACAGTCAAATACTTATTTAAGAATAGGACATTCCTCCTAATGGTTAAACTAAAACCTTCTACTAATAATTCAAATTTTTCTTCTTGTCCTATTCTTCAGAGGTTATGGTAACCCATAAAATGTAAGGTTTCTTTTTGTTTTAGTTTCTAAATGATTTCCTCTTACAAGTCATTATAGAGCCCAATTTCTAAGTACATAATTATTTTTATTACTTTCCTCTGGGCCCCTTCCAAGCAATTTAATCTGCCTTTAAATGTGGGCCAAAACTATTAGGTACAGTATTCCAATAAAAAAAAAACAACAACAACTGATGATTGTAAAGGTAAAGACAGACTTTTACAGTACAAGTAATTGTTTTTACTTAAAACTGGGCTTATCACATCAGACTTCAGATTTGGCCAAACAGTTAACTCTTAGATTAGTCAAAAACTATTTTTAATTTTTTAAGAAATTTTAACTAAAAGTATAATTATTTTTCTACCAATTTCCAAAGACCTGAAATTATAGAACATAAACTAAAAGTTTCATATTTATGAGGTCCATTAATTAGATATTTTTCTAATTATAAAAGTAATATATATTTAATATAGAAGTCATAGGAAAAATAAGAGGGAAATATAATGCCATCATCCTAAAATAACATTTGCCATTTAGTTTTAAACAATTTTTTTATCTTTTATAATTTTTAAAACTTGACAATAACAGGAACATTTTTCTGTGTATATAAATATCTTGAAACTGCATGATTCCTAATGTCTTTTTAATGTTGCGCCATTTGGATTTATCATAAGTTACTGAATCTATCCTATTTTTTTAATGTTTTGTTTATTTTCTTCCTTTATAAATATAGCAAGCAGTGCCGAATTGCTTTTTTCTTCATAATGGATTATTTCCTTAGTATAAATTCCTAGAAATGAAATTGCAAGGTATGTGTATTTTTAAAACTTTTGGCATACGTTGCAAAATTGATTTTCCAAGGCGTATATCAATGTATTCTTCTATCAGCATTGTACTTGAATGCTTGTCTTCCAGCACCGTTACAAATTCTGAGAAGGATCTTCTTATCTTCGTCAATCTGATTAGTTAAAAAATGGTTTAATTTTCAATAACTGATTGCTGATGAGGATAAACTTTTTAAAATTTATTAATAATATGAATGAGTTTTATTATATATAATATATCTCAATTGCCTATTGATATCTGTAGTATACTGATACTGATAGCAGATATTGATATCTGCTGTATCCTGAAGTCTGGCTTCCTTCTGCCTTGTTCTGGTAATAGCGTACATGTGTTTTTTTTTGGGGGGGGGGGCATGGGAATGACTTCTTTAAGCAGTTTTGAAGGATATAATATTTAAGGACATTGCCTACCCCAGCCAAATTGAGAGCACATTAACAAATGTGCCATCTGGCTGTCCCAAGAGTTTTGGATTTTGAATGGTGTGATGCAAAGTCAGAAAATAAGTCCAGTTGCTGGGGCTA
This sequence comes from Martes martes, assembly GCF_963455335.1. Lineage (NCBI taxonomy): Eukaryota > Metazoa > Chordata > Mammalia > Carnivora > Mustelidae > Martes > Martes martes. Next base: position 99,693,734 of record NC_137892.1, read on the forward strand.
TTAGCTGCTCATTCCTTACTGCCTCCCTCACTGGAGAACTGCCTTGCCTGGGGGCAGTCCAAGGCAGGACTGGTTAAAGGGACAATAAACACAAAGGCCATTGCTTCTATTTGGGACTGCTCTAATGAGCACCCTGTAGGATTGGCAGAGGCTTCAGCTGCATCCTCCTTGTGAGTCTGCTTCTCCCTCTGCCCAGTCCTGCCTACACCAGTTCCTTATGGGTATATCTTGTGAGAGCACTTCCCAGCCATCCTTCTCTATGCCATCTCCCACTTCTGTCTGCTTCCAGGAACCTGCCCATTTATTCCAGTGACAGCACTCAAGGAAAACTGTATAGTAGTTCATGCTACCAAAACCCCCAGGAACTCTTTCTCTTATCCTTTCTGCATCCAATTCTTCCTTTTAACTTTCTCACACTTTAAGTCAACCATAGCTGGTTCCTATGGCTTGCAACAAAGAATCAGTATTTATACAGTGTTCTTTGTCATTTTTCTGTCTTTTGCTTATCAATTTTATGAGCTTTTTGTATACCACATGTATAAACCTTAAACTAAATCGGTTCTCTTCCATTTGTCTGTTGTATTGTAGTTTTGTTCATGTAGTGTCGACATTCGATTATTTAAGAAATGTATTGCTCTCAAATATTTTGGTATTTTTCTTTGTTATTTTTACCTTTGGTGTAATGTTTAGACAGGTCTTTGCCATTACAAGCTTGTGTACAAAGAATTAACATGTATATGTTTTGATTTATGGTTTTATTTTTAATCTAACTCATAAAATATTTCTTTTTGCTTTTGTATGAGACAGTGATTTAACAATTTTCTACAAATAATTTAACTGAGTTTTTAGGTCCTAATGTTAGAGTATACTTTAACAGTATCCTCAAATTTCAGAGTTTAAGTACAATCACATATATCTTTTACTCAGCCATCCGGAAATGCTATGTCTCAAGCTTGCCAGGCAGCTCTGCCTTCTCATCACGAAGGACGCTCGCATCTCTGCGTCAGAGGCATTTGCTTCACTTCTTGCTACTTTTCAGTCAGTGGGAAGGGGGAACTAGAGACAAGCAACTTCTTCAGCATCACACAACACACGCACACACACGCAGAGGCATGCGCACACACACTGGCATCCCATTTAGGCACTTCACTATGCATAGCAGGTTGGGAAATACATTTTACTGGATTTTCATGTGGACAGCCAAAACTTATGGACTTCTGGTATTTTCTATGATAAGGAGTCCTGCCAGTGGGTAGAAACATGCATTTTTAAAAGATTATAAAACATCCTAATACTCTTATTAAAATGGTAGTTATATTGAACATGGAAACTGAAAATGTACCTAGAAACATCAAGATTAGTACGTAGGTAACATTGTAAAATGGTGTATGTATGTGCATGCTGCGCACATGCTGTAGCAATTCAAATCTTTTCTTCCTCCTCCTTCACCATCTCTACCACCATAATATTTGAATATTGTGCATGAGTTCAGAAGGGTTTTTTTGTTTTTTTGTTTTTGTTTTTTTAACTAGATGATTTTAAGGCTCTGGACATGCTTCATGGTACCTCTTTTGTTCAGCTATCAGATTCTTTCTGTGCAGGCTAGGTGAATATGAGCAGTGATGATAAAAAGGATACATTAGTATGATTGTTTAAGAGGACTTATAATTTATGAAGTAAATTCATCAGGAAATATAATATTCTTGAAAAGGGATGGCCTATATCTGATTTAGGAATGAATATTAAAGATCTAATAATGATGAAGAAATCAGAAATTCTATCTTCTCATCTAAATACAGAATCTGTTCTTAGTACTGATACTGATTTTTATTGTGATAGTTTGGACACAGTTTCATATTCAGTCTCTCTGTACTTTATTTTGGGATTATAAGTGCCCAAACTTTAGAATCTGTTCTATAAGCCTTTGACTCCTTGCCGACTAGAATAAGATGTCCTTTGGAATAGTGTTGGTCTATGTGAAACATGGTTTTGATGCGGAGTAGTTTTGAATGCTTTATTTTTGCAGTTTTTATAATGATGTATAACATATATAGGGAAGTGTTTAAGACACATATGTACCTTTTGATAAAAATTACAAAGCAAGTATCTGTGTGAGCCACCATTGAAGTCACAAACCATAATATTGCCCAGCCCCCAAAACCCCCAAGTATGCCTATTCCAGCTCACAACCCTTTTATCCTACTCCTAGATAAGAGAGTCCTTTCCTTCTTTGTATATACATGTATACCTCTAAACAAAATATAAATAGATTCATACTACAGGGGGTTTTTTGTGTGTCTTGCTTCATTTCAGCTTATATTTGAAGAGTTGATCCATGTTGTGTGTGTTGTAGTACATTCATTTTCACAACACTATAGTATTACCTTGTATTGATATTCCAGTTGATGTAGCCATTCTGCTGTTAATTAATATTTTGGTGGTTTCCAGATAGTTTTGTTTTTGCTACTGTGAACATTGCTGCCATGAACAATTTAGTATAAATGTTGTGGTGAATATTTGTAAGTTTTTGTAGGTTCTATATTTAGGAAGGTATTGCTGGTTCACGAGGTATGTTCTTTACCTTTGGTAATCATCATCTATCTATAGAAGAGGACAAATTGTTGTCCAAGTAAAGTGGTTGTACCAAGAATGGTATTATTTTTAAGATTTTTTAGCATCTCCTCAGATATTTGCTAAGTTTCTTGAGTGAGGAAAACATGTTATGGTATTGTATTTTATTATAAAAGTTAAAATATCTTGTAGAAAAGATGGAAACCAATTCTTTTCCAGTCATTAGTTTAAGAAGACATCTCAGTGTGGATAACATATATCAATATACAATTTAAAAATACATTATGGGGGCGCCTGGATGGCTAAATGGGATGAGCCTCTGCCTTTGGCTCGGGTCGTGATTTCGGGGTCCTGGGATCGAGCCCCACATCAGGCTCTCTGCTCGGTGGGAGCCTGCTTCCCCCTCTCTCTGCCTGCCTCTCTGCCTACTTGTGATCTCTGTCTGTCAAGTAAATAAATAAAATCTTTAAAAAAATAAATAAAAATATATTATGCATCATATATGTTATATTAATACACTATTATTATTAATGTAATAATATTGCATTGGTTGGGTGTATGATAATTTATTTACCAGGAAAACTAATTGATAGATATTTAGGTCATGTCCAAGTTTTTATTATTGCCAGTGATGGATCCGTAAATGCCTGGTAGTATTTGAGGGCTTATTCAATAGGTACATTTGTAATTACAGAATTATTGTTCATAATGTATAAGCATTTTAAATTTTGATATATACTGCAAAGTTGCCCCCAAAAAGCTGTATCACTTTACCTTTTAATCAATTACTATTTGCCAGCGTTGTATATTGTCAGAATACTTTATGTTTGCTGTTCAGATAGTTGAAAATATAATTTGGTTTGCATTTATTTAAGTATGAGTGAAGTTGAGCATGATTCCATTTATTCTCCTTTTTCTGTCAACTGCCCATCAATATCCTTTGCCTATTTTTCTGTTGGATAGTTGCGTTTTTTCCCTTAGTAATTTGTGAAACTTATTCCAAATTAAAGAAATTAACATTTTTTTCTATTATGTGTTACAAATACTTTTCCTATTTTGTGGTTAGTCTGTATACTTTATAACTTTTTGTACATAGTTTTTATTCTTATTTATGATTTTCATGTTGTGCATAACTTGCAAATTGCTTAGAAGCCTATTTCATGTGTTGTCATTTGCTTTGTAAATTTATAAAGACAGCTAAATTTAGCTCACAAATAGCTCAGGTTTTTTTTTTTCTTTTTTGCAAAGACGTGTGTGTGAACATCCTTTTAGGAACCACTATAGATCGTGAATACAGTGAAGCTAATCAGTTTTGGTCGTCAAACAAAAATGTGGTTAACATTTAAATGACTACTATTTCCTTCTTCCTTCAGCGGCCCTAAAAGTCAATGGGTAGGAAAGTATTAGTAAAGGACAGTATCTTCTGGACATAAAATATTACCCTAAAAAGTTAGAGAATACCTTCTCTCCAACCTTCCTTCAATTTCATGTGTTACTTCATCTGAAACACCATATCGAATACTGTCAGAAGTACCAGCATCTCTTATAACAATTTATTCATGGATAAACTTTGATTTGTAATAAATGAAATTGATTTATATGGGCTTTATATTTGCCTTAGAAACCCTATAGTAGATATTTTAATAAAATATTTAAAAGAACAGATATATGAAGTTCCTCAAAACACTTCAGGACATCCAAATGAGTTGTTATTTGCATATATGGAAATAATCTATGTGAACCTAGCTCAGACTCAGTTCTAAGCTAAAATGACTTCTAGTTCAATCCAAATTAAACTAAGAGATAGAAGAAGTTCAAATAAATAGTAACACTTATAAGTAGTGGGGAGCAACAAGCCATGCAAGACATTTTTAACTTATGTTCTTATTTCATATGTATTTTAAAGCTTTTTATAAATTACTTTGTAAAATTAGCTAGTATGACATCAAATCTTATCTTTGGCTTTTGTTCAGTAGACTAGGAACTCAGAGCCACCGGAGAGTTCCTAGTTGGAAACATGAGATTCCATATTGCCTCAAACTAATCTTTTTCTCTCCAGAGTTCTTCAGCAGCCTATATAATAGAAGCATCAGGCCAGTTTAGACTGGACCTCATACTTTTGGTTTTAGAAGTTAAGGAAAGTTGCATTTGGACTGAGGGAATTGTAACTATCCCAGGTCTGACATTTAAAGATGACCAAGATTTTCTAAAAGATTCTGAATATCACAAAGCTTATTATTTTCAATAAATGCATCTTGTTAACTATTTAATTAAATGCTATTTGGTTTATGGCTTTGTAAAACTTTATCTTGAGTTTTTTTTTTAACTGCATCTTAATTTTTACTTAAATACTGTTGCATTTATAGTCCTGTGAGAAAACTACTTATTTGACTCCAATTCTAGAAATTAAATAAAACTATAATATCAGTTACATCATACATTAAAAATGTTCCTAACATATTTAAGTATCTTTACTTAAAATGTGTATTTCTCATTAAACTCTGGGATTAACTTAAAAAAATTTTGGACTGTAGTATTACAAGTTGAATTGAACACTAAATTATGCCTCTACTACAGAAAATATAAGAGTCACTTAAGAAGTTTATTGGAAGGTAAATAGAATTTTTCAGTTACTGGACCCTATCAGAAATAAACCTTTCTCAGTATCAGAAATTTCAAAGTAGCTGAAAATAGTTATTTAAATGTTAGGATTTTAAACTGCCTTTAGAAATATCTCTCTATATATTTCCTCTGCTTTTTAAGGGAATACTGAAGATACATTTCTGGTTCAGGTCAACTTTTGGAATGATAAAGCTATCATAACATGCTGAAGGTGGTAGGTAACAAGTTTAGATTTACTGAGAGACAGTTCTCCATTCTCCATGGATTCTTTGTGTTTCTACATATCTTGCAGAGACGTTGCTTTTGTTGCAGCCTTTTTTTTTTTTTTTTTTTTTTTGAATGTTTGTATAGCAACCAGCCTTTAAAGATTGAGATAATGACTCCCTGGGATCAGAGAGCCCGCATGCTCACTGCCCATTATAGAAGGTTCAGGTTCCTTAAGCTCAGGTTCCCTAAATTCCTCTCAGTAACATAGCCACTGTATGTGCGGGTTTTACCTGGTTCTCTTCATGTTGCCTTGTGGGAATTGGGGCTTGGGGAACTCATACAAATGCTGATTCTCTCTGACTGCCATTACTGTGAAAAATAGTCTTTTGTTTCTGATCGTAGGATCTCATGTCTTCTGCCACCACTGACAAAACTATAGCAGGCTAAGCTGTTCACTTGCAAATAGGGTAAAAGTCTCAGAATCTTTGCAAGTCTTGACAAAATGATACAGAATAAGGATCAGTAAACTTTTTCTGTAGAGTTAGATAGATAATATATCTGTTACATATGCTTCTTTGATTTTTCTTGTGTATGTACATGGTCCTTTAAAAATATAAAAACCATTCATAGTTTGCAGGCCATACCAAAATTGTCTTGGGCTCGATCTCACGAAGGGGCCATATGTTGCTGATGTAGATAGAGCCCTGATGGACCTCCACTGTTGAACATGGAATTAAGTGGCTCTTCTACTTTCCTAGCAAGTTCCTAAGAACCTAATTATTACAAGTTGCTTTTTACACATGGTTTTTTAACGATTGATGATAAAATGGAGCTTGTACTGCTGCATATCTGCTGGGAAATAAAATACGCAAAATTAATTAGATAATAAAAAGAAAAGGCAGTGTTTTCCTAAGCGATTTTTCTGGAACATTTTCATCCTTACCCTCACTCTTGGCAATCAGTTGATTTTTGAGTGTATAGCTCTGATTTATTTGGTACTAACAGTAGAGGACACGCAACTTGTCCCTTCTATGACACAGTGCTCACAGTAAAAATTTATATTGAGTTTTTGGGAGGGTTTATTCTAAAAATGTGTAATTTATTCCTTTGGAAGCAGTCATATATTGACCCATGAGGTTGTTTTGTGTGAACAAAATTTCTCTAAGCATATGAAACACTGGGTCGGAATCAGTCATCTAGTATTGATATATTAGATAATTTTAGTCAACCTTCTAGGACAAATTAAAAAGCTATTTTAAAATAAAACAAACAAAACAAAAAAACATGTGGGCATCTCACAGTTAACAATAATGAATTAGCAGGCTAGGATCTCTGGGAGGGATGAGAACTGGGGAAATGGTTAGGTAACGGGGCTGCTTTTCCCCTAGGGATAGAAGTGAAGTGGCTGGCCCATGGTTCTGCAGCCTAGAATAAGCACTTAAAGGCACAGAGATGGGAATCCAAGGCCCACTAAGCAGGAACAGTGGTGAACTACTTGTTCATCATCAGGCTGGAAACCAATCATTACAGCTTAGAAGAAAATGAGAACCAGAAAGGAGATAAGCATTTCCAGGGACTACCACCAGCTTTAAATTATCTGTCTGTGGTCATTTGGAGGCGATCCTGGATTGCCAGTATTCCCAGGAACTTGGACTAATTCGCTGTAAATCTTTTGAGAAAGATAACAGCATTCTAGGCCTCAAGTTATTTTTACCAATTTTGCATGAGGGAGCAAGACCAAAGGGATAAAAAAAAAATAAATGCATTACAAAAAAGCAAAGGAAACAGTAGAAGAGCTACATAGCTACATAGGGACTTTTACATATTGGAGTTAACAGACATATACTCTGTTTATCCAATTATACTTTTCATGAGGCTAAAAGATTGAAAATTTATAGGAGTGCCTGGGTGGATCAGTGGGTTGGTTGAGTGTCTGCTCTTGGTTTTGGCTCAGGTCATGATCTCAGGGACCAGAGATCAAGCCCTGCGTCCGGCTTTGTGCTAGGCATGAGGTCTGCATGAGATTCTTTCTCTCTCCTGCCCCTCCTCCCCACTCCCACTGTCTCTCTAAAATAAATAAATAAATCTTACTGAAATTTTATAAATTATAAAGAAGCAAGTGGAAATTCTAGAATTGAAAATAAAATTGAAGTTAAGACATGAATGGACAGATGCATCATGTAGAGAATTTGTGAAGTGGAATATAGGTCACAAGAAAACATGCAGAGTGAAGCTTGGAAAGCTCAGATACAGTTGAAGTGAAAATTAGTAAAATTAAAGAAAGTATCCAAAATAAAGTTAGATAGAGAAAAGGATGAGAAATAGGTAAGAAAATATGAGGGACTTAGAAAATCTAGTGAGGTCTCAGATTCTTGGAGATTCCCAGAAGGCAAGGAAAGGAAGAGAGGAACAAAAACCATATTTGAAGAGATAATAACCAAGAAATTTTCAAAGCTAATAAAGACATGATGCTTCCATTTCAGGGTGGATAGGAAGTATAGGCAAGAAGAACAAAAATAAGACTTTACATCAAAGAAGAAAAAAAGTAGCTGAAAACCAAAAACAAGAACACTTTAGAGAGCAGTCAGAGGGAAAAAAAAAAAAAAAAAAAAAAGGATTGCACAAAAGTGCAACAACTGGTCCGAGAGCTGAATTTTTTTTCATTGTTCTAAAATATATATAACATACAATTTATCATTTTAACTATTTTTAAGTCTACAATTCAGGGACATTAATGACATTCATAATGCTGTGCAACCATTACTGCTTTTCATTTGTAGAACTTTTCATTATCTTGAACCAAAACTCTGTACCCCTTAAAAAGTAACTCTCCATTCTCTCCTCCCCCAACCCTGATGATGTCTGTTATACTTTCTGTCTTTATAAATTTGCTCATTACAAATATTCCATACAAATGGCATCATAACATATTTGTCCTTTTGTGACTGGCTCATTTTACTTAGCATACTTTCAGGGTTTATCCAGTCTGTATTTCATTAATTTTCATGAGTGAATAATATTTCATTGTGTGTACCACATTTTGTTTATTCATCTATTTTCTGATTTACACACAGGTTGTCTGCACCTTTTGGCATTATGAATGATGCTACTCTGGACAGTGGTATGAAAGTGTCTGTTTGGATACCTGTTTTCAGTTCTGTTAGGTATATACCTAGGAGTGGAATTGCTGGGTCATATGGTAATTCTATGTCTGTATTTTTGAACAACCACTCAACTGTTTTCCAAGAGGTGACATCTTAATAAAAATAAATAAGCCAGAAAACAATTGAATACCATTTTCAAAAAGCTGGTGGGAAATAACTACCAAACTAGAATTATATATCCAATGAAAATATCCTTTCAAAATTATGTTTTCCTACAAACAAAAATTAAGAGAATTCACTATCAGACCTGACTTATAGGAAATACTAAAAAGAATACTCTAGATAGATGTAAAATAATTTCAGAAGGTTGAAGATGCAGGAAGGAAAGAAACAATGAAAGTGGCAGATATGGGGCAAGGGGATATAAAAGAATACAGTATAAAGAAATGATGATGATGATGTTGTTGTTGTGTGAAATACAGAGACAATTAAAATACCTGACAAGAATGGCATATAAGTCAGGAAGGTGTTGAGTTTCTAAGGATTTTGCTTTGTCTGGGAAGAGGGTGAATCTATTAAATAACAGTAGATTTTGATAAGTCAATCATATGAGTTCTAATCATTAGGAAAATTGGTAAAAAGAAATAGTAAAAGAGTATATAATCTTCCAGTTAATATAAAGGGTGAAACAAAGTAAAAAATCCAAATGAAGGCTAAAAGGAGACACAAGATAAATAGAAAACACTACATAAAGTGGTTATTAAGCACAAATATATCATTAATTGCATTAAATGTAGAAGAGCTAAATGCTTCATTAAAAGACAAACTCGAGATTGTACTATTTACAAACACTATATTCAAAGTGTGAGGATGCAAAGAGAATAAAAAGATATTAAAAAAATGCAAATACTTACCAAAGGTTTGCTAAGGTAGTGGTATAAATATTAGAGAAAGCACACTTTAAGGTAAAAGGTATTATTAGAAATAAAATGTAGGCTTCACAATAATAAGCACAATAATTCAGCATGAAGATATAAAATATTTATGTATATTATGTATAACTACAGCATCAAAATATATGAAGCATAAATTGATGTAACTAAAGAACTAAAATTCAAAATCAGAAATTTTTTTTTAAAGATTTATTTATTTATTTATTTGACAGACAGAGATCACAAGTAGAGAGGCAGGCAGAGAGAGGAAGAAGCAGGCTCCCTGCTGAACAGAGAGCCCGATGCGGGGCTCAATCCCAGGACCCTGGGATCATGACCTGAGCCGAAGGCAGAGGCTTTAACCCACTGAGCCACCCAGGCACCCCCAAAATCAGAAAATTTTGACACACACCTCTCTCAGTAACAGAACAAACAGATTTAAAAATTGTGTGTGTATATGTGATCAGCAAGAATGTAGAAGATGTGAACAAGATTAACCAACTTGACAATAGATCACTACACTGGCAGGAAAATTCTAGGCCCAGGCTTTTATCAAACATTTAAGGATGCCGTATGTCAGTCTGACACAAGATCTTTCAGAGAAGACAAAAGGAGGAAACACCAACTTGTTTTTGGAGACCAGAGTAGTCTTCATACTCACACCTTACAAGCAGATAATGAGAAAGGAAATTAAAAAACTACCTCACACACACATAATGTATCAATATTAATGCAAAAGATTATGCATGATGACCAAACTGGGTTTATTTCATGAATTAAACATTGAGTTAATATTAGAAATGCAATCAGTGTCAATAACCAAGTTAATAGAATAAAGGAGAATAACTAATTGTATCATAAGCTCAATAGATGCAAAAAAGGTGTTTGAAAAACTTCAACATCTATTTGTGAATAAAACACTTTGTAAACTAGAAATAGACAGAACTTCTTTCATATGATACAACATTAGTAAAAAAGAAAACCTACATTAAATACTATATTTATACTTAAAATATTGAAAGTTTCCCTTTTGAGATAGGAAACAAAATAAGAATATCACATATTTTTGTTATGTTGGATTGAATGTCATTATGTTGAATACTTTTCTTCAACATTGTATTGGAATTCTAGTCATAAAACAAATAAAATGAGCGAGTGAATAAATAAGTACTTGAAAGGAAGAACTAAAACTGTCATTGTTCATAGTCAATATGCATGTGATTATAGAAAATCTAAGAAGATCTACAGATAGAAGAAATATTAGGTGAGTTTAGCCAGTTTACTAGACTTACACGGAATATACAAAAATCAACTGCATTTCTATGTACTGGCAAAAAAAATTAGAAAAAATAATTTTTAAAAATATTATTTATAGGGTGCCTCAGTGGTTCAGTCATTTAAGCATCAGACTCTTAATTTCAGCTCCAATCGTGATCTTGGGGTCAGAAGATGGAGCCCACCATTGCGTTGTACACTCAGCAAGAAGTCCGCTTGAGGTTCTCTATCCTCCCCATCTGCTCCTCCACCTCCCTCCCTGCCCCTCTCATGCTCACTTGCTTGCTAACTCTCTCTCAAATAAATAAAATAAAATACTACTATTTAAAATAGTATTAAAAAGAATGATGGATTAGATCTAACTAAAGATATGCAAGCCCACCACGCAGAAAACTATCACATTTTATTAGAGCCATTGAAGAAATCCTGCAGAAGGGTATATTATGCCCATAAATCAGAAGAGTATATTGTTATAAAAAAAGTTATTTCTTCCTTGAATTGATCTTTTGGGTCAGTATGATTCCAATAAGAATCCTAACAATCTTTGTTTTAGGGGAGTCTTAACTGGAGAGCAGCACAAGTGATAAGCTGACTCTAAATTACATATGGAAATGCAAAAGGTTAAGAATAGCCAAAATACACATGAAGAACAAGGTGGAAGTCTTGTTGATATTTTTTACTTAAGAGGAAGTTATTATAATTAAGACTATGACATATTGGCACAAAAAAGACCAATGAAATAGAATAGAGGTCTCAGTCACCACCCCCCCCCCCACATGTGTACTTGATTTACAAAAAAACATGCCACTGTAGTATAGTGGAGGAAGAAGGTCTTCTCATTATATGCTATGGCACAAATGAATTTCCACATAGAAAAGAAAATAAATGATCCTTTCCTTACATTTTACACAGAAATCAACTTAGTGGGATATTACATCTAAATTTAAGAGCCATAACAATTCTTCCAGAAAATAATAAAGGAGAATATTTTTACAAATGCATGGAAAGGACTGATTTCTTAAACATACCACACACACACACACACTAATTGTAAAGGCAAAGTTTAGTAAGACTATATTAAAATTAAGAGCTTCTCTTCTTAAAATTAACAGCTTCTCTTCATCAAAATATACCATTGAGAGAGTGAAAAGTCAAGACAAAGTGGGAGAATGTATTTGCAACACATATAATAGAAAACAGGTTTTATTCAGATACACAGAGAATCTCCCTACAAATCAATATGAAAATGCTATAACAACATGGTAGAAAAGTGGGCAAAAGATTTAAACAAAGGGGTATCCAAATGGCCAGTAAGCTACCAATATTAAATTTCATTAGTAATCATGTTAATTTTGATTAAAACCAAAATAAAATTTCTGCATACCTAACTAGATAGGCACACTTAAGAAGGCAGTTAATGTCAAGTCTTGGTGAGGATGTAGAGCAAAAGAAACTCTTCCATTGCTGGAAGGAATATAGACTATTATAGTCACTTTGGAAACCAGGCTGACAGTATTTCCTAAAGTTGACCATAATTATCTTCAGTAATCTGTGATTCTCCTACAGATATGTACCCAACAGAAATGTGTATGGAGAGATATGCACAAATATGTCCACAGCATCATTATTCACAGTAGCCAAGAAGTGGACATAAGTCACATGTCTATCAACAGTAGAATGAAAAAGTAACCAGTCACATAGTAGTACAATAAAATATTATACAGCCGTGAAAATGAATGAACTACACCTACATGTGAGAACATTGATGGATATCACAAATGTAGAGAGAAGCCAAGCACAGCGGGTGCATACTAAATGATTCCCATCATGTAAAATACAAAAACAGGCAAAATTTTATATTTTAGGCATCCACACATAAGTGGTCAGCCTATAAGAAAATGTAAGGAACTGATTACCCCTGAAGTCTGAGCACTGGTTAACCTTCAATTGGTGCATAGGAATTAGTGATTTGAAAACAGTACAAGTGAGCATCTGGGTTGCTAATAAAATTCTATTTCTTGAGTTGGGTGGTGGTTACACATAGTGTTTTGTGTACTTTTCTGTATATGTTACATTTCACCAAAATGAAACAAAGATTTTAAAGCCATGGTTGGAAGAATAAGAGTTGGGAAGCAGTGAGCTATATTCTGTGACTTCAAAAATTGGTTCTGATGTTACAAAATTGTTAAATGATTATTATATTTTTCAGGATGCTTTTGGTTTCAAGCAATAGAAACGTTTCTCAAAATGGAATGAAATACTTAAGCTAGTACTATGGAACTTCTAGTAGAAACTCTAGTAATTGATCCCGGGACTCAGCATCAGTCATCTGTCACCAGCCAAGACACATAATAAATTTATTTATTGAATAAAAGTCAGGGCTCTTTTTCCAACTCTAGACTCTGTTTCTCTTTGCATGTTAACATGGTTTTTCTTCTACTGGTGAAAAATTCCTCCGTGTGGTAATAAAATTGCCATAACTCATTCCTGACATTGTCCTTACAGCTTGCACTCACAAAAGAGGACTTCCTTCTGAGAGAATTCAGAATATGCCACCCTAAAATACATCAATCTGGCATATGGATGATTTTGAGCTGAAGGTAGTTGAGAAAAAGGAAACAAAACAAACCTCTCAGCAACCCCCATCCCCACCCCTTCACTGTGAAGGATAGAACAATTCTTAATCACTGGAGATAATTCTAGACTGTTACCTGCTCAGGGATGGCACCAGAAGAATCTACATAACAAACCTTACTAGCTAGACTTTACCTTCTTAGTTTCCCTCATGTATTTACCTTCCCAAAATTTGCTACCTTTGAAAGCATGAACATTTTTCCTTTGTCTTGTCACTTCTCTATCACACATTTATTTTTCTTTTGTTAAGATGCAATATAAGCCCAGTTTCTAACCACTCCTTTGAGTTAGTCATCACTGAGTTCTCCCATAATGTGTGCAACGCACACATTAATAAACTTCTGGGGTGTTTTTTCCTTATTAATCTGTCTCTTGTCAGTCTACTTTGTAGGACTCCAGCCATTGAACCTAAGACCATACACTTCCTATTGACTGACAGAAACTAATCAGGGAGGTCTCCGCTCTGCTTTGGATTACTCTGAACGGGGTCATGTGCACACTGTTAGGACTGGCTCTGGGCCCGTAGGGGTAGGTTCAGCCTTCCAGAACCTAGAGGGATGGATGCTGGCAAACTGACTGAACGACTGCATCATGAAATCCTTTTCATAATAACCATTTTGGTCTAAAGCAGTGCTTTTCAACTCAGGCTGCCTGCTAGCATCGTCTGGTGAGGTTTTAAAAAATATTGTTGCAGATACTCCAGACCAATTAAATCAGAAGTTTTTGGATGTGTGTGGTGGAGGGGAAGGCATCGATAATACTTTTCTAAGTTTTCCAGATGATTTTGATGTGGTATTTCATGTTGTGAACCTTGGGATTATTGTGTAAATCACTGAGGTAATATTTAAGACATAAAAATAGAAAAAATATTTATAGATATTAACCTATTGTCTCAGGTGAGTGCTACAGTCACTTAATATAAAAATTACTTTTTTTTAAATTCATAGGTCGTGATAACCTGTGATTCCAATTAAAGATTTTAAAAAAGAGAAGAGTTCAGCCCTTCAAGTATTGGTTTGCACTCCTTAAGCCAGAGGTAAATATAACACCTTTATAAACTCTTGATTAACAAGATAATCAAAGTTAGGTTAACTCTATTTGCACATAAAAAAGTAAAGTGGTTCACATTCTGCTTTAAACCAACAAGAAGTGGATTCATTAGCATCTCCTAGAACTACTGGTACACACTAGTTCATCAGCAATATAGATGATAGATTGTTCTCTGAAAGGAATTATTTGAAAAATACATAAAGTTTCCGTACTATCCTGTTTTCTCATGGGTTATAATTGCATTTGAAATGCTGCTTTTTTCAAAAGGCAAAGCTACTCCTCTGGAAATACAAAGGATCAGACTGTAATAATTCATCCAAGGCTATTATAAGATAATCTTACAAACTCACTATGAAAAAGGGCAGCCACCATTTCTGAGTTCTAATACCATATTGATAGATAGATTCTAATATTGTACTAACAGATGCTACTATTGTGCTAATCCAACATGTCCATGCTTACCCTTTGTGAGTGGTAGTAACTGTTCTCTCTTTTAATGTTAGATTCACTATGCTTTTGTATGCAGCAGCATGACACAGTGAAAGGATCAAATACACCTGGAATTAAATTCTGCCTGCTTTTTATCAACAGTGAGGCCTTGGGAAGGTTAACTTCTTAATGTCTTATTTCTCTCTACTGTAGGATAAGAATGGGACCCATCATGAGCCTTAGGAATGACAATCACCATCCTTCTACCATTTTGCTTCAGAATTTTAAAAAACTTATACAAGTATAAAAATGAGTAAATGTATTCTTCTTGTACAAAAAAATTAACCATTACAGAGAAGGAATTTAGACTTTTAAGACCACTAATATCAGTCTGGCACATTTTGAGAGACTGAATAAACAAACAAACAAGGGCCAGACTATATATATAAAGAGAACTCTGATACACAACCTCTGCAACAAGCAGGCTCATAAGCCAAACCACAAGATCTGCAGCAACTGGTCCAGAAATCTCAGAAGCTTGATCAATCATGGTCAGCTTCCAACACAGGAGCAACCCAAATATGCTCTCTAGACCAATCACATACAACCCCTGCTTGTAGTCTGTCTCTAGCTTCCCATGCCAATGATTTGCAATCGCAACATATCTGAAGCTTGCTTTCTTTTTTCTTCACTGTAATACTTCTTTACACCATTCTTCACCACTGCCTGTCTTTGCATCTCTGCCAAACACCAGTGATGATAGCTAACTCCCTTTCCGCTGCAAGCTCTCACTGAATAGCCTTTGATTGTTCTCCTTTGGTGGTCTTTCTTTACTTCCACAATATCCTTCCAGGTCTTTTACTGTGTATTTACAGACGGACATTTCTATTTAATCCATAGAAAATTTATTCCACCTTATGGGTTTTTAAAAACAAAAATATTATCATTTGGTTCTGTAACTCGACTTAAAAAAAATCCAGGAAATCTATCCCTATTAGTTCATCCATATTGTTTTCAGTGGAGGGTGGTAGTGATATTTATCCTGCCTTCTTGTAACATGGTTAGGTCTCTGGTGCTAACTACTCTAGAGTTTTATAGGTGGTTTGCTTTCCTGTGCCCATCACAGGGAACTGTCTTTTCCATCTTGGCGCTGACATCCTTCTTCCCCTCCTCCTCCCCAGTCCATTCCTCCTTTAACCCTCATCTTGGAGCTGCAACTGATTCTCCATGACCCTGGCTGGTCATAGAGAATGACCAGCCACTACTAGAAATACCCCTTGAGGGTCTGCTAGTAACAGCCATCCTGGGGCCATTTCTTCAGCCCTGCAAGGTTAGGACATGCCTAAGGGTGAGGAGATGTTGGTCTCTGGTGGATCTAGGTCCTGTGTTTGTCTGCTCAACTTCCTCATTACCCATGTGTGACAAATGCAAGTCTTAGTCATGCTAGATTCTTTTACCCTGAGTCAGTTTTCCAATTGTATATAAGGAATTTCTTCCAATGGTTAACCTTAGAAACCAGTTTGAGGAGGAAGTAAAATTAAATGCTTCATATATCCTTGTTCTCACCAAATAATTTGGATAAATTTTATAGTTACCCAAATAATATCCTCTCCAGTGAATACCAAAACATTCGGAATTAAGACACTGATGGTAGGGTCTTGGAAGAATTGCTTTTACGATTTGACAGTTCACATGGGATAGTAGAGCCTTTACATTCAATATAAACAACTTAATGCATTTACTAGTGTATATACCATGGGACAATATAGCTTTGTATTTGAATCTTGACTCCTCAGGTTCAATGAACTTGAGCAAGTTTCCTAGTTTCTCTGAGTCTGTTTTCACATGTCCATCATGAAGATGAGATTTACTTGCTTCTTATGGTTCCTTGGAGGGAAAACTTTCCTCCACTCTCTTGTGTTCATTAACTGGGGACTTGTGAATGAAGCTGAAAAAAGACAGAATAGAGAGAGAAAAGTCAACTTTTATTCACCTGTGCAGTGGGAGAAAAGAAATGTGACTCCAAACAGCTAAAGACAGGAGTTTAAATATCTAACTTATTAAGGGGAAAGAAGGAGGGAGAAGAGACTCTAATGGAAAGAACAGATGGGTTTCTAGAGGAGCAAATGGGAGATAACAAAGTCTGTGCTAATATTTGTTTATGCAGGTGCAAGTGGTCTTCTCAGCCCTCTTTCCAGCCAGTAAAATTCCCCTGCAAGGGGATTTATGGCAGCCTCACTCCCAGAAGTTTCTGCCTTAAGCTAGATAAGAGAATCTCCAAAAAGTCTTCTTCCTGTATCTGTTATATCTCAAATGTCTTTGGCTTAAAATAATCTTCATACCAGCTCGTGGGTCTGAGTAGATCCCCACAGGGTGCTGTGAGAATAATCAGGGTGAATTTGGTGAGGCTCTTAGCACAGCATTCCAAGTAAAATTTGAAACTTATTATTGATATTTGAAAATTAGACTTTAGGCCTTCCCACTAATAGCACACGGGAAATTATGGTGATTTTTTTTAGTACAAATGTTGACCCTTTGCATAGATCTCAGCTGGCTTACTTAATTCCTGGATCAGCATTTCTTGTATTCAGTTGCTGATACACCACTTTTTGCTCATAATCAACCTAACTTTCCCAAATCAATTTCTTACTGATTGTTAAACTTGCCATAGAATTCACTGCAATTGTCCTAAATAATTTGGGTGGCTCAAGAAAACAAACATCTTTTAAGATTCTTTTTTTCCCTAACTTCTTCCTGACTTCCCATGGATGTTTTCTGGTGTCCCTCAAGGTGTTTTTGTTTTGTTTTGTTTTTGTCTGTAGGGTTTTTGTTTGTTTGTTTTATTTTGTTTTCATATTCTCTTCATCTCATTTGGCTTCTTGTTCCTCAGAGGAGAAAAAGAAAAGTGGTATATTTGTTTTTGTAATCC
The DNA here is from genome assembly GCF_963455335.1 of Martes martes. NCBI lineage: Eukaryota > Metazoa > Chordata > Mammalia > Carnivora > Mustelidae > Martes > Martes martes. The sequence goes on from NC_137892.1 coordinate 99,711,487, forward strand.
TCTTATGTCATCAGTTGTTTATAAATGCTTAGCATTTATAGGGCCACTCATTATGGGTTAGTGGAGAAGGTGCATCTTACCGATAGATATCTTTTTTTGCTATTCGATAATGTCGTGGACTTCTACACAAGTTTCATGAAGTTGGAGTGAACAAAATCCTAATATATTTAAGGTAGGTCAGAAGATATGCATATGGGGGTATACTGCTTGCAGGAAGATAAGTAACTTCTCTTCAGACTGGCTTAAAACATATAATTTGCCAATGTTACCTTCTGTTGCCTAAATTCCCTGGACAAATATTTGGTTTACTTTGCTTGGGAAAGCATTACTCATAATAAAAATATCTTAGCTGTTCCATATACAAATGCAGTGGAATATAAGCATGCATATTAACTCACTATGTTGCATCGGTAATTGCTATTTTATTGGTCAATAAATGTTTTATTTATTATGATATTAAACAATTGGTATAGATATATTAATAGAATTATTTACTAATTTCTAAAAATATAAGCTGTATCTTGCTTATGAAAATGCATTTATAAAACACTTGAGTTGGTCATTGACATGCAACATTATTCCTTTTTGTATTCAGCATTGCCACGAGAAAACATTTAATGCCATCCCTGAAAACTAATAAGTTTACATTTGTTGGGCCACCAGGAGAAGTAAATTCTAGAGCTAAGAACTCCTCACTGATTCTACAGTCAACTGGAGTAAAATAAGATCAATATCCATTTAGGGGCGCCTGGGTGGCTCAGTGGATTAGGCCTCTGCCTTCGGCTTGAGTCATGATCCCAGGGTCCTGGGATCGAGCCCCGCATTGGGCTCTCTGTTCAGCAGGGAGCCTGCTTCCTCCTCTCTCTCTGCCTGCCTCTCCATCTACTTGTGAACTATCAAATGAATAAAATCTTAAAAAAAAAAAAAAGATCAATATCCATTTAGTGGAGCACATAGCCTGGCAAAATGCATAAGAAAGAACTAGTTTGGTAGCCATAGGAAATATGATTATTAACAAATTTTTCAATATATTCAATTAAACAAACCAGTATGTTGTTTTAAAACCAGTTATTTTCATTTAGTTAAGTCTTTTTATATTTGAGAATTAGAATGGGAACTATGAAATGTCAGAATGGACATCAGCTTTTGTCTTGGGGTTTGTGGATGGGGAATGTGTGCCTGGCATCTGTTATAAGACATGGGGTTCTAGAAGACCTCTTTCTTGGGTTTTTCTCTATCCCCCAAGAAAGAAATTGAACCCTAAAATGTCACTTAAGATATTGCCAACCCAAATAAGAACATTATTTACAATAAAAAGATAATGCCTCAGGTCTACAACCATAGTTTCTTGGGTAATTCAGGAGAGGAACCACTCATTTTTCTAAATTGCCAAGATAATGGAGGGGTTATGGAGTCAATTAGCCTGAATTACTCCAGTGGTTAACTGTGTAATTCAAATAACTCAATAACTCTATCTCCATACTTCATCATTTTGAGGCTTATTTTTAAAAAGTGGCATTTGTTCAGTTTTCAGATATGTTATTTAAAACTGAGGTGCCTGTTATTGAAAACTACCACTAGCTAGTGACTGAGGCAAGATAACATATATTTTCTTCTGTCTGATGGGATCTTAAAGATCTTGATGATTATTTTTAATTATATTATTGTCTATGTATCCCATAGCATCTTATTTTCTTCAGCTAACAGATGAAAAGTCTGAAAATTATTCTTCTTACCTGAACAGCTGGCCCTCTTAGAACTCATAGGAACAAAACTGAATGTTTACAAGACAGACAGATCAGGAAGAGGTCTCACTTCTATCATTTTATTATATTTTATTTTAGAGAGAGAGAGAGTGCCCACAAGTGTACTAGCAGGGGGGAGGGGCAGAGGAAGAAGCAGACTCCCCACTGAGCAGGGAGCCCAATGTGGGACTCGATCCCAGAACCCTGGGATCATGACCTGAGCCAAAGGCAGACACTTAAATGATTGAACCACCCAGGCACCCTGGAGCCTGACTTCTAAAAGACTGATGATCTATCATTTTAGTATAGAGGGTTCCATATAAAAGCTGCTCAACATGGATTCTAGAAAAAACAGCTATTTGGCTTTGGACGACAGACCAGAAGTAACACCTGGATAGCTTGTCTCTATATGATCCTCATCCCTGCTGACCTGCCATTCTAGGGTAGAGGCGATGCCAAGTCCCAGTAAGGGAGCTGGGCACTGCTAAGCAGGATTTTTACTTCTTACGGGGTACTAGAGCAGAAGGAGAACCAAGACTAAGGCAGAAGTTCAGCCAAACAAAGTAGTGCCAGGGGCACAAGACCAGGGTTGAATTCTGTCATCAAAGGCATCAAGTAGCCACACACAATTCCTGACTCTCCAGCTCCCTCAAATCTGCTTCTCTACCTCCCCCATTTCAATAACTGGTACCACTACCTATTGTGCCTTAGGTCTCCATATCAGATCTATTACTTCTTCATTTCTCAACTCAAAGGTTCCATTCTTTTCTTTCATGGTAAAGCTTGATTACATATTAAAACAATAGCCAAAATCAACATAAAAACTAGTTTCATTTCGCTAAGGGCAAAAAGAACTTAGTTATACGAACATGGGACCCACTTCCACCCTTTTCAGGAGATTGGAAATATTTGTTTTATGTCCTGAGGGTGCAAAAATGGAGAAGTGGAAAGGTACTCTTCCCCATGAATTGACTAGCATGTCCTCCTCCTCCTCCTTCTTCCCATACTATTACTACTACTACTACTACTACTACTACTACTACTACTACTACTACTACTACTTTTTCTTCTCCTCCTCCTCCTCCTGCTGCTGCTGCTGCTGCTGCTGCTGCTTCTTCTTCATCTTTTTCTTCTTCTTCTTCTTCTTCTTCTTCTTCTTCTTCTTCTTCTTCAAGATTTTATTTTTAAGTTATCTGTATTCCCAATATGGGGCTTAAACTTACAACTTCGAGTTCAGTCACTTGCTCTACCAAATGAGCTAGCCAGGCAATGCTAGCATGTCCCTTTTAATACTAAATTTTAGAGGGAAAATATTCTATATTAAAACAGTCTAATTGTTCACATCCAGCACACAAATAACTGCTAGAAGTCATTTTTTCTGAAGGAAAGTACCATGTAATTTCCAAACAAAGGAAAATGATGGGCTTTGTTCTCACTTCATTTTCCCTCTTGTTTGTTTTTCAATTACTTGAACCTGCTGGTAGAAATATTAAAATGATAATTTTACACTTTAGTCACTTTTTATCATATGTGAAAAATGAGCCACTGATATGATAAATAAATCTTCACCTTACTCTGGTTGAGCTGAGATGAAAGAGTGTCAAGAATCTGACACCAGGGGTACCTGGGTGGCTCAGTGGGTTGAAGCCTCTGCCTTTGGCTCAGGTCATGATCCCAGGGTCCTGGGATCGAGCCCTGCATCAGGCTCTCTGCTTAGCAGAGAGCCTGCTTCCCTTCTTCTCTCTGCCTGCCTCTCTGCCTACTTGTGATCTCTGTCGAATAAATAAATAAAATCTTAAAAAAAAAAAAAAAAGAATCTGACACCAGAAACAACAACAACAAAAGTAACAACCCCACAATAATTTGATACCATCACCGTATGTGCTCCAAATGATTCCTGATTTTCAATAACCACATAAGTATAGATTTTTTTTTTGCCTGTATCAACAAATTCCACTCCTAATTTAGTGCCAAAGCTTATCATATTGTGGTGAACATAGAGAAACTTTATTTTTAATGTTGGTGAATATCACTTCATGATCAGAAAGAGTTAATGTGACTGAACATTCTAGATGTCTCTTTAACAGCAGGCATTGTGAAGAATAGCACTTATTAATATATTTTTTTTTTTTTGGCATAGATTTTGATGAGACTCAGGAACTGTCCCCCTGAACATTTTTATTACTGCTTAGTATGTGTCAGTTCTTGGGGTAGGTACCATGAAGAGTAAGACATAGTCCCAGTACCTAGAAAATGCAGAGTCTACGTGAGTAGAGACTCTTGAATTTTTTTAACCTTTGATTTGTTTCTGTGAAAGTGTTTTTGAGAGGACACCACCGAAGGAGCAATAGAAACATCCATCAGAGCTTAAGAATGTTTATCTTTGAATGACTGAGTGATTGAAGGTACTTTTATATTTCTGAATTTTTGTTTATTTGTTTTGCAAGAGTATATTTAGTATTTCATAATCGGAAGAATAAACACCAGCTTTTAAAGTGATGAACAAGATCTTATAGTACTTTTTCACAATAGTGTGCTCAAAGAATATTTGTTAAGTGAATAAGTACATTTTTCAAATTCTCAAACTTTTCTCATTTAAAAACATTAAGGACATTTATTTTGGGTCAAAAGAACTCCCCAGATTTCTGCCAGAGGAGTTATTCTGCTAACTTTATCTTCAACTTTTGAAAACCACTGACCAGAAAATAAAGAGCTTGAAAAATTCTTTGGATGTTAATTCGTACCCAAAAGATAAAAAAGGTGAATTTCTTTTATCTCCTCTCATTTTTAGAACACACTATAAACAAACACCATTGATGTGTTGGACATATACATAGTTTGAGGGTCATGATAACTTGAACTGAATACACAACTGGCCAACTTCTTGCAACCCATCTTGATGAAATAGATTAGAGAAGGGAATGTAAAAAATGTCTTAGTTGTAGGACATAAAGATAAATACATGTGATGAAAACCAACTTTAAGTTACTTGAACGATTTGACCTGGATCCAAGGGTAAACAATTTTAGCACACAGTCTAAAAGTTTAGGTTAGTTGGCTGGACTGTGAGAGCTAATGAGTCCAGTGTTCCAACTTTAGAGAGTTCACTCACTTTCTTTATTTCTTTAGCAAGGGACTGCACAGCAAACTGGTCAAACTTCCTACTTCTTTCACAGATGTGCCATGGTCTTAAGGAAAACCAGAATAATGGGAATATAATATATTGGGAATATAATGGGAATATATTGGGAATATAATATAATGGGAATATAGCAGCATCATCAGAAAATAGTTCAAAATATGAGGTTTAAAAATAGTGGGTGGGGAATGTTTTTGCATCATTATTGGGGGTGGAGATGGAGAGGTGATAGTAGTTGTGGGTAGAATTCTCTAATAAAAAGGTTTATGCCACTGAGATATTTAGACTCCCATTGACTATATTACTCCCATTGGTAAGAGACATACATAGCAAATGAAGTCATACCATACATCATATTCCTTTTGTAAGTTACCCAGTTCTTTTTGTGCTATGTCTTATAGGTACAACTGGACAAAACTCACATAAGCTTGAAACAGTTACCTACCACTTCTTTCCCAGAGCTTCTCTAATGCTTTAGTAAAGTCCAGCAGAACTGCATGCACTTACGCATGTGCAGTCAGAAAGTACAGGGGAGTTTTTGCCAGTAGAGTCATTTTTAATCAGTGAGGGACAGGAGCTTATAAGTAAATATTTCCTCCTTTTATCTCCCATATGGATTTTCAGAGATGCATTTCACAAGGTCATTAGAACATCCTGGTAAAAACCGATACCAGTTATCCATAGTGGTGGCCAATTCAGAAAGTTATCTTTGAACTGAATGACCTTGCTTTTTTGTCCCACTCCCCCAGGCTCTCAATCATGCTTCTTGGGAGCACTTTCCAGTGATATGCAAGCCTATGTCTTAGCTCTTTTGAGACACCCACTGTTAGACAAGAGACAGGGAGACATCAATATGATAATAAGACCATAAGTGAAGAAAGATAATTGCAAAGAGCAATTGAGAGTCAGATATCAGAAGCTCTATGAAAGAATTGATAGAACTTATTAATAAAGCAATGAAGAATGAGAATAGTTAGTTTGGTGGGCAGGATGATGGGTTCTAGTCTAGACAGGCCATAACTTAATGGTATTGGTCAGCAGGCAATAGGAACTAAGTTTTAGGAATCAAGTGAGAGTTGAAATCTTGTGAGTGAATGAGTTCTCTAAAAGAAGACTTTATGAAGAGGTGACCAATGGGCAATAGACTGAATTTCTGGTAATTATCAGATTTCAGGAGCCAACAAGAAAAAGAATTGGCAGCTACTTGGCACTTAGGAAATAAAAGAGTTAAGTGTTATGTGTAATGGTGGGTGAGTGGAGAGAACGTACAGTTCAATTCCACCATCAAGTCAGAGACCAGACTGAAGAGGTTTAAGATGGAAATAGATAACACACAGTAATATATAGTAAAAAGATGAGGAGGACAGTCATATGGATGGATTAATGTACGGATAACGTTGCTGGAGATAGTAGACTCCTTAATGAGTGGCAATGGGAACTAAGTTTCAGGATGTAAAGAATGGAAAAAAGGTAGTGGAGCTAATTTCCCTATTAAAAAAAAATCCTGAGCTTATTTTATTTCTAAATAAACACTATTGAAATCATTTATTAATCACATAGAAATTCTGAGATTTATCTTACTCTCACATTTTGATGCCTTTTTATTCTCAAGAACACTCATTTAGGAAAAAAAAAATAAAAAGATGAATACTCTAAGCACTTTCTCTAAGACGTTGGTCTACAGAATGGCATTATTGAAAAGTACTTCTCTTCCAGAAAATATTGGAAGAATTCCACTTGAATAAATATGGCATAACTCAATGCCTACTGTTACATACCCATATTTGTGTTAAGCTAATCCTAGTTTCCAAAAAAAGGTTTTGTGCTGTTGAGAAGCATTTCTGAAATACTGCCAACCCCATCTTGTGATTAAAGTTCTCTGGTAGAACACAGGTTAGAAGGGGTGAGATGCCAAGCAGGTATTTAGAGAGAGAGTTTGATTTTAACGTTTTATATTTGAGTGAGTCATGGTTTAGATAATCTGTCTCTGCAAAAATGTTTTCAATATGCAATCTGATCATTTTCTACTTTTTCATTGAATATTTTCTTTTTGATCCTTCCCAACCATCTGCTTTAAATATAAATAACAGTTAATGGCAGTGTGCTTAGTTTAGCATACATCAGCCCTCCAGGATATGTTTGTTATCTGTTGAACTTAACACTCTGGATCCAACATTTACTGAACGAGTGAGATTTGAGACAGCGGCTAATTGCCCATAGAGCATAACTGAGCCTTACAACTGCATACTGTTTATCCAATTAGTTGTTATAAGCCTGTTGTTTTTCTATACAGTTTAACTGAGTCAAACTACAATTCATTTGCTGGAGGATTTGTTTCATTGTTTGTTGTTTCCTCTTTTCATGATCCTTGTATTATTTGGTTTTAACTGATATTAAGCCTCTGCTCACTTTTCTCTCTCTCTTTTAATTTTGACAAATATTATTTTTTTCAAAGATTTTATTTATTTAATTGAGAGAGAGAGAGAGAGAGCAAGCAGCACACTAGTAGAAGCAGGGGAGAGGCAGAGGGAGAAGCAGGCTCCCCGCTGAGCAGGCAGCCCAGTGTGGGGTTCCATCCCAGGACCCTGGGATCGTGGCCTTACCTGAAGGCAGATGCTTAACCAACTGAGCCACCCAGGGGTCCACTTCTACAGCTTTTAGTTTTACTTACTTAACTTGCAGACTGACAAACATTATACATTATTATTTTAATTTTATTCTTGGCATGAAACTTTATTTGTTCCTAAGGTACAAGAAGTACAAGTCCCTTACTGATAATGAGGTTGTTTTTGTTTTTTTTTTTTTTAAGAAAGAAGGATAATAATAATAATAATTTTTACAATCCCACCATTTAGAGAGAACCACTATTGACATTGTTGTTTATATGAAGCCATAATTTTGTATGCCTATATATGAATAATTAAAAAGAAAAATGTGGTCATATAGAACATAACCTTTCCAAACTTGTTTTTTTTCATTAACATGTATCATAAACATGTAGTCCTACCCTAATAATACCATATAATGCAATTTGTGTTGGGTATATTATAGATGTACTAATCTGTTTCTGTTAAATGTTTAGTGTTTTTAATGTTGTGATCAACAGCTGCTCAGTTAAATCTTTCCTGATTTCCTCAATTAATCCTCAGAATATACCATTAAGTAATTTCTGTGTTAGAACTCTTATTTTCAAGAAACCCATTTGAGTTTAACAAAAAAAGAGGAATATATTAGAAGTACATAGGGGTATCTTAAGGATCTCAAGGACAAGAAAGTTGTTAGAAACATTCTTTGGACTCCTTGTATACGACTCTCTAGATTTGTGATTCATTACCTCCTTTGCACCCAGAAGTCTCCCTCTGCTTCATACTACATGCATAAAATCATGGCCATTCATAGCAACCACGTTTATACATCACAGGTCCAGCCGTCCTGAGAAAAATGAAATCATTTCCAATCCTTGTGGCCCCACCCCATTGTCCATTCCAGATTTCCAGGTTTAGCAGATGCTCACTTTGACCGCTTCAGCTGAGGCCAAGGGATGGCATTTGATGAACATGGTTGCCAGGAGTCACTCTATAGCCATAGCCATGTGAAGGATGGGGCGATCAAGAAGGTCTGCGGAGGCCATCCGTGAATACCATCATATTCTTATTACTCAGTACACTTATTTTTATTGAGAGACACTTATTGCAGTAAATTGGCACTGTTAAACCAGTAAAGGAAAGGAAATTCTTTTTTTCCTTCTTTAATAAGAATAGATTTTTCTAAGACCAAATTCATTTCATCCGACAGTGGGCATCGGCACCTTCACATGTTTTTGAGCTATGCATCTACAAAGGAGATACCATCCTCGGTGAGCACTCTCTGATTGAACTGGAATGCCATCCATTGTTGATTCATCATGAGAATAAGAAAAATCTATCATGGAAGAGAGTTTTAAAATTTGTTAACTGTTCTTTTCTAGAATTACCATATGTAAAATCATACTTCTCACATAATGCGTTTTATGGTTATTCTAAGAAAAGTACATCTAGTATTTAAGGATAGAACATTAACATTTATAGAGAAAAATCACAACCAACTTAAAGTAAATCTAAATTTTCTCTGGACTTTCATCATGCAACTAGAAATATACTTCTACAGGAGAGTGAAATCTTCCAGTTGAATGTGCTGAAAACTTTGGGAGAGGGAGGAATTAATGGGATGAAAGGCCCAAGGCAAACTAAGTATAATAGAATTCCATCAGTTCTATTTTCTAGAAAAGTCTATACTGTTACATAAGTCTGGGCTCTCTACATTTTCTTCATTTGTCTTAGTCTCTACTGTGTTGGTTATTTACTGCTGCATAACAAATTACCCCCAAATTTAGTAGCTTAAAACAACAAACATTTATTATTGCTCACAGTGTCTGAGAGTCAGGAACCCAGAAGGAGCTTAGCAGGCTGGCTTGGGGTCTCTTATGGAGTTACAGTTAAGCTGTCCACTGGGGGTGCAGTCCTCTGAAGGCTTGACCTAAATGGGGGATCTGCTTCTAAATTTACTTGTGTGGCTCTTAGCAGGAGACCTCACTACCTGGGCCTCATGACATGGCAGCTTAGTTGCCCTGGAGAATATTATCTGAGAGACAGAATTGGTGGGCAAGGGTTTGTAGAAGCAACATTGTCTTGTATGACTTAGCCTCAGAACTGGCAATCCATCACTTCTGCCATCGGCTGTGGCACACAGAACTTTATACCATGAGGGCACGGCTCTTGGGGGTGGGGTATGTAAGGCATGGGTACCAGGAGGTAAGCATCACTGGGCATTGTCTTGGAGGATGGCTGGCTACCACATATGTCATTCTCATATCATAAAAATCAACTTGCTAATTTGATGTATATTTACATTTCTAGAACTCTGATTCCCTTCTATATTTTTTTCTTTGCACTGGAATAATGTCACGAATCAATTGTAATTTTATAGTTTGCATGGAGACTTCCTTAAAATGTTCCTAAAGTTTAGGGCTTGGGGTTTAGCAGTTTCTAGCATTTTTATCAATGCTCTCTATCCTAAATTATGCATATTATGTTTATTTTAAAAACACATTGATTAAATGCATCTCTTTATTTAGGCTGTCATTCATTCATTCATTCTTTTTTTTTTTTAATTTATTTATTTGTAAGAGAGAGAGAGAGCACAGGCAGATAGAGTGGTAGGCAGAGGCAGAGGGAGAAGCAGGCTCCCCGCCAAGCAAGGAGCCTGATGTGGGACTCGATCCCAGGACGCTGGGATCATGACCTGAGCTGAAGGCAGCCGCTTAACCAACTGAGCCACCCAGGCGTCCCCATTCATTCATTCTTTTAACAAATAATTATTGAGTTCAGGGAATTGTGTTTTCTTTATTGTTTCAGTATATCACCTCTGTGTTCTAGCCTCCTTTATTTTAATTTTTCTAATTTTTTGTGAGTGAGTGAGCAAGAGCGAGAATGCACATGCGTGAACTGGCCTGGGGCAGGGAGGGGAGTAGGGGCAGAAGGAGAGGGAGAGACTCTTAAGCCATGCTCAGTGCTCAGTGTGGAGCCTGATGGGGGCTCCATCCTATGACCTGGAGCTCATGACCTGAGCCTAAATCAAGAGTCGAACACTTAACCAACAGAGCCACCCAGGGGACCCTAGCCTCTTCTTTTTGAAAACAGATGTCTTAAGGTATATTTCACATAACATATAACTCACTCATTTCACTCATGTAAAGTGTAAAGTTCCCTATTTCTAAACTACATTTTTAGGTGTGCCTGGTGGCTCAGTCAGTTAAGTGTTGGCCTTCAACTTAGGTCATGACCCCGGGGTCCTGGGATCAGGCCCCGCTTCAGGCACCCTGCTCAGTGGGAAGCCTGCTTCTCTCTCTCCCTCTGCTCCTCCCCCTCTTTATGCTCTCTCTCAAATAAATAAAATCTTTAAAAAAAAAACAACAAACAAACTACATTTTTAGAGCCTGACAATATCTAAGTCACCCTACATGTATTTAAATAAGGTCCATCCTTAAGACTCCACAGATACATGTTCTTCTGCCAGAGCAAACAGGAAGACACAGATACCTTGTTTATTCTTTCTCTAAGTATTCTGTGGAACTCTGGAAACCTTGCAGGTGTGTTAACTGTGTAGCAAACAGCACCAAACAAGTTAACTTCAGTGGCCTGAGGACCTACTTGCCAGTCAGAGGCCTGTCATTTTCCCCTAGGACTAGATAAACGGCCAAACCTCAAGTGACTATATAAAAGGCTATGTTTACCAAACTACCAGGACACACCCAAATGCTGGGCTCTAGATAATCCAATCACTAATGAATGGAAATTATATTTTATTTAATGATATTCCAGAAAGTAAAAGATGTGCTTTTCAAAAAAACTATCACATAAACAAAGAACAAAGCCAGTGTTCATCTTAACTGAAATGTAGTATATATTCTTTTGTTTTCCTCCTTTGGTGTAATTTTTAAGTATTAAAAAACATGCAGTTAATACATATATATTGCTGAAAAAGTAGAAAATGTGCAAAAGCAAAAGTACAAAAAAAGAATTTGTAAGCATTTTAATCCTGTTATCCAGAGATAGCCTGTGTTAAATTTCAGTGTATATCCTTTCAAAAAACAAAATTTGGGGGGTATATATTTATATAAATGATAACTGGCATATTGCAAGCTTTAATAAGTGTGATTAAAAACTGGGATTGTATTAATATTGAATAATCTGATCATTTCTCATTATTGTGTGTTCAGCTTCCTCTGATCTCTAGGAGGTGTCCACCATCTCTTTTCTCCCTGGGTCCTTGTTCACTGTCATAATGGCCCCTAAAGGAGCCTCGTCCTTACCACAGCTAATGGTGCCACTTGCCTTCGTAAAGGGATCTTCCATCTCACAGTGCTTAGAAACCTGCGAACTATCCCGTGGGTCTCAAAGCAGCACTGACATGTGTTAATTTTCTGAAATTAATTCTAAAATTTCTAATTTTCTAAATCTAAAATTTTCTAAAGAAAATTGCTTCTTCAGCTTCTCAGACCACAGCCTCCGATTTTCTGTCAGCAAACCTGCAAACAAATGTACACACTTGTATATAAGAACAAGTGGTATTTTTAGGACAGCAAGATCTCAAGCCAAATATATAAAACAAATCATTTCTCTCAAACAGAATAACACCTGTCACACACGAAGCACTATATAGGCAGCCTCCTGAGTGAATCTTTTTGTACTAGGACACTCAAGTTTTGGGGGCTCAGAATCTCAAACATCTTCTACTCAGATGAGGGATCAGCTGAATTCTCACATAATTAAATGGCCTGTTTAGGATTTTCAGATCAAAGAAACAATCTGCCTAAAAGTTGATTGAATACTGCAAAACAAACACTAAAAACCAGTTCATGCCTTTGACAGTTTTATAGCCTTTTATCTTTTCCATCCAGGTTTCAGTTGGCCAACTTTCAATAACGGTACAAGTTTAAGGTTCTTGTTTCTTCATTAGTAGTCTCGGCTTCTACACTCATTCTCTGAGGAGGGTCTTAACTATGCATGGAGGTGGCAAAGGGAAACTCCATTTTCATGCTTTAGGCAGATGTATACTTTAGGCAGATGTATACTTCATATATTGGTTACATAATTTAAAAAAAAAACTACCAACATCAAATCAAAAGTAGCAATCTGGCCACAAACACACTGAAGCGTTTAGAGTAGAGCTCATGGCATATCTATTTCTTTTCTTTATTTTTTTAAGGTTTATTTATTTATTAATTTGAGATCGAGAAAAGGAACATGCGTGGCGGGGAGGGGCAGCGGGAGAGGGACAGAGAATCTCAAGCAGACTTCCCTCTGAGGGGGGAGCCTAAGGCAGAACTCCATGACCCCGAAATCATGACCTGAGCCAAAGTCAAGTCAGCGGCTTACCCGACTGAGTCCACCGAGGTACTCCTCTATTGCTAATGTCCTATTAGATAGTTTGTGGTAGCTGCATGGTCCAGTGGGAAGTTCAGAATTCAGTGCACCTGGCTCTGTGAGAAATGTGCAGTCCTTGGGTGTGTCATTGCATCCCTCATTTCCTTATGAATCCCGTGCTGTATTGAGTGTGGAAGCTTCTCGGAATTCCACCATTTTGTAGTCCGCAGGAGTCTCACTTGAATGCTCTGGTTGTAAGTAATGTCACATTCTTTTATTTCTCCAAATAAAATTTAATCTTCTTGATTTCTTTTTTACCAGGTGGTGGGAAAATTCAATGTCCATCTCTTTTCAGATTTCTCTTCCCGTGCTATCGAGTTCTGTCAGAGTCCCAGGGACATTGTGCAGGGCACATGTAGGAATAGACCCACTGGTCTTCAACACCAAGCACCGGTAATCTACTCCCTGGCCATTTCTGCAAATTCGTAAATGGAGGTAGCTCAGCTTCTTTTAACCTTATTTTGACTGTGAGAATTCTTTTTTTTTTTTAATAAAGATTTATTTATTTATTATTATTTTTTTAATTTATTGGTTTGACAGAGAGAGAGATCACAAGTAGGCAGAGAGGCAGCAGAAACAGAGAGGGTAGCAGGCTCCCCGCTGAGCAGAGAGCCCAATGCAGGGCTCAATCCCAGGACCCTGGGACCATGACCTGAGCCGAAAGCAGAGGTTTAACCCACAGCCACCCAGGCACCCTGACTGTGAGAATTCTTTACCGACATTCCAAGATATTTCTCTTAAAGTTTATTGCTACCTGTCTTGAACTGGTCATCTGTCTGTTTGCTTTCAGTTGCTGCTGCTGCTCTTCTTTGCTCTTTCAATATTCTAGAGAGCTGCAAGTCTGCAGGTTACATTTCCTGGCACCCCTTGCCAGTGGAGTCCTGGTCAGGGCTGCTAATGGGAAGCACTGGTGGGATACTAGAAGGCAGGAAATCAGGGAAAGGGACTTATCTATGGCTTCCCATTGCTAACACCATCTCAGGGAGCAATGACAGTATTTGTTCACAGGTATAGGCCTGTGATTCTATTCCTTGGGTGTCATCCTATACCTCCCCTCCTTCCCTATTTTCTCTCTTCCATTACTTTTATACCAGCTCTTTGAATTAAATATTTTGGAATCTTTTATTTGGCTTCTGTTTTTCTTGACTAGAAGCTGATTAGCAGACCCCTAGGTCTGTAACACAGTATCCTTGAGCTGCACCATCACAGATCTAGTTCTGTCTTACGGGACTGTGTGTAAGGGTATGATGTTGTATCTGTTATTCTCAAATCCAGGGAGACCTTACTTACTGAAGATGGTTTTGGTTGCAAATAACAGAAACTCAACTGAGAAAATGTAAGACAAATTGGAAAATTTATTGTAAGACTTCAATTGCAAGCCTTGGAACCTTGGTGCCAGGTTATATCCAGGCCACCAGAACCGTGGATAGAAGTGCTGCAGGAAACTATATCAGCTAATGCTGCATAGCCAGCCAAGACTTAGTGGTATATCATAACAACCCAAGACTTTGTGGTTTGTAGTAATAACCATTTATTATTCTTCGTAAGTGTATGGGTTGATTGGTAGTTCTTTTCATTTGAGTGAGGTCTGGATGATCTCAGCTAGGTTGCTTCATATCTCTTTGGTCAGCTGGTATGTCATTTCGGGGCTGGCTTGTTCGGGTGTCCTTGGATGGAGCAACATAGCTATGGTCCTTGTCCTTTCAGTAGCCAAGCATGAATGGGGTCAAAGGGAGAAAGTGTAAACATGTAAGGCTTCTTGTGATCTAAGCTTGACACTGGCAGTCTGTCACTTTCACCAAGTCATAAGTTAAGTCCAGATTCAAAAAGTGAGATACTAGGCTCCAGCTCTTGATGGGAAGAGCTGCAAAGTCACGTTGTGAAGAGAGTAGAGTACAGGAAGGGGAATGAAGAACTGTGGCCTGTTTTGCAATTTGTCCACTAGAGTAAACCCAGGAAGTTGACTTTGGTTTTCTGTAAACTTTGCTTTATTTTTTTTTTCACTACACACTAGTTTATTTCCTTCCTCCCTCCCTCCCTCCCTCCCTTCTCCGCCCCCCCTCCCTCCCTTCCTTCACTGTGATAGAAAATGGCCACTGCTATTAGCTTCTAAGTTTATATGTTCACTACTGAAGAAGATAGCCAAGCTAAAACGGGAACCTCAATCAACTCTATATATTCTGGAAGAGGTCCCAGTGAGTCATCTTGAGTCAGGTGTGCACTCCTGGATCAATAAATTGTGGTCTGGAAGACAGGGTCAGATTCAGATTAGTGCTTTGACTGTAGACTTATGGATGGAAGGAGAGTAGAGAGTAGTTATCTGAGAAGGAAGCAGCAACCCAGTGTTATGCGAATAGAGCCACAACACTTATAAAGTCTTCCAAGATGTCTTTCATTTTAAGAGGAATATCTCTTGCAGCTATGACTAGGTTGTGAACAAGAGAAGAAAATGAATTCATGTGGGGAGCAAGAGCGTGGACTCTGGAATAAGACTGCCTGTGTGGATGTCTCCCATCTGCCACGTTTTAGCTATTTAGGCAAATTCTGCAGTCTCATTACTTTAATAGCAAAACTGGAAAGAAAATGATTCCTATCCTATAGATTGTTGTGAGGATTTAATTCAAGTATGCATACTGTGCATACAACAGTGTCTATGCATAGTAAATGCTTAATAAATGTTAGCTATTGATATAGTTATTACCACTAAAGAAAAGTACTGAGTCCTGGGTATAAGAATTCAGCAGGACAGTACTTGTGATTTCTATTAAACTTCACTGTCAGAATTATTTGCTAGAGATCCCTAGTTTGAAATAAAAATAAACTCACCATAGGATATCCTTGCTGGAAATCCCAGATTTGTGTTTACTGTTCCATTAGTCATCTTTTCAAGGCATTCCTTCAGGTTTTTGTGTTGCTTACCAAAGACACAGAGTTAAGTCAATAGGATACAAAGCCCAGGAAAGCCAAGACATCGGCGATGAAGCTGTGAGCCCATCAGAGGGAAGGGAACAGAGATTGACTCTCTGTTTGAGACTACAGTAAGTCAGAAAATCATATAATTTAGAAGAAAAAAAAAATCTTCATCTAATTGTCCCCCAACTCTTACGCAAAGCCCAGAAACCTGGAAGTGTTAGTATGTATACCCAGTAATACTGGCTAAAAAGGAAAAGAAAAACATTTAAATATTGAAAATTTCACTATAGATCATTTAAATCATATGATGTAGAACACAAGTACCAAGGAATTTAGAAGACTCCCAATCAGGAGCTTATTTTAGCAAAAATAGAAAGATCTGTCTTCAGTTTTTCTTTTAGTTTTTAATGTAATGTAATTTTTTGATGGTCAGATTGTATCCAATGAACTCAGTTTAAAAGTATGTGCAAGATGTTATGAAAATGTATTAAAATAGCTTCTTCTGTTTTATTTACCACACCTACATTCTTCGTGCATATTCACAGAGGAAGCAGCTAAGACTGAGGGCAGGCCATTCCTTTATAATCTTATCAAAAATAGAAGCCAATAGTTGTAATGACTCATTTGTTTCCTTCTGCTTTCAATCTTATCTTGGGACCACAGATTGCATTACAATTGGTAAGTAATTGTGCATCTTTTGTGAAGCACCTTGAAATGTTCTGGCATGGTAATAAATTGGCCATGCTTTAGAATTCCCAAACAAAGCTAAGTTTTTTAACTGAGTCCTCTCCCTTTAATATAACACTTCATAGTATTTTGAGAACCTGCAGCGAGTCACTAGAAAAAAAAAAGGCCAGAGCCAAGTACTTAATAAGTAAACAACTTAGTTTAAAAAGAGATTTCCCTATAGTGAAATCTATTTATGTAGTAATTTTCTACCATGAGCACGTCTTATTGTAAACTCTAGGTAACCTGATGCTTAGAGATATTATTTTTTTCCTTTGCACCATCCTTGAGTCCAATTTATTTTTTTCTCTGCATGAAGTACAGAAATACTGGAAGTGAAAACTATGAATGATGTTAGTTTGGGTGAGGGTCCAGCTAGGATTAAATAAATTCCTATTGATGAAGTTCTAGAACCTAGGTCAGGTTCGGTGGAGTGAGGTTCGGAGCCGACGGCTAAGAAAGAATTCTTAAGACGTCTCTGGTGCAAAAAGGTGGTTTATTAAAGCACGGGGACAGGACCCGTGGGCAGGCAGAGATGCAGCTGCCCCGGGGATGTGAGGAGTGGTTGGTTATATACACAGGAGTTAGGTAGGTGAGGACAAAGGGGGTGTTCAGAAGGGCTATCAGGGTAAAGAAGACTGTCAGGATATTGAAGTCCTTGTTACTATCCAGCCAAGGCCGCTTTCCCTCTAATGAGGCACTGACATAAAGACAATTGGGAGTCTCCTGGTGGAATGTCGCATTCCTGCTATCAAGCGTCCTTGTTAGTGAGATTTAGGTTTAGAAGCAATTTAACTTTATTTACTTATCCTTCTACCTCAGCCTCCTTCAGTTTTTATGGAGGGGAGGGTGATGTTAGGGCTTGAGGAACTGAGTTATGTGCCTCTGGAAATTGGGCTATTGATAAGGTAACTTCTTTGTTGTAAATCTCAAGGACATTTGTAAACCAAGGGAGACTCCTGCCTTGCAGGATTGTGATCTCTGCGAGTTAACTATTTGTTTCTCATTTATGGCAGTCAGGGGTGCCTGAGGAATGTCACCTATAGTACCGAGGGGAGGGGAGCGGGTGGAGAGGGGGTGCAAGGTGCCAGCTTTTGCTTTGTCCTCAGCCAGCCTCCTGCTCCCTCATCACTATGAGAGATCCTAAGCACAACAGATTTGATGGTTAATTCAGTGTTAAAATATGTGGTGTGGAGTACGAAAGAGACTGCCGGTTGTTCCCCCAGATCCACTTTTCACTTATTGCCTATTAATAAAGTATTCATATTCATCTGGACACATGGTTGTCCCAAATCAAGGATGCATCTCCTTTCTTCCCTCCTGTCCCTTAGTTCTGGACAATGGGATGTAAGTGGCAGTTATCTATGACCATTTCTGGCCTTTATGTGAAAGAGAAATAAACCACTGTTACCCCCCACCTCACCACCAACCTGCCTCTCTTTGGGTAAAGTGATAGTGGGAGTTGACAATAAGGTGAGTTCTTTGTCATGAGGTGCAATCGAAATAAAGTGCCCTGAGAGAGAATTACACTTCAGTCTGTAATCAGAGTGACAAGTGCTGAGCCTTCACCAACAAACCCAATTTCAATAGAAACAACATATTTATAAGCCATCCTTAACAGTACAAAACATCTTTTTGTGAACTGACATAAACTCTTTTTTGGAAGTTACCACGTGTTATAGGCCCCACCCAGTGATTCTATCACTGTTGAAGGCGGAAAACGGGAATTAGACTTGAACTGTGGGAAGAGAGATTTGTGCTATAAGGAAGAATTTAAAGATAGTAAAGGTGATAGAGTGAACAAATCTAAGTAAAAGATTTTAATTCTGCTTGTATTTGATATAGGATAAACAGCTCCATTTTGTAAGTGTGGTTTCTCCAAGTGTCTTTCTGATATAGACTTCTCTGAGTCCCCTAAATGTTTCCTCTATTTAAAATTCTAGAAGACCTTTTTTGAGAACAAAAAGTTCAGTATTTTTTTATTCTTGTCTGTAACTGGCATTACTTGGAAAAAAATTGTATTTGACTTTAGACACAAGTAATTCTTATGAAAACTAAAACAAACAAACAAACACACAAACAAAAAATAACCTGGGCCCGCTGGCTTGCAATTTCATTTTGTCATGCAATTTTTAGGTAGAGAGCTAAATATATATTTAATTATATCAAAGGATCCAGTTAAGCTATAATCTCTAAGCCATATAACAGGTCATAAATAGGACAAAGTTATCCTCATTGTAAACTGTAAATATTTGTTTAGAGCATCACGTAAGATTGGCTGTAATTATGCTGTTCTTCATTAAATTTAGAAGTCTATCAACCACAACACACATTTATTCCACCAGTCACTTTAATCAAGTCTGAAAACCTTAGGGCAAACATTACTGCATTTAGTTGTCATCTATGCCCTTGGGACAAATAAGCCTAAGCAATTCTTAATTCTCTTGGACATGAGAAAAGAAACAAATCTCAGAAAACGTGTACTTCCTTATAGTGGTCTATGCAAATTCTTGAATGTTGGCCATCTTTCACTTTGAAAAAATGAAGTGGGGCACCTGGGTGGCTCAGTTGATTAAGCATCTGCTTTCAGCTCTGGTCATGATCTCAGGGTCCTGGGATCAAGTCCCACCTAGGGCTCCCTTCTCAAAAGGGAGTCTGCTTCTCCCTTTCTCTTTGCCCCTCTCCCTGCTTGTGCTCTCTCTCTCAAATAAACAAATTTTTAAAATCTTCAAAAAAAAATAAAAACGAAGTAATTGTCACTTAAAAAAATGAAGTTATTGACAAATTTCTGCAATTCCTACAGTAATAGCAAAACTGATCCTAATTTTTGTTGCTTGAAAAAGTCCCAGAATAGCCATATTTCTTTAAGTGTAGTTTATATCTGGGCAGCTAAATCTCAGAGTTTTTTTCCCCTTAAATTTTATAAACACTTTTTCAAGATATGATAATTGTATCAGCAAACATCTCCTCTTCTCCATCTTCTAATTTTTGTTTAAAGATTTTATTTATTTATTTGACATAGAGAGAGATCACAAGTAGACGGAGACGCAGGCAGAGAGAGAGGGGAAGCAGGCTCCCTGCTTAGCAGAGATCCTGATGCAGGGCTCGATTCCAGGACCCTGAGATCATGACCCGAGCTGAAGGCAGAGGCTTAACCCACTGAGCCACCCAGGCGCTCCTCCATCTTCTAATTATGATTGTACTTCACTTATTATACTAACACTGGCCAGGATAAAAACATAGCATTATCAGTGGGGCATTTCTGCCAAAATCTTAGCATTATAAAATGAATTTGATTAATTCCCTTAAATGAATTAGATTAACTGATTGTCAGTTAAAATGGGCTAGCTTCCACTTATAGAATGAATAAGTCACAAGGATGAAAGGTACAGCGTAGGGACTAGAGTTAATGGCACTGGAATATCATTGCATGGTGACAGATGGCAGCTATATTTGTGGGGAGCATAGCATAGCATACAGAAAAGTTGAATTACTGTGTGTGAACCTGAAACCATCGTAACATTGTGTGTTAACTATACTTCAATTAAAAAATTAATAAATTACAATATGCTGTATTTATATTTTTAAACAAACATTTAAAAATATCTACTTAATATATTCAATAAATTTCCCTGGTTTTTGCTTTAAACCATAAAACAGAAATAGTAGCACTTGGGGCACCTGGGTGGCTCAGTGGGTTAAAGCCTCTGCCTTCAGCTCGGGTCATGATCCCAGGGTCCTGGGATCGAGCCCCACATCGGGCTCTCTGCTCAGCAAGGAGCCTGCTTCCTCCCCTCTCTCTGTCTGCCTCTCTGCCTACTTGTGATCTCTGTCTGTCAAATAAATAAATAAAATCTAAAAAAAAAAAAGAAAAGAAAAGAAAGAAATAGTAGCACTTTTGGGACAATTATCATGGGAATTTGAAGTAGATTTTTATTAATGTTCAAAGAAATGCTAACTATCCATTTCATCTTTCTGAAATGAGTGGATTGTGTATGATTATTTCATACTTGAGAATTTAAATACAGAACCACTAATTACTTGGAATAAACTGAATAATGAACAATTCTGCAATTCATTACTAAATGAATATATATGTAATATATATAAATATATATAAAATACATATATTTGCAGACTCTACTACTATATCCGCTGAATTTATCGATACTTAAAACTTTTGGAGAAGAAACTTGGAAGTATAGGGGCCTTTAATTTATTCAGATTATCAGAAATTATAGAAGTAAAACCATTCCAAGGGTGAGCCAGATTTCATAGTAATTCAAAGTTTTAGACATTAGCCGTCCCCGTAATCACCAGTGTTATTTTTCTCGTTCAGAAGGCATTCATTTATCTTCTCAGAATCCACAGCTCTTCTCATTTCCACTATCAAGTGTCTCCCCCTCCCCAACCCCCTAGTCACCCACCATGCCTCTATACTACTGATTAATGGCACAGCTCATTCTGACCTTTTCTCCACCTGCTGCCCAGCAGGCACTGAGGCATCTCAAGGGAATGCAGAATCCTGGGGGCCCAAGGAATCAGAGCGATCTGTCCATCCTCCACAAAATTTCTCTCTTGGTTTGTTACCTGGAGCCCTCATCCTTTGTCTCTGGAGGTGTTGATGTTTATGTTGTATAGTAAATGTAGTTCACATTTGTGGTTTCAGATTATTACAGATTTCACCCAAATGAAAGTATCAGCTCCCACCCATGCGTCTTTGACTTTCAAATAAGAGCAATTCCCTAAAAGCTAAACTGAATCAGAATCATGCATCAGAAGCCTTTAATTCATTGCATTTGTCTCAGGACTTTTATTGCCACTTTTAAAAATTCTCGGCTGATTTATATTGACGTTACGATTCTGCAGACAAAATAAAATGCCAAATAATTTGGAAGATGAAGTACAGTTGCATCAGCTGCTGAATGAATACAGATAAGGAAAGAAAGAACTGAAATTTTAGAAGCACTTCATTTATATTCAAAAGCCAAGTGCTTCAGCCTGACCAGCCAACAGCTGTCTTCACTTTCCTGAGGAAAATTGTCAGAATGGAAGATCCTAGTTTCTTGATTTAGCTGACTGCTAAGGGACATCAGAGAATAGGTAAACTTTAGGCAACCAAAGGCTGCAGGGCAAAAAATTGAGGGCATTCTGAGTCATGCTTAGTTTGAAATGATAAGTTCAGCAACTATGAATACTCCGCAGTAAGCTAAAGATCTTGGTGATGCTCGGAAATGAAGAAAAGAAAGTTAGCTAGGCAGGAAACCCAAATGTGCAGACAAAACATTGTTCAAAAGTATGTCTTTTTGAACTGACACCGTCTAGGGTTGTTTCTGTAACTTCCAGATGAACTTGAAAATTACATGCTTTCAGTTGGTAAATTTCAAATCTTACACGTCCATTCACAGTTAAAAACATTGTCATGTTTAATCACCTGCTCTTAGAGAAACAGCTATAGAGAAGTCAAGTTTTGGGGTGTTTTCTTAAAAACTATGCTGCATCTGGGGCGCCTGAGTGGCTCATTGGGTTAAGCCTCTGCCTTCAGCTCAGGTCATGATCTCAGGGTCGTGGGATCGAGCCCCACATCGGGCTCTCTGCTCAGCAGGGAGCCTGCTTCCCCCCCTCTCTCTCTGCCTGCCTCTCTGCCTACTTGTGATCTCTGTCTGTCAAATAAATAAATAAAATCTTTAAAAAAAAAAACTATGCTGCATCTATCAAAATGCTGAAAAAGGCACAGTGCTAACCTGCTCATTTCTAGACTCGCTTTTCAATTACACAATTGCTCCGTTAGCAAATGCATCACATTCAAGTCAAATGGATTTTTGCTACTGTACTGCTATATTCTGCTGGTGAATGTAAATTATTTAATAACCTGCCACCAAATTCTTTAACCAGTTCATTATCTGAGATGAAAGTGCTAAATGTTCATTCTATCACTAAGTGGGTTTTCTCCAATTTAACCTGAGAAATGTTACAGACAACAGACAAGGTTTTGCTAGCTTTGTAAATGCGTCAATGCATTGGTTCTAAAATTCCTTGATTCTTTTGAATTATTCATGCTACTGTCATTCAGTTAAGAATTCTGTCTTGATTTTGTTAGAGCAATTCATTTTTAAATCGCGAGAAGAGTGAGTAAAAAGGCATTTATGTATTGAATGAATGATATTGGCTTATTTTATCTTTAAGTTCCTTTGTAACGCAGAAGTTCTACAATTAATATTTTCTCAAGACTCAGAAAGTAAGACTTTTGCTTGATTACTTTCATATAGTAAGTGATATTAACTATTCACACCCATACCCAAATCTTTTCTTTAAAATGCACTTTAAAGCCTTGCATTGCTAGTGTATGCTTAACAGAGCACAAGACTTCCTAGGAAATGACAACATTTTGAATTATTTTCTGCTTCAGAGCTTAAATATTTGCTGGAATCCACCTCTTTTTCTTTTCTCATTTTATTTTATGCTTAAAAATCGGGTACGTGTCACCATAGCTGCATGAATAGATTCTAATGGAAAATGGTGGGGTGGTCAGCATTTGGACAATCCTTATGAACTCTCTGTAAACTGAGGGAGGAGATGTGGCCATCAGTGGGAAAGATTATATAAATTCATATCCAGATAGCAAGAGAAAATTCTTTTATTTCCTAATTAAGATCCTTGCCCTGAGACCTTCCCTGTGAGACTGTTACTCCAATTCTTTTAAAGGTTTAATTGGAAAGAGCCAAGCCTTATATATCAGTTTTCTATTGCCATAAATTACCACAAATACAGATGTTGAGATCCACACACATTTATTATCTTACAGCTCTGCAGAGGTTAGAAGCCAGACATGGGTCTACCTGGATTAAAATAAAGGTATTGGGAGTCCCGACTTTCTCTCTGGAAGCTCTCAGGGAGATGCCATTTCCTTGTGTTTTTTATTTTTTTTTCCCCCATAGCTTCTAGAGACCATCTGCATTCCTTGGCTCACATTCCCTTCTACCATCTTCAAAGCCAGCAATGGTGGGTCATATCCTCATGCTGCCATCTGTCTGGTTCTCTGCAGCAAGGAAAGATTCTCTACTTTTAAAGCCACAGGTAATTAGTTTGGGTCCATTAGATAATCCAGGATACCCTCCCCATTTCAAGACCTTTAAATTTAATCACATCTGCAATGTCCCTTTTGCCAAGGAAGATAGCACATTCACAGGTTCTAGGGATTAGGGCGTGAACACCTTGGTGTGGGAGGGTTGTTATTCTGCCTATGATACCTTGATAGCCCTTTATTTGCAAACCCTTTTTCTTCCACTTCTCTCTGTACTGACAGGAGGGACATTCTGTCTTTCCCTCACTCCCTCCCTCCTCCAGGAATTTCATTTACTGTAATGGCATTTGACACCCATTCAATGGCGATGACTTTTCATTGTTGACACACAATGGATTGAGCATTTGGGTTTTTAATTTTAATTAAAAATGTGAAGTCAATAACCGACTGTTGCTTATTTCCATTTGTATGACATGTCAATCAGTAATTAAACAAGTTTTAGCCGATTTAGTTGGTTGTAACAACTGTGTACAAACTAAGCTTACTTTCTTATCAGCTTACCATCTCTAAAGTGACTATTTTCTCAGTTCTTGTTATTAGTTGGAATTTTTTATGTTTCTGGTATTGCCTGAAATGAAGGGGCAGCTGGCTTGTTGCTTAGACATCCTTGGATTATCCAGAATATTGTTGAATAGGGATATTTTTGCCCAGGGGTCCCCTCTAGTAGGTGATAGGAGCTCTGAGATCAAATTTCTTTCTTTACTTTACCTTTGCCATCAAACCTGATGCTTTTGTTTCTAGCTCTCTTGGCTGTGTGAGAATGTGGACTAAAATTTAAAATATATTACAGGGATAGGAGTGAAGGATAGGGAGTAGAAGGACCTTAGTGGCTTAGATTAGATTATTACCCTTACTACTGCTGTTTGTCAGGTACTCCTGTTCCATGACCCTTTGATTTCAAGTCACTAAACTACTGGCTTTAGAACTAATGTTGCCAGATAATTCAGCACACCCAGTTAAATTTGCATTTCAAATAAATATTTTTTTTTTAGTATAAGTATGTTCAATGCAATATTTGTGACATACTTATACCAAAAAAATCTCCCAGCTCGTTATCTGTAATTCAAATTTAACTGAGTATTCTGTAGTGTTATTTGATAAATCTGGCAACTCTATTTGGAATTAAAATTTTTACCAAAAATGTAGTTGGTGACTCTGATGAAGAGCAGGTTAAATTTGCCTTCACTTGTTTCCACTAAATCTCTAACAAGTACACTTAAATTAAGGATGGGATGATAAAGCCATATATGGGTTTAGGGAAACCACTTGAGCCTCAGAAGTTTTTCCTCTTCTTTCCTTCTAGGAATTTTGTGAGAAATGAGAAGTTTCCTAGCTTCATGCATTTTAGTTTTTCTGTTTGAAACACAGGTTCATCACCTAAATCAGAGACATTTTCAAGTATACTGTAGAAGACAGTGCAGACCAACCTTGGAAAATAATTCCAAATATGGATGATATTAGTAGATGGGGTAGAAGAACATGGATGCCATTTTTATCATTTTCCCACAACTTCATTTTCAATAAAGCTATTTGCAAAGTTGCCACATATCAAATTCCCTTATTACTACCAGCTCTAAAGTGACTGTATTTTTCTCAGTTCTTGTTATCAGTTGGAATTTTTAAATTTTTTTTTCTTAAGATTTTATTTATTTGACAGATAGAGACCACAAGTAGACAGAGAGGCAGGCAGAGAGAGAGAGAGAGAGAGATAGGAGGAAGCAGGCTCCCTGCCGAGCAGAGAGCCCCACGCGGGGCTCGATCCCAGGACCCTGGGATCATGACCTGAGCCGAAGGCAGAGGCTTCGCCCGCTGAGCCACCCAGGTGCCCCTATCAGTTGGAATTTTTGATGTTTAAGATGTTTCTTGAAATTAAGGGGCAGCTGGCTCATTGCTTAGACATTCTTGGATTGTCCAGAATGTTAGCTGGACAATTTTTTTTTTTTTTTTTAGGAAATTCCGCACCCCCCGCCCCCAGGAGGTCTTCTTTAGTAGATGGTTGGAGCTCTGGGATCAAATTTTTTTCTTTACCTTTGCCATCAACCCTAAGGCTTTTTACATCTTCATCAGTAAAATTTAGTCTCCTTCTAAATCCTTCAATCTCTGTAATGTCACATATCTTCACCTTCAGCAAATTGTTTGCACATGTGGGCATGGCATTATCTTGGATTTTACCATCATAAATTTCCCAGAGACTTTGAACAAAGCCATTTCCTTGTCAGGACCACATTCTTATAGCTGCTATCTTTTCTACTTCTCCTCTATTAGGCAACTGTGATCCCTTCCCCCAGTGAAGACCTTCTTGATTCCCTGGAACTCATTCTCTGCCTGTCTTCCATTCTGACCATTCTAACACTCTCTGTTACCTTCCCTCTTAAACTTACCATGACCTGAGCACCAGTTTCATGGCTTTACAGGCCTTCTTCTTTGGCACCTGTTCCTTGGCAAGAGATTTCTGTTAAAGAACAAAAGATACTGTGGGCTAGATGCTTTGCAAAGCCAATTGTGTCATTAAAAACATTAGAGGTTATGTCTAGAGCTAGACCAAAGTATGAGAAGCATGCAAAATCCAATCAGGACTAAAAAAAAAAATAGGAAATCTTGCAGGGTCCACGGCCATACCACCCTGAACGCACCCGATCTCGTCTGATCTCGGAAGCTAAGCAGGGTCGGGCCTGGCTAGTACTTGGATGGGAGGAAAGCTTGCAGGATCTCAGGAGGCAATAAATAGATTAATAGAATCCAATCAAAGAATGAAGGAAGCTAATTGCAACAAGGGTGAAGGTGCAGAATTCTAGCCACAGCAGTTAGGTGATTAAAATAGATTTGATGAGTGGCATGGGCTTATTGGCACAGTTTATATAAAGAAGGCACTGTCCATTTGTGACTCCAGTGAAATCATGGAGATGTAGAACTCATGTCTTACTTCCTGGTCTTAAATTTCTGAACAATAAGTAACTGTATGAATGTCCTAGAACTTTGATTTATTAACTTACCTGCACTTGAGATGATAAAGCTCCATTAATCTCCATTAATTAAGCCTTCATATTCAGGCAGCTTTAGAATTAAATATGAATACAATGAAGTAAACCAAGCCCATGATACTTACACTTTCATAGAAGAGCATTTTGTACAATCATTAGGAAAAGTTATATATCTGTTAATCTAAGAGATTTGCACTTATGACTTCCATTTGAAATATGTATTTGGTTTAGATTTGTGATAAGTGGAAAAGTATAAGAGAATGTGAATAATTTTAAAAATTAATTTTGTAATACTTATGAACAATTGTGATTCATATTCACTTAATTTATTTGATCTGTAAGAGTTATATAGGAACTGAGGAAGACCTTACTTGCTAGGATTTAAGTATGTCTGCTCAAACATTTGAAATCCTTACCAAGAATCAAATCTATTAAATATTTAACTTAAAATTGGGATAAAATGTATTTAAGGATTTAAACAGAACTACTTAAGTCATTTTAATCTGTTTAACATGAGTTAACTGAACATTAACAAAAATATGTTAGTTTCTTTTTTTATTTTATTTATTTGACAGAGAAAGAGCACAAGCAGACTGAGTAGCAGGCAAAGGGAGAGGGAGAAGCAGGCTCCCTGCTGAGTAAGGAGCCTGACCTGGGGCTAGATCCCAGGACCCTGGGATCATAACCTGAGCTGAAGGCAGTTGCCTAACCAACTGAGCCACCCAGGAGCCCCTAACAAAAATATATGAAAGTGATTTTTCTTGTTTTATATAACAAGTATTAGATTTTTAGAAAAAGACTTTATTTACTTGAGATAGAAAGCAAGAGAGAATGAGAGAAAGCAGGAGCAGGGGGGCAGAAGGAGAGGGAGGAGCAGAGAGAAAGGGAGAGGGAAGAGCAGGCTCCCCAGTGAGCAGGGATCCTGACTTGGGCTTGATTCTAGGACCCTGAGATCATGACCTGAGCCCAAGGTAGATGCTAAATTGACTGAGCCACCCAGGTGCCCCAACAAGTATTAGATTTTTTTTTAAGTGGAAATGTGGCTGTTGATCTCAAAGGCTTAAGAAAACATTAAATCAAAAAATTTTGAACATTCATTTAAAACCTAAATATCTGTAAATTATACTTTCTGAACACAAACTGAACAGCAAGCCTAACACTTTGTACTGTTGATTTTCCTTTCCCTAATTTGTTTTTCCACTGCCAGAATACACTAAACAGAATACCCTTTTCTGCCCCCAGTACTTCTTTTTCTTCCCAACCCATGTGAAGTTCTGCCTCCTCAGAATATCTTCCTTAAAATCCAGTTTTCAATGATTCCTCATTGCTTTGTGCTTTCAGTACTCTTTTATCTGCTTCACTCACTTTGGACTGACCTGTTAGAATTTTTCAGCCAAAACAGTGTCTCTTAACCAACTGGAAGGCAACGTCTTTGCATTTTTATGCCTTTGGTGCAGTATTAGAGAGTTGCTTGCATCAGATCCTTGACTGGGTGATTTTATGTAAGATGTAGTCTTCCTCACCGTTTCTCTTCCTATCAGGGATCAAAATCTCTTCCAGAAATCACCCCCACAGAAAATGTCCATTATTTCTGTTTGACTGACACTGGGTTACATGCTTACTCATAACCCAGGGTCATAACCCAGTCTCTACCCAATGAGGATGGGTTACCTGTTTACTTAGAGCAATTATGCTTTATATCCTAAGGCTGGGTGAGAAATACAAGTCATTTTATGTTGAATCCCACTATTACCATGATTCATTGGACAATCTTTAGAATCCACATTGGGAATGTCACTTTCACTGTCTGAGCCTCAGTTTCCTGCTCTGTAAAACAAGGGAGTTAATGGATCCAGTTAGACTGGATCAGGTAAATCCAGCTCAGAAGACACCTTGGCATATTAGAGATGTCCCAAATTTTCCTTCATTCTAGTGGGGATTTTGTGGGGCTCGTGTCCATTTTTACTTGATTCCAGCAACTGCAATCAAGGTATGGAGGTAGAGAAGGGAGGAAGAAAGTTTTCTTTTCTTTTTTTTCTTTTGTCTTCAGGTAAATCCACTTTTTCCTTCTTTTTTGTTTTTGTTTTTGTTTTAAAGATTTTATTTTTCAGTAATCTCCACACCCAGTGTGGGGCGCAAACTCATAACCCTGAGATCAAGAGTCACATGCTCCAGGGACTGAGCCAGCCAGGGGCTCCAATCCACTTTTTCTTCATCTAACTTTACTTGGTGTCACAGCCTGATATTATCTTGAATCTTAACATACTTCTATTATGATAGCATTGAAGGAATTCAAATCATGATCTTCAATACTAAAACCCTTTTGTTTAAAATATGACTTTGTGGCTGGCTTGTCTGCTATTTTAAAAGCACTATGGTGCTTAAATATTCCAGCTGCTAAATAGGACAGGTGTCTGATGATCCTCAGAGCAGTTGTCTAAAAATAGAACTCGAAGCTAGAATACATTCTCTGGCATTAGCCATAGGCAATCACCACTATAATTAATGTAAATGAACACCGGATAGCTTTTTTTTTTTTGTGAATTTTAATGCAGCACTAGATTTTCATTGTTTATGAAAAAAATGGAGTTAAATCCGAGAGATTAGAAACTAGGGTTTTATGATTTAGGGGAAATTTTTTTGGCCTATTGCAAAAAAGGGTAAGGCAAAAAATATTGTGTGCCAGAGGATGTCCATTTGATATTTTTCCTACAAACTTCTTAATTTAAGTGACAGATGAGATTGATTTTCTTGATCTCCACGAAGATGATGGGCATGGAGGCTGAAAGGCGGGTGGAAATGGGGGTTGGGGATGAAAAGGATGTATTTTGCAAGGTTATGGAAAGCTGATGGAAATAAGAGAACAAAAGGAGGGGTATTTATTTGGCATTTATATTGAACCCACTGATATCTCAAGCACTTGATTTGCATGATCTCACATAATCACCATAGAAACCCTATAAAGTACTAGTGTCCTCATTTTACAAAAGGATAAATTGATATGATTAAGTAAATTTCTCAACCTCACACAGTTATTAACTGACAGAAGTAGGATTCAAATCTACTAACTAATTTCAAAGCCATGCTTCTAACCACTGGTCTAAACTGCCAACCATGGGGTTATAGATGCGTTTTTTAAAAAGTGATTTTGACGTATGTTATCTCTCATTTTAATGTCAGAGAGGTTCAGTTTAGGTGCTATGAAAGAGTGTGGTAATATTGTAAAATAGTGTACAAAAACATCCAGGTATATGGATTGGCATAAAAAGAATCAGAATAGCCAAGCTCAGTGGAAGATTGGGAACTCTTAAACAGAGATTGATTATTTTGGGAATTTGGGAATGGGTTGGAGAACAGGAAGTTGTACAAAATAACAGGGAGATAATGTAGTACTTAGGAAAAAGAAATGGAAAACAGTAGAATTCAGAGAAAAAAGAGAGAAAGAAAGATACTGGAGAGGAGTGATGAATATAGCATGAGAGAACCAAGATGGCAGATCAAGCTTTCAGGGCCTTGTGACAGCAGGGGGAACAGAAGTCACACATAAGCTGGAAACCAGAGTTGGTGCAAAGATACAATCCCTATTGTTAAAGCCAGAGATAAGAGCCAGGTAAATGAAGAATTTGGGCCCCATGGAAAGGAATTATAAGGGCTAGAAGGAGGAGGAGGTTTATGGAAAATGTTATGTGGTACTTTAAAGCTTGATTGGTCATTGGGAGCAAAAAGCAACAAACTTGAGCATGTAATTAAACTGACTCAACAATGTTAACCATAGTACTGTGGTTTTATATTCATATGCACTTGGTCTATAGGAGTTGTGAAAAAAAGTATCAGTGGATGTGGAGCCCGAGGATTTGGGTCAAATACTGGATAAGCTGTTTACTGTCAAGCTCTGTGATGTAGTGTAAGTCACTTACTGTCTCTGAGCCCCTTTCTTCATCTATAGGATGGGTAGTTGATTGCATTAAATACAATTAAGAAAGGAAAAGAGCTAAATACTTGGTGGTACTGAATTGTTTGCTATGATACTATTTTTAAGAGACTTTAAGTGAAAAAATAATGAAATTTTATATTAAAAGTTCCTCAAAGCATAAAAAGGTATATGATGAAGAGCGAGTCTCTATCCACCCACAATAGTCAGTCCTACTCTCTAAAGGCATTCACCATAGACTCTTGTATCCTTCCAGAAATATTCTATTATATATAAAATCTCCCTAT
The DNA here is from genome assembly GCF_963455335.1 of Martes martes. NCBI lineage: Eukaryota > Metazoa > Chordata > Mammalia > Carnivora > Mustelidae > Martes > Martes martes. The sequence continues at coordinate 99,742,257 of NC_137892.1, forward strand.
TTATTTTTCCCTTCAGTGGGGATATTCTATAAGATGCTTTTTTCACTTAATAATATATTCTGGAGATCATTTTATAATAGCACATGGAATCACGCTTGATTATTATGGTGGTTTGAAAGTGTTGATTTATTTAACCACTTCTCTTTTGATGGATACTTAGGATATATCCAGTCCTCTGTTTATTACCAACCGCTGTGCAATGTAAAATCACATTGCAATTTAACAAACATTAAATACTTAGTGTATATAAAGACCTATTTTTAGCATTAAAGATTTATTTGTTTATTTGAGAGAGAGAGCAAACGGGAGCTTGTGAGTGTGAGGGAGGGGCAGAGGGGGAGCTGAAGCAGATTCCCCACTGAGCGGGAAGGCGGGTCAAGGGGCTCCATTTCAGGATCCTGACATCATGACCTGAGCCAAAACCAAGAGTTGGATCCTTAACCGATTGAGCCTCCCAGGCACCCCTTATTTTTAGCATTCTTAAACTAGACATGTTTCTTGCCATCAAACAACTCTTAACCTAGTACAAATAGTTGGCTGACAGCGCATGACCTGTGCAAAAGAATAAAACTCTTAAACTAATTAACATTGCTCTTACCCAGAAATGCCTTTCCCTGTCTCCATGTTGCCACTTCACTTAGAAAAATCCCAGTCTGTCTTTCTCTTTACATAAGATGTACAAAATCCCACCCCCCACACAGCTGTTTTGTTGGTCCCTTTATATTTCTCAACTCTCCTTTATCTTTGGTAGGAGAAGCAAAACTTAAACTCAACCCATCTCAGGTTTTCAGCTGGGACTCTTTAACAAAAAAACAAACAAAAATAAAAACAGATTAACAGGAGAAAACCAAAGAATTCATTAACTTGGGCAATGCACACAATGGGGGAGAAACTTAAACCAAAACTAACTCAAAATGGCAGCTTAGAATTCTAGGTAATAGCTTAAAAGTACAGCTTATACAGTATCTTTTACAAAGAACAAGAAATTTGTAGAGTAATGCTAGGACAAAGGAAATTAGTTTTAGACTTCCAAGTGTGATGAACCATGGGAAGGTAAATATATAGGGGAAAATGATGGAGTAAGTTTCGTTTGCAGGTTCCTTTGGTGCCATTTCTGGGCTAATAAGTATATCTTCTTCCCTCCTGGTACAGGCAAGGTACCATTCACCTGGGAATTTTATGTTCCCTTCCAGGAAGAAAAATGTGGATTAGTGTCATAATTTTTAAAATATCTTTAATACAAAATAATCAATATGCAAAAGTGGGCCACATATTCTGGTTTTCTTTAGTAGCAAAGGTTTGCACACCAGTGAAAATTGTTGTAAAGGATCTGTGAGCTCTCTTACCCTTAGAACTATGGATCATCAACATTCTGAGGAAAAAAATGGAGGTACAAATACCATTGCAGTATGCAGTTGGCATGTAGATTACAGGTACAGCTATGACTGAAAACCCTGTGGATATAGCTGCAGCAGCTAAGATCTTGGACTTCATTGTTGGACAGAACTTTCAGCAATTCCAACTCTGGGTCCTATTGTGTCTCAGCTTGCCTATTTCTAATGATAGAGAAAAATGCCCATCTCACAGTTCTGTGATAAAGAAGAAGTGGGACAGTAAATGGGGAGCATTATCTATATCCCTGCATACAGTAATCACTTGTTAAATTGAGCTATTACTGAATTTTTGATAGGAATAAAAACTGAGTGTGAGTTAGTGAGAAAAGAGAAAGTACAGGTCTAATCAGCTTCACTGGGTAAGCATGATTATAAATAAGACTGTTTTCCTTGGGTCTAAAGAATGAATCTTTGCAAAGTTAATTGCACAGATCAGGAAAAAAACCCTGCAGATATAACCAAATGCAGGTAAATATAATAAAATGTATAAAATGTAATCAAATAATGATATATTATTGATAATACCTAAGATCATCATAGTAATTTTCTTTTAAAACCACTTTAATACGTAGAGTCCAGTCCACCAGATTATTGGATAAATAAATGGACTCTTACAAATGCTTGGGAGGCAGAGCTTTATGGCTATAATTCTGAGGAAATAAAGTTAAAATAAACTTCAGGGTTTTAGAATCATAAAATTTTAGTGCCAGACAGAATTTGACAGTGTGATCAACTGGTTCTAAAAGTTCTATTAGTCTTAGATCCCTCTGAGCATGTGATAGAAGCTCTATTTCCTCTCCTTAGAAAAAGAAAATGTATTATATAATTTTGGAGGGCCCACAGATATGCTGAAGCAAATCCATGGCCTTGTAGAGCAGTGTTTTGTTTTATTTTTAAATAACTTTATTGAGATGTAACTTAAATCCTGTAAAACTCACCCCTTTTCAGTGTACAATTTAATGAACCTTAGTATATGTGCAGAGTTATACAACCACCAACACAATCTAATTTTAGAATCTTTCCATCGCACTGAAAAGAAATCTTAAGTCCATTTACAGTCACTCCCCATTTCCACCCAGTTCCAGGCAACCACTAATATACTTTCTGACACTGCTGTATTTTTAGGGCTGAATTTAATTTTTTTTCTTCTATCCACAATAAAAAATATGTTTAGCATCCAACTGCAGACACAACAAAAATTTCGTAGAACAATGCTCTTATTCTGGGTAATATACTCTGATATATTCCCTTCCATTACCAAAATCGATTTTATGATCCACTGAGTTACAACCTCCAGTTTGAAAAACTCCATCCTAGAGGGTCTACCCTAGGTAAAAACAAGACCAAACTGAACCCTGAAGCAGACGGCATTCTCATTTAACAGCTAAAGAGACAGGTCCAGAAATGTGACTTGCCCAAGGCAAAGTCGGAATTAGAATTCAGTTCTCTTTTGTCCTTCGTTACTTGTTCTACCTCTGATTTCCATGAGATAGAAACACAAAAGAGGTTTTTAAAAGTCATAAAAAAAAATTGCTAAGTGTTCAGAAGGAAAAAGTGTTAATGTGCTGTAGTTTGGGGCAGGGGAAAAGAACCTTGGTTCTTCCTAGGGGATGGTGGGTAGTCTGAATGGCAGAACAGTGAGTGGTTGCTCTGGACCATGCAAGAAAGGCACCCCTGTTGCAAGGTGACCAAAAGCATACCCTGGAGGCCAGTTGCTTAATTGCCCAGTGTAGTGTTCGGGTAATTACAGGTGAAGCCAAGCAGCCTTTTCCACTGAGACATCTCCTGTGATTCTGTTGCCCAGGAGGTTCTGGCAGGAGCAAAGATGTTTATAATCTTCTTCAGTGACTGCAGCCTGCTTTGTGCAGTGGCTGTGGACTGGCACCTCATCTACATTCAGAGCGCATGCCTACAAGGGCATTGTCATCCTTATTTGCTTTTGCTGCAAGTTGAAATGTTAGCTCTCCATCGACTGAATATTCAATGTGATGATTATGAAACTTATTGCCTGTGATCCATATTTTGCATGACAAGCAGCAAAATAACAAGTGATGGTAGGTTCCAATGTTAAGAATTCAGATGTTGAGCAGATAATCACTCCAATAATTGATGAAAACGGTGAAGAGGATTATGAAGGATAGGTACAGAGCCCTCTGAGATCCCATAACAGGGGTTACCTGGGTACACCTGATGGATGATGAAATCCAAGCTTCTAATCATTCTAGTTTACAAGATGGGCTCCTTGGCAGGCACATGTATGATTAAACACTTTGTCAACCAAAGCAGTTGTGGACAGGTGTCACAAAGAATGAAAATTCCATTTGAGATTCCAATCCTAGAATATCTTAGAATCCCTTGCTCCTAGGAATAGAGCTAAGGGTAAATTAGAGATTGTGTGCTGTTCTTCTTCTTGTCCAAGGGAAGAACTGATATGCAGGAATTAAAGGCAGTCTGGCTTGAGCAGAGTGTGAAGGAACTTATGGAATAATAACAATAATAATAATAATAATAATAATAGGAAGTTCTTGTAGATTGAGGAAATAAGAAACCCAGGAAACACAGGATTCCAATAAGATGGCAGAGAATCACAACTGGAATGAGGAGACTAAAAAGTAGAAAAATGTGACAAGAGGAAGGGGAGATAAAAATCTATCCCCAGGAGGAGTAAACCCAGTGAATGTAAAAATGTGAGCCTCTTCCTACGTGAGAAGTATATGATAATCTGGACTATCTGTAGAAGAAATAACATGCACACTTCCAACAATGATGATGAATCAATAGTTGGCTCTTGAGGAGGGAGAGAAAGAGAATGTGAGTTGGAGGAGAGGGAAAAGGAAAAGAATGTGGAACTGAGAGTAGACTGCTGACCTGGGAAGAATGGTGATTCATCAAGGAGGACCTTAAGTACTGGGTGAAAATCAACCTTTTGAGTGAAAAATGAATGATAGGATTCCCTCTTTGTGGCTATATGCCAATTTGATGTGGACCATCATTTGCCTTGCCCCAGGGCCACAATTGGGTGGGGGGGCAAATTTAAAAAGACTTGTTGAGCCCATTTTTGGAAAAGAAAGCAGTATGGAAGGATACTGGGGAATAGTTTCTAGGACAAAAAAAAAAAAAAAGATGTACTTTAGGTGTAGGAAAATTGTCACTCATTTTTTTTCCATTAAGTTCTGTGACTTTACTTGAGTGATAAGGATTTAAAAGATAAGGATTCGTTACCACCATGGGATCTGAAAATGGGGATTTAAGTCTTTAAATCATGGTTGCAAATAATAGGAAGATAGACATTTGGCTGGGGGCAGGCACATCTTCCTAGAATGGAGAAGAATGCATTTGCTTGGTCTAAAGTTTTTCAAACTGAAAAACTGGGAGATGAAGAGAAGATGAAGAGAAACACCCAGCCCCTCCAGGGAAGTGCTGGTTGACATGGAGAGAAGATTGGGGGAGCTTGTCAGGTTTTGATAGCTGGCAAGGGCTCAAAAATAACACTCGAAGCCTTAGATATCATCCCTTGTATAATATGACTATAGATAGCAAGCAAGGTGAACAAAATGAGCCTCAGATTATAATCAGTAGGTGTGAATTCAGACGCATCACTCCATCTGCAATATCGGAGCCCTCATTGGAAAAGCACGATTGGCTGGGCAGGGCGAGAGGAGAGGTAATGTGTGTTAAGAAGCTACGTACCGGGGTGCCTGGGTGGCTCAGTGGGTTAAAGCCTCTGCCTTGGCTCAGGTCATGATCTCAGGGTCCTGGGACCGAGCCCCACATCGGGCTCTCTGCTCAGCGGGGAGCCTGCTTCCCTTCCTCTCTCTCTCTCTCCCTGCCTCTCTGCCTACTTGTGATCTCTGTCAAATAAATAAAATCTTAAAAAAAAAAAAAAAAAAAAAAGAAGCTATGTACCTGGGAGGGAATCTTTGTACCAGCTAGTGCAAGCACCCCAGAGAACAGGAGAGAGGATGAAGCAAAAGAAAAGTGTCTCGTTGTTCTACAAGTAGGGTCAAGGCCATCTGGTGAGATAGATAAAATGAATAATGCATTCCTGATCCTGATCCTAAAATATTCACAGAGAAAATATATGGTAGTGTCTCACTTGTTTAAAGTTAATCAAGTTCTGGTCTGTCAATAAGGACAAGCATATTCACCAGAAAAATCATTTCTGTAAGTCAGTGGTACTCTTTCTTATGCAACGTGGGTCATTTGATGGCCTCAACCATGTGGACAGTATTTTGTACCTGGAGAACCACAAGACTAACACCAGGTTGCAGTTCTCACAGAATCTAAATAAAACTTGGGTTCAACAGTCAACTGACTAAAACAATCAAAATAATCTATAATTTTATCTTCCCATTTAAAGAAGAAATTCTCTTCTATTTGTCCTTCAGATAGTATGTGGCGCCTGCCCCATTCCTTTTTCATTCTAATGGAGGATAGATTATGAGTTTCCATTCAACATTATATGACATGCAGAGAAGGGAGTGAGAGCACTGCAACCTGGGCAAATGGTGTACCAGACAGCGGTCTTCAAAATGGTGTGCTGATTAGATGAAGTAAGGAGACCAGTGTGACTGTAGTTGGCTGTAGCATTGATTTGAGGAGGGAAGTGGAAGGAAGTAACCTTCAATAGATAGATGGCAGTCAGTTTGTGAAAGTCATGAGTGCCAAACCGAGTTGCTGGAGTTTTATGTTCAAAGTATTGGAAGTCTGGAAATGTATGAGTGGGAAATGTCAAGATGAGAATGATCTTTAGTAATATTAATTGGGTTGCCATTGCTAGGGTAAATTTGAGGAGTAAGGGGTTTGGAAAGATACTGAACATAGGGAAATCAGATAGAATAGTGTAGAAGTGCAAGTCTGATCTGGAAAAGGCTGGAACCAGACCCAGGATAAGGACAATGGAAAAGAGGTGGAACAAAGACGATGTAAAAGAATTGTCAGGGTTTGGTACATGAGAAAGAGGGAGGCCAGACTATGCTGAAATTTTGAGTTCAGGTGACCAGGGTAATGAAAGAGAAGATGGAGAATGAAATTCTAGATATATGACTTCTTGGTGATAGCAGGGAATCCAAGTATAGGAGTCCGGGAAACAGTGTGAGACAGAACGCAGAAGGGGTACAAAGTTGAAGGTAGAAATACAGATTTTGAATTCATTTTCACAGAGTTAATAGCTGAAGCTACAAGAATATAAGTTTTTTTTTTTTTTAAGATTTTATTGATTCACTTGAGAGATAAAACACACAAGTTGGGGGGAGGGGGTGGAGCAGAGGGAGAGGGAGAAGCAGGCTTCCTGCTGAACAGGGGAGCCAGATGTGGGGCTTGATCCCAGGACTCTGGGATCATGACCTGAGCTGAAGGCAGGCATTTAACTGACCGAGCCACCCAGGCACCCCTAAGAATGTAAGTTTTAACTAAAACATTCATACAGTTAGAACTATTTTTTTTTCTTTTTTGGCCAAATACTTTTTCTCCAGCAAATACAGTCTAAGGTAGGTTTCCATGCCTTTTCAGTGAAGGCTCAGTTGTAGACAACAGAGTCTAAGCAGAAAGGTCATTGGCTGTTATGAGATTTGTGAAATAATTTTGGAGGAGGGAAGTGAAGAAACAGACTGTAGGCAAGTTTCTAGGAGGGATTCTCCAAACCTCATTACAGAACTGGACATCCAGGTGACCTATTGCAGCTTCCCTCCACTGGGGCCAGGATCAGGGGACCCCTGTCACTGCTGATGACCACAGTTCAGTGTTGGGTCTGCCACAGACCTTGACAGGAAAATACTCATGGAACCCCACTTCTCTCTCTGAAGTTCTTTTGGAACCATAATCCAAAACCAGAAATTTAAAAGGACCAGGGCATTTTGTTTCTATGTTTTCCAGCTTTTGAATTCTAGAAGGGATTTGGCATAAATGTTGAGTAAGCCAATCCACAAAATTTAACATAGTGTTTCAGCCTCATTTTCTAGTGAATACCTATTGTCAAGTTGGGCCTTTTATTTGTACGACTCTCTTAATCAGACCAATGAGACTGTGGCCCTGATCAGCTTCGTGTTTCAGCATATTCTCCACAGAACTACTAGTTCAGTCATGACAGCAAGGGCCAAGATTCTGAGGTTGTGTCCAGGATCAGTGGAAAATCATGTCAACATTGATTAATAATGTCTGCCCAGGGATGGGGAGAGGGCAATGCTACCTTTTATTTGCTATCTCCATACTAGGTCATTGCTTCATTAGTGGTAAACTTACTGCTTTATGACTATAGACCACTATTCATACATGTTAGAAGCAACAGCTGCTCCAACATTTTAGTGACTGAAAATGTTTCCTACTGGTAGAATGCGTACTAAATCCTAAGTACCCTGAGCATATTATTTTGTTATTTTAACTATTAAAAAAAAAACAAAACTCTACACTTATCCAGTAGGACCCACCCTGCTTCCTCTATGACTCCTTTGCTGATTTTGCCTGATCTTTTTCTCTAATTGCTGCTTGGAAGGGTCAGGTCCCTCTGTGTGTGCTGGTGGGAGGGGGAAGAAATTGGGTGGTGTGGGTAATGCTAGGAATGGCCTACAAATAGCAACTTCCAGTTCTCAAGAAGGGAAGTAATGCTGGGCTGAGGGAATGAACTCTTCTGCTTCCATGGGAAGGGATTTACTCACTTACCAGGGATCTGGTAGAGTCAGTCTTCGGTCTTCCGAATTTCTCTTTCTGCCCCTTGCTACTCATACTTGAAGGTCCCCTGCTCTCTGATGCTTCACTGATGACTTCTCCCCATCCCCACTCCAGACAGAATTAGCCACTCCTTTCTCTGTTTTCTTGTATTAATTGGTACACACACCCTCTGTTGTAACAAATATCAAATGACATTTTTTTAAAGTAGGCTCCACGCCAAAGCGGGGCTGGAACTCATGACTCTGAGATCAAGACCTGAACTGAGATCAAGAGTTGGGTGCTTAACCGACTGAGCCACCCAGGCAACCCTCAAATTACATTTCAATTGTTTATGTGCGTGTCATGTTTTCAAGTTGAGCTTTTGAAAAACTACTACCCAATGAGCATTTTACATACATTATTTCATTTGGTTCTTAAAATAAGCCTAAGAGGAAATAGGCAAAGAGCAGCTAAATATCATGCTGTGTTGTAAGGTAAATGCTTGACAGAAACAGGGATGAAAGTAGGTCATGTTTTATGTGGATACGTAGCCCAGTGCTTGGCATCGGGCATGGGAGTGGAGGGTATGCCAATAAATGGTCATCAAGGGCGCCTTGGGTTAAGCCTCTGCCTTCGGCTTAGGTCATGGTCTCAGGGTCCTGGCATAGAGTCCCGCATCGCGTTCTCTGCTTGGCAGGGAGCCTGCTTCCTTCTCTCTCTCTCTGCCCGCCTCTCTGCCTACTTGTGATCTCTGTCTGTGGAAAAAAAAAAAAAAAAAAAAAAAAAAGGTCATCAAATGGGTAATTAAGTGAATAAGCTATATTCTACAAACTACAAGGAAACCTTTTGATTTCTAGCTGTAAACATGTCCTTTCAGTTACTCTCACAGCTCTGAGCATGCTGCAGACTTTAATTCAAACCAGACCTAAATACCTAGGAAGAGGAGGATATATCACAGAACAAAATTATTGGAAACAATGCAGCTAACCACCTCACTTTAGGTCATCTAGTGAGCCTGGCATTCCCAATAATGTTCTTCTCATCATAATGATTATTTAAAGATTTGATTTAAAATGTTAATACTGCAGTGTCAGAAATGTACAAACATGAAGAGAAGATGGAATAAAAGAAGGCTTCGTTTCATCACATGAATTAAGCTTTGTCACGCACTGTGCTCAGATGAGAGGTTTTCTTTTGCTAAAAAAGACTGAACTAAGGAACTCTGATGGAAAACTGATTTCCCTACGTTTGTACAGTCCTCATCGATGACTAGCTTTTGGTACCATTATCTTCCACTGCCCCAAAGGAGGGTGTTGCTCTGATTTTAACGAACAAATGTATTTTACAACTAGGGTAGCTTTCGATTTAACGACCCATTGTCTGCTGTGTCATTAATAAATGGAAGTCAGGTGTCTGAGTTAGTTTTTGGCTTGGCTTTTCTGCTGCCATGTGGGTTTTTCCATCACTAGGTCTTCTTTCACAGTTATCATTTGGGGGTTAAGCGGGGTGGGGGGTAGAGTTTGGGAGTGGCCCTATGCTTCCAGGGTGCTGCACCAGGAATGCTGGACTCCCCAGGGTCCATGAGCTCACCCTGTTTCCATGTGTCACCACACATGTGTTGGATCCTAGTGGAAAAATAGTTGGGTTTGAGTGGAAATAGCAGGGAGTGGGACAGCTGCATTTCAAAGCTTTTCATTTCCTTTTCCTCTGCATCTAGCATATGGCTCAAATAGCATTGCTGACTATATGGTTCTTTGTAGCTTCCCCCTTCACTTCATTTTCTCTTTCACCCCTGTGCTGACACAGTCCCTAATCTTAAAAGCCAAATCACATTCCCATTGTCTGTCTCTTAGGAATATGAATTTTATTTGGATTCACACAATTTGAGAAATTCAGGCTTTTAGGAATTCTGATGTAACCTAAGAGTATTTTTCAAATGATCATCCACTATAAAATTTTTTTTCTTTACCTTTTTTTGGGGGAGAGTGGACAGAGGTTTGGGAAGAGGCATTTTGACATGTGATGGTCCTGTGGTAGTAGAAATGGAGATTTGTTTTCTGGTCCTAACTCTGCCTCTGATGAAATGACTATTTCAGACACTATTTCAGACATTTAAACTTCTGTGTCTGTAGAACAAGAAAGTTGAAGGCTAACTAGATGACTTCTAAAATCCTTTACAGATTTAAAAAAAAAAAAGATTCTGGGATTTTATTTATTTAGTTTGAGATTTTTGTTTGTTTCCTAGGATTTGAGTGAAAAAGAATTTGGAGGAGATACAAAGTGTGAATAGGACTGTATTTATACAATATGGATTATTTACCATAAACATACTCTCTATCGATTTGTTGTTCTATACATTTTCTGTGAATCAGATTCCTTAAAATTATCTGTAGGTCACAGTGTGTTTAGATCTGTTGGAATATAATTAGATCCACTTGAATGACTTTCAGATTGACCATTAAATAGTCTCTGAAACTATATTAGTTTAAAGAAAATAGAACCTTAATGTCTTCTTAAGAAGAAACAGAATCATTTGTGTTAGGAAGAAACTTGCTAGAATAGATCAGTCCGGGAATTTGTGCCTAGGATTCTAGCCTCTATTACATCTTCCCTTCCTTAATTTTATACTTGATTTTCTACTTTAGCCTTCAACAATCACTTTGTCTCTCTAGGCCACACACAGATTGCCCAGCTAATAAATAGTGGCATTAATTCAAAATTGTGTAGAACTTAAGGGTTACAGAATAAATTTCTGTAACATGTTTTGATATTCCAAGAAAAAATGATAAGGACAATGTCTTATTTTAGTTTCATTTTCCTCTTCATGCTATTAAAAACATTCTACATGAGAAATGCTATTTCTGCCTTCCAAGCAGAACTTTTGAGGATGTTGATGATATTAGCAACACTTTTTAAAAGAAAAATCCATCAGGTATTTATTAAGTATAAGCATTCACATTATTTATTAAGCTTCATATCATTATTATTAAGTTCCCCCCTGTTTTCCTGGGAACTGTCTAATTTCTTTGTATATCTTGGTGATTAAAGGTATCCTATACCCACTAACAAGAGAGTGACTTCACTTAGTGCCAGATAGAAACTCTAATTCTCCTTACAGAGTTTATTTTTTTTTATTTTGTGTAGACTGGATCAGAAGGACGTCTTTCTTAGTTCTATGAAGGCCACTTTTATCCAAGGACCTTTATTCCCTGGCTGAATTTAGCTGTAAGTGTCCTTTAAAGATTAATAGTACTGATGATTGATAAATAAAATCTGCATAGAGATATAGCTAGGACCAATCCAGAGACTCTGTTCTTTATCTTTGCCAGGAGATTTTCAAATCCACATATCTTTGCAGATTATATACTTATCTCCAGGGATGAATAATTTAAAACATCAAAAACTTACTTTGCTTTGAAGTGGCTGCATGTGAACCAACTACATGATTGCCATCCAGATCCTTTATTATTTTATTTTTTCATGGTTTTCAAATGTTACAACAATTGAAGGCCTGCTGGGTCAGGAAGATGGGCATTTTATCTGCTCATGTGTATCCAGGTTTGAGCGGGGACTATCTCGGTCTGTTGAGACCTCTATAACAGAATACCATCGACTGAGTGGCTTATTAGGAACAGAAATTTATATCTCACAGTTTCGGAGGCTGGGAAGTTCAAGATTGAGGCACCTGCCATAGGCCTTCTTTCTAGTTCATAGATGGCTATGTTGTCATTACGTCCTCACATGATAGACAGGGCAAGGAGGATCTCTGGGGTCTCTTTTATAAGAGCACTAATCCCATTCATGACGGCTCCACACTCAAGACCTAATCACCTCCCAAAGGCCCTTTCTCTCAATTGGAAATTAGGATCTCAACATACTAATTTGGTGGGAGACATGTTCAGTCTATAACAGGGACATAATTGCAGGTCTTGTTAAGAAAAAACAGGAAGTACATATGAAAATGAATACATATTTAGAAAAAGAAATCATATACATGTAAAATTTAAGAGCTGACAAGTGCCACAAATTAAATCAAGTACTGGAAATTAAATTGCCCTTTCCCCAGTATTTTTGGGTGTATGCTTTTCGATTACCTCTTCACATATCAACAAATTTAAAATTTTTGTATCATTTTTTATAGAGAAAATAGAATAAAATAATCTTTGTTAATCACTAGAATGGTTGATTGAAATTTGTTTTTTTTTATCATTGTGTGTTTACAGATGTTTCTTTATTTCCACAAACCGGTTTTAGTCGTGAAAGTTATAGGTTGTTGTCAAATTTAGCAAACCTCTAAAAGTTTCATTATCATAGGCACTCTCTGCAGCATTCCTCCAAACGCAGAAATTGCAATAAACTTTATTTCATGAAGTTGCCATTGAAAGGAAAAAAAATATAGTGTGTTTATAATTATATATGCTGCCTTACTGAGTATATGCTTGACAGAAAGAAAACTTCTACTTTCATTAGTCACTTATGGGAACTGCAACTTCCACTCACAGTTTTACAAGTCTGATGACTGGGATGTTTTTCCACAGAGATTTCCTTCTTCACCCACGTCCTTCTGTTGCGGGGTGCTAGAGGACACATTATGTCACAATATAACCTCTAGCTCTGTACATATGTGTTGTGATGCCAGTGAGCACCGGAAACATTAGCAATATTCCCGAAAGTGATTTCTTACCTGGGGATGGCTTGTAGTCATATTTATACACAGAAGTGATTGTGAATCCATGAACATATCTCACTGAAGCCAAAGTAGTTGTATTTATACTCTATTCAATTTCTCCTTAATTGGAGAGTAAACATGCCTACAGGCAAGGTACCACCACCAAAATGAAAAGTTTAAATGACTGGTGGGACAAAGGAGTGGAAACAGACAATAGTCTTAACTAACCACTGTTAGAAGATGTCATGTTTTTATATTTTACAGAAATATAAAATCCTCTGAGCAAGTTGCTGGCATCCCTCCCAGAGCCTTGGAAGGTACCTATGGAAGTGAGGGTTGTGAACTATATATGCTATTAACTTCAAAGAAAACCTGAGTCTGGCCAAGTGCCTGGGCTTTTTGCTTTTGGAAATACTGCTCTTTATATCTCTGGTCCAGGTGTAAATAACCCCCACAGACATCAGAGCGTAGTGTGGACGGTAGGATCTGCAATCATGGTAGCAGGAGTAGACATCTCTTTCCCCCATCTCTTTTGTTTCTGGTATTCCCAGAGCCTAGCATTATACTTCCTACACATCATGTGGAGAAGCAGGGAGATGGGCCCATTTTCAGGGTTCAAATCCCACTTTCATGATCTGGCTTTTGGAAAATTCATTTACGCTTCTGAGTTGCACTTGTAAATTGGAATTAATAATCCATACCTTTAAGGGTTTCTGTAGGGGATGCCTAGGTGGCTCAGTTGATTAATCATCTGCCTTCAGCTCCGGTCATGATCCCAGGCTCCTGGGATTGAGTCCCGCATCGGGCTCTTTGCTCAGCCAGGAGCCTGCTTCCCCCTCTGCCTGCTCTATGTGCAGCTCTCCCTGCTTGTGCTCTCTCTCATCCTCTCTCTGAAAAATAAATAAATAGATAAAAATCTTAAAAAAATCTTAAAAAAAAATAAAATTCTGTGAGAATCCAAGGTAATGCAAGTAATTAGTTAATTTTTGTGAGACTTGGCTTATTCTTTTATAAAATGAAATTAATAACAGAGATCTTGAAAGGTCATTTTGAGGATCTGACATAATACATATAAATTAACCTGCACAGGGCTTAGACTATAGATAGGATTGGTCAGTAAATCATCCCTTCTTGTGGGACATGCTCACGAAATATTTTTCAGTTCTTTTATGCTTCCTAGCTTACCTTGCTGGATGGTTGGCATCATGTGACTACATCTAATGAAATGTGAGGGTAGAAGTGACACTTATGGGCCAAGACAGTTAAAAGCCAATACATTTTCTGCAACTCCTTCCACCTCCACAGCAGTACCCTTGATGATAGCGTAGCTAGAATACTCAAGGAGCCTGGATCCCTGCATCATTGTCAAAGCAGAACTTCACAGAACTTCTGGACTGTATTGGATTTTGTGTGAACATGAAATAAAATTGTGTTAAGGCATTATGACTTGGGTTTTTTTTTTTATTACTGTAGCTTAGCTTAGCATTATATGTCATTATTACTGTTGTTCTTTTTTTCATTAGTGTTACTTTTGAATTGAACAGAACGATTCACAAACATTGGCACTTTTAGTGTACACAGAGTTGGAGTATTGGCTCCTATACTCGGCAATGGGGACATAAAAATGTTATTGTTGCACATAAAACCCCTGGTTCTTCACAAACATAGATTCCAAGGAGGTCAAACTAAAATAAAATAAGAAGGAGAAAAAAGTGCATTAAATTTTCCATTTGGCTCACCAGCTAATCCTCTTTATTCAGGCTACTTTATTTCCTTGAAACCCTGACTCTAAGAGTCAATGCATATTTTCATGACTTATTAAAAAATGGTGTCCCTTTCTACCAAAGTTTTGGAAGTGGTGTTTCCTCCCTTCTAAATTTCATTGGCTCAGCAATGCTCCATGCCTTAATAAAAGGTCTAATTAGAGGGTTGTGCGTACTACCTTTGCCATTAAGAATAAACTCCATAGTCAAAAATCCTTAGACGGGCAGCTGGGCATTCAGAGTTTAGCCAGCAGCAGGCACTAGCATAGAGTCAATATCTGTGTTTTTATTTTTGGAGGGGCCATCACTTAAACTGCATTGAAAACCTCCATTTAACTACTTTTTTAAACGGTGTGACTCAAAACCTGATGCCAGATGCCTGTTCTGTTGGGAAGACTGGTAGAAATGCTAGCTTTTCTTGAGACTGGTAGAAATGCTGGGCTGTTTCTTAGATCCTTTGCAGTTGTTACCAAGAGAAATCCCAGAAATAGGCATAATGCAAGGGACCTGTGCAAATTATGGCAAGATGTTAGGAGTACCTGAAGGAGTTTAGGACATGCTACCCCCAAATGTGCCATTTTGGAATCTGGATTGTTTTGAGCTGAAGGCACAGCAGATGCAGGAAGAGCTCTCTGACTTAGCCTTTTCTTATTTTTTTTATTTTTAAGATTAAAAAAAAAAAAATCTATTGAGAAGGAACAAGAGAGTGCATGAGCCATGGGGGAGAGGCAGAGGGAGAGGGAGAAGCAAACTCCTGGCTGAGTTGAGAGCCCAACACAGGACTTGATCCCAGAATGTTGGGATCATAACCTGAGCCAAGGGCAGACTCTTAACTGACCAAGCCACCTAAAAACAGGCGATGAAAAAGATATCTTCCCTGTAGCAGGAAGAGACAAACCATCTCTTAGGGACAGAGGCTGGGAATTGACACTGAAATGGAGCTGTGCAAACAAACGGACTTAGATAAGCTCATCTTATCTGAGATGATAAGAGATGATAAGAGAGAGGCCTCTCCCTGTCTCTAGCTGTACTTCCCACAACCTACTGCCTCCAGCTCAGACCACATTGTCTTATTATTTTCCACAACTTACCATTTCTTTGTCCAAAAGGTATAAATGCTTTCTGCTCCAGTCACTTCTTCAGCTTCTCATTGTCTCGTGAAATCCACTCTCCCTCCCCGCATGCATTTGTCAGTTTCTAATAAAACTTACATGCTTTTCTCTGGTCAATCTGCCTTGTATGTATTTAACTCTTAAGCCCAGCCAGAGATCCTAAAGGGGTAGAGGAGAATTTTTCCTCCCTTACATTACCACAGTAATGTCAGTTTGGAAATTCATGTCAGGCTCCAAAGAAGAGGCAATCGCACAGGTCAGTAGGTTAGGAAGTGAGGCGGGACATAAATGCTTTGGGAAATAGGCCCTGAACCAAGGAAGAGAGGGGAATCTTGTTCTTTCTGAAAGCTGCCTGCACACCAGGGAAGGTGGCAGGCTGGCAGCAGGGGTGAGGGGCAGGCTGCCGGCATAACGATGTAGAATTAAGTTAGACTCTCAGTCCAGTTTGAGAAAAGGGAGAATGCTTTTGACACATAGGAAAAACACTTAGGAAAAGTTTTAATGTTCACTCAAGATGTTGTAAAAGAAATATAGCTGCATGGACTTAAAAAATAGTATCACTTGACAGCATTTGAGGTTGAGGGTTTTTTTTTAGCCTAAATATAGACAGAGGGCTTTATTACCAGCTTAATATGGTCTTTGGTTCCAGACATTCCATGACAGGAAAAAAGAGCAAAGACAGAAACAAACAAACAAAAGCACACAAACCAAGCAAAAAGTTCCCACACATCTAATGAGACTCCTTAAATCTCCAAATGAGCCACTGTGATGTAGAAATTCTTGAATAGTCGTAACAAGTGGGTCTAAATAAAAAAGTCTTTGGACAGTCATGAGCTATGAATGTACATTCAGAAGGATTTGAAGAAATCTACACAATAAATTGCAGATACATTTCTAATAGGAAGAAATGCAGAGGGACAGAAGAGGCAGGTATTCTGAAATTAGGAAGAGTCTCTGTGCCTGTGTTATGGGCAGAATCACCATCCAGAGCTCTGACAGCTTTGCTTTACTCACAGATGCAGAAGACACCTAGTTCCCCTGAAGCAAATAAGAACCCCTCCAGGAAAAGGAGAAGAAAATACAGCCCCACAGGCTGTAGTGCGTTTCCCTCTTTCTCAAGCAGCTGCCTCCTGCCAGAGACCTGCCCATGGTCCTCCCTCAGGTCAGTTCAGTGTGGTTAATCACCTGCAGGCAACTACCTCTGCTCCAATTCTTTCCTAAAGTGGGGGTTTGCAAAATGTAGCATTGGAATCAGCTGTCCAGTTTATCACAGCACAGATTGCTAGCCCCACTCCCAGAGTTTCTGAGGTAGTCGTTCTGGTTGGAACTCCGGAATTGGCCTCTCCAGCTGGTCTCCTGGACATGCCCTTGCTGTTGGTCAGGCAGTCACCCTTGAAGAAATGCTGCGGTGATATATACAGTAGAGGTATTTTTATAGCAAATTATATTTATTAACAAAGTGAATCCTTTTCTGTGGTCCCAGAGCATGCCTGCCAATCACTTTCTCTTGCTAGATGCTGGGCCCTTAAAATGTGTCTGAAGATGTGTGAATTATGAAATGACTGAATCTCTCAAGTGTTGGACAAACCATACAGGGCCAGATTTTCTAATTTTGTCCTTTATTGCCTTTCTATTGGACTTTAAACAGTTTCACCATTTGTGCTCCAATGCCATATCCCTGGACTTGGTGGAAAAGACTCTCATCCCCTCCAGCCAACTAGCTGTTTATCAGGGACAGGCTCTTTCTTCCTTTTTTTTCCCTCTTCACAAGTAAGGATGATAGCCTAAGGAATACATTAACTTTAGTAAAACCATCACACATAGACAGGATATTATAACCTGTTCTACTTATCTCTTCTCCATCTCAGAAACAGCACTACTCAGTCCTGGGTGTTTTTCTCTTCTGTTATTTGATTGTCTGTTGTTTTTTCCTCAATGGAAAACATGATATCATCCTCACAGATGAGAATCTAGTTGAATTCCTTTTATTCTGAAAATTCTTTTTTCTTTTCTCTAGGTTCATGACAAGGTAGCATCAGTCACTTTGTGTCACATGGTGTCTCATGCTTGCTTTTTGCATTTGCTTGTTTTCATTGTATGTATATATGTTTTACTGTGGAAATATGTGCATAGCAAAGTTTACCCTTGTAACCAATTTCAAGGGTATAATTAGGTGGCATTAAGTACATTTACAGTGTTGTGCTACCCTCATCAATACCCATTTCCCAAACTTTTTCATCATTCCAAAGAAACCCTGTGCCCATTAAACACTCACTTTTCATTCTCCTCTCCCACCAGTCCCCAATGACACCTCATTTACTTTCTGTCTCAATGAATTGGCCATTTCTAGGTGCCTGTAGATATTCAGTGGAATCCTACAATATTCCCCTGTTGTGTCTGGCTCATTTCACTTACGGTCTTGTTTTCAAGGTTCGTCTCTGCTCTTGTCCTCTGTTTTTCTTCTTAGATCTCTCTGATGGAGTTTGCATTTTCTGTCGTTTTCTTTCTCATAAGAAAGCTGCTGTTATTTCATGACCTACCTTCCTTCCTACCCTCATGCCACCCCTCTTTTTTTTTTTTTTTTTGAGAAAACTGGGTCTCCCTATACTGAAGGTGAGGATATTTTAGAATCGTTAATTTTGTTTGGCTTTTACTAGCGGGTGAAGAGAATTTTGTGTGCTGATTATTCATTCTGTGACTCAGGAGCAGGCCTTCTCTGAAATCTCTGTTCTCATCTTGATTCATAACCAGCCACAACAAGCAGAGTTGTCTGAGAACATTTTAGGTGTCTCTGAGAATTTTCCCAGAGCTTTCTAGACCCTTTTAAAATAATCTCTAAAGCTGAGGACTTCAGAAATAGGATAAAAAGGAAAAAGAAGGGGTGCCTGGGTGACTCTGTTGGTTGAGTGTCCAAATCTTGGTTTCAGCTCAGGTCATGATCTCATGGGTCATGGGATGGAAGCGCACATATGGGCTCCAGGCTCAGCAGGAAGTCTGCTTGGAGATTCTCTCCCTCTGCCCCTCCCCCCACTCACAGTCTCTCTGTTTCTCTGTAAAATAAATAACTCCTAAAAAAAAAAAAAAGAAAGAAAATGTACCTGTTAAAAGTCATTGCATGGGCTCATCTGTAACTCAGCACCTCTTTAGGCTTTAAAATGGCTATTTTTTTTCCCCTCAAATAATGAGTGAAGGAAGTTAGGTACTAAGGAGGTGAAGAAGTTTGAAAGATGGGAGAGACCTGCATTTTCCCTCAGATAGTCTGTCCCTCCCATGTGACAGGGCAGCAGCACGTGAATCTCTGTCAAAGGGGAGAAAACCAACAATCTCCTAGATGTAGTTAGAACTGGAGGTTACCACTGCTTTTGATTACATAAGAGTTCAGGCTGTGTATCCATTTGTTAAAGCTGCCTCCAAGGAAAGTAACTAGCACAGCTAAAAGCACTAGATCCAAAGAAATCAAGTTTTCACCAATAGCAGTGGGTTCATTTTACATTCTTTGAAAGTCACAATAACTTAAAAACTGCTTGAAAATTGGGCTGTGCTCAATGATTGCCCCACTATCAGAGGATATCTAGTATCCAATCAATCAAAGACTATTTTGTTCATAATTATTTCATATATATACATACATATGTATATACATATACATACATATGTATGTATATATATACATATATATGAATATGTATATACATATATATGAAATATATATTATATATTATATATGTATATACATATATATGAAATAATTATGAACAAAATATGTATATATATATATATAAAACTCTGCACACATAATTTGAAAAAGTCTAGGTAGCTACTAGTTTTTTCTTTTTCAAAATTGCTTCAAAATGAGTGAGTAAAATTATAACAAATGGGACTCTCTCTTTTTTTTGTATATGACAAACTCCATGCACCCAGAAACTATAGAGACTATGCATGTTTTAACTGGATTTGTAATTCAGTAGGCAAGCTTGGCTTCTTTCCTAAGTTCAAAGTTACTTCAGCAAAATGGAAAACACAAATAAAACTATATATGCTTTTTATAAGCAGATAAAACAGAAAGCACTTACCTGGAAATATCAGCTTGCACATTCATTTTGCCTGAAACCTTGATATTACATTAACCCAGTCATCATCATGCATCTAGAAAATTATGTTTGAAAAATGGCTCACACTACAAAACAAGGAATGAGGAGGTGATTGCAAAGTTAGAAGTTATATTCCTCTGCCTATCTTGAAACTCTGCTTCCAGTAAGAACTTGAAGCATTTAATCTGTGTTGCTGCTCTATTTTCCAGCAGGGAACTTCTTAATAGTTATTAAAAAGAAAGTTTTCTTTCTATTTTGAGTTCTTCATTCAGTCTCTAATACCTTGAGCGCTAAGATAATTTGACTCAATTCAGCCAAACAAATATTTGAAAGAAACTTTGTTAAGCCCTGCTTCCTATTTGAAGATTAGTTAGCAAAATTCTTCCTGGTAAAATGTTCACAACTTGACAAGGTTAAGGGGGAAAACAAGGTGAACACACACATTTGGTTAATACAATACAAAGAAGGTAAATGCTAAGGGAGAGTGCAAAGTGCTCTCAGCATTTGAATGGCAGGAGAGGTCAGGCTCCCTGCGAGGGATAAGAAAAAGGTTAGGTGATAGCATTTGATATACATCTGGATTCTCTAAATTGACTGCGCTTCAGGATTATTTGAGGATGTGTTAAAATACAAATTGCTAGACACCACACTCAACACTTTCCATTCAGGACATCTGAGGTGGAGCCTGAAAAAAAAATTTTTTTTTTTTAAAGATTTTATTTATTTATTTGACAGAGATCACAAGTAGGTAGAGAAGTAGACAGAGAGAGAGGGAAGCAGGCTCCCTGCCAAGCAGAGAGCCCGATGCGGGACTCGATCCCAGGACCCTGGGACCATGACCTGAGCTGAAGGCAGAGGCTTTAACCCACTGAGCCACCCGGGCGCCCCAAGCCTGAAAATTTTTATTTCTAACAAGTTTCCAGGTGATTCTCATAGTGCTTTTTCAGAGACAGTGCTTGGAGAACCATTACCCTACAAAGTTTGAAGAAGAATGGAGAACTTTTCTCCCAGAGAAAGAGATGAGCATATTGGAGAGGCAAGAACTGAAGGGCACTTTGAATAGTAATAAAGATGCCTAATGTTTTGAGCTTGCTTTTTTTTTTTTTTTAAGATTTTATTTATTTATTTGGCAGAGAGAGACAACAAGTAGGCAGAGAGGCAGGTAGAGGAGGGGGAGGAAGCAGGCTCCCTGCTGAGTAGAGAGTCTGATGTAGTGCTCCATTCCAGGATCCTGAGATCATGACTTGAGTCAAAGGCAGAGGCTTAACCCACTGAGCCACCCAGGTGCCCTATTTTGAGCTTTCTTAATTTTGCCAATGAGGAGATGAGGTTCAAAGAGGTTGAAGGGCTTGCTTGCCATCATAGCCAATAAACAGCTAAGTCAGGATTTGAACTCATGGAGTCCACAACCCAGAAGATGATGTCTAACCGCTATGATGAATAGTAGGAATCAGTACAGCTTCACTGACACATTTTGTGGGAGTCCCACAGTAATGGGAGTTCAGGCTTAGCATACAGGTTGCAGATAGGTTTCAGAGGGCTTAAATGCCAGGGCAAGGAATTTCATACTCAGGATGTTTAATAGAGATGTGTTGAAAATTTTTTATCAAGATTGACTAGAAGTGTATATAACCAAGAGAGGCAAAAGGATGGAAGCCTAGTAAGAAGTCTTCCATGACAGTCAAGTAAAAGGAAAGGAAGTCAAGTAGGGCAATTGCAATTGAACTTGTGATAGACACGAGCTATTTTGTGGGTCAGCAATAGTGGTGATTCCGTCTTTCTACTGTGATTCCATAATTCCAAGATTTTGTTAATGAAGCAAACTGGATTTAACCAAGCAAAGAAAAAAAAAGTTCTATCGGAGGTTATTATTTTTCCCATTATAACGCATTCAGATTGTAACAAACAGTTGATAATCATCTAGGGCTCAAAGTCACATTATTGTCCTGGTTGTGATAAGCAGCAGCAAATGAGCAGATCTATAAAATTTTACTGCTTTCAGTTGGAGGTCTTTGTCACTATACCCACATGCAAGGTCAGTTATGTGATGGACATTTTAAATTTAAGTCTGATCTACAATTCATGTTCAGGAATTTTTTCTGATGCCATCAAGAGCCAGTGGAATGTTTTAATAATCCTGGGATAATAAGTTACTTTGCTGATGTAAAATAATTCCAGCTCAAACAAATCCCTGTCGTTTTGTGGGTAAATATGTAATTTACACTAGGTATTTAACTGAATATATCTTTACTGTCTTACAGTTCAAAAAATACAGCATTTTGCTACCTGATAAGGTGTGGATGTGGGGGGTGGTGTGGGCCTGTGAATAGGAGCCGAGGAAGACTCTCTAAATTCAGGCCAGGGGAGTATTAAGACAAGACAGGAAGTTGGGAGAAGAGTCCCATTGGGAAGAATTTGGTGTTGAAGGAGAAGTAGATTAGGACATGTTTGTTGGGATGTCTCTTGAACTCAGGACTCCAAGGCAGGGTATTGTTACCTATCAGCCTTTATGAAAACAAGAAATATTGAGACTTTTTAGAGTCAAGAAAACCACATTGTTATTTCTCTGCCATGTGAAATATTTTAACTTTTAAAATGCAGCTTTTAAATAAAATAAAACTTTTCTAATGTGGATTAAAACATTCCACTTGTACTCTCTGTCACTGCCCATACCCCTAAGCCCCATGGAAAGAAAGGGAGAAAAAAAAAAAGATGGAGGTTTCTTTTCCACCTAACTATGGTGGCCTACATGTATGTGGTCATGAAATAGTTAAGCAACAGGCCGCTGGTAGTTGTAGTTACAGAAAGCTCCCAGTGAGGTGATCCATTTGCACAACAGGATCCAGTTTCTCCCCATAGTACAGTCCAGCCCCAAAGGCAGTCATTCTCCCACTGTCAAAAGCCAGAGCACCTGAAGGCAGTCATTCACAGAGGGCCTTGGAGAGTCTCTCTCTACCAGTCTCGGTATGTCTTCCCTCGCAAAATAGGAAGAACAATAGCAAGAACTGTAAATACAATTTGTTATGTGTATTTGGAAATTGGCTTCTGAGTAGTTACCATGAAAGATACTGACTATGCACCGGGAATGAGCACGTCAACCTTGCTAAAGGAACTAATAGCCCTGACACATACTAGGGCAGAAAATGGAACAGCCCCAGCATAGAGGACTCCAGCAGATAACATGTGACTAAGATGATGAGAAAAAAAGAGGGCACAAGTAAGACCTTAGCGGTTGTACGATTCTCAGTAGCTAAATGCAGCAGATGCATTATTCTTAGCCACACGTGGCTACATGAGTCACCATTCTCTAAAGAGGAAGAATCCGAAAGAATGCTAGAGGGGAGAGTAACCCCAAACTCGATATTACTGACAATGAATATATGTAGGTGTGCATGTATTTGCTTAAATGAGCTATTAGGGAAGCTCTGTTTATTATTCCTCAGTGGGGGCTGAGTCATCAACAATTAAATTTCTGCTGGCTTCCTGGAGTCCACAAGTAACAGAATGTGGTGTGTTGATAAGCAGAACCCAGTGGATCCAAGCAGCATTTGCAGCCCAGGCTGTGGTACCCAGCAGAGAGATGAGGGAGCATCCCCATGTGTCTGAAGCTCCGGGAGCCTATAGCCAGAGTCCCTGTAGCCCTGGCATCTTGATGGAGCACACCTGGGGACAAATGAAAGCTTTAAGGATGAACCTTTAGTTCAAGGTTAACTAGAGAGCCTGAAGCAGGGTAATGAAAGCTGTTACATCTTGTAATTAAAAGGGTTTGCTGTGTGGTTGCCTGACATAGTTACTAAACGGCCTGCGTGAAATAACATGCAGCATTCTGCAGTTACTGTGAATTATCTTATATCATCACCATGCCTTGGAAAGACAAAGGAAATGCCGGGAGAAGCTTTTAGCAGCAATTTGTAGCAAAGATGTTTGGAATAAGAACACATTGCTTGTTACCACTGGCTCTTATGTTGATCACCTAATTGCAAATTGGCTTTCATTAATGTCTGGATACCCCTGAGATAATCTTCTATCTTTTCTAGTCTGATATCCTATTTATACGTATATTGAACATACCTGTACATACAGAGTTTTTTTTTTTTTTTCTTTTCATAGGCATTAAATGGCACCATTTTTTCCTTTTTACTTGGAGGCAGGAAAATAAGACTCATGAGCCATGAGGCTGTATTTTGAACTCTAGCTCATAGGTAGAATATAATATAAAAATGGAAGTGTTCTAAAAGGCAATACATAGATCTTTATGCACAGAAAAGCCTACCATCAAGTCCAAAATTCTGGGGAAGATATTTGCTGCTTTTGAATATTGCTCTCCTCTTACCATGGTCCATCCTGGCATTATGACCTTCTCTCCTTAAAGGTAGTCAGGCTTGAAGCCACACTTCGCTTGCTGCATTCTAAAGGGGACTGTCATCTTCTGTTCATGAAAAAGGACAATACTCAGCTGTTGCGCGTCAGTGTACAAAAACTAGAGAACAGTCTGCCTGGTTAGCCTGGCTCCTAGGTGTGTACCATTCTCCCTAATCCCACGGAGCATGCAGAATTATACCCGAGTACGTTGAGCTTAAGCGGACCAGTTTCCAGTTGGCTAGTTAGCGCAGTGTTCTACCAAAGGAAAGGCACAAAAGTACACGTGGGCTTGGGCAGATGTTTTCCTAGTCCTTCTCCTCCTTCTCTTTAAGCTTTTCTCTAACGTAAAATAGGTGTTCTGTAGAAAATCACGTAGTAAGAAAAAAAAGTATAAAGAAAACAATTACCCTTCCTCTAGTCTGAAATAACTGATATAAATGTTTTGCAACCTTTTAATCCATTTTTTCCCAGATTTATTTCTACTTTCTGATACTTCCAGATATATTTATTAATTCATTATCTAAAATGAACATGTATGTTTACCAGTCGGGAAATATTCTGAGCCTATAAGGACTAATAAAAAAAAATTTTAGGTCAAGATAGCATATAAATTACAAATTCCTTTTATGAATTCACTTGTTAGGGCAAAGTGAGTGGGCAAAGTGGGCAAAGAAAATGCAAAATTGTCAATCTCTTATTCTATTTGTTGCTTAATACAATGCCAATGTGTATCTCTGGTTTTATGGGTTTTGTTTTTGTGTTTTGTTTTGTTTTGGGTTTTTTTTCCCCTGGTTTTTGTTTCTATTTTGTTTTGTTTTGTTTTGTCTACTTAAAATACCACAGTCACCTTGATTTTGAATCTACTATTCCCATACTTTTCTTTCTCATAGCTTTGGGTTATATATTTTAACTGTCTTAATCAATTTATCTTATCTTGAAGTATATTTAATTCAACATGTATCTTTTATGAAAAACAAATATGTCTTATAAAATGTAATCTTAGGGAAAGAAATAGAATACACTCAAGTAATAAGGAAGCAGGGTTAAAGAAAAAGCCATGAATGTAGCTTGAATTTTCACTTACCTGTTTCATTAAAACCCTCTTTAATCTCAGGGGTGCCAGGGTGGCTCAGTTGGGGTGCCTGCCTTTGGCTCAGGTCATGATCTCAGGGTCCGGGGATGGAGACCCATGTTGGACTTTCTGCTCAGTGGCGAGTCTGCTTCCCTCTCTCTCTCTCTCTATTCTCAAATAAATAAATAAATAAATAAAATCTTTTTAAAGAATCCTCTCTAATCTCTGAATCACAGAAAAGAAACATATGTTGTTGTTTTAAAATCAGGGCTAAACATCAACTTAGTAGTTTCATTCCTGGCAGCTAAAAAACACTGTTTCTCTAAAACAAAGTTTCTCCTCTTTATAATGGGCCGAACTTGTCATTATATTTTTCAGAGGCTTTCTAAAAATTAGTCTGCTGAATAAGGTGATAAAGCCCTTTATCTCTGATTCAAAAACTTAATGACAGAAACGAAAATGTAGAAGGAAGGAAATAGGTTTTTGCCAATAAGTTTAAGTGGGATTAATGAATGAATCCAGTTTTTGGTCTGTAAGCTTTTGCCATTTGGGGTTTTCCAGTGACTTTCTGGAGGTTTTCTGGTAACTTCTGAGGTTTTCTGGTGACTTTCTCAAATAACTATTATTCTGGAAGCACACGGGTTAATCTGGGCTGCAAACTAGTTTTCCTAGGATACCCTTAAATCAGGAGTTTTAGCTGAAGCCTAAACTAAGCTCACCCAGCATTCAGGCCCACGTGAATAGGTCTGAAAAATTTGCAAAAAGGAGGTAGGGGATATGCTGTGTTTATGAGTATCCTGAGAAAAATTTCATTTGCAGAAAGAATAGGTAAGCAGTCCTAGAGAAGAGGGGTGACACTGTGGCCCCCCCTGAAATTAGTCCCTAACACTCAGACTCATCCCTGGTTCCTGTGTAATAGCTGCAGCAGCTTTGCCAGACAGGGGCCTAGCAGCTTCAGGAGATAGCAGTCTCGGCTCAGGGTTGTACAGCCTCAGTATGGGACCTTGGGCCTTCGGCGGTCATCGGTGTTGGCCAACAATTTCACAGTGGGCGTGAATCTAGGACAGGAGAAGAGAAGGACCAGGAGAAGAGAGGTTTCTTGTGGAACACAGAAAAAACAGTTTTTGAGAATTTTCATATTTCTTGGGAGTAACAGACACTGATTGGGGCAGAGTCAAGAAGTGCTGTTTTGTGATCATTTTTTTCACAACATACTTATTTTTCTGGCTGCAGTGACCTAGGAAGCATGAGTTTTCCTCTCACTTAGACTTTGTGCAAGAATAAAGATGAGCCAAAGAGGGTAGACAAATCACTTTAGGGATGTAATGCGTTTGAGACGCTCTTAGCCAATTTTTATGTAAGGGAATTGCTTGTATTTTACCGATCTGCATGGCCCAAGTCCAGTTGGATATTGGGCAGGATAAGTCACATCTCACATCAGAATGTCTATCAACTAGTAAAATATGATTTATTAAGACTTCATGTGAAGTGTGAGGAACATATACATTAACAGTATGCAAGCAAGGTACGTGTGTCAAATGTCCACCTCCAGTGAATGGGCCCATAACTGTGTGTTAGGCAGTTGTTGATTATGGGCAAAATGGCTACCTGTAACTGTTAAGAGTTGTTACAGATGCTACTTCCTACAGAAGAAATGTGTCTTTCAGGTCCCCACTGAAAGGCTGTCAAGTCCTGGGCTCCCATAAGCAAGAGCTTTGATGGGGATACAGGGCCCAGGTAGCTGGTAGAAAAGATCAGAGGGACAGCTCTGTAGTCAGGGAGATAGAGCTTATCAGGAGAGTATGCTAGGTGTAAGCTCCTGAGGCTGGGGGCCTTATTAGTTTTGTTCACTGCTAGAGCCCCAGCACCTAGAGTAGTGACACTCACTAAGTTATTGTTGAATGAATAAATGGACATGCAATGGAAACAGTGCAGGCAGCACAGGGACTGGCTTAAAGCAACCTAGATGAGTACAGCTCAGTTTCAACTGAAATTAGAAGTAGTCAAACTAGGAAAGGACCATACAGTCTTCCCCAGGAGGCAAGGAAGATGGTTTTGATTCTGGGGTAGCTGGACAGAAATATTTAAATCAAGTGCCACTGAAAATCCATTTGGACTCTTCATTAGCCACCTATGTCCCCAGTTGCCTCTTTCATGCTTATAGTCAGGAGAGTTTCGTAGAATGTCTATTGTGAGAAGGAGTATAGGCTCTGTAGTTATATTAGTTATCTGTTGCTGAGTAACAAAGTTACCCCTAAATGTGGCAACTTATTTTGGAATCCAGGTGTAGTTTAACTGGGTGGTTTTGGCTCAAAGTCTCTCACGATAATGCTGCCAAGCAGTTGGCTGGGACTGCCGTCATGTCACGGCTCGACTGGGGTTAGTGAGTCTGCTTCCAAGCTCACGCACACAGTGGTTGGTGGATCTCAGTTCCTCACTGGCTGCTGGTAGGCCAGCAAGTTCTGATCATGTGAACCTCTTCCTAAGGCTGCTTAGACACAGCACACTGCTTTCTCTGAGACACAGCACACTGCTTTCTCTGAGCAAGTGATAAGGCAGAGGCTGGAAGGTGGGGAAAAGCCCAAGGGAAGTCACAGTCTCTTATAACCTGATTTCAGAAATGGCATCCCATGATTTGTGCCATATTTTGTTGTTGGAACTTTGGAACAAAGTGTCAGAGAACTGTTCTAGTGTGTGAATCCCGGGAGGCAGAGATCATCAGAAGCCATCTTCGAGCCTGGCTACAGTATCAGCTATGAACATTGTTTCAAGAGAGCGCGTGGCCCCCCAGGACCCCCCCCTCATCTCACCCCTCAAAATAAAATCCAAAGATCCCTCCCACACGTTTCTGCTACGATATCTGAAATGGAATGCTTCTGAAGCCATGTAATTTTGGCCCCAAGGTCAGAAATTTATTTCTAGTCAGCAATCCCTCTTGTCTGTTCAGACTGTCAGAAAGAGCAGAAAGGAGTGACCTTTTCAATTCAGTTTTTATTAGTTCATTTTCTGGGCAGGAGAGTATGGGTAAATAATTTTGATCATGCCAAACTCTCATTTTCTGGTTTGCACCACCTCTCTCTGATGTTGGGATTATCGTCACTGTAGGGGCTCCCTCGAACCTCTAGCACAGCCTTGAGGAAAAGCTGTATCTCTACCTGGAGAGCTTTAGGGCCACGACAGTTGCACAGATCCTGCAAATAATTCAGAAGCCATCCGACAAGTAAAGACTTGTGCCTATATCCTGGTGCAGCTGGAGAGACTTCTGAGATCCACTAGGCGGACTTTTTCCACGGGCTGAACTCAGTAGGCTGTCCCTGTTTGGAGTGTTTGTGTCTTCTCAGGACTTGGTGAGGTGTTGGTCCTGCGGCTGTGTTTCCACAGGCGGGAAAATTTTGCAGAGTAAGTCCCAGCGTATCCTGTTCAAGATTCACGTTTGAGCACAGACGCAGACTGAGTCCAGCATTCTACTTGGGTCATGTTTCCTCCCTCCCACCGCCAACCTGTCCCTGCTGTCCAGATGGGCAGCACCTAAACGCTCCCCACTGCAGACTTGGCTACACCACAAGGAGTTAAAGCTGTCCTTCTGTGCTCTGCGAAGCCACACCAGAGCAAGGGAGGCTCTAATTGCTTCTCTAGAACCGGCAGGGGGATCAGTAGATGGAGTGATCTAATAGTTTTTTTCCACAGCTATTGTTCTGATCACATGAGAGCTATTGGTTGTCCTGATAATCCAAATTTTCCAAACCCTGGTAATTGTCATGGTTTGAGTTTGAATTAACCTTTAAGCCATTTTGTTCCTTAGATCCTTAAAGCTGTTGTACAGTAAAAGTACAAATTGCTAAACTTCAGCTGTTTCATAAAACCATATCTAGATAATTACAATGGTCTTTTCCATTGCTTAGATAAGCTCTGCTGGTATGGACTAATAAACTTTATCTCAGCCTTCTCTTGAGGAAGTGTTTTTATTAAACTACTGAGTTTTGAGTCTAGCAATAGAATTCTTTACAGTAACGTTAATGTAGGAAAATCTGATTCTAGTTTAAAGGGATGGTCAGGTCACTTATCAAAGTTTACTCTGGTCTGAATTCCAATTAACTTAATACTTTTTCTTCAGTAAATCTTATTATAAGGACATTGCCCAAATTGTAGACTAGTTATAGAAGTCATTTCTGCCAACTGGGAGCTAAGAAAGTCACAATTTTAAGGATTTTTTTATGTAGGTCTCTGATGAGAGAAAGTAGTGCCTTCATTTAACAAAAGGGAAAGAAAATGAATGAGTATTTTTGATGACCATATTCTCTTTCTCTGCTCTTCTTTGTCTCTAAGAGCTTATTTCCTGATTTTACCTATTGACATGAGGTAGGACTGCTTGTCAAAAGCCAGTGTGTTTAGTATAATCCAGTTTCCAAGGAAATACACACAGAGATTGTCCTACCTTTAACAAAAATTAATTAGCCTTTGCACATAATGCTGTAAGAACTCTGGTGGGAACATGACAAAAAGCAGGGTTCACATGGGACTATGGCTGCAAAATATGCCCAAGGCTATCTTATCTCCTGAACAGGTACCTCCAGGACACCCACAATGACTTAGAAAAAATGACCTTTACAAATGTCACTTGATTTGTCTGCTAGGAGTTAATGAACACTTGCTGAATTTTACTTGTGTCAGGCAGGGATGTGGGCGCCCTTAACAATAGATGTATAGCATAGTTATTAAGAGCTTGAATTTTGGATGCTAATTCCATGAGTTAGGTTTTTATTTTTGACATGCTAATTGTGTAGCCTCCGGCAAGTTATTCAACTTCTCTCTGCCTTGGTTTCTTCAGCTGTAAACTGGGGATAACAGTATCTATTTCATAGAGTTGACATGAGGATTTCATGGGTTAACATTTAGAACAGTGCCTGTCATCTTGTACCACTGTAGGTTTTAGTTATTACTGATATTATAAATATTACTTAAATGTAATCTTAATTGGCTATTTTCATCTAAATCTCTCCCCATCCACACTTCTTGTAGCATTTCTTATAGTCAATTTTTTTTTAAAGTATGTTCAAAACAAATTTTCACGAGGGCTTCAAGAATTACAGCACTTTGCAATGTGAGATCCTTATTTTGTAGATGCAAACCAGCCCTGGAGAGGCTATATGAATGGCTCAAAGTCAAAAACTTACTGGTTGCATTGCCAGGATTAACATCCTGTTTATGCCTCTAATACCTTAATTGTGGCTTAAAGGTCAGGATGGCATAGCTCTGGGGGCCTGAGCTCAGACCTAAGCCAGAGAACTTCAGGCCCCCTGCCCTGTCCACAAATCAACATGCATCCCTTCTCCACCAAAGCCAGACATTGTGGCTTTGAATGTCCTTTAGAAAAGAGTCCTGACCACTTTTCAAAGCCCTGTACATTCCTATAGCTAGCATTTAATCCAAGGACAAAGAAAACGTGAGTTTCTTTGCCTTTTTCTATGGGTCAGCCATTGCCCTGATGACAGAAACCAGAGCAAATTAGCTTACACAAAGAAGATGTATAAGAACTGAAAGATTACCTTGAGAGATCTCCAGAAGACTAGAAGTAGTTCCCATTCTATCACGAGTCTCCTTGTCTCTCAGGTCTGCTAGACAAGCAGCGAATTAGTTTAATCATGTAACCCACCATTCTCTGCATGTTAGGGACATGGCTACCACAGCTCCAGACCGAGGTTCCTACAGCTTTCTGATTATGTGACCTAACAGAGCTGCTTCCACTGTGTGCCCCTCACTGTCAAGGAGAGGAGGGAGGTATTACAAGCACCCATTGTGGGGTAGTAGAGCAAAGGGGAAGATGGAATTACCAACCATCATCCTTTTCTATAACAAAACTTTCTCTGACATTTAAAAGCCCAACACACCCTTCTGGATGGAAAACCTAGCAACTTGCCTACTGTTTATCATCCCTTAAAATTTTGTAAGAGCTTATACTTGGCAGTACATGGCTTGTTTACAAGTCAGTTTTATAAATGAGAAAACCAAGGCTCTAGCTTGCTGATGGTTACATATTTAACAACTAATCCAACGTAGAGTACAACCGGGTTATTTTGTCACGCCAAAGATTGTTTCCACCTATTTTACTGACAAGCAAGGGTATTTATTGTTCAGTTTATAGGGAAAAAAAGAAAGCATTAAATACAGTGTGCTAGGAAGCCGGTTCAGCATACGAATCAACACATATTTGTTGAATGAATGAATGTCTTGCCTATGTCAGAGAGCAAAGCCTTAACAAGGTGAGAAATACAAATGAGGGTCTACGCAATAACGAAGCCCACCAGCTTCTCTTGACACGCGTCCGCCAGCACTGGCGCTCTTGTTGAACGAGTACTGGCTGAGGGAAGTTTTTCTTTGTTTTCTTTCCTGATTCAGATTGACAGATCCTTGAGTTTGACTTTAAATTGATTATGACAGCACGTCCTGTTTACTTGGATTAGTTCACAATTATTCTTTTTGTCTTCTGTTCTATAACACAGGGTTACTTTTTCATACCTGCCGGATGCTTAACATGTCCTTTATGTGTTTGACTTTGTTTAGTTCTCGCAAATATGTTTCGTAACTGTGTTTAATACCCAATCAGTGCATAGGATTGGGGGGTGGTGGTAAGGAGAATGAAATGCTACAAGCTCTTTTGCTTGGCTATTAATGAAATGATTCATTTCATATTAAGTGTTACTCAAAACAGTTCTTAAAGGGATCCAATTTACTAATTAGATCCATCGTGAGGTCCTCACTGAGAGTTTTGATTTCCAAAATCAGAACTTGATGTAGTGAATAGGGACTGGAGAATATAGTTTTGCAAAGAACCTACTTTTGTTTCAAACCTGAGAAACCACTGACCAAATCTCAGAGAAGTTAGAACATAAACCCTATGCTGCATAATTATCAGTGAAACCAGTTTTTTAAAATGACACCTCACCACCAAATAGCCAACAATGGAAGTATTTCATAATTGGCAGCAGCTAACCCTTTTCAACTTTCATTGAGATGAGAGCTGAGATTCAATCTGTAGTTTTCCCTTTGAAGCTCTAAGCTCTTTGTAAAGAAATGAATTTACCTTTCATGGAAGTGAGGACTTGGCCCAGAATGTGTGCTGTGGAAAATTTCCATGTGCCATCTTGTGGAGCTGTTCAGTTAGTGATCAGAGAAGTCAGTATACATTCTGACCAGATCCATGACTGCTTACTGAAAAGATCCATGACTTGGTGTGCCACCTCCCATTTTACGTAATTATGAATGCAAACACTGGGGTATATAAATACTAGCTTTGGGGAACCTGGGTGGCTCAGTCAGTTGAGCATCTGACTCTTGATTTCAGTTCTGGTCATGGTCCCAGGGTCATGGGATGGAGCCCCACATCAGGCTCTGGACTCAGCATGGAGTCTGCTTAAGATTCTTTCTCTCCTTCTCCCCCTCCTACACTCTCCCCTAAAATAAATAAATAAATAGATATTTACTTTATTTTTATTTATTTATTTTTTTATGTTCAGTTAGCCACTGCATAGTACATTACTAGTTTTTGATGTAGTGTTCAATGATTCATTATTTAAGTATAACACCCAGTGCTCATCACAACATGTGCCTTCCTTAATACCCATCACCCTCTTATCCCCTCCCCCCATCTGCCTCCCCTTTGAAACCCCCAGATTGTTTCTCGAGGTCCGTGGTCTCTCATGGTTCTTCTCCCTCTCTGATTTCTCCCCCTTTGGATTTCCATCCCTTCCCCTGTGCTCCTCCGTGCTATTGCTTATGTTCCACATATGAGTGAAACTGTAAGATAATTGTCTTTCTCTGCTTTACTTAACATAATCCCCTCTAGTTCCATCCATGTTGATGTGAATGGTAGGTATTCATAATTTCTGATGGCTGAATAATATTCCATTACATATATATATACCACATCTTCTTTATCCATTCATCTGTTGAAGGACATCTTGGCTCCTTCCACCGTCTGGCTGTTGTGGACATTGCTGCCATGAACATAGGGGTGCACATGCCCCTTCTTTACACTACATCTATGTCTTTGGGGTAAATACCTAGTAGTGTAATTGCTGGGTCATAGGGTAGCTCTATTTTTAACTTTTTGAGGAACCTCCATATTGTTTTCCTGAGCGGCTGTACCAGCTTACATTCCCACCAACAGTGTAAGAGAGTTCCCCTTTCTCCACATCCTCACCAACATTTGTTGTTCATTTGTATTGATTTGTATTTTAAAGAAATAAATAAATACTGGCCTTGTACCTAAAAGGAAACAATTAGCTCTATATTTAGGATCTTATTTCTAGATTCTCACTCATTATTTTTTTCCAGACTAAATACATTCACTAATCTAGATTATCTTTATGTATTGAGGAATTTCCCCTTAAAATAGCATAATATTAGTATGTACCGTGTTTCGGGTACCTTGTTTGTTCTATCTTCCTTGTTCTCCTATATACATTTTACCTTGCATGTCTTTCTTCATTCTCTTTTTTCTTTCTTTGTTCTTATCAATCTTTTTGGCATGTATTTTTTCTTTTTTTTAAGATTTTAGTTTTACGTAATCTCTATACCCAATGTGGGACTTGAACTCACAACCCTAAGATCAAGAATGGCATGCTCTACAGACTGAACCAGCCAGGTACCCCACACATATCTTTTCTATAAATTTTCTAGTACGCTCTTGGTTTCTATCCATTCTTTATCCTTTTTTTTTCATTGAATTTCCTGGTGTTTCTAAAGAGATCTCCTTGGAATTATAAGTATTAAAAAAAAGAAGCACTTAGGTCCAGTAGCACTGTTAACTTTGGCTTTTGGTCTTCAGAGTATTAAATTTTCTGCCAGTCATTCTAATAATACCTCTGAGTGAGAAAACGTCTCAGTTTCAGATGGTTCTACCACCAATTCTAAGTTCTATAAACCATGTCATTGTCCTCATACTTCTAAGAATTAATATTTTTCCATCATCCTAGATTTCTTTCTAGAAAAAGACAAAATTTCCCTCTGGTCTTTGTTATCAAGCCTAGAGCTAACTTATAGTGAATTATTTCGAAGTGGAATATCCTAGTTATTGCCTGGCTTTGGGGCCCTGATAGATCATGTGTCTATTTCACTGCAAGCCACTATGGGACTTGAACAACTCCAGTCATAGACATTATGTTTTTGCTCAGGACCTCTTCTCAAAATTCTACTTAAAATTATTGGCTATCATTTAGGCCCTATTCTTTTTGTCCATCCTGGGTGAATTCCTCTGCACACTGGGTATTAAATGAAAGCCATCTTTCTTTTATTCTTTTCAAATAATCTCTTGATACCTTTCTGCTTTGTTCACCTCTTCTGTGTCTCCAAGAACACTAGGGAGCCAGGAAGAGGCAAGAACCTGGCTTTCCTATCCCAGTAAGGAAAGAAAATGAGTCTGAGCAGCTCCCATTGCCTCTTACCTTCACATGTCATTGTTGAATACTGCTTTCAGGAGACATGGTGCTTGTTGTACCTGGGTTGGCTGTATGGTTCTAGACTGATCTAGACCTTGCCTAGGACTCTGAATCCTTAGAGGGAGTCCAGCATCTCTCTGAACACTAAGTTTGCACTCACACAGGTACCTCTCAGGGTATTAGTAGGCATCAGGTTGCTGGGTTGTCTTGCCATTTATAGGCCCACAACTATAGGCCCACAAGATTGGGAGAGGCTCCCTATGTCCTTTGAAATCATTGAAAGAGTTTGATTTCCTCATACTAAGGACAATTGTTCAACCTCTCTTCTGAGGATACCTTAATAACTCAAAGGTGTTTTATCCTCCAAGAAGTTTTCAGAATGATCCCAGGAAAGCACACAGAGGATCATTGTCCCCAGGGCATAATCTCCAGTGATATAAAGTTGATTTTATGGCAGTTTTCTAGATGACTATATAGTTTGTTTAATTTGCTTCCTAAACTGTGACATTTCTGAAGGGGTACTATTAATAGTTATGTCAGGACTCTAGGACTAGACAAACTAGGATGTTTATCCACTATAAACTTCTTTCACTAGAGAGAAAAGAAAGAAAATTAATCTATGGTGGGCATTCTACTACAATGGACAAGAGTGTACTAACTTTTAAACGTTGACAGAAAAATGAAAGTTTGTCTTCAAACAGAAGTGGATATTATATTACTCAAACAAAATCCCACAAGTCTTCTTTATAAACGTAATCAACATTTACTGAGCAACAACTACATGCCAGGTGATACTAGCCTAGGGGGATACATGTATGAATAGATATAGTTCCTGCCTGCTTTTTTGAATAAAAAAATCATGTCAGCTTCCACATCTGGTGTTTGTCCTGTGAAATTGCTGGTGTTCCTTAAGTTATATGAAAACTAAAATTATGTTTGATGGCTTAGTGAATTTTTTCTTACTATTTTATTCATTTTTTAAAAGATTTTATTTATTTATTAGAGCGTGTGCACCCAGGCATGTGTGCATGCACAAGCAGGAGGAGGGGCAGAGGGAGAGAGAGAAGCAGGCTCCCTGCTGAGGAAGGAGCCAGATGCAGAACTTGATCCCAGGACCCAGGGATCATGACTGGAGCTGAAGGCAGATAACTTACTGAATGAGCCACCCAGATGCCCCTTTTCTTACTATTTTAAATTTCTTCTCATATAAATAGCATTGAAGGAATGGTTTGATTTGGGGATATGCCAATATTTTATTTACCTTCAAATTGAAGAATGTGATGATTCAGAAAACATGCATCCTAGCTAGCATCAGTCATTCATTTTCCTGGCTGCATTCAGTATAAATCTTGCCTAACCTTCCAACTTAGAAGATAAAGGGCTCCCAGTTTTACATGACAGGACCTGGAGTCTTCAGTTGTACCTCAGGCTGCTTCTGAGTAACTTGTGAACAGATGCCCTGTCTACATGGCATAATTAGATTCAACTGAATATAAAAATACTGGGATTTATAATAACTCTTGCAAACATTGATCAACAGTGGAGGCCATTTTGTTTGCATTCCACAAAGGATGATCTTTTGTAAAGCTTGCTATGCAGGAGAGATTTGGGGCTGTCTTCCAAGATGACTCAGCTCTTGTCTGAGTAGTTCTGTGAATCAGTTACCTGGAAAATAATGTAAATTACATTTACAATGGTAAGTTACAAGTAGGGACAACTAGCAAACAGGTCATTAGCATGCAGAAAAAACCCTACCTATTAGGGTAGGCATTTAGGTCAATTTGTCCTGATGTAGAGGCAGATTTATGGAATTGTGTTAACAGGCATGTGTGTGAGAGTGTCATGTTGGATACACATTGCGATGTTTTGAGCATAGGCACTGACCACAACCCCCACTCTGCCCCCTCTGGAGAGGGTGCAACAAGAGCAGTATAAATTGATCATCACTCCTAAAAAATAACTCAAAGCTCTCCAAATTCTAAAATAACCCTTGTGGTTGAAGAGCTAATATATTACATGCTGCCTCCTATGTTTTCCTTAACATTGTTTTACCTGTGACAATCTTAGGTTTCTAGAGAGGTAGTTAGAAGATATCATCTTCCCAAGCAAAACTTGGAAGCATAGGGATCTGATATTGCAGTCCTTTCACCTCCTCTCTCCGGGAATCCTCTGCCACCTCCTGAAGCCCTCAGACTTGCTATTACTGGTTGTGTCCTCTTTCCTCTAGTAGGATGCGATGCTCTAGGTCTAGCCAGTATGACCTTTACAATTAGGCAAATCTGGTTAAAATGTTAGATCAGTACCCACTGCATGACCTGTGGCAAGTTCCTTATCTCCTGGTTTCCTCATCTATATAAGGCTAAAATTACAGGGTGGTTGTGAGGATTAAGCCAAGTGAGGTATTGAATGCCTTACGCAAAGCCTAGCATGAGTTACCAGCATAATAGATGCTACCCTTTTTTGCTTCTCCTTCCTCGTGTCCTTCAGTCCTGTTCTACCAACACAATACACTATCCTCACTGGCATTTTCATTTGGCCCACTCTCATAAATTACAGATGTAAACAAAAAAAATGATGTCTTCCTGGAGATGAAAAGGCTTTAGACTACAGGTTTTCAAGGTGTGTTCTACAGGGCCTCAGGTACCCTGGGAGCAGCCCACAGAGGCGCCCAGGAAGTAGAGGGGATGGGGCTCTGCCCCTTGACTTCCTTTGACTACAGAAATACTGCATTTATCAGTTTTAAATAGTGAGATTTTCATAAGATGGCATTTGGAAGATTTACAAGTGTTCGAGAGACAGAAAAAGGAGTTTGCAAGGCTGCTTTGGCCAGTACTTGATTTGCTAGGTAAAGAAAAGGAGACCTAGAGAGGTTAGCGATCACTGCCATGCACCATCCACTTTGCCAAGTCATTGTACTCTTCCCCTGGAGCTCTTCCTTTGGGCTACTTTCATGCCGTTTGACCAGACTCTATGTGGAGCTATAGTCATGTGATCCTTGTTCAGTCAAGATTTGTTAAATTCAAATTCCCTCAAAAGTTTCCCAGCTGTCTAGCATTAAAGTCCCTAGAAAATTATTTACATAATTCTTATTAAGGCATTAATGATTACTAAGACTCTAAGTTTCATTCAAAAACTGAACAAACCTTTAACAATATTTTTGTGTTTTCTCTATGTCCTGTTTTTATTTTTTTATTATGTTTAGTTAGCCAACATATGGTACATCATTAGTTTTTGATGTAGTGTTCAATTGTTCATTATTTGCATATAATACTCAGTGCTCATCCCAACACGTGCCCTCCTTAATAAAAATATTTTAAGAGAATTACTCAAGTAATACATAGGTATAGGCTATGAAACATTCAAACAATGTATGGAGTTAGGGAAAGTGTTTCTGTACCCATCATATTGCCCATGACCAAGACCAACAAACTCCGTATTTTACTGTTGACTTATTGTTATGTGTTTAACACAGAGCTTACCAGATACTATTGTAGTATCTGTATATGTTCATATACAGTTTTAGTCTATTCCCTATAAATAAAACCAGCTTCCTCAGATGATTTTATGACTTGATTTTCTCCCTCCTAACAATGTCATAGAGATATGTCCAAGAAAGTACATGTATCAATGTTACTCTTTATTTATATGCTCCCAGTATTTCCATTATATTGTATGATATGTCACTAAAAATGGGCAAGTGGATGGTTTCCTTCTTTTCCCCATTATAAATATTCTTGCAAAGATTATGCTTTATATACCTCTATGTATACACTTGAAGGGGTAGTTTTAGGAATTTTCCAGATACTTATTCAATTTTGTTAATTAAAAATTTTATAGATGTGGATACGTTGCCCTCAAAATTTCCCTATTTATTTATATTCCCATTAGGAGAGTATGAGAGTATGTATTTCCTAATAACCTCAATTATTACAGAATATTTAAACTTGTATATTTTTTTATTTTCAATTTCACAACTTTGTTTTTTTTTAATCAGAAAAACTGAAGTGATATTTTAAGTCTTTATTGAGGAGGTTGAATGTTTTTGCTTGTAATTTTCCCTTGTAATTTTTCTATAAATTATCTATAATTTAGCACACTTTTCTTTTGAATACTTTGTCTTTTATTGGCTTGCAGCTTCTTTATGTATTTTGGATATTAATCTTTTTATACACCCAAAATACATCTTATCTTAGTCCTTTGTTATATATGTTACACATATTTTCTCTTAATTTGTCATTTAACTTTTGACTTTGTTGATGGCCCTTTTGATAAACTAGATTTACTTTCTCATACAGTCATATCCATTGATCTTCTCCAGGTCCTGTTGACTCTTCCTCTCAAATCCAAACCCTTCTCTTCATCTTTCTTTAGCTTGTTCTTGCCTAAGACACTATCACCTCTTGCCAAGACCAGTGCAATCGTCTGAGTAGCCATCTTCCACTCTTGCTTCTCCACAGCTCACTCTCCACAACTATTCCATTTAAAAATGTGTATTAGATATTACTCCTCTTCTTAAAAGTCTTTAATTCACATCACATTTAGAATGAAATTCATACTTCTTAATCTTGCTTGCAAAGCCCTGAGTGGTCTGGCATACCTTTTAGACTTCATTTATATGGGTACGGCCCTTTATCTACATAGGCATTAAGTTACTCAAGCAAGCTAAGTTTAGTTTTAGCTTATGGCCTTTGCACTAACTCTTGTGCCTGAACTGAAAGCATCCCTTCCAACTCTTTGAATTTGAATGACCTGCTTCTTCCTATTCAAATCACAGCTTCAATTTAATCTCTTGCAAATAGATTTTTCTCCTCAAAGAGCCAAGGTAACTTGATCGTCACACCCAGTTTTCATTCTCACCACAACCTACACATCACTATTTGATCTCCTGTTATTGGTTGGTTGTTGAATTTACTTATTATCTATATAACTACTCAACTCCCTGTCCATCCATCCATTTACTTATCTGTCCACCTACCTACGTACTTATCCACTGATCCATCCCTTCCATCTATCCATCCATCCCTCCATTTATCCTTCCATCCATCCACTTATCCATCCTCCTCTTCTCTTGGACCATGTGACTAAACTATTTAAAAAATGTATTTACTGCCATTTAAGTGGGGTTTGGGGAGGGAGTAAAGCTAAGTGTTAATTTTAGGAAAGCCATATAGTTCATCATTCAAACTAGGACACTTTGAAAATAAAAGGAATTATAATTATACTGGGATAAGAAAGGTAACCTGGGACTGTCTTGGTCGTATGCTTATCCAGTTAATTACCAGAAGTTGTTTTATTTAAATTATTGAGACTTCATAACATTTTTCTATGTGGTATGCTTTTATTTTCTTTATTCTTCATTTAATAAGGCTATTGTCTAATCTAATGCTTTCATTCTTCCTGATGAACTTCTCATTAATATTATTGAATTCACATAACTCTATGTTGAGCTTTTTCTTGGAATTAAATTACATTTACAGCAGAAAAAATATTGTTGAGGAAGATTAGATATATTGAGTTTGGTCAGAAATGACACTATGAAGAAATATAATGTATTTCTCTTCACTTATTTTAGTTTTTAAGTATATTTCAGAATATTTAACATTTTCTTCATATGAACACCATATAATTTTTTGTTAATATTTTTCTAAATTCTTTTATATTTTGTTGTGCTGATATAAATTCAACATTTTCCTACTTTATTTCCTTATCTATTGTTGATATGTAGGAAAGCTTTTAATATTTGCTTATTTATTTTGTAATCATTTAAAGCCTAAGTTCAGATATACTTCTCTTTCGTCCCATGTTATATGTGTAAGAAGTATATTTGTGCTATTAGGGAAGACTGTATTTTTCAAAGATGGCTACAGTAGCACCACCATCCCATGTGCTCTTCTGAATGTGACCTTGCCACTCCACTGAGAGTCCCCTTCTACTGAATCTGGGCTTGGTGACTCATTTGTCACTAAAGAAAACATTGTGTAGTATTGGAACCATTTAGCTTTTGCTTAACTCTCTTGACATACTCTTCCTCCGGATGTCCCTTGTTGGGATGCTCCTCCAAAGATAGACGCCCTACTGTGAGGAATCTAAGCCACATGGAGAGGCCATGGTATGTAGCTATTGTGATTTATAGCCTCCGATGAGTGTTGTCGTTACGCTTGCCTGGGCATCAGCCATGTGAGTAAAGAAGCTTCCAAATGATTCCAACCCCCGTGATTTTAGTCATTCCCAGCCATTCTGCCTAGTTGGGGCCCCAGACATTGAGGAACAGGCACAGGTCATTCCCCCTGTACCCTATCCAAATTCCTAATCCTCTGAATCTGTGAGCATCAAGTTTGAGGTTCTTTATTTTGTAGCAATAGGTGAACAAAACACTCCTGAATCAGTGCATAGAATAAGAAGTCATAATGCCTCTACTGTTTGTTAGCATTAAGACCTTCATCATGTCAGTTAAGCTTTCTTGGACTCAAATGTCCTTATCTGTAAAGTGGGGACAGTGTTATCTGCCTTTCCAAAAACACAGAGGACTGGAGAGAGTCAAGTGAAAAAAGACATAAAAGCGCTTTATAAAAATGGATGTGAAATTGTAAAGCACTCTCCA
Organism: Martes martes; assembly: GCF_963455335.1. Taxonomy (NCBI): domain Eukaryota; kingdom Metazoa; phylum Chordata; class Mammalia; order Carnivora; family Mustelidae; genus Martes; species Martes martes. The sequence continues at coordinate 99,783,403 of NC_137892.1, forward strand.
TAAATATGAAGACATGCATAAACATAAATAGAGAAACTAACTTTTGAATCAGTTATATATATCTTTTCTCAAAGCTCAAATAGGCTTAATGATTTCCCTGAACAGAGCTGGCCTAACAGTACAGGATGGGAGAACTTGATCCCATGTGGCTGCATTCTCTAGCTCCAAAACATGAAGAGGGCTCTGGAGTTGATTGATAAATGACTGAAATTGCTTCCAAGAAAGTTAAGATGTTGTGGGTCTCTTCAGGATTTAAGAAATCTGGACATCTCAGACATGACCTGAGCTAAAGCTAAAACTGCCAGAGAATCCCACCTTTGTTGAGGTTTTTCTTTACACCTAAGGTCATTAAAAGCAGTGACAACTGCTTGTGCGAGGGCTTCTTCCCATTGCTGCTCTGTGGCCCCCCCAAGGCCGGCCACAGTGGCTTATGTCTTGAGCTCGAAGTGCCAGAGCCAGAATGACTGAGCCATGGTCCCAAGGAAACAGAGTTAGCTAAAGAAAGTATTTGACTTTTAGAAGAGCAATGAGAGAGGTATCTCACTCTGGTGTGCACTCTGTTTTCTTGTGAACCTCAGAAAGGAAAGTATACAAAGTATGAAGACTTGAGCTTCCTGATTTTTATGCCTGGGTTGTTTTCAGGTCCAAATGCTACTAACCCTTTCTTTGATGCTATTCATTGTGCTGTATCTAAAACCAAGGGAGCATCCTTGCTGGTTGCTGGTTTGTTTTAGGAATTTTAAAGCCATGAATAGGAAAATGAATAGGATTTGAGGCTTAAAGGTGATGTGATATACTGCAAAGGACGTTCACTTTTTAGCAAGACCTTAGTTCAAATCATATAACATGCATAATTGTGTTAGCTTCAGTATCTACCTAAACTCTCTGAAATGGGGTAGAGGGGATAACATTTACTTCCTTGTCCTACTGTGACAATTAAATGACCTCTTACATTTGGGGGAAGCAAAGCCATGTTAACAATTTTACCCTAACTTCCCTGGATCAGATCCTCTACAAACATCGGTGCTCAGTATCTCAGTCATCTCCTTCCTTTTTCTCACTTTGCTCCAGGTATTTCTGGAACTTCCTAGGTGTTTCTACAAATGTTCATGAGTAGGTCTCAGGCCTCATGAAGTTGAAAATACAATAGTCCCTCACCTTCAGCCTCTCCCCCAGTAGGCTTCAGGCTGGAGATTAGACATACTATCCTCTCCATAATCCTATTTTCCTTCTCCTTCCCCATCTGCCTTCTTGTTCAAGTTCATAACTACCTCTTGTAGGCACAAGTAAGACTTCCCAGTTCCTAAGCACAACCAGACCTTGAATCCTGATTTGGGCTTCCTGGGAAACCTGGCACATAGATTCTGCCACAAACCTTGTCTGATTCCACCCCAAGAGATGACCCATTTGAGATCACAGTACGAACTCAGTCTTGGGTCTTAGGTCACCACAGAGCCTCTTCTATATGTAAGGCTGGAGTTAGGCTCTGGAGCTAGATTGCCCACCTCAAATCTGGTATTAGCCTATTTTTCACCTGTGACTTTAGAAGAGTTTACTCTAGGACAGTAGACTCACAATCTATTTTGAGGCTTAGCCTGGTAGCTGCCCTCCATGATATTGACCTCTAAAGGTCACCCTGAGAAACCTGTGACGCCTTTCTTACTCAGTAGGAAAAAAATCACATCTTTATTTTTCTCCCTCGGCAAATATGTGAGTGTACTTTTCCTGGGTAAATAATCATTCTTTGTGTTTGATTTCTATTGTGTATTCACAGTTTCCGTTTATGGGCAGAGTCGTGGCTTAAATTAAGCCGACCTCCTAGGATTTCATGTCCAATACTTTCCCTTTCCTGTTACATGTTGTTAAAGTGCTGGGATGTTGTTTTTTTTTTGGGGGGGGTGGACACTGGCAGAGAAGCTGGGGAGTGCTGTCACACACATCCATATAGAACAGTCCAGTGATTTTTGATCGCCCCTCAAAGGAGCAGACCACCTGGCTTCCAGATTCAGGTGCACAGGACATGGAGTTAATGCTCCTGGGAGTTAGCTAAGAAGCCAGCTGACTCCCATGAACAGCCCCCTGTAACTCAGAAAACCAATAGGTAGAAAATCAATACAGTATTGATTTCCAGTCAAGAAACTAATAACTGTCAAATTATCAAAAGAGATGCATAGTCAACTAAAATAATCCTTCCAAGTCCCTTTTATGAGGAAAGTATGCAGGCTTCCCCAAGTCTGAGACAGATATTTTCTGCCTCTGGAGGGTCTGGGCTATAGACATTAGAAAAGTACTTGAAGCTCTTGGCTCTATCCTGGTGACTCCTGAGAAGGTAGGAAAATCATAGTTGCATTACTTTGTGTAAGAAGAGAGAAGATTCCTGTGAGTGGAAATACCATATCACTATTAAGTTCTAACCAGGATGTTTATTTATTATTAGGTATATTTGGTAGAAAATGTCTTCTGAAGAATTTATGTCCTTCCCTCATCGTTTGTATTCAGATTTTACTTCATCTCTGAGTTTCTTTAGAAATTTTGGGCAGGCATTTAAACCAAACTGCAACTTGTATCAAAAACCATAACCACCAACAAACTTACTAACCCTGAACCAAAGATAGATTAGTCAATCAATATTGGCTTAAGATAGAAGCTAAATAAAATGGTTTGTTTTTCTTTTTTCTTTTTTGAAATTCCAACAAATAGGTCTGAAATGAAACAAACACATTTTGGGGGGGTCAAGAACATCAAAATAGTCTCAGAAATAAACTGAGCAAAAGATAGGGATTTTTAATTCCAAGGTCTGCAATCAAAGGGAGAGACTGGGATCACTGCTTAGGCTTTCAGAAAGAAACATCATATTACTTGAGATGTAGGGAAGAAAAATAAGTTTTTTGTTGTCATGGCTCATTTCTTGCCAGTTCCTCTACTTGACTTCAGGAAGTTGATTATCTGAAACTTGGATTGCCTCCTACACTTTCCTAGTACTGTCTTGACTAGAGAGTCCTTGGAATGGCTAGGAAACTGTTAACCAATGAAATCACTGTCCAGTGGACTCCTCTTAGCTCCTGAAGTTTATAAAGGAGATTAGGTGCAGCTCTAGCTTTCTGAAAAATAGAGGGGGAAAAAAAAGTCTAATTTCAGAAGGTATTATAGAAAAGCTCTCCCTCTTATGCTTGCATTATTTAAAATAATTGCTGTAACACCTGCACTTAGCTTTCTCTAAGGAGACCTCAATTTTTTGTACTAGACAAAAATAAACCCCAGGTCCACTTTGCATGCTGAAATTTGCAGGGAAACAAGACTCTCAATTCAGCCTGACATTTCCATTAGTGTTCAAATGAGTGATAGTCAAGCAGCTCACATTAGAAGCCCTCCAGTCTCAACTAAATGTGATAGGAAATTACTCCTGGTACTTCTGGGGACAATTGTTCTCTACCCCCTACCCCATCTCTATATACTGCAAGTCCCACTGTTGTCACCTATGTTGGTTTTGGTTCAGTTTGTGCCAGAGATAAGAATTTCCACTTTAAAATAACAAGAATGACTGACATCAATTGAGTGCTTTCTGTATGACTGGTACCATCACAGGCACTGTATACATTGACTTACGTAATCTTTAACAGAACCTTGTCAGGGAGATGAAGTTGTTCCCATTTCATGCAGGGAGAAAGTAGAGGGCTATTTTATATTTCTCGAGTGTGTAGGCTCTGTGAGAGCCTGACTGGTTTTGTTCCCTGCTATTTTGGTTTTATTTTTCCCCAACATCTAGAAAAATGCCTGGATCATAGTAGATGTTTAATAAATATTATAGAATAAATAGATGAACAAATGAATGCACAAACATCCCCAAGGTCACATGGCCAGCAGTTCCCACACTTACCCCAAGGTCATGAGTCTAACTAGGACCCTGATGGCGCTTTCTGACCCAACACAAGTGCCCCTTGCAGTCTCAGCATACAGTTTCAGGCAGGGTGGCTGTCCTGTGACCTTGCTCAGTTCAGAAGAAGAAAATGTGGCTACCTCCTCATTGACATAGGAGTTTGGTCCAGCCAAAGCAGGACCAGATTTAGGTCCTTAGGGCTGTCATTGCTACTTCCTTGGGTTTAATGTAAATAGTCTGATGATCTGAAGAGGTAACACAATGCAATGTGGTGGGATGAGGTAGAACTCAACATCTCAATGTTGCAGTTCCATCATCTATAAAATAGAAATAAGTATAGTTTCCTCATATACATATATGTATGTATATATACATATACATATACATATACATATACATATACATATACATATACATATACAATCCCCAAGGATTACTTGGGGAAAATGTAGACAAAATATCTAGTACCAGTGTCATGCACATAGGAGGCATTCAGGAATAGCTGACTTTTTTCTACTCCTATCGAATATGAGACTGTGTCATCCATTTTTTTTGAGTGGGGAACATTCTCATTCTTCCTCTCTCTCTCTTTTTTTTTTCTCTCAAGGAAAATGTGGAAGGGAAAGCCTGAACAAGGACAATCACCTTAGGGTATAGAGGAGCAAATGTACTCAATTTGTACTGACTGTTCTCCTACAGGTATGAATGTTCCCTTCCAGATATTTCAGCACGTGTGTAAAATACTCTGAGATAATTCTGGCATTTGTCTGTGTAGAAAAAAGGCCAAGCTGACTGAGGGGTTGTGGAGGCTGGATTAGGGCCCAATTAAATAGGTTATGAAACTCTGTAGGTTATGTGCTAAGGCCCTCACTGGTTTTGAGGTTAAAGGAGGCAGCCTTTTCAGAATTTTTATGAAGAGAAGGAGGGGTTCTAATTAAACACACAAATTTAAATTCAAATGTGATTCCAATCACAAAGGATTTGAATTTTAAGAACCTGCATTTTATGGGGCGCCTGGGTGGCTCAGTGGGTTAAAGCCTCTGCCTTAGGCTCAGTTCATAATCCCAGGACCCTGGGATCAAGCTCTCTGCTCAGCAGGGAGCCTGCTTCCTCCTCTCTCTCTGCCTGCCTCTCTGCCTACTTGTGATCTCTGTCTGTCAAATAAATAAATAAATTCTTAAAAAAAAGAAAAAAGAACCTGCATTTTAGAAAATGTATTGATGGAGCTAAAACTACTAATGTGAAAATATACCTTACCAAAAAACAAAAACAAAAACCCACAACCAACCAAAACAAACAAAAACCAACCAACCAACCAAAGGAGTGGCTTCCTAAATTTAATGGCAATGAGCCTGAACTTTTTCCTTGACTACAACATGGGATCCTGTGTGGAAAAGAGCTAAGTGGGGAGTTCCTGGAAGGAAGTGGGTCCCCTGCGTTGCCTCACCCTGGACCTGTTACCTGAGCTGAGCCCTGCTGCAGGAGCCAGTTTGGGAAATGATTTTGAAGACACTACTTGGGAAGAAGAGAGGAAAAAGGATGCCTGTTGAATTGCACAGGGGTCCTGAAAGCCCTTCTCAAGAACTGCTCCTTTGGCTCACAGTGTGTTGCTCCAAGCTTGAATTTCGGAAGAGAATGTTACAACCCAGAACGGGACCTTCAGCTAGAACCGAAGCACAGCTCCCCAGACTGGGAAACAATCTCTCCCCTCATTTACTGTTTCCTCAGTCGTGATCACCCAAAGGCTGAGCTCTATTGCTGGATCTCAGTAACTGGGCTTGGAGATTGCAACGGCTGCAGGAAGGCCTGTAGTGGAATGTTCTCCCCTCAAGATGAGGGGTAATAAAGCCAGATTTAGGAACGGGATTTAGGAATAGGAAAGATCAAGTAAACACGAAGTCCCATTTGTCTCCTGTCTCCTGCGGGGCTACGTCATGTAGCCCTGTGAGGAGGGTTGTCTGCTGTGTTTGTATCTCATTGCCATGGCTACTTCACGTGTCTTCCTTTAGCCTGCCATCTTCTTTTATTCATGTCTTTATTTATTTCCACCCCTCCCCCGCTTTCCAGCAGTTTAAATTTCCAGTCTTCTGTTTTCTTTCTAATACATTCATGCAAGCCTTTGCAAGCTTGATAGGTTTAGTGATTGACATCCTCTTTTCACCTCTCTCAAAGGGTTAAATGCAAGGGATTTGCTAGAGCTAATTGAAAAGAATACTTCTCTAAAACCGTGTTTTTTTGTTTGTTTGTTTGTTTTTTAAATGGAATCCCTTTTGAGATAATTTGATACAGATTGGGGTGTAGCTAAAGGAGGACCTCTGCATACCAACACTGGAGATCTTTGTAGATCCCAAGCAACGTTAAGTGGGTTTGTCTTCAGTCAGTACCCTGATAGCCCTAGATAATATTGAAGTATAATTTAGATGTGTCTGAACATGTTTTCTGTGAGGACAATAGCTCAGTAAATTAGCAACTCTGTACCTTCATAATAGGATTATCAAGTTTATTTTTTCTGATTATCAAGTTTAATAAGAACTTGAAAGATCTTATTCATGTCTCAGCCCTGAGTGCCTAAATCAAACTTTAAATTATTCATGCATAGTTAAAACAAAGCATTTGGCATTCTCCTATTACAGAGCCCTCTTCTTCTAAAACATTTTTAGGCAGGTGACAGTGTTGCAAAATCCTTAACATAATTGACATAATACAACTACTTGTCTAATATTAATTATTTTATTGACAGATATCGGAGTATCTGTCTTTGGGGATTATGCCTTTTTCTCTTTCCCAATAACCCTGTTCACTTCTTTTTTCTACCCATCCTGGCTTGTTCATTTATTGCACAGATGCTGAATGCTTGCAAGCACATAGAGCTCTGGCCTGAGAATCAGTAATGCAGTGGTGAGCAAGCAGACGTGGCTAACATTGATGTGTTGTCTTATGTGCTTTGCTTCTTACCAGCCTCTCCCTGACTTCAAAGAAAAAAAAAGCTCTCACTCTTTGAGGTAGATATATATATATATACACACACTGCATCTTCTTTAGTTCTATATATATATAATCTCAATGGAATACCACTCAATCATTAAAAAATGAAATCTTGTTATTTGCAATGATGTGGATGGAACTAAAGAGTATTATGTTAAGTGAAATAATTCAATCAGAGAAAGACAATTATGATCTCACTCATATATGGAATTTAATAAACAAAACAGGATCATAGGGGAAGGGAGAGAAAAATAAAACAAGACAAAATGAGAGAGGGAGACAAACATAAGAGACAAACCATAGGAAACAGAGGGTTGCTGGAGGGGAGAAGGGTGGGGGGATGGGGTAACTAGGTGAAGGACACTAGGGAGGGCATGTGATGTAATGAGCACTAGGTGTTATATAAGACTAATGAATCACTGAACTCTGTCTCTGAAACTATTAATATACTATATATTAATTAATTGAACTTAAATAAAAGAAAATATACCAAAAAACCCCTTTCAAACAAAGGCATGGTAGTCTTCCAAATTTCATGAATTTTATTTGGAGTTTGGCTTATAAGAATGTTATTTGAAATCAATAATTTACAAGCTTTATAAAGTACCTACAAAAAGGGTGTAAACCACTGATTATGATAAGATATATTGCAAATAAAACCCAGATGCAATGTTTGAGGAATGTATGGCATATACATGTATATATTTTTACCTTTTTCTACTTTTGAGTTTGTTTTTAAAGTTTTTTTTTTAACAGATGTAATTTACATACAATAAAATGGACAGATTTTAGGTTTTCAGTGGGATAAATTCTGATAAATTCTTATGGTTATACAATACCTACCTCTATTAAGATATGAAATACTCTTGTCATTCTAGAAAGTTACTTTCCCTTGCCTAGTCAATCCCCTGCCTTTCTCCAATCCCAGAAACCACCTCTGTTCCAAATTCTCTCATCAAAGATTAAGTTTGTCTGTTCCTCAACTTGATATAAATAGAATCAAATCATATGTACTTTTTGGTTTCTGAGTTTTTTCCCTTACATACTAAGTGTTTGAGGTTTAACCATATTATTGAGGATATCAATACTTAGTTCCTTTTTAATTCTGAGTAGCATTCCATTGTTTGGATATACCACGGTTTGTTTACCCATTCAATTATTGGTGGACATTTGTATTGTTTTTAGGTATTATAGTAATGCTTCTTACTACACAAGTCTCTTTGTGGACTTTTTTTTTTCCCATTTCTCTTGGGTAAAGATGTAGAATGGAACATCTAGGTTATGAAATAGGGTTGTTGGGTTTTTTTTTTTTTTTAAGATTTCATTTATTTATTTGACAGAGGGAGAGAGATCACAAGTAGACAGAGAGGCAGGCAGAGAGAGAGTGGGAAGCAGGCTCCCTGCTGAGCAGGAGCCTGATGAAGGGCTCCATCCCAGGACCCCGAGATCATGACCTGAGCCAAAGGCAGAGAGGCTTAACACACTGAGCCACCCAGGCGCCCCTAGGTTATAGTATAGGTTTATGTTTAACTTTATAAGAAACTGCCAAACAGTTTTTCCAAAACACTTACAGTATTTCATATTACTATTAACAATGTATGAGAATTCTCATTGCTCCACATCTTCACCAATAATTTGTATGTGGTTGTTTTGTAATTTGTAACAATTACAATTTTGTAATTGTTTTGTGGTTGATTTTTATGAATACTTACATATTATGACATAGGTCCTAAGTTAGAAATATTTATGTGAATATTTTGTCCTAGTCTGTGGCTTTTTCTCATCCGTGTTCTCTGAAATCTGTTGCTATGTGCTATCTATTTCTATGTTTCATCCTCAATTAGTTTAGACTTTTGAAATAGAAAAGTCAAGAATTGGCATTCCTGGGAGGCTCGGTCAGTTGAGGATCTACCTTCAGCTGAGGTCATGATCCCAGGGTCTTAGAACTGAGCCCCGCATTGGGCTCCTTGCTCAGCAGGGAGCCCTTCTTCTCCCTCTTCCTCTGCCTGCAGTTACCCCCTGCTTGTGTTCTCCCTCTTTCACTATCTCTCTCTCTGTGTCAAATGAATAAATAAAATATATTTTTTTAAAAGTTAAGAATTCAAAAAACCTTTTAAAAGATTGTTATAACATCTGTCCTCTGAAGAAATAAACGTAAGATGCCTTTGCTAATTAAATGGAGGATAGGCCAGTGAGTATAAAGCAATTAAGAGTTAAAATTTCAAATGTTCTCTTATAACACAGGATTGGAAAATATTTTTTTATAAAAGAATGGAAAGATCTCTACTGAGTTGTAGGCAGAGAACAAGAAAAGAGTGATAAGAAAGACATGAGAGAGGCGTAAGAGAGGGGAATAACTGATGGAGCCAGGTGGATAAAGAAGTGGGAGGAGATAATCTAGGAGGCAGAGATGGGGCTCACTTAGGAAAGATACCTGGCACTTTACCAGAGAGAGAGGTAGGGAAGAGAAATGTGAAAATATGAAAATATATCGAGAGAGAAAAGGGAATTTGTAGGCTGTCCTGTCAAATGGCTTTGATATGAATAAAGTATAGGATAAGTCTTTCTAGAGACTGAGAAAAGCATAGTTTTCTGGGAGCTTGAAGATGAGGTATTGCTTTGGGAGGTCTGAAAGAGATGAAGGAAAGGATTGTCAATCAGAAATTAAGGGCTGTGATATAAAAGGTGACCCTTGGGAGACCTGAGTGGCTCAGTTGGTTGAGCATCTGCCTTTGGTTCAGGTCATGATCTCTGGTACCTAGGGTGATGCAGCTCCCAGCTCCTTGCTCAGCAGGGAGCCTGCTTCTTCCTCTGCCTGCTGCTCCTCCTGCTTGTGTTCTCTCTCAGATAAATAAATAAATAAAATCTTAAAAAAAAAATAAAATGAAAGGTGACCCTTTGGTTCACTGGCCAGAATATCTGCAATAGCTATTTTCAGATAAGGAAGGGAAAATGGGTTAGTGTAGGCATGGGCATTTAAAAAAGTAGACAAATTAGTAGGACATGATGGTGAGGAGTATCAGATTTAGAAAAAACCGTCAATGAAATGGCAGACAGAAAGTCTGCCTCTATCCTGAGGAAGGAACTTTTAAGACCAGAGGAAGGCACCAAAGAATACAGAGCTCCTGACAGCAAATGTATTAAATGATGTTAGAATTAGTTGGATTGTGGGTAGCCATATGTCTTGAAGCCCTATTTCTTCTTTTATGGGAATTTTCATGAAGATATGGCTGACTCAGCCTTTATTATGGCATTGTAGAGTTCTATTCTTCATGAAAGGTATTGAAAACCTATCCAGAAAAGGATAAAAAGAATTGTACACCACGACCAAATGGTACTTATTTCAGGTATGCAGGTCTGGTTCAACTTTCAAAAATCAATTAGTGTGATCTATCACATCAACACACTAAAAAAGAAAAATCACATAATCATATTAATTGATGCAGAAAAAACATTTGACAAATCCAACACTCATCATGATAAAAAGCTCTCAGTAAACTAGGAATAGAGGACAATTTTCTCAACCTGATGAACACTATCTACAAAAAACCTATAGCTAACCTCACAGTTAGTGGCAAGAAACTCACAGTTTGCCAGTAAGATCAGGTACAAGGCAAGTATGCTTCCTATCATCCCTCCTTTTCAACTTGTGCTAGAAGTTATAGCTAATACAGTAAGGCAAGAAAAAGAAATGAAAAGTGTACAGATTGGGAAGGAAGACATAAAACTATCTTTGTAGCTGACATGATTGTCTATGTAGGAAATCAAAAAGAAATGGCCAAAAAATTTTCCTAGAACTCATAAATGATTATAGTGAGGTTGTAGGATATAAGGTTAATATAAGAAGTCAATTGCAAATCCTATATACCAGCAACAGAAGAGTGGAATACGAAATTAAAAACACAATATTGTTTATATTAGCAACCCAAAATATGAAATACTTGGATATAAATCTAATAAAACATGTACAAAATCTATATTAGGAAGACTATAAAACTCTCATGTATGAAATCAAAGAAGAACTAAGTAAATGGAGAGATATTCCATGTTTATGGATAGGAAGATTTTATATTGTCAAGATATCAGTTCTTTTCAACTTGATCTATAGATTCAAAGCAATCTTAATCAAAATTGTAGCAATTATTTTTACAGATAATGGCAAACTGATTCTAAAGTTTATGCAGAGAGATGAGCTGGGTGGCTCAATTGGTTGAGAATCCAACTCTTGATTTCAGCTCAGGTCATGATCTCAGGGTTGTAGGATCGAGTCCACATTGGGCTCTACACTCCATATGGAGTCTGCTTATCCCTCTCCCTCTGTTCCTCCCCCCCCACCATTCTCTCTCTTTCTCCTTCCCTCCCTCTCTAAAATAAATAAATAAATAAATAAAATCTTTTGGGGAAAAAATAACAGACTTAATATAAAGCTACAGTAACCAAGCCAGTGTGGAATATAAAGCTACAGTAACCAAGCCAGTGTGGCATTGGTAAAAGAATAGACAGTGGAATATAATGAAGAGGTCAGAAATAGACTCCTGTAATATAATCAGCTGATCTTTGACAACAGAGCAAAGGCAGTAAAATGGAGCAAAGATAATTTCTTCAAATGGTGCTGGAACAACTGGACATGCACATGCAAAGAAATGAATCTAGACACAGACCTTACACATTTCAAAAAAATTAAGTCAAAATGGATCATAGACCTAAATATAAGACATAAAACTATAAAACTCTTGGAAGATAATATAGGCAAAAACCTAGATGATCTGGGGCCTGGTAATGCCTTTTTAGATGCAATGCCAAAAGCACTATCCATGAAAGAAATAATTTATAATCTAGACTTTATTAAATTATTTTTTTTTGCTCTGAAAAAAACAGTATCAAGAGACCTAGAACACAAGCCATACATTGATAGCACATATTTGTAAAATATACATCTGGTAAGTGACTGTTGTCCAGAGTATGCAAAGAACTCTTAAAACACAACAATCAGAGAACAAACAACCTGATTAAGGGCCAAAGACCTTAATAGATACCTCACCAAAAAAGATATACAGATGGCCAATAACATGAAAAAATGCTCCATATGATATATCATCAGGTAAATACAAATCAAAACATCAATGAGATGCAACTACATACCTACTAAATAGCCAAAATCTAGAATATGACAAAACCAAATGCTGGTGAGAATGTGGGGCACAGGAATTCTTACACATTGCTGGTGGGAATGCAAAATGGTATAACCACTTTGAAAGACAGTTTGATGGTTTCTTTGAAACCAAACATACTCTTAACCATACTACCCAGCAATCATGATCTTTGGAATTTACTCAAAGAAGTTGAAAACATATGTTCACATATAACCTGCACGTGGCTGTTTATAGCAGCTTTATTTATAATTGCCAAAACTTGGAAGCAACCAAGATGTCATTTAGTTGGCAAGTATGTAAGTAAACTGTGGTATATCCAGAGAACAGTATTTCTGGCTTTACAAGGAGATGATCTATCAAGCCATGAAAAGACATGAAGGAAAGTTAAATGTATATTACTAAGTGAAAGAAGCTAATCTGAAGAGGCTACATACTACGATTCCAACTATATGATATACTGGTAAAGAAGAAGCTACCCAGACAGTAAAAGGTCAATGACTGCTGTTGTGGAGAGGGGGCAGGGAGGGATGAATAAGTGAAACACAGAGGGTTTTTAGGGCAGCAAAAGATGGTAGACACATGGCATTATACATATGTCCAAGCCCATAGAATGTTCAACACCTAGAGTGGACCCTAAAGTAAACGATGGACCTCCGGTGATTGTGATGTGTCAGTGTAGGTTTATCCTTGGTTAAAAATTAAGTATCATTCTGGTGAATGATAATGTTGATAATGGGAAAGGCTATGGGGGCAGAAGGTATAGGAAATTTCTCTACATTTTATCAATTTCATTGTGAATCTATAACTGCTATAGAAAAATCAAGCCTTTAAAAAAGTTCTGTCAAGCATGACTTCTCGAAAGTGATTCTTTCTTGATGGTCATTTAGTTCCTTTCCTTTTCAACAATTCTTTCTCACTGGTAATTCTGTTTTACATTTGGTGCTACTGAGCTTGCATATTAAGTTTATTTTTGCTTTGCAGCACAGCTCCATATGTCTTGTAGAAAATGAGATACTAAAAATAAAGGGAGAACAAGAGAGAAAGAAGGCAAGACATATGGGATCTTTATGGTGTTCTAGGTGAAACAATGTACCCCTCTCAGAGGTTTGAGAAGGTTCATTTATAAAATTTCTCTTTAACGTTCTTCATGTCTTAAGTAAAAGTTTCTAACAGTCATTGAACAAATTCCATCATCTGCTTGCAGCTTCTAATTTTCTCTCAATCTTGCAATAAATACACTCAATTATTCTGCCAAAACACAGTCAGTCTCTTGTGAAGATAAATTTAAGAGTAAAAATGAAGGCAGGAAATTGAACTTACTTTAGCTCTGGCTTGGTTTGCAAGAGAGCCCTCAATCTGACTTTCCTCTAGTACTGGTTGACTATGCTTATTCACTACAAAAAATTAATAATACCTCTGAATCAGTGTTTGACATAATAACAACCCAATAGATGCCTTGACTAAATATTTCCATTCCTCAGTCAATGGTTATTGTCATATAAACCCAGATTTTCCATCCTATTTTCTGTTTGGCCTAGGAGAAGTGGCTTGTCAGTTGTATCTAATTTTAGAATTTTGGTATTTGGTCTGGTATTATTATTTATCTGTTATCTATTATTACCCTCCTGGAGTCTATTATTATCCCTCCAGCTTTCATTATTCTTCCTTTAAATTGTTTCAGGCCAATGGGCAAGTCTCCTCATCTCAAGGGAAGGACGTGGTCTTGTGACATAATCCAGGAACTCAATAAATTGCACTGTTTCAGTTTAACAGTAGTGAGGAGAAATGCAAGGTATAAAAGTCCCAGTCCTCAAAGATACAAGCATCTAGCTAAGGAGGCAAGATCCATGGTGAAAAAACAGCTAACATATAAGTTTATTAAGTACCTCATGCTGGCTTTTAAATATGTGCTGTAGATGGGGTGCCTGGGTGGCTCAGTGGGTTAAGCCTCTGCCTTCGGCTCAGGTCTTGATCTCAGGGTCCTGGGATCGAGCCCCACATCGGGCTCTCTGCTCAGCAAGGAGCCTGTTTCCCCCCTTCCTCTCTGCCTGCTCCTCCACCTACTTGTGCTCTCTTATCTCTCTGTCAAATAAATTTTAAAAAATTTAAATATGTGCTGTAGAAATTTAGAAGCAAGAGAGATCACTGAGGGCTGGAGAACTCAGGAAAGATGTTGTGAAAAGATGGACACTGAAGGATAAATGGGACTCTGAGAAAAAGACGGAGGTGGGTAGGCAGTCCAGGTGAAAGGCCTTGTACAAGTGAGGGACAGAAAAGGAAAGGTGTATGAGTACATGGGAAATGATTAGGACAAATTAGGTAGAAGGGATGCCTGAGTGGCTCAGTTGGTTAAGCATCTGCATTCGGCTCAAGTCATGATCTGAGGTTCCTGGATTGAGCCCTGCATTGGGCTCCCTGCTTAGTGGGCAGTTTGCTTCTCCTTCTGCCCTTGCTTGTGCTGCTCTCTCTCAAATAAATAACTAAAATCTTAACAGATTAGCTAGAGAGCAATATTTGAGCTCAGAAATGGAAGATGAAATGAGAAATCTAAAGTGGAATGAGCATTGGTGGATCTTGAATACTACCAGTCCAGGGACTTTGGAGTATGTTGTGTGGGATGTAGGAGGTTATTTTTAAAAGCAGGAAAGAAATGAAAAACTTAAACCCACTTTCTCGATCATTCTCAGTGGACAAAAAATTACTGTTAGCTTTTCTCTTCTGTGTACTAAAATTTTAATTTCCTGTAACCTAATTATTAAATTATGTTTATCTCTTCCTGGAATTAGATGCATCTCTGAATCCATCCCCCATTCTTTTAAGGGTACATTTCACCACAATTGAGAGCCTTAACAAGACATTATAGATTTTGTTTTGCTGCTGGAGATGTTCGTGTAAGAACATCTGACTCAACTGTCCATTATTAGGCTGACTCAACAAGTCAGTGGCTGTGCGGCATGAACTGTAGGGTTCTGGTGCCTGGTATTTAGTTTTATTTTATTATTATTTTTTTCTATAGAAAGGTGTTTTGTTTGTTTGTTTGTTTGTTTAAGATTTGTTGAACAGAAAGGAAGAGGTCAGTTTTCTTTTGGTGCTGTGAAATCCTCCCAAATGGATGATGATAGTGAAACTCAGAGGGCCCAAGTGGGAACGGCTTGTGTCTCAGAACAGAATTGTCTGACAGTGGTTGTTCATGGGTGGAGTGGAGAGGGGCAGGAAAACAACTGCATACACTCTTCTGGACCTGCTATCTTTCTGAGTGACTCAGTACTGGCAGTTGCAGAGATAAGCAACCTCTCAGTCTTCGCTAGAGGAAACTTCCCTTTTATTTGACCCTCCCTGTACTAACCAGGTCATAGCAGACAAAGCCCTGCTTTCGTTCTCGTTGGAGGCTGATCCTGTTTGGACCTTTGCTGTTGATGGCCACTGAATCAAAGGACAGAAATCTGATGTTGGCGGGGCCAGGACTGTGAAGTAAGAGTCTCTTCATTTCAAAATGCAGTTTCCTGGCCCAAGCATTGCCCCCTTGCTTCTGCATCTCTTAGTATCTCCTAAGCATTAGATTCTGGAAAAATGTTAACCCTGCTGTTAGATAGTGAAGTTGTAACTTATCTATATAACCTTGTTGAACTGCATCTTCGTGATATAAAATGTGTTTTATAACAGAGGCAGTATATGAATAGATTGTCCTTTTGGTTCAGGGAAGACTGTTATCATGCAGGCAGCCACCATTTTGTATATATAATTTACCTGTCTTTAGAATTTTAGACATAACGGATTTTATAGATCATTCATTCTAGCCATCACATTTTATAAAGGAAGAAATTAAGGTTCAGAGGTGGCAGCTAATATGGTGACCAACCCAACCATCATGATTTGCCCTGAGCTGTAATGCTTTCAGTGCTGAGACACATGGGGTTGGGTTGGTTATCCAAACAACCAATTAACTAACTCAATATCTTGTAGCAGTTATTGATATGCTGAGGAATAAAATCCATTCTTTCTGACCTCTGGTATAGGGTTTTCCCCATGACAGCATAATGTGATAAAAATACTTCCCCATTCATGAGAAACATATTAAGATTCTACAATACTGTAATGATCGATTTGACTTTGTGTTCTAGGATAGGTATGAAAGTTTTCTCCCACTTCTGATTCAGACTATCTCATCCCTAAGAACTCAATATTAGCACATCAATTTTTAATCTAATTTAAATTTAATAAGGATAGTAGGCTATTTCTGTCTTTAGTGGATGGCCAAAAAAAAAAAAAAAAAAAAGAAAAAAAAGAAAGAAAAAAAAATAAGAAGAAAGAAAAAATCAATGAAGTATTTTGAGGATAGCTAAAGAAAGTATTCATTCTGGAAATTCATTTAGAGCTATAATTATGGGACCTAAAATATACAAGGCTTGGATAAAAAGCATAAGGCTGTGGGTAGGAATTCTTTATTAATAAAAATGAGGACAGTTAACCCTAGCACGGTTACCGGTTACTAACAACTCTTCCAGCTCAAGCTCTTGTGGATGTAGCTATAAAGCAGTGAAGTCAATTGATAAATGCAGCTTTCAAATCACCTCATTAATTTATAGGCCCAAACTCCTACAACTCCTTTGGTCCCTTGTAATAAGGGTGAAATGCTTAAAAACCCATTGATAACATGGTTGATAAATGTTGCTAACCTATGCGAAGGCCTTCTTCTATTACTCCTTAACTATTGGTGATCTGTTAGGTTCCTCTTAACCTTCTCATGAGACATGTCTGGAGGCCAGCTCATCTTCACCCATGACTTCAATTACTACTTACAACAGGGTGAGTGGATGTACTATGTTCCCGCCACCACCCCTTTTTCCTGTGCCCGTGGCACATGGCTGCTTTCTCCTGGTGCTCATTCCTGCTTAACCTTGACTTGGCCTTACAGTCCTTTCAAGCATGTATCTTCAGTCTAACACTACAGATAGACTACTCAGATTTGGCACCAGATCTATTCTTGGACCTACAATTAGTTAACTTTGGACCCAGTTAAATCAAACTTGTTTATCTAATTGAGACCTCCTCCAAGCTGTGTATCTGAATGTTTGACAGCCCATCTCTGCCTGGATGACCTCAATTTCAACATGTCCAAACATGAAATCCTCATTTTTTACCTGCAAACCGGTTTCTCCTGTCTCCCTTTTACTTACCATCTAGTTAGTCATCAAAACCTGTATTTTGGGCGCCTGGGTGGCTCAGTGGGTTAAAGCCGCTGCCTTCGGCTCGGGTCATGATCCCAGGGTTCTGGGATCGAGCCCCGCATCGGGCTCTCTGCTCGGCAGGGAGCCTGCTTCCTCCCTTCTCTCTCTGCCTGCCTCTCTGCCTACTTGTGATCTCTGTCTGTCAAATAAATAAATAAAATCTTTAAAAAAAAAAAAAAAACCTGTATTTTATTCATTCTTGAATCTTTTTTGACTCCTTCTGCTACTTTCTATCCCTACTGTCACTGTTTTACTCAGGTTTCTGCAAAACCCCCTTGCTAGTATCTCTGACTTCATTTTTCTTGTCTTCTTTCTACGTTACTGCAAGAGGGATTTCTTTCAAACCTGCAAATCTGACCATGTCATTCCTCTCCTTAGGAATCCCTATAATTACTCTCTCCTGGCCTTCAAAATACATTTCAAGCCTCTTAGCTCAGTTTATAAGATCCTTGCCATTCATCTGTGACTATCTTTCCAGAGGTGTTGACATCTTACCCATTTTTATATTTGTTGAAGTTTTCACTAATTTGCTTTTCAAAAAGACAACAATAGTTTGTTTCACTAATCAAGTCTTTATTTCCTAACTGTTAGCATTCTGTTTATTTGTATTCCTAATTTATTCCTAATTTATTTGTATTTTTTCCTCTAATAAGTTTCTTAATATGATGCTTAGATTATTTTCAATTTTTATGTTGTCATAAATCATTTTAAGGCTCTGAATTTCTCGTGTATATTGCTTTGGCTACATCTTGTAGGTCATGTTTTCCTTGTCCCTCAACTCTCACTTGTTTATACTTTTGATTTTTACTTGGGATTTACTAAAGATTTATTATAGAAAGTTACTTAATTTTTTTGTCTTCTTTCATTATTCATTTACTGTGCATCAGGGTTAGAAAAACGTAGCTGAAATAACTCCTCCATTTTGAAATGTACAGAGTGTTTGTATATATGTGTGTATGTAAACTTAATACATGACCAATTTTTGGAAAATATTCATGGAACTTAAAAATAATTTATATTCTCTTATTGTTAATGATAAAATAATGATATTGTTAATGACATGTGTTAAATGAAACTTACTCATTGTGATATTCATATATTCTTTCAGAACAGGTTTTTTCAATAGTACCTTTTCTGAGTAAGGATAGTACATGCTTTCCAAATATTTACCTTGTTCTTATCTTTTTGTGAGAGCTGGGCTAAGTATGGAATTCTAGGTTCAGTTGGCTTTCAAAATTGTGATGATATGGTTCCTTTGTTTTCTAGGAACCCTATTTTCAGATAAATTCAGTATTAATCTGATTCCGTTTTCTTATTGGTATACTCTTTGTCTCTCTGAGGTGTTCACAGATAGTCTCTTTATTGTCTGGGTTCTGAAATTTGACCAGGTTGAGCCGTGTATGTTTTATTGTTGGCGTTTTAATTTGCAGCTTTTCATCTAAAGATCTGATAAGTGTGTTTTATTATTTTCATTGTTTCTTCCCCTCCATTGTCACACTTCTGGGTTGGTTGGTTTTTAGGATTCCTACTAACTGGATGACTCTTTTTCCAGATCTCTTCTTCCTAATGTTCCTTAGGTTTCCCCACACATTGTCCACCTCTAGATCTTTCTACACTACATGGCCGAGGAATTATTTGTCTCTATCTTCCGCTGATTTTTGACTTTCCAACTATGCTATTTGGGCCATCATATTTTGATCATATTTTCAGAGATCTCCCTTGTTGTTTTTGCATTGGAATCTATTCTTTCCTTTTGAACACAATATCCCTTCCAACCAACTTGAAGGAATTAACTATATTTATTTGGCAGTTTAATTTCCTATGTTTATCTAATTTTATAGTTGAATTTGCTATGATTCCATCATTTCCCCAGGGCTTCTTTCTTCTACTTGCTGAGTTTAGAACTTTGTGATTATTATTATTTTTAAAAAATTGTATATGATGTCTTTTCTGTTGGTCTTCCTCAAATATGTAGACATTCAGGTTGTCTGTTCTCAACCATGGATGTGAGTCCTTGCCAGAATTAAAATCACTGCTCATGTAAGATTGAAACAGGTTCTGATTATAGGAGCCTGGCTCCAGCAGTTTATGTGGGGAGGTGGGGAGTATGTGTGGGACCATAGTGCCAGGAATCTTGGTCCCTCCAGTAACCACAGGCTGCCTGTAGTATTGCTCTGTTTCTCTAGCCTCTGCTACTTTTGAATTTCCTATCCTACAACTTGAGTCTGCAGACCAATCAAGAGTAGCTCTTGAAGTAACCACTCCCTTCATGACTGCAGGGACGTGGGTGGATACTGATGTAAATGTTTTGTCATTCTTAATTAGTCACCTCACCAACTGCCTTCATCCTGCTCTTTCCCCTAGTTCCCACTGTTGCTGTTCTTTGGATTATTCTGGGCACAGTTGGGAAAACACACAGTGTTTGACCTTCTCTTGCTTCTACATGAGATTGTGACTTCTGTAGTTTTCAGGTTTTACTTTCAATCTGGTCTGAATTGCTGAGCATCTTATGGAGATACAGTTGATGGTATCTCTTTCAAATTTGCCACTCTAGTATATAGATATAAAACATATAAACTCCCTTATTTTATATCTATGTATAAAATATGTAAACATATTTTATATGTATATATATGTCATTTTAATGGGATTTTCTTTAAAAAAATGGGAGTAAATCTAGTATTTAGTTAGCCAACTTAAACTGGAAAACCAACTCTTTGTTTAGGCCTTCAATATGTAAGCATTTTCCATTTTATTGTTCCCCCTGTTGAAGAATTTAGAACAAATATCTCAAGGTCAAGTCAGAATTATTTTGGGCTTTGCTTCTTAGGCTCTTACCTGGTTATGATCAATCAGAGTCCCTTGCTGAGCCGCATCTTAGATGTCTCTTTCTCATACTGAGAACCTGGAGACCCACCATATATCACTATTTAGGGAATATAATCACAAAGGCTCAAATTTAGAAAATGTCTTTCAAAATTGACTTCACATTTATCTCAGGAAGTTTCAAGACCTTTATACCACAAGGACTCCTGGTTGTTTATACTTTCATTCCAGAGTTTCTGGGGAGGTTATACAGATTAGGTCCCCTTGAATTAACTTCTGTTTGTGGAACACTTTGCACTTTGCCTCGACTTTCACACTCATATTTCATTTGAGTGTCTTGACACATTTTCTCCATGGATATGAAATATTGTCCTCATTTAGCACATAGGAAAATGGATTCAGACAGGTTATTTGCCGAATTAGACAAATAAAAAATGGGGGAGCCAGTCCTCCAATGCTGCAATTCTTTGTCTGGGTAGACTTCATGTGGACTTCTTTAATGACCAAGATGAAACTCATGTCCTTAGACAAAAGCTGGTTTCAAGTCTAGATGAATATCCTTCAGGCTATACAGGAATCAAACAAGACTGTAGGGTTGAATTCTATGTTTATTGAGAAAATTGTGCCTGATTATGACAGATTAGGATTTTTTCATTCTAAAAAGTCACAGAATCAATTATTCCTTTAAAAAGCTCCCCTGAGGAGTGCCTGGGTGGCTCAGGCAGTTAAGCACCCATCTTTTGATTTTGGCTCAGGTCATGATCTTGGGGTTGTATAATTGAGCCCCATGTCCAACTCCACACTCAGTGGGGGCTCTGCTTGAGATTCTCCCTCTCCCCCGCAAAATATAAATAAATAAATCTCTTAAAATTTTTTTTTAAAAAAAGCTTCCCTGAGAAAAACAGTTCTGAGCATGATTATAGGAATTACTGCTTTAGAATGCTTGATCATTTGCATTAAGTCCATATTTCTGTTCAGGTTCCCTCTGTTGAGTGTATCAGTTACTTATTGTTGTTTTTGAAACTCCCTGCCCTGAAGCTTTTGGCTTAAAACCATCACCATTTATTCTTGCTCCAAAGCTTTCTGGTCAGCTGGGAAGTTCTGCTGACCTGTCTAAGCTTGGCTGATCTCAGCTGGGCTCACTCATGTGTCTGTTTTCAGTTTGAGTGTTGGTGGTGGAGCTTGTTGCTCCGCTCACATGTCTCATGATTGGCTGGCAGGCCCTTGGTTGGAGCAATGTCTTTTATCATTTAGCAGACCATCAGGGGCTTGTTCATGGGGTAGCATCAGAATTCCAAGAGAGCATGTGAAAGCTTACCAGGCTTCTTCAGCCCTAGGATTAGAACCAGCACAGTG
The DNA here is from genome assembly GCF_963455335.1 of Martes martes. Taxonomy (NCBI): domain Eukaryota; kingdom Metazoa; phylum Chordata; class Mammalia; order Carnivora; family Mustelidae; genus Martes; species Martes martes. The sequence goes on from NC_137892.1 coordinate 99,804,828, forward strand.
TCACTTCCAATATATATTGTTGGTCAAAATAAATCATAAAGCCAGTTCAGATAAAAACGGTAGGAAGCTGCAAAGTCATATTGAAAGGAGCATGAACACAAAGATTATTTTTTGCAAACAAAAAACTAATTTTTGCAAACAACCTACCATACCTGACTATTGTACTCATGCCTCAGTTGCTAAAGGCTCACAGATGCCTCCCCTCTCCTGGCAAAGTGCCCTAAGCTGAAGGGGGCTGCCTTCTACAGATTATGCCCCATTTTCCTGTGCGGAGAAGGCGATGTGGTCCTCCGCAAATGACTGATGGATATTGGAACACGAAAGGCCAGCCCTTTTGCCCCAGGGGGCAACTACTCTGTGGTGTGATTTAAGCTTCAAGACTAGACTGGACCTGAGACCATATCCTTGCTTTGCTTTTACCCCTTCCCCATCTTACTTTCCTCGTCCCTTTACATGTTTCTCCTGAAGAGTACTCCCCTGCTCATTCACAGACTCCCAATTCCCTGACTCGGGCCCTACATCTAGGCATGCCTTCCAAGACAGATGTTTTATGATGATATGATGATAAAAGAGAGCAGACCCTTGTCATCAATACATATTTATAAGAAAAGTTGCATATTTTAGTTTAGTGGCAGTCTCTTTGAGATTTCAAAGTGCCTTTTTGCACTTTGGTAAAATAACAGTGGGTAATATTTGCTGAGTACTTACTATGTTCTGGGCTTTATGCTCAGTATGTAATATGTATGATGTCATTTAAAACTCACTATGAAAGAGCTACTGTTATTAGTTTTTATACTTTTAGTGTTTTCTAAGTCATTTTGTATCTGGGTTTTGTTGTATTATTCTTTAGGAACAAAAGCCTTCTGAGTCTGCATAAAAATACCCTTTGACACATGACATAAGGCAATACCTGGTTAAGTGTCACAAACCAGAAAGACAACTTGACCTTCCTTCAACTTGGAGAATCAAACCTCTCTGGGTTCATATTGAATAGTATTTATAGGGAAATGCAATGGGCAAGGGAACATCCCAGCTCAAAACACTAAATCTTTTCATTAAAGTCGTTTGGTCATTTTGGTGAGTAATTTTGGCATTGCAAACTATTTTGCAAAGTCATGCATTTGTGGGTCCAGGCATGTCCAGCTTCATTTAAAAAATCTTGTATGTGGGTCGCCTGGGTGGCTCAGTGGGTTAAGCCTCTACCTTCAGCTCAGGTCATGATCTCAGGGTCCTGGGATCAAGCCCCGCATCGGGCTCTCTGCTTAGCGGGGAGCCTGCTTCCGCCTCCCCCTCTGCCTGCCTCTCTGCCTACTTGTGATCTCTCTCTCTCCCTGTCACATAAATAAATAAATAAAATCTTTAAAAATAAATAAATAAATAAAAATCTTGTATGCTGTCAGGTCTCCACTAAGTAAATTTCATTTATTCACAGAGCAAGCATTAAGTTTTCATCATGACATATTAACTGTTTTCTCTCTATATCCATCTGTGGACATCTTTATAGATAGATATAAAGATAGACACACATATATATAAATATACATAACATTAAATAAAAATATAAAAATGTATAGATATATAAAATAAGTGTTGTGGATGTCACAGGAAGATGAGAAATGAGTCAAAAGTAACTGTTCATGTGAGTGGACCCTTAATTTCAGCAGCTGCAGCAGGAAATAGGAAATCTTATAAAGGGAGGGTCAAGGAACAGGCATTAATTCTTTGTGAGTTGTGTGGCAATGCTTTGTCTTTCTCAGTTTAGCTGGAAATGGCCTCTGACTCCAAGGGAAAACCCAGAAAGGAAGACCCGATAAGACTGTTTGGCATGGCACTAAGCCAGAAACCAAGGGTGGAAGAGGTAAAAAGAACCATCCCCAAAGTGACACAGGTAGCAAGTGGTGTGATTGAAATTTGCACCTGGCTGGTCCTCAGCCTGCTGAAGTATCAGGCAATGAAAGAGTGGGCAGTGTGCTGACAGGTGGAGGGTGCCTTTGGAGAGCAACTCACGCAGTGCAGTTTCTTCTGTAGTAACAGTGAGGAAGACTGCAACAGGCAACTTCCCACTTAACAGCCATGATCCCACCTACCTGAGCTAAACTCCCGTGAGTTTTATTTTGGGGAGATTTTAACTGGATTTAAAAGTGAACTCTATTAGTTACTCAGAAGCAGAACAGGTATTCTGAGAGAGAGAGAGAATGAGAGAGAGAGAGAGCTTGAGAGACAGAATTGAACCATCAATGTGTTTCTGAGTCTGGCTTACATGAACCCTCTGTGAAAACTGACAAGAAACTAAAAAAATAAAAAAAAAAAAAAGAAAAGAAATGAAGAAAAAGAAAAACTGACAAGAAATTGCCAAGAGGCTTAAACTTTAGAACTTTTGTGAAGAAAATTCCTGTGGAAAGTGATGAAGACAAAACTTCTTCAGTGAAAACACCAGAACCCAATTGAGCAGGATCTTGAGTACCTCCTTATGTATGTAAGGGGTCGGAGCTGATAAATTGCCGCTGGGACTCTGTGGCATTGGGCCCATGAGAGACCCACCACCTTGCACACCACCCAGGAAGGATCCCCAGGAAGAATTCAAGCTCTCAAAGACTAGTTGGTTCATCTAAGAGAAACACAGTCAACCCAGAGCCCCATGAATGAACCATCTACTTTCACCTTGCAGTGGATTTTTTTTTTGTGTGTTCCTCTACCTTGAGGACAAAGACAACAACTTATTTTTAAATCTGGCCAAGTGGTATCATTCCCTTCTCTGAGCAGGCAGCCAGGGCACCCAAGTCACTTCTATTACCTAACATGCAGGAGGAACCTTAAAGAGGAAAGTAAGAAAAGAAGTGAGAGCATAAGGCAAAAGGATTGGAGAAGATCAAAAAAGAACAATAGGGCCCTGGTGAGCAATCCTTGGCAGAGTGCCCAGAGAAGCTTCAGGAGAGGGACAGAGTCAGAAAGAGCATTTCCTGCTCTGGGTTAAAAAAATAAACCCAACCAGTCTCTATGAGGTGGTCTAGCCATCCTACGCAGCATTGGGTCATTAGTTCAAAAACTACAGATAGTAATAAAAACAGCAGTCACTTTCTTCATGCCTAGGTGAATGGGGCTCTCCCTGCATCACCCGCTACACACCTGGATTACATTAATCTTATCTTGTGTGTGGGTGGTTTCTCCCAGTTTCAGTCTTGGCAACATCTTTAACGGCCTCTCGTGCTTCTAAAACTTCTCCTACGTTTCCTCTCTTCTATTTTTCTCAGCCTACACTTATTCTTGATAGAGAAGAAGGGTAATCACTACATCAGCAAGGAAGAGGCAACTGTTCGTGACCATAATTATTGCTGGAATTAGTAAAATCCCAAGTTGGCTTCTGTCATAGAATGCAAAAAAGACTTCATGTTTTCTCTACTCTTTAAAGTTCATCAGCTCTTCTCATTACCAGTACTTTGGAAGTTTCCAAAACACTTCACACTGTCTGTCTAGATGGCTTTCCCTCAAAGAGCTGCTAAGACTGGCTTTCTCTCTTCTGTTTGTCAGACCAAGAAACCTTGGACTGGAGGGAGGATTTGTCTTAGACCCCCACGTTTGTTACTATGAACCATTTTCCATGTAAAATTTTCCTGATGCTTATACAACCTGTAATAAGACCACAGCCCTTTGAACTCTGAGCAGGTGTAGGGTTTTACAGCGCAATATTTTAAGATAGAATTTGTTTTAATCTTCCAGTTAAGCCTCTTTATACAAACAGAGCTGCCAAGAGAACAAATACAATTCCCTTACAAGTTGTTTGTCTAGTTAACAGTAAGTACGCAAATCAGTTTCCTGTTCACACAAAGGATTTTCTTGTGTTTGAAATCTTTGACCAAAGGGACATTGGCTTGGATTTTTATAGGGAATTCGCAATGGTAACCATCTATAGTGCTCTGTGGACCAGGATGTGAGGTGACTTAGCAAGCAGCTGGTTAGCACCAAACAAGAATGTTGTCTGAGCTTCTGAAAAGGACCTTTGTGTGCCCAGTGCAAAGGCATCACAAAGGGTCTACATGGAAACAGAGGTTCAATGCGCAGTGAAAGATACCAGGAAGTTGGAGGACAGCACAGAGGAAAGGAAAAGGAAAGCCTTATTGTCAAGATAAAATTAGGACAAGGGTTTGCAAATGGCCTGTTTCCCTCAGGTTTTGTGTTCAAGGTTTTCCTCTTTTTTTTTTTTTCTTATGTATTTCTTCCTTTCTCTTTAAGAAACAAGAAAACATTCACATTAATATGTATTCCCAAAGAGCCTCTTCAGTCTTGAGGTCCCTGGGAGGGTTAGATTATTTTTGAAAGACAAATCTGATAGCTGAAGCCCTGCGTGCTCTCGGAGGGACGGTGTCGTGGGAGCATTGCTGATTTGTACCCTTGATCCAATACAGAGGTGTTTTATTGGTATAACCTCCACCCACCAATGAATTAATTGGTGTACTTTGCCCTTTTTTGCTAGGTTCTTTCAATCTCTTCACTTGTTTACCCAAATATATTTCCCTTCGGCCTAGATAAGTTAAATAGAAGTTGCCTATTGCCCTGGGGAGACAAAGATGTTACAGAAGTTGAATAACAAGTAGCATGTTTTTATTTTTTACATTGGAAACTGCTGGTTTTGATGGCAAATGGAAACATTCACAATCATCCACGTAGAACTGGTTTCTCTTGAGACCAGGTCCAAGTAAATGCAGACATGAAGGAACCCCTTGTAAGTGTGCAGTTTGGAAAATACCGAGAACCAGGATTTGGATGAGGAAACAGCAATTCTCGAGGCAATGTCTCCTCCCCCTAACCATGACATTTTGATTTGACAGCTGTCAAGTATTGATAAGAACTGGTGGTACAGGGTATCTAGGCAGAAGTGGGGGTGGAGACAGTTTCCTCGGCTCTATGTGCAATTGAGGTTGTGGATGAAGGCACTCAAATTCTCCCTAGTCTCTAGAGCGGATCACTGACGTAAGTGGAGTGGAGCCTCTGGCCTTTGTGGGTATTGTGGCTGGAATGAGGGGTTATGTCACTGCCAGGAGATTGAGGTCACATGTTAGCAGAGAGATACCAGGATGCTATGTGGGGGCCAGGTCAATATCTGTAGCCCCTCCAAGCACCACTAATGAAATAGGATTGGCCACACGTGGAGCAGGAGGCCAGCCTGGATGGGCCTGACTCAGAAGTAGAAGCCTATCACCTGCTTCCGCAGGGGTGCCATCTGTTTACTTCCTCTCAGAGTTTATTAGCATCTATGCCTGGAGAAGGATAATGAGGAAACCATCCAGAACAGAGTGAAGTTTCTTCCTATTAAATTTTAAATTTGAGATCATTGAAGATTCGCATGCTGTCAGAAGACATGATACAGAGAGATCTTGTATCTCCTTTACCCAAACTCTCCTATGGTGACAGCTTGCAAAATCAGTATAATGTCATAACCAGGACATTGACCTTGATACAGCCAAGATGCAGACCATTTCCATCACCATCAAGGTCTTCATGTTGCCCTATTATAACTGTACCTACTTTCTTCCCTAGTCTTTAATATCTGGCCACTACTAATATGTTCTTCACTTCTATAATTTTGCTATTTGGAGGAAGCCTGTGTTTCTCTGTCACCTTGAAGAATTATGTTGCTGATATAAAATGCTAGGTTGGTGACTTTTTTCTTTCAACAGTTTAAATATTTCACTCCACTTGGGGCACCTGCGTGGCTCAGTGGGTTAAGCCTCTTTCTTCAGCTCAGGTCATGATCTCAGGGTCTGGGGATCGAGCCCCAAATTGGGCTCTCTACTCAGCAGGGAGCCTGCTTCCCTCCACTCTCTCTGCCTGCTTCTCTGCCTACTTGTGATCTCTGTCAAGTAAATAAATAAAATCTTTAAAAAAAATATTTCACTCCACTCACTTCTTGTTTGTGTGGTTTCTGATGAGGATCCCAATGTAATTCTTATTCTTGTACCTCTCTAGATAAGGTGTTTTTTTTTTTTTTTTTCATCTAGGTGCATTCAAGATTTTCTTTGTCTGCTTTTTGCTGTTCGAATATGATATGCATAAGCGTGTGTGTGTGTGTGTGTGTGTGTGTGACATTTATCTTGCTTGGCATACTCTGACCTTCCTGGACTTGTGATATGGTGTCTTTCATTAATTTCAGAAAGTTCTTGGCCATTGTTACTTGAAGTATTTTCAAATTATTGAGCAATTCCAGTTACTTTCCCTTTACATATTTTAGAACAATCTTTTCTATGTATCCAAAAAGTCCTCCTGAGATTTGATCAAAATTGCAGTAAACCTATATTATTTTGGGGACATTTGATGTCTTTACTATTTTGAATCTTCCAATCCATAAACACGAGGTATCTCTCCATTTAAGTCTTCTTTAATTCCTTTTATTAGTTTTTTTTCAGTATACAAGTCCTATATTTGTTTTCTTAGCTTCACATATAGAAATTTTAAAAAATTTTAAGTGGATTTTTTTTTGACCTTGCTGAACTCACATATTAGTCCTAGGACTTCTCCATACATCTGTACTAGTGACAGTTTTACTTATTTATTTCCAGTCTACATGCCTTCTATTTCTCTTTCTTGCCTTGTTGAACTGGCTATAACTTCCAGCACTGTGTTGAATAGTAGTGGTGAGACCAGACATCCTTGCCTTGTTCCCATTCTTAGGGGAAAAATGCTTAATCTCCCATTCTTAAGTATAGTGTTATCTGTAAGGTTTTTTTTGTAGATGTTCTTAATCAAGAGAATAATTCTTCACAAGAGAACAAGTTGAAAATTTCCCACCTCTATCACTATATCTCTGAGAGTTTTTAATCATGAGTGCATATTAAATTTTACCAAATGTTTTCTTCTACATCGATTAATATGGTCATGTGATTTTTCTTCTTTAGCTTATTAATGTGGTAGGTTATACTGATTGAGTTTTGGTTATTATACCAGTCTTGAATCCCTGGAATAAATCTCACTAGGTCATGACATGTCATTATTCCTCATTATTGCCGAATACTATATTGCTAATATTTTGTGAGAATTTTTGAGTCATTCTTTGTAAAGGATGTTGATCATAATTTTCTTTGTCTGGTTTTGATATTAGGAGAAATAGTAACTTTATAAAATGAATTAGAAAGTGTTCCTTCCTTGTGATGGTTAATTTCCTGTGTCAGCTTGGCTAGTCCACAGCACCCAGATATTTGGTCAAATATTATTCTAGATGTTTCAGTGGAATATTTTTAAAAATGAAATTAACATTTAAATCATCAGACTTTGAGTAAAGCAGTTTACCCTCCATAATATGGGTGGCCCTCATTCAAGCAGTTAAATACCTTAATGGAAGAATATGACCTTCTTTAATGGCTGGGGAATTTTGTCAGTACACTGCCTTTGGACTTAAACTGCAACATTAACTCCTCCTGGGTCTTCTGACAGCCAGCACATCTTGTAGATTTTGGACTTGACAGCCTCTGCAATCATATGACCCACTTTCTTAGAATTAATCCCTCCCCATTTCCACACACACACATACATACTCACAGACACATGGACACACACACATACACACACACACACACCCTATGGGTTCTATTTCTCTGGAGAATTCTAATACACTCCAATATATTTTGGACAATATATCATAGAACTGGTGTTAATACTTCTTTAAATATTTGTTAGAACTTTCTGGTGAACCCATTGGGCCTAAAGATTTCTTTTTTTTTTTAAATTTCAAAATTATTAATGCAGTTTCCTTACTAATATAGAGCTATCCTTATTATCTATTTAAATCTGGCAGAGTTGCAGTGGTTTGTATTTTTCAAGAAATTCATCCATCATCTACATTGTCAAATTAAGGTGGGCAGAGTTGTAAGCAATATTCTTATATTGTCCTTCAGTGTCCATATGAATATCCCCAGTTTTGCTCTTGATATAACATGCTGTGTCTTCTTTACTTTTTCTTTGCTGCTATATTGTTCTGTTAAAAGAAAGAAAGAAAGAAAGAAAGAAGACCATCTCTATTCTTTTTCTGTTTTTAATTCCATTGATTTTTTTCCTGTTATGGTATGATTTTATTTTTCTGCTTGCTTTGGTTTATTTTGCTCCTCTCTTTCTAGGCTCCTCCTATGAGAACTTAGTTTTTTAGGACTTACCCTTTTTAGGACTTACCCTTTTTTATAATGTATGTACTTGAAATTGAAGATTTCTCTCCCAGCACTGCTTTAGCAATGTCCCACAAATTTTGATGTGTTGTATTTTCATTTTCATTCATTTCAGAGCATTTTTCAATTTCTTTTGGAACTGCTTTATCTCATGGATTGTTTAGAAGTGCATTATTTAGCTTTCAAGTTGGAGATTTTCCTATTGTAATCTTGTTACTGATTTCCAGTTTGATTTCGTAATGGTCAGAGAATATTCTTCATGTGATTTCATTTCTTTTACATGTGTTTAGATTTGTTTCATGGTCCAGGATATGGTCTGTCTTGGTATATATTCCACAGGCACTTGAGAATAATGTTTGTTCTCTTGTTTGAGGGAGTGTTCTATGAAGTGTTGATTAGATCTTTTTTTTTTTTTTTTTTTTTTTTTTTTAAGATTTTATTTATTTATTTGACAGTCAGAAATCACAAGTAGGCAGAGAAGCAGGCAGAGAGAGAGAGAGGAGGAAGCAGGCTCCCTGCTGAGCAGAGAGCCCGACATGGGGCTCGATCCCAAGACCCTGGGATCATGACCTGAGCCGAAGGCAGAGGCTTTAACCCGCTGAGCCACCCAGGCGCCCCCGAAGTGTTGATTAGATCTTGATGGTTATTGTTGTTGCTAAGTTCTTCTGTATCTTTGCTGATTTTTTGCCTACTTGCTCTACCGGTTGTTGAAAGAGGGTTATTGAAATCTTTAACTAAATCATGATTTTATTTCTCTTTTTAGTTCTAGAAGGTTTTGTTTCTCATATTTTGCAGCTCTTTTGTTTGGCATATATAGATTTAGCACTTATATTCTCTTGGCAGATCAACTCATCACACTATAATGCCCCTCTCCAGCTCCGTAATTTTCCCTGCTCTGAAGTCTACTTTATCTGATATTAATATAGCAACTACTGCTTTCATTTGATTAGTGTTTATGTATCTTTTTACATTTTTACATTTCCATTTGTCTACAGCATTACATTGGAATGAGTCTTTTAGAGGCAACAGATAGTTCAGACACGGTTTTAAATCCACATTGCCTTTCTCTGTTTTAATTGGTGTGTTTAGACCACTTCCATTTATATTTAACTGTTGCTATATTAGGTTTTGTTCTGCTATTTTATTTTTTAATTTTCTGTTTGTTCTCCTTGGTTTTTTGTTTGTTTGCTTGCTTCTTTGGGTTTTTGTTTGTTTTAGGTTTATTTATTTAAATAATCTCTACACTGAATGTGGGGCTTAAACTCATGACCCTCTGTTCTTACAAAAGAGCCAGCCAAGTGCCCTTCTGTTTTCTTTTTCTTATTTTCCTTCGCATTATTTGAGCATCTTTTAGAATTCCATTTTGATTCATCTATGCCGATTTTGAGTATATCTTTTTGTGTAGCTTTTTTCATGCTTACTCTAGATATATGGTAATCATATACATCTATATATATCTTACCAAATTCTGTTGTTGGAGATGAGAAAATATTGTACATTATTCATTTTAAATGATAGTTCTTTTAATCATGTGTGGATAATTTTCAAGGTGAGAAGTATGATAATGCCATTTCATTACCCAGCCCCCTGTGATTCTTTAAAATTCTTTCAAAGAAATTTTATCCACTGTGATTCTATAAAATTCTTTCAGAGAAATATAACACAATGAAGACTCTCATAAAGTATTGTCCAACTGGAAGGAAAGTTAAGTTGCTTATTTTATAAAGCTTCCATAATACTCCCTTTAGTTCAGTACAGCTAAGATCACCAGGAAGAATGAAAAAGCATCTATGAATATCTAACATACATAAGACATGTGTTTTTTCAAGTTGTCTCACTTTATGGCAAATTCTAATTAACTTTACTCTGGGGAAAAATTCTACCAAATTCATCTTAGAACAAACCTCACTATTACAAGTGCTGGCTGGAAATGACAGGAAATATTGAGCTCTCTCTTTCCCATTACCTGGAGAAGAGCTAAGAAGTTCAGATTGACAGTTCCCTGTCCAGTCTTTAGCTGTCATAGTTAATTACACTTGCTCAAAACACATCTGAAAGAACCATAATCTAATCATCCATATAGAAGGCTAACTATGGTAGTGCCATGGGCAGGGGTGAAGGGAAACTTTTATCTCTAGTTCCCCTTTAGTAACATAGAATTTCTCGTTTCATCTAAGGACTTATTACTCCTGTAGAACATTCATTAAAGCAATAGAACATTGGTATGTTGGGACTTAAAACTCTTACAGATTTGCCACACATTTTCCTGGGGGGAAAATATCATAAATATTGCAACCCATTAAAGGTTAACACTAGTAGTATAGAGAACAGATGGGGTTTATCCTCCAAAAGGGTTTTCCATCTTTGGTTTGTAATTTAAGTATTTTATTTTCTGATTTTAGTTAGTAAGGAAAAGAAATTTCAGTATAGACACAGGCTCACTTTTTAAATCTAATTCTGTTTTCTTAGTATGCATTGTGTTCTCCAGTTCTTATTGAAAAATTAACAGATGGGAATTTGTTCCCTGAAGTTATACATCACTCTAGAGGCCTATTCAGTTTCAATATTTGATGAGGTCTCAGGGATCTGTCAGTATGGTCTGGTGCTTGCAACATATCCCACTGTTATGGATACCCTCTTCCACAGCCTGAGCTCCTGATTCTAACATTTTAGGAGATAAAAACCATATTTCAAAATTGGGAAGGGAATAACAAGATGGAAAAATTTTTTTTTTCTCTGTTTTAGGATGTCCAGTTGTTCAAGTTCTTAGCAAAAAGCAATCTAGAAAAACAACTGCATGGAATGAGTCTAAGTTTCTATGGTAAAATAGTAGGATTGAATAACTCCCAGAGGATAATCAGATTAATTTAAATTCTTGGCATCTTTGTGAGGCTGGAGGTAAAGTGAACAAAGGGAACCACAGCCCTTCTGCATTGGAGACTTTCCTGCAGGCTTCTGAGTTTGTAATTTGCAGCAGATTGCACATGGCCTGCCTCTCTGAAGGCCGTTCGCCTCTGCAAAGTAGCATTCATCCCCTCAAGAAAGTCCGTGGAGGCTTTCAAAAAAAATCCCTCTCACCAATTTCAAATGTATTTATAAAAGGAAATGTGGCATAGAAAAACTCCCCTTCCCCTGATTTCTTTCTTACCAGCCATTTCTTGAACTCATTATTTAATAAACTTAAAAGGTGAAGTAAACAACTTTGAGGCTGTAATAAACTATTAGTATTTTTATAAATTTGGGATAAATCTACACATCTGACATGATTGATAGAGCATACGATAAGTACAAGCTCCTAATAAGTACTCAGTAAATATTTGTTGAGTGAGGGGAAAATATACTCTGGGTATTAATGAGTCCCCCAAAATGGGAGATTTTAACAAAAGTGACAGTGTGTTGAGGAGGTTTTGTTTTGTTGGTTTTTTTTTTAATTTTTTATTTCTTTTCAGCGTAACAGTATTCATTGTTTTTGCACCACACCCAGTGCTCCATGCAATCCGTGCCCTCCCTAATACCCACCACCTGGTTCCCCCAACCTCCCACCCCCCGCCCCTTCAAAACCCTCAGGTTGTTTTTCAGAGTCCATAGTCTCTCATGGTTCACCTCCCCTTCCAATTTCCCTTAACTCCCTTCTCCTCTCCATCTACCCTTGTCCTCCATGTTATTTGTTATGGTCCACAAAGAAGTGAAACCATATGATAATTGACTCTCTCTGCTTGACTTATTTCACTCAGCATAATCTCTTCCAGTCCCATCCATGTTGCTACAAAACTTGGGTATTCATCCTTTCTGATGGAGGCATAATACTCCATAGTGTATATGGACCACATCTTCCTTATCCATTCGTCCATTGAAGGGCACCTTGGTTCTTTCCACAGTTCGGCGACCGTGGCCATTGCTGCTATAAACATTGGGGTACGGATGGCCCTTCTTTTCACTACATCTGTATCTTTGGGGTAAATACCCAGTAGTGCAATTGCAGGGTCATAGGAAAGCTCTATTTTTAATTTCTTGAGGAATCTCCACACTGTTCTCCAAAGTGGCTGCACCAGTTTGCATTCCCATTAACAGTGTAAGAGGGTTCCCCTTTCTCCACATCCTCTCCAACACACATTGTTTCCTGTCTTGCTAATTTTGGCCATTCTAACTGGTGTAAGGTGGTATCTCAATGTGGTTTTAATTTGAATCTCTCTGATGGCTAGTGATGATGAACATTTTTTCATGTGTCTGGTAGCCATTTGTATGTCTTCATTGGAGAAGTGTCTGTTCATATCTTCTGCCCATTTTTTGATATGATTATCTGTTTTGTGTGTGTTGAGTTTGAGGAGTTCTTTATAGCTCCTGGATATCAACCTTTTGTCTGTATTGTCATTTGCAAACATCTTCTCCCATTCCGTGGGTTGCCTCTTTGTTTTGTTGACTGTTTCCTTTGCTGTGCAGAAGCTTTTGATCTTGATGAAGTCCCAAAAGTTCATTTTCGCTTTTGTTTCCTTCGCCTTTGGAGACATATCTTGAAAGAAGTTGCTGTGGCTGATATCGAAGAGGTTACTGCCTATGTTCTCCTCTAGGATTCTGATGGATTCCTGTCTCACTTTGAGGTCTTTTATCTATTTCGAGTTTATCTTTGTGTATGGTGTAAGAGAATGGTCGAGTTTCATTCTTCTACATGTAGCTGTCCAGTTTTCCCAGCACCATTTATTGAAGAGTCTGTCTTTTTTCCACTGGATATTTTTTCCTGTTTTGTCAAAGATTATTTGACCATAGAGTTAAGGGTCCATATCTGGGCTCTCTACTCTGTTCCACTGGTCTATGTGTCTGTTTTTATGCCAGTCCCATGCTCTCTTGGTGATCACAGATTTGTAGTAAAGCTTGAAATCAGGTAACGTGATGCCGCCAGTTTTATTTTTGTTTTTCAACATTTCCTTAGCGATTCAGGGTCTCTTCTGATTCCATACAAATTTTAGGATTATTTGCTCCAGCTCTTTGAAAAATACCGGTGGAATTTTGATCGGTATGGCATTAAAAGTATAGATTGCTCTAGGCAGCATAGACATTTTAACAGGAGGTTTTGACTTAAATTTATAGTGCTCTGTATAGTCTTTGAAATAGGAGAGGATGATAGGACAGAGAAAGAGACTTTGTTTTACTACAAAAACTGCCATATATGTTATCAGCAGCTCTATTTCTAGAGTTATAGTTTTAAATCATCTTTGGAGAAGACTTCCTTTGTATTAGAAGACTCACAAAAACGGTCATTTAATTGCCAGGATGTAAAGCAAATACCCACTTCTCTTTTTTAGGGTAAAGTCAACATATATATGAATATAGATGTGCAAGCTAAGAAACTTATTCTGTTATTCTGTATATTAAGTGTATATATGTACACACACACACACACACACACATATATATATATATAGAGAGAGAGAGAGAGAGTATTCTGGAATATATTGAGAATATTTCCTCAATATATTGAGGGATGTATTGAGAATATTTCCTCCTAAGCATAGATATCTGTAAAAGTGTTAGTATCTCACAGAGAGTGTTATTTAAGTCTGAATAACTTAGGTTCTAGGACATATGCTTAGAGTCCATGAAGTCAGATCACAACTTGTGGGTGGATTGGAGTTATCTCCAGAAGAATATTGTTATCATTAATCATCCTGGGATTCAAAGTGAACAGCTTTGGTTGCGTGAACTGTTGATCTGCTCCTCTCTCTGAGAAAGGAACAGAGCGTCTGTAGTGAAATACCAGCAGTGGTAGGTAAGCTGATGTCTGCCACATGGAAAGAACAAAGCAAGAACTTGAGATCTTAAGTTCAGGCCTGTGAGTCACTTGAACTAACTGTGTGGTATTTTACACCATATTTTGGGTGTTCCCAAGCATTTAATAAAGTTTTGTTAAATACCACAGTCTGAGGTGTCTGTCTTTTGGGGAATTGAAGGAGATGCTTCTGTTTGTGGCCTGAGCCCATCCCAGTACCACGGTAAAGACATGGGGGGCAGGGGGCAGGGAGGCAGTCATAATGTGGCAAGAGGTGACAGTCATTCTCTGAAGCTGCAGACAGAGTGAGGATGCTGGGCTGAGGTGTTGAGTCACCAACAACAGTGGGATCTTCATAAATTTTTAGGGGAGAAGAACTCAATGGGATGTTGGACCAAGTAAGAATTTCTAGATAGAGGTATGGAGACTTTGTGCATTGCATTTTTAATGTGGACACTCAATAGCTTGGCTCATGTGAATCTCAATCGGGAAACTCATGTCCACACTAATTCCTTTTCTTTATTTTCTATAAATTAGCTGAATATTGACTGTAAGCCCTTATCTCACAAGGGAGGCAGGAAGTTCACCCTCAGTCATTCTGAGTCTTCCATTTCCCTGGCTTTATGCCAGAATTCTTGGTTCTGAGATCTTTCTTTGTCACCTCATGATGCTGAGTTCCCTGTCTTTCCAGTCAGCTTGGTCTCCTCAGGTCTTCTGCTTGCTTACATCCAAGGTGCATGTGGGTATGGGGCTCTTCATGGGGCCTAATGTCCTGGGCTTCCAGAATCCAACCTGCCTGGTGTTCCATATAGCTTATCCTTCTGAGATTGTGCTACATACCTGAAGTAATGTCAGAGAGCAGGGACAGGCTCCAGCTACTGGTGAGACACACATGCCTCTCTTGTTGTCCTTTCAGTAGTGGTGGGAATCCTTCCCTGACTCCCATGTTCCTGTCAGAGGCACTTTTTCATCTCTTCTCTCTTCAGTGAGTTTAGACTTTGGAAAGAAAAATCTAGAAAGGAAGTTATCTCATGGTCAGCTTCTCATTATACTCTGTTCCTTTTACACAGAGCTTCTGGGTCTTAGGCACAATCACACAGAGCAAGCCACCTTTCTATTGTGGGAATAAAACAGATCAATACATGGAGAAAAATGTATTAATAATTTGAAAAAGCATTCTGCTACAGGATGACGAAAGACGTATGAGCCTATTTTTTCAGCCATAGTCTAGAGGAACTTGAGGAGCCCTGGATGATATATATTTTTAGGATGCCAAGTTGAGAACGAATCTGTGTAGAGAAGTGTTAGTTCCCTGATCCCAAGGAGTACTCTAACTGGAGTCAGAACATCAGATGCAAGCCCAGTTCTGAAACTTACTAGCTCTATGACTTTGAGTAGTTCACTTAACTTTTGTCATAGAGGCTCAGCTATTTAGGCTTGCTGGTCATAGGTCTCTGTCACAACTACTCAATTCTGCCATTATCGCAAGAACAGAGCCCAAACAACACCTAAATGAATGAACACGATTGCTTTCCAGTAAAACTTAATTTATGGACAGCAAAATTTGAATATCATATAATTTTTGTTCCATTAGTTATTCTTTGATTTTTTTGTTGTTGTTCGGTTATTGAAAAATACAAGAACTCTTCTGGGCTCACTGGCTATGCTGAAACAGGATTTGGCCTGTGGCTATAGTTTGTGGACTCCTGTTGTGGACTCAGATTGTAGCTCTAATGTCTAGGGCTCAGTTTCCCCATATGCAAATGAGAGAGCTGTAACTTACAGGGTCATCAGGATAAATAGAGGCATAATTTTTTACTTTGCTTGATAAATTTAAGGTATTATTGCGTAATATGCTCTATGCACTGAGATCCAATGCCTGCATTTAAGATCAAGCAGATAGAGCTACAATGGATAATCTTTGCAGATGCCCTGTAACTGATTGTCTTTGTCTCTCCACCTGTGTAGCACAGAATCCACGACACTGACTTGAAGGGAGAGTTTTGTATTCTTTAAAAGTAGACTGTATGTGGGATTCCTTCCTTTAGAAAATGCCAGTTCTGGTAGTCATCCTTTCCTTGCTTACTTGTATTGATGACATGGATAAGATGACTCTTTACTATCTGAATTCCCGTCTTCTACACAGCACATCAAAACAGAAAGATTCAGGAACTGTCTTGACCTGATGAGGATTCTTGATTAGTTACTTTCTTTAGGTCTTGGTTGTGTTGCCTCTGTTACGCTTATGAGAATATGCATGAACATTGAATGTAGGCTGTAATATACTAATTTTGAGTGTATCTATTACATTCTAAATCAAAAGATCAAGGTGGTGGAATTTTTTGGTGACAACCACAACATATCAACATATCAAAATTGTCTGTGAATATTTCCAGCAGGAATTCTAAACCCATTTACATACAGGACCAGACAGATAAGATAAATGTCTTAAGGAGCCTTAAGGTGTAAGACAATTGAAAATGGTGAGGTCTAGTGAGTATTGTGCTGTGCTGCCCCAGACTCTTAAAAGCATTTACTTAAAAATCAATTTAAAAAGCAAAAAACGTGGGGCACCTGGGTGGCTCAGTTGGTTAAGTGCCTGCCTTTGGCTCAGGTCATGATCTCTGGTACCTAGGATGATGCAGCTCCCAGCTCCTTGCTCAGCAGGGAGTCTGCTTCTCCCTACAGCCTGCCGCTCCCCCTGCTCGCGTTCTCACTCTCTCTCTCTGACAAATAAATAAATAAAATATTTTAAAAAATAAATAAAAATAAAAAGCAAAAAATATAATGAGCAAACAGACCCCAAAACACTATTCTGGCTAAACCCAATAAATTGGTCAGTTGAATGTCTTTGTTTCTGTAACCACATAGAGACAGTGAGTGTTGCAAAAGTTATGCAGTCCTGGGGGCCACAAGTCTTGGTTCTAATGTTTCCTAGTTGCCAACTTTGGGATTAGATATTTGGTAAAAACATACCTGATGAGGATTAAATAAAATCATCAATTTGGGGGCGCCTGGGTGGCTCAGTGGGTTAAGCCTCTGCCTTCGGCTCAGGTCATAATCCCAGGGTCCTGGGATCAAGCCCTGCATCCAGCTCTCTGCTCGGCAGGGGGCCTGCTTCCTCCCTCTCTCTCTGCCTGCCTCTCTGCCTACCTGTGATCTCTGTCAAATAAATAAATAAAATCTTTAAAAAAAATCATCAATTTGAAAATACTTTGATTAACAATAAATTGCAATGAAAATGTTAGCTGTGTGCCTATATACATAACTGATGGCTCGTAAATGCAGGTCCCCAACAAGGGCTTCCACTATTTGTGGTTTCTTTCGCACCAATTTGATTTAATTAGCAGCTAGGCAAGAAGGGACACCTTTTTATTATAAGACCAGTGATTATATTACCAACCTTTTTTCTTTTAACTAGAACTTACTGTTACTGTTGTTTAGACCCCATGTGACAAAGAGCTGGTGCTGGGATAATTCTTTCTCTCCTATTCTCCTATAATCCTTTGTCTGTGCTGTCATCCTGTGAAAAAGGCGATATCAGATAATAAACTCCTGGTGGGACTTATTTGTGACATTTGGGAAAATGAATTCAGGAGTTATTAGATAATATGTCATGGGATTTTCCCACCCAGGAACAAAGATTTGGGTATTTTTGGATTTGAGTACTAAGGGTCCTTCTTTGTTAAACAAAAGTGAGTAAGTAAATGTAAATCTTATAGTTGGATGTGGTCAGATAGTTAAATGTCATCTTACCACAGGTTTGTGTTGTTGAGAAAGTATTGAGTATCTGGCTCCAGATACTCAATTTCTTTGAAGCCAGGAATATGAACTGTTTTTGGTTTTGTTTTGTTTTGCCATAAAAGTTCTCATTTCATTAGGTATGGGAAATCTCATGGCCCTGTCTTTTACTGTGAACTTTGTCCCGGTGTACTAGTACTTTTATTTTAGAAAGGTTATTTCCTACTTGAACGTGATTCTCCTCTGTTTAGCAAAAAAGCTCTCTTGTGTCTGGGAAATCTTAATAAAAGATGTTGTAATAGCAAGGGAAAATTATCATACTGCTTTACTCTTTACAATTTCCTTTTTCCTTCTCTAATTTTTTAAAAAAATTACTGGAGTCAGACTTTTTGAATCTCAGGCATTTGATTAATCAAGTCTTTTTAAAATGTTTTCTTACATCTTTTGGAATAGTGTTGTCTCTGCAGTCCCTCTACTTGATAATTGCCAAATAAATATTATTTTGGCTTGGGCCTGCAACATTCATCAACACTTCTCCATTTGTTGCATTAAACCCAAAATTCTTTACTTCAGTGTAATGTGGAAGGGAATGATTGGATTTGGGGATAAGCAGGGAGGAGTGTAGGAGATAATTAAAATTTGACTCAATTCATTCTTTCCCTGAAATGCATTTAAGCAGAAAACATCATAGTTTCTTTGCTTTTGCTGAACTTCAAGGAATCCTAGGGTACCCCCTTCACGTTTCTGAGCTGGTTTCTCCAATGACATGGCTTCCTGATAGTCTTTAACAAGTCATTTGATGTGATTTCAGCTTGCCATGAAAATATGTGGAAGAACACCAACATAATAATAAAACTAAATTGTTAAATTCAGCATTTATTTAAATTAGATATTACACATTCAATTAAACTTTCTTGCTGAGAAAATTTAATGACTGGTGAAAAAAAAGGACTGAAACTATACATATATTTCTGTGAATGTTTGGAATATTAGAGAACTTCTTGACTTACTTGTAAAGTGTTCTAATTTTCTGAATTTCTGGTTGTCAACCAGATATGTTACCTGAAGATTTGCTAAATTTTCGTTAAGAAGTAGGGTCCTCAGTTTGCTAATTGTCTTGTAATATTTACACCAGATATTTGAAAGATTATTAGGCTGCTTCAGCAACCTAACTGGCTTGTAAGAAAATAGACTTTGCTACATTGTGGAGCATAATCTTATTTTTAGTTCTTTTGAACCAGGTGTTGGGGGTATAGCTCAAGTAGAGCATTTGACTGCATTTGAACCAGGTTTTGAGCACAACTGAAGATTAGTATTCACTCCTTTAGAGGAACAGCTGAAAATGGAAATGAATTTTGGGGGTATACAGTGGTGTAAATATCCAGCTGGGAATGTGAATTTTCCATTTAGAAAAGCCTCAGAGGGCAGCAACACCTCTTCCCACTACCACTCCTCCTCCCCCAACTATCCCCACCCCACCCCATAAAACCTGGATATTTAAAGAATGCTTGTTACTAAGATTCACTACCAGAGATTAGTCTTTTCATCTTTGGGTGGAACCTTCTTCCCACTTCTCATTTGGAGATTACCTGGACCTGAGTCTAGTAACCCAGAGGACCTTCTTGTAAGGATGGTTTTGCCAGGTAATGGGAGCCTTGATGTTGGCTTCTTCACTGGCTCATCTTGGATATTTAGAGGTGACAGGCTCAATTAATTATTAACTTCCTTTCTAGCTCTGTCTGTTATTTTATCTTCACTGTCAGTCTGCTTTCCTTCTGAGGGCTCACCAGGGCATTTGGAAGGGGAAATTGACCTAGAAGTTAACATCCCCCTATTTGGGATATGATGGGATTTTCTTTTCTCTCCTTCCCTACTATCCATCTTTCTTACTCCCCACCCCACCCCATATCCCTTGGGGTTAAGACAATCTCTGGTAAAATAAAGAGCTGGAAACTTGATGATCATAATAACTCAAAAATTGTGGAGATGGTCCTTTGTCTTGGAGATAGTCCACTCTTCAGAAATAGAGCGATTTAAAGCTTTCTCACAGAAATACACAATGAGAACATGCCAGCCCTCAGCCATATTGTTCAAAACAATGGGCAAAACTTCAAGGTTGGAACAGAGTGACCTAGTCGGGCCTAGAGAAATAGAAAGACCCAGGACATCATGGGGTTTGAGGAGGTGAGAAGGAGAAGGGACCAGAGAGAATGGATTTCTGAATTGGATTCTGTAAGGGCTGAAGCACACTCCATGGAAAAGGTTCTTTTTGGAACCATGGGAAAGTACCTTGAGTTGCTTTCTGGTGTAGGTGTGTGTTCATGATCAGGGAGTTGTAAATTGGTTTCATTTTGGATCATGGACTGCACCTGTACATACTTGCTGACATTACATGGGCAACTCTGAGATTATATACAAATATAGGAAGATTCTAGCTTTTTATGAAACAGTACTTACTGGCAGAATTTGTGTGTTTTGTTTTGGAATGAACATCTAGAGTCAATGTTGTAAAGCTATTAGGAGCCGGAAATTCAATCACTACCCCCCCCACCCTTTTTTTAAAGTCAGATTTGGCATTTTTGTTTTGTAGATAGTCGGGATCCATAACCAGATTATGTACAAGTTGCATTTTGTAGAAGACACTTCCCACTGGTTTACAAGGAGCAATTTTCCTTTTGGGTATAGTCTTTCTTCTGGGAATGAAAGTGTGACAGCTCTGCTTGAATCCAGCCCCAAACCAATGTATCTTAAATTGTAGGAACTGAAATAACATTCAGCAGGAATACCACCTGTGTTAAAATGCATGTTCCTGGGGCCTATAACCAAAGACCAGAAATTTGAATTCTTACTACTTACTCATGCTCAGTAAATTTGAGAGCCTTTGTTAAGGAGTGTTAATCAGGTTTACTCTGTGTAAAGTTCTCTCTTCCATTTCTTATCTCCCTTCCATTTGAGGAGATTCATGTGTGTCTATGAACTCTTGCATTATAAAAATAGTGGTGATTCTCATGTTTGCTATGATATTTCTGACTTCTATTGTTGTCCCTGGTAGACAGAAGAGTTTCAGGGAGTATTTGTTGAACTGGTCTAATTAAATCAAGAAGTAGTGATGTAGTCAGACTTATGGGAGAGCTAGAGCTGTTTGTATGAGTCATTCTGTACTAGCCCAGTAAGAATTAAGTCCCAAAGTCTTCCCCAAAGTTAGTGCCTAACTGCTCCCTTTGTGTGGGAAATAGTTTACTTGAAGGAGATGAGGAATGGGATACAATTCCTTCTAGCACATTAATTACAGGGTAGCTTCCCTTTGCCCATCCTTTATTTTTCCCGACATAATTTTGTGCTGTCCGCACCTCCTTGATACAACAATAGCAGAAGAGTATATTTTGTTTTGGTCTGAGTTTTGGTCCAACAGGAAAAATCAGTGTTGTCTCTTTTCCCAAGGAAATGTTGTCCCAGGACACTTTTCCCAAAGGACCACAGTGCTGATTCACCCATTCTTTATTTATTTTTATTGCTTTAATTTTATTTCACTTCTCTGCTCGCTAAATGCTAGTAAGAGACATGCCATAAAGAAATATAGTCTAAAGGACATGAAAAAACAGACCTCATGGCTGTTTACTCTGCTGGCAACGATTCCACTCTTCAGTACCCCCATTTTCCCCAGTTTGAAGCTCGCCTTCCATGACAGTTTTCTGTCCACAGATGAGCTGCTTATGGATATAGGTATGGTGCCACCTTGCAATGTGACAAAACTCTGATAAGACAATGACACTATGTTCTTTGACCATCAGTCTAGCTGTGTGTTTTTCTTTTCTGTGTGGTTATCTGGGATATCTAAAAACATAGTATTCTGCGAGTATGTAGGTTACCTGATGGCTGATGTCTGAAGGGGAAGTATTCAGGGATTACTTCCGAAGAATCCCCTTTGTTTTGTTTCCTTCCAATACAAAAGTTATGGGATCTATTCAAACCCATCATCTTGAATTTGAGTTTGCTACTGGGGAGACTAGCTGGGTTCTGGACTTTACGCTGGTGACACTTAATAAACATTTATTATTTTCTTACTAAGAATCCTTACATATCTTCATCAGAGACCACAGGGGTGACACTGTTATTAATGAAAATTGGGGCTTCTTGTAAACATTCTGGACTGTCCTTCACCTCTTGGAAGGGCTGGGATCCCCGCTCAGCTTCCAGCTGCTGAATTTTCCTTTCCTTTTCCTCTAAAACATCTTCCAGCTGGGTGATCTTCTCAGTCTGAAGGGAAACCTGTGTCGACAACTCCATAATCAGGTTAATTTTTCGATCACCTTCTTCCACAGGCGGGAGACCGCCACAGGACTCTTTCCGAGCATTGTCTTCTAGAGCAAAGAGGAAAAAGAAAGTCTGAGCAGTTTTAATTGGATTTCCCAGAATTCAAAGAGAGGGAAGATGAAAAAGCTTTATTTCTCACGTTCTTAAAAGGGAACACAGATGTTGCGTCATCTGGTCAGATAGACAGAGAATGGAATCTGGATACAGTGAGGGGAAAGTTTCTGGGTGCTCATGAAAAAAGAACTTGGAAGCCTCCAGAGAGGGAGGAGAATCAGTTTTTGCCAACTCTTTTTTGTACACATTGAACTTTTAATTAACCTTGGGAATTAGCACTCCTTGAAAATCCAATCTATAAACAATAGCCATCCCAAGTTTCACAGTATCCTTTTGCCTAAGAATCTTTCACAAGAGTGACTATCAAGTAAAGATATACTTTAAATTTGAATTTTCACTCAACTCAGAAAACAAAAAATTTGTTATTGCCCCTTCTGGAGGATGTGATGAGAAAAGACTAGCTCCTTAACCCAAGTCAGCTTTATAGTTGGCAGGGGTATAACTTGAGGTGATCCAGGAAAAGCTATTAGCATGGTATGTGCCATAGAGATTCTTTTTTTAAGGTCCGAACCTTTTTCAGCATTTCTTAATAAAAATTACCAGTATCTCCTAGAGGG
Organism: Martes martes; assembly: GCF_963455335.1. Classification (NCBI taxonomy): domain Eukaryota; kingdom Metazoa; phylum Chordata; class Mammalia; order Carnivora; family Mustelidae; genus Martes; species Martes martes. The sequence continues at coordinate 99,827,468 of NC_137892.1, forward strand.
AAAAGCTTATCCTTTATAACTTCTGACCCCTCAGATAAGGATAAAAGCCTGAGTAAAGAAGGAGAGGGAGGCTCCAGTAAGGAGATAAAATTTTGGTGGCTGGCAGCAGGGAAACCTTAAAAAAAAAAAAGAAGAAGAAGAAGTCCCAGTAGACCATCAAAAAATGTAGCTGTGAAAAGCAAACCTCATCCTACTGGGGTTTAGTAGGATCACCCTCCTTTACCACTCTCATCCTGGAATTTCCACCATTAAAATCATGTCTCTATGTTACATAAAGTGCAGACATTAACTAATGTCTGTAAGGGTTGTCAATTGCTTGGGTGTCATTGTAGGAATAATGGAGCTAGTAGCATATGAATGAATGGTATTGACAGCCGATTACTGTGGTTAAAGGTCCAACATTTACTCAGTCCTCAGTGAACACAAACCCCACAGTTGCACCCTAAGGAAATCTAACTGCAGGTCCAGGAGACAGATGCCTGCTACTATTGTGTGAAGATGGGGCAGCTTTGCTGTGATGGCCCATGCAGGCAGGGAATCACCCACTTCTCAGCAAATAAAACTCATTTTTGTTTGCTTGTTTTCTAATTTCCCCCAAGGGATCCTGGGATGAAAGCTTGAACACTGACTTGCACAGTGGCCGGGATGCTTTGGGCCTCCCAGAAGTGATGAGAAGGAAGATCAGGATGTTCTCTGCTCTTAGCAATTGTGCTTAGTGATGTCCTACATTTCGAGAATCCAGGGGGAAGTTTTTGTTCTGAAGATGGGAAATTTTAACACTAATATTGAAAGAGATGGTAGTTTGCCCGCCTTTCTTTACAAGCTATGAAAAAAATCTCCATATCTCAAAGGAGCATGTAGTTTGTTGTCTGAAATGAGATGTACTGTGAATATAAAATACACATTTGATTTTGAAGGCTTAGTGTGAAAGAAATGTGAACTATCTCATTAGATTTTAAAAATTGGTTATGTATGAAAACAATATTTTGGATCTGTTGTGTAACATAAGATACATTTTAGGACAATATCCACTCATTCATTTTTCTTGTTTTAAAAATGTGGCTCCTAGAATATGGAAAATTTTGTATGTGGCCTGCATTGGTGGCTCTCACTTTTCTGCTGGCTGGTCCTGGGCTCGAGTTTCCTTTTGGATAAGCACTTTCTGAAATCCAGGAAGATGGGTTCCTCGTAGGTGCCTCTAGCTAACATGTATCGTTGTTATTTGGGAGGGAGGATTGTTGACTCTCAACCATTAGCACACAGTTCATTTTTCTGTTACTTCCAAAGGTGGAGGTATGGAAATCTGGGCTTGGGAGAGTGGGTTCTTGTGGGTTGAAGTGAGTTTCCACGGGATCAGAGAGCAAAGACACTGTTGCCACTGTTTAGTGGCAACAAGAGGCAGTGAGAAGATAGAAAGGAAAGGAACAGTGGGCAGGATAGGGAAGGCAGGGCCTTCGTGAGGCTCCGGGATGGAGAAGGGCCTCGGAAGCCTCCCTCCTTGTTGTGCCGGCTTGTCCTCTTTCTCCTTGACCTCTTCTTCCATCTTTTCTTTCTCCAGTTTTTCCTCTCTTTTCAGGAGGAGTTATTTCCTACCAATTTATACAACTAAAAAAAGGTGTTTAGTGCCATTACAGAAGGCAAACTGGTCAAAAGTGTTTGTTTTTACAAGAATGCAATATAGGTGGAATACTTTGTTCATCTGATTCTAGTGATAAAGGGGTAAAAATGCAGCAGGATGGCATTACCTGGGAATTGCTGTTACTAGGTCTACATCTTCTGTCTCTGCCCTCCCAGAGAGAGTAATCCAGAGAGAAGGTAGAGAGAGAATGAGGGAAAGAGAGACTGGGTGTCTTGGTTAGCTCAGGCTGCCATAACACAATACCAAACCATTGCCAGGGGGCTTGAACAACAGAGATTTATTTTCTCACAGTTCTGGAGGCTGATAGTTTGAGATCCAGGTGCAAGCATAGATGGGTTCTGGTGAGAACTCCGCCTGGTTTGCGGAGAGCAACCTTCCCACTGGGGCCTCCCATGGCGCAGAGAGAGACCACAAGCTCTCTGATGTTTTCTTCTAAGGTCACTCATCTCATGACCCTACCCTTATGACCTCACTGAAACTTAATCACTCCCAAAGCACCATCTCCAAATGCTGTTGCATTGGGGTTAGGGATTCAACGTATTAATTTCATTGGGGACACAATTCAGACAATAGCACAAGTAAAAGACAATTGGAAAAGGAGAGTTAGCACAAGGGCCTTGATTCTCACTGTATTGTTTTCATGTATTAAATGGAAATGCTGGTAAGAAGATAAGTTAAAGTGCATCTACATACCAGCTTTTTTAGATTCCCTATTTAAGTGATACCTTATAGTATTTGTCTTTCTCTGTCTGACGTATTTTACCAAGCAGAATGTACTTAAAACCTGACCTGATCGAAAAAGAGTGGAGTGGTATTTACTAAGAGATGGGGGATAGGGAGGGAGGAATTGGAGAGGTATTGGTCAAAGTGTACAAATTTCTAGTTATAAATTCTGAGTAATGTGTAACATAATGATGATAATTAAAAATACTGTACTGCAAATTTGTAAGTCGCTGGGAGAATAGATCTTAAATGTTTGCTCCACAAAATAGAAATGGTAATTCTGTGATGGGATGGTATTCTTAGCTAACTTTGTGGTGGAATTGTTTTGCAAAATACGCGTGCATCTCGTGAATACATGGTGCACTTTAAACTTACACCAGGTTTTAGGCCAATTATAATCTCAATAAAACTGGGGAGAAAAAAGAAAAAAAGAAGTACATATACCAAGAAGGAAATTTCTCATACAGCTATATTTTACTATTTAATGACCTCTTCAGTGCTCGCTTCGGCAGCACATATATTAATGACCTCTTCACACATACAATGAAAATATTTTTGTTCTGTTTCTAAACACATTACAAATCACAGAAGCATTTTAAACTCTTCCATGAAGTGGGGAACTCCAGAATAGGGACTCATATCCTATCTGTAGTGGAAATAGCCCAAGGCCACCCCAGTGATTTGTCCAGACTCCACCACTAATCTCTGCCTGATCTGCTGTACCCCATTTTCCTGGAGTCAAGGCTCCCTTACCCAGAAGCTCCTGACAGCTCTACTCATCCCCACATCTCAAACACTGGTGGTCCTTCCTAGATTTTCATTAGCAGCTCGTATAGTCTTGCCAAGGTCATATCTGCCTGAAGCATGGAGGATTCTGTCATCTGACCGGATAATCTTGGGAATGGTTAGCCCCATTCCCAGGGGCTCCAGGAGACACAGAGATAAGAGAAATTCTCCTGTCACAGGGAAGGAGAAAACCTGATTAGCCATAGTCAGGGTATGACATCACAATTGCTACCATTGTAGAGGTTTTTACAAGTACATGCTGTTTTTCATGATTTCCCCTTCTTCAGCTTCAATTTAAAATAGGCGTGAAGCAAGAATGAGAATGATGGCTTAGGGTCATGGCAACGAGGAAATGGAGGTGGCAGTTGTGCAAGGTTAAAAAGGTTTAGAAAGAAGACAGACAACAGGGGCATTCTTTTGCTCACAGCTGGGGCAGGCTGGGCTCACTTTTTGATGTAGCCTTGAAAGACAAAAGGCCCAGAAAAAATTGTGCCATTTGCCTTAGACCATTTCCAGCTTCTCATTCTTAATAGCATTAAACACTTCATGCTCTTAGCAAAGTGCTGTATGTGAGTTATATCAAAAATACCAGTAACTAAAGAGAAAATAGCAGAGGTCATTATAGTTTGAGTAGCTTAGAGACTTAGACTCGGCTTAGAATTGGTATTTGGGACCATCTGATCTCACCTGCACATTACACCTGAACATCCCTATTAATTAGGGAATTCCATCTGCAACATCCCTAACTGATGCTTTTTTAAGTGGCTCTCAGGCATGAGTGTCTCTCCTGCTCTTCATAGGTCAGCTGCCAGTAGTAATCAATGAACAAAATTTGCCTTTTATCATCAGTGTGGCTTCACGTTGTTAGAGAGATACCCGGTGGGTAGAAAGCTGTGATGGGCAGACTGAAGGAGAGCAGGATATGGCTTGCTGCTAATCAGAGAAAGGACATATGGTGTAATACTAGGTTCAAAGACCTAAATCACGTGGAAACATTGCTTTGTGCATCTGGGAAGTTAGAAGTTTCGTGTCCACAGTGATACATTGCTGAAGGGTGACCCAGTGAGTGTCTGGGAGGCTTTTTTTAGATTTTCTAAACACTTGTTTCTAAAAATGGGTGTTTCCTCCTTTAGATCCCTTCACTCATGCCACCAATGTAAAAATGTTGAATGAACACAGAAATGCTAAGAACCACTGATCTAGTTTCTGCTTCCCGTGCCTCTCATGACGGGAAGCACACATCTCCCCAGGCAGGTCTCCACAGTCATTTTAAAAATTAATTCATTAGTAATTAGTCACTGGGACCCTGCATGTAGAGAACGAATGAGATGCGCACTTGGCTCCCACATTCACAGTTCCACGCTTGGACAGGGGAGAGGTGGCACTGAGTTGGGCCCTAAAGGACATTCAGGATTTAGCCTAAACAAACATCTGTGCTGCGTACCACCTCATCAGTGTTTACTTTTCTCTCTGCTTTTCAAGCTAATGACCAAGACTGCCAAGTGTTTACTCAATAAGAAAGACTCTTCCCGGTGAGGTGATTAAATACCTTATTTCATCAGAGCCACCCAGGATTACTGTTTGGCCTAAAAGACTATGTCAGCTTCCTCCTCTGTACAAATGCCCATCACTCTGACTCACCTTCATGTGGTTTTGGAAGCTGTATATATTTCTCAGTAACCACAAGGGAGTCCAGTTTCATCTACTGCCATACTTGGACTTGAAAATTGGCTCATGCTTGTAAATAGCGCTCTCTCACTACTTGAACAATAAACAAAACTTCAACAATAACCTTCCTAGTTTTCTGTCCTTCTCTAGACTTTCATAGTTACCCTCCGAGGATAGTACTTTTCTGCAATAAATGATTTGCTTATTTTGGGGGTTCCTATAGCACAAGTATTTTACTTCTTGAAAATCAGATTATTGGACGCCTGGGTGGCTCAGTTGGTTGAGCCGCTGCCTTCAGCTTGGGTCATGATCCCAGGGTCCTGGGATCGAGTCCCACATCGGGCTTCTTGCTCAGCGGGGAGCCTGCTTCTCTCTTTCTGCCTCTGCCTGCCGCTCTGCCTGCTTGTGTTCCCACTCTCTCTCTCTGACAAATAAATAAGTAAATAAAATCTTAAAAAAAAAAAAAAGTCAGATTAGTCTTACTACTTGAAGTTTTCTCTGTTTGCTCCCTTCAGTGTTTTTATTCATACGGAGACCAGGGTCTCTAGTGACAAACGGCCAACTTCAAAGAGTTTTCAGTTACTTTCTATTAATGCTGTGAATGCTTAGAATACATTTGAAGTTGGCACATGTTTGTTGAATTGGAGATGAGAACAGCACTAAAAAAACCAGAGTTAATTGGGGTACCTGTGTGGCTTAGTTGGTTGGGCATCTGGCTCCTGGTTTCAGCTCAGGTCATAATCCTGGAGTCCTGGGATCGAAGTGTCGCATTGGGCTCCAAGCTCAGCAGGAAGTCTGCTTGGTGATTCTCTCTCTCCCTCTCCCTCTGTCCCCCACTCCCCTGTGCTCTCTCTCCCTCTCAAATAAATACATATTTCTAAAAGAAGAATAGATTTAATTGGCAAATAAGTTTGGTCAGTTAAAAGAACTGAAATGTCGTTTGATAGATGCTTAGAAATTTTCAATGTGTATCCAAAAACTTCTGACATCTTAGTAATGACCACTGTTATGAAAGGATTTTATATTAGCAGAAAAATCTAAAATGCAGTGGTGGATTGGAGCAAATATATATTTTCACCTGGTTGCCACACATTAGATCCTGAACACATGTGTTTTAGTAAATGCTTTGGAAGGAACAAAATACTTAGTTTAAAACTACAATGGCAGGGATGCAGGGCTGATGACATGGGAAGTGCTCTGGAGAGTGAGCAAAGAGCTTATAGAGCACTTAATGAAGAAAACACTCAGGAAAAACAAGGACTGAGAGAGAGTGTGTAGGAAGCATTTGTTGCTTCAAGTTTTGGGGCCTCCCGCAGATGTTGGGCCCATGCCAGTCCCCAGAACCAGCATGAGGGGTCTGGCTGATGTGGATGCTTTGAGGACTTGTACAGTGTTTGAGGACCAGGTAGGATGAAGAACACTCACCTCCAGCTGTTAGCATTGCTCTTATGGCTGTAGGATGCTCTTACTGGGAGACATGTTGAAGTAGTAAATGGATTGAGGGAACTACAAATCCCTACCCTCCTTCCTTTGTTGACTTAGAGGCATAAATGCACATGATGCCCATGTTTTGTGTTTATTGAAATGGTTAATTCTGTCTTGCCCAGCACAGGTACTGTAGTTGAAGGATTGCAATAGCTTCACATCTGGTCCTATTGCTTCTGTGACCTGCCCTTTCAGTTTGGTTTCAGCTCTATACAGAGTCTCATTCAACTTTATGTTGGTCTTGACAGTCTTTTGTCTAAAATCTTCTGATGATTTTTCATCTCATGTAGACTAAAAACTCACCTTCTATACATACTATGTGATCTGGCCCCCCTTTACCTCACGAACACATGTATTCTTTCTTTCCTCGTTCCTAACAGGCTAGGCATGTTTCTACCTCAGGGCCTTTACATTTGCTACTTCTTCTGCCTGGATAATTGCAGCTTGGGTGCATATATGGATAGTTCCCTCAGTTCCTTCAGGTCTCTCTTCTCCAAAGTCACCTTCACCCAGTGAAGTCTCCCCCAGATGTCTTGCCTACAATTTCAGTGCTGTCCCTATTGCTGGACAAGTCAGATTCTTGTTCCCTGCTTTGTTTTTCTGAAATGTTATGTCTAACAATTCATTTTTGTCTTCTTGGTAGTCTCTTTCTACCCCACTAGAATGAAAGCTCCTTGATGGCAGAAATACTTGACTGTTTTGTTCACTACTTTGTCTTCTCTATCTAAAGCAATGCCTGGGGGCGCCTGGGTGGCTCAGTGGGTTAAAGCCTCTGCCTTCGGCTCCGGTCATGATCCCAGGGTCCTGGGATCAAGCCCCGCATCGGGCTCTCTGCTCAGTGGGGAGCCTGCTTCCTCCTCTCTCTATGCCTGCTTCTCTGTGATCTCTGTCTGTCAAATAAATGGATAAAATCTTAAATAAATAAATAAATAAATAAATAAATAAAGCAATGCCTGGCATGTGTCTTAAGTCATTTATTAAGTGACTAAATGGATGAAAGTTAAGTGCATATATGATCCAAAACCATGGTAGCAATGCACAGTCTGAAGGTTTCCATTGGTGCATAGTTCCCAGATTTCCTCCCCAGGCACATATTTTATTCACAGAAAGCTTTTCACTACTGCATCTCCACACACTAACATCCCAGAAAACAAACTGTCCTGATTATAGAATGTAGTACTTAACACTTGTGAATTTAAGTTTTTGTTAAATGGAAAAATGGAAAAGTTAGAATAACTCTCTTCCAGATCTGTGACTTAGATTCTATGAGCTATAAAAACGGTTCTCCACACTGGCACTTGGGGAGTTTCATCAGTATGGAGAATCCAAGATCTCACTGCTGAAAGTCTGCTTGAGTGAATCTAGGAGGGTGTCTGGGAATCCATAGTTTTACAGAGTGCCCTAGGTGCTTCTGATGATTGGCCAAGTTTTGGCAGTTGAATTTCTGCTGACCTGTAATAAGCATGGGGAGCTAAATTTCTGGCTAAATCCTAAAAGGTAGGCCAGAAATCTTCCAGGCATGCCTCTTCTTGACAAGGCTGCAGTACGCATAGCAGAAGAGAGATCACGTCTATTATACTCTCAGTGCCTCTCCCTTGTTACTTGACATGGCTCTGCCTGTGACTATTACCACTGACTGAATGTATCCATGATCTTCCCCTCCCTCCCTCCACAATTAGCTTAAATCTCCACAACAACTTGCCAGGTCTAACTTGGCTGAATCATCTCCAGAATCCCAAGAAAATGATGAGTTTGAAAGTTTGTTTTTGCTTTTGTTTCTGTTTCTCAGTTGGTGGATGGATCCATTTCCTCACAAGCTAGTCTAGAAAGGAAAAGAGGTGTCTCTCAAAAGAGAAATGATGCCTTGAGGGCAAGCACAGTGATTCCCCAGCTTCCATAGCTGCCACCATCACATAGGGAGCAAGTGAATCCCCTTCAGCAGATCTGAATCCAGGATTTTCTTTCTGGAGCTTCCTGAAGCCAGTCAATCTGTCCCCAAAAGACTGATAAGAATATTATATTAGAAAGATGTGTGAATACCGTGGTACTAGGTTGGGAGGTGGGAGAGATTTGTTTGTGTGGAAGAGCAAATGAGGACATCTCAAGATGGTGCCACAAAATGAATATAGGCTGGTCCATGATGGGAGAGGGAGGAAAGCAACCAGTGGCCAGACACTAGGTGGGGGCCTAGTGCAGTGCTGCATCCCACCTTCTATCTTTACCAGATAGAAGGGTAGAACACTGTAGGTTAACTTGGTCCTGCTCCCTTTCAGGGAAGGGTATCTTCCTACCCTCTTCAGGGTCTTAGATCTTATCAAATTGTTCTACTGAAGGAGTTCTTCAGCAAGATTGGGAAACAACACAAACACTGTTAGCATCACAATGCACATGAGTTATGCCTAGAGGAAATCAATCTAAGGGGAAGAAATGTTTTTTATTGGAGTCTCTTCTACATTTTCCAGTGAGCAGGACCTGAAGTCCCCTCCTATAAATCTGGTTCCATTGAAGAGAAGAGTGGTTCAAGCACAATGGCTGATGCCTGGTCAGAGGCCTAAAGGTGAAAATGGACTCTGGTAGGGGAAAAGGAAATTCATAGGAGGGAGATACATAGGAGACTGAGAAAAAAAGAAAAAGAAGTGATAGTAGTTGAAGGATTATTTCTATGCCTATTGGTGGTGGAATCAGTATGAACTCAAAGGCAATTGGAGAAATAAAAATAAAGATGATTTTATATTATTTGGACTGCATGTTGCACTAGAGTGTAACAGTGAGACTCTCCTGCTTTTCTTCTTGATGCACAGGGGTTATATGAGGCCAAGTCCATAGAATGAAGAATACCAATTTGGTTGTTTGCATTAATTTTCAGTTATTTGTTACAATTTCTGATGTTGCATGCCTTGGAGAATTTATATGATGCTGTAGTAAGAATAGTATTGGCAGTGTTATTCTTTGACAGGGGCAATGAAAATTAATGTGTTTTTTTTTTTAATAGAGAAAGGTAAGATAAATAATTCTTCATCTTTGTGGATTAGGGATTTGCTTGTATCAACTAGGCAGAAGAATGGGTTTTGTGGAGAAGAGTGCAAGTCATTTTGATTGAGTTGACTTGACAGTGCTATTAAATGTCCCTGACAACAGGACACTTGGATGCGGTCATTTGGAGTGACATGGCAGCTATACCTCACCACATATGGGTTCTTCTCTTCCTTAAGTCTTATCCTATCCCTCAACTTCTTCCTTTTGCTTGGCTTAGTGATGGTATCATGGAATTTTACCAGCCTCCTGGATTCAGTGCTAGGTCTAGACTCAGCGCTTCTTGGATGAAGATAAGAAATATATGCAGAAGATATAATAAATTGCAAAAAAAAAATACTATTGTGACAAAGACTCTTTTCCTAACCAAACTTTACTTAGGCTCCTCTGAACTCATCTTTCAACCTTGTCTCCAGGTGCCCACTTGCCGAGAGAAGTCTGCTCAATCACTTTTTGAGAATCCCCACCCTTAGAATCTGATCATCCTCCAGATCTGATGAAATTCCTTATCCTCTACCATGTCACCCAGGTGACATCCGGTCACCCTGACCTGCCTCCCTCCTTACTCATCCCCCACCAACAAACTGCACACACAGCCCCTACTATAAATCCCCACTTTTCCTTGTCATAATGTAGAGTGGAGCCACCCTCTCTTTCCTACTGTGTTAGTCTGGACACTAATTGCCATCAGTAGCCCTTAATAAAGTCTTCCTCACTGTTTGCCCGGGTGTCACTATTGTTGTTGTTGTTTTCTTAAAAATAGCAGCTGAAGGATCACACAGAATTTATTTGGATTGTTTATGTATTTCACCCTGGAATCCTAAAAATGATAAAATCAACTGCAGCTAGTACTGTCCAAGTTCAGTTTTCACATCATGCAGAACAGTTGTCCAAGTGGTGAACACTCCTTCTTTTGATAATGACATTGCTGAGATTAATTACTGAGATTTTTAATTATGTAAAACATTAAGCAGAGGATGCTCTTCTGGCTCCATCCATTAATCAACAAGCTTCTCAGAGTACTTTAGAAATAGAGAGGTAGGGTAGGCAAAATAATGCCCCTCCCCAAAGATGTCCACAAAGTTATCCGGAATAATGGGCCCCCAAAGATGTCCCCAGACCTCTGAATATGTTTCTGAAGATGTTACACTGCTGCCTTTGAAGATGGAGAAAGGAACCACAAGGCAAGAAAAGTATGTGGCCTGTAGAAACTGGAAAAGTAAAGAACCAGATTCTACCCTAAAGCTGCCTTGTGACAACAAGGAACATAGTCTGTTGATGCCTTGATTTTAATGTGGTGACACCCGTTTTAGACTTTCGGTCTTCAGAACTTTAAGATAATAAATCTGTGCTGTTTTAAGCCACTAAATTTGTGGCAATGTGTTATAGCAGTAATGGGAAGCAAATATAGAAGGGAAAACTAAGGAACATCTGAGTAATGAGGAAAATCTATAGGCTTCCCAGAAAGCTCATTTACGTGCAAAGTCAGCAATGGACTTGGATTTCAGCTTAGGTTTCCAGACATCCAGAGAGGTCTGGATTCCAGACCCTCCTGCATCCTCTGGAATCTCATGCCTTTGTTATTCTCCATTCCTTATAAGTGTTAACATTTCCCCTGACTCCAACTCATTAGCATGTAGTCCTCTGATGCCATCTTAAGAAGGAAATAAAACCTGGGGCATGTGGGAGGCTCAGTCCATTAAGCATCTGCCTTTGGCTTAGGTCATGATCTCAGGGTCCGGGGATTGAGCCCCACGACGGGTTCCCTGCTCAGTGGGAAGACTGCTTCTCTGTCTCCCTCTGCCTGCTATTCTGCCTGCTTGAGCTTTCTCTCTCTCTCTCAAGTAAATAAATCTTTTTTAAAAAAGGAAATAAAACCGGGGCGCCTGGGTGGCTCAGTGGGTTAAAGCCTCTGCCTTTGACTCAGGTCATGATCCCAGGGTCCTGGGATCGAGCCCCACATCGGGCTCTCTGCTTGCCAGGAAGCCTGCTTTCCCCTCTCTCTCTCTCTGCCTGCCTCTCTGCCTACTTGTGATCTCTGTCTGTCAAATAAATAAATAAAATCTAGAAAAAAATTAAAAAAAAGGAAATAAAACCCTTTTACTACTTAATGCCTCTTCAGCTGTTGTTCTGTAACTGTTCTCCCCTTTACTATCAGATCTCTTGGAAGAGTTGTCTATACTCTGATTCCCTTTCTCCTTGTGAACATAGCACACTCTAGCTTTTGTTTTCCATTATATTATTCAACTTCACCTTGCTGAACTTACTGATGTCACTAAATCCATTGGACTTAATGTTCATCCTGTAGGGCCTCTGAACATTTGCGGTTGTTGACAGCCTCCCATAAGACACTCTTTCCCTGTAATATGACACTGTTTTCCTCCAAACTTTCTGACTACTCCTTTGGTCTCATTTTGTGGGCTCCTCCTCAGAGTAATTACTGCATGGAGATCCTTTAAACTCCTGGTCTTAAGCTTTCTTCTTTCTCTCTATAGGTCTTTTCTGTGGCCTTGGTTGCATTCTGTTTGTATGAATGATGCTCCAGTTTATAGCTCTAGGTGAGACCTGAGCCCTGGACCTGGGACCCCCCCTCCTTTGAGATCTCTCACGAACATCTAAGAGACAATACATCCTAAACTGAACTCATTATCTAACCTCTAAAACTGAGTTCCTTTCAGTATTCCCTAGCTGAGTAAAGTGGCATCACCATGCCTCCCCTTGCTAAAGTCAGAAAGCTGAGCATTATTTTAGGTTTCTCCTTTACTTTCATGCTCTTCCATTTCTCTTGTCCCTAAGTGCTGTTGGTTCAAACATCTAAATAACTCTTGACTTTGTCTAATTGTCTCCATACCTATTAGATCAGGCTATGTATTCCTGTAATATCTTTCAACTTGTAATTCTCATTCAAAAACTAAGTTCTTAATCTCCATGGGGTACTATTTTATCAAGGACTTTCCCAAACTCCATTATTTCTTCCTCAGTTTTAGTCACTTGATGGAACTATAATAGATGGCCATAAGGAACTAACGGTTGGTGGGACCTACTTTTCAGATGACACAAATGGGCTTTATAGTGACACACCTGAGCATTTGGACATTTATTGTTGGAATCTCCAAGGTTTAGTTCAGAAGAGACCAAGAGAAATGTGGGTTTTAGAGAAGAAGCCCTGAAGTTCCTTTAAGTACATGAGAGGCAACAGCAGAGTTGAAGTGGGTGGGAGATATCAAATCGCACCCTTGAGAAGAACAGCTCCCAGAAACAAGGATTGCTTCTCAGAGTCACCTCCTATACAAGTGTAACCTCATTTTTATTAACTTTCTTTTAATGTTATGCAACTTGCTATTTGTTTACATTTCACGCTAAGAAGACAATAGTAAGAAATGGACTCGGGGAAGGGTGAATGCCAGGGATGTCTGTGCTAACTGAAATCAGCAGTTTAAATATGTTCTGTTCTTGACAACAGCCTATGGAACATGGTTCTTTCAATTCCTCCTCTCAGTGGAATGACATTCCAATTTTATCAGATTTATTTTATCTTTTTGAAATTTCAAGATATAATTTCATCTTAAAATTTCAAAAGATAATTCAGAAGTGATGGAGAAATTCCTCGTGAGGGAATTCAAACAAGCTTTTCTTTATTTAGTAAATCTGATATTTGGTACAAATGTTAATTTTCATTGATGTTTTCCCCATTAATTAACCTCCTTTATCATGTAATTTAAATGCCTTCAGAACATTATCAAAGCTAATGGCAAAGGAGTTATTTTCAGGGTGGGCTTAAATTGAAGGCACCATAGAGAAACACAAAAATGTATCTAGGAGACTACTGAAATTCTTAAAAATATGCTTCTCATACTGAGAAGTTTTGTGGTATACTTTGGATGTATTGTATATTTGTATTTGAAAAATAATATTTATAAGTTTTAGAGCTATCAAAGAACTCCCACAACTACAATTTCACTTTTTTCCTCTTTCTATGCAACTCCCCTCCATACTTGTAAGATAGGAGGAAAGAGAGAGAAAGAGGAAGTGGGAAAAGAAATAAACATTTCCATGGCACCTACTGTGTTACTTTACTAAGAACTAGTTCAGTTTTTTCTGAACTAAGAAAATGCTAACATAATAGGAATCTTAGGAATTGGCAGCTAGATTACCATTAAGGCTTGTGGGCATTTGTTCTGGCTACTTTCCAAGATGACCCTCCCAGTGTCTTCTGGTTTGAACCACCTGGATAAACAAAAGCTTAGAGACACTTTAATCTTCAGCAGGATAAGTTCTCATATTGTTTCTGGCTTAAGGTACATCATTTAATTATTATTTAAATTAGTTACATTTCATCTGCCTTGTAAATTAATTGGTTACCTCTTTTCTTCACATTACTTAAACTGAACGTTTAAGTGATGATAATGATAAAGTATACCTAAAATTGTGAAAGTATCTGCTACTTTTTAAAGACTCAGATTGGGTTTAATCAATTAAGATTATTTTTGCTTGGAGACAGCCTCAAAGAATTAATATTGTCTATGAATACATGTGGTACTCAAGCTATGATGGCTCAACTTAATGATTTTTCAGTTTAATGATGGTGTAAAAGTGATATACATTCAGTAGAAACCATACTTCAGATTCTGAATTTTGATCTTTTTCAGGGCTAGTGATATAAGGTATGATACTCTCTCTTGGTGTTGGGTAAGTGGCAATGAGTCCCAATCCCAGTCAGCCACATGATCTTGAGAATAAGTAATTGATATATTTGCAAACCTTCTTTACCCATACAGCCATTCTGTTTTGTAGTTTCAGTACAGTGTTCAATATGTTACATGAGATAATTCCACACTTTATTATAAAGTAGTCCTTGTGTTAGATGATGTTTCCCAGTTGTAGGCTAGTGTGTTCTGAGCACATTTATACTTATCTAGGCTAAACTACTATGGCTGTTCTGTAGGTGAGGTATATTAGACACATTCCTGATTAACAATGTTTTTAATTTACTATGGGTTTATCAGAACATTATCTCATTATAAGTCAAGGAAGATCTGTACATTAGTCAGGATTATTTCAACCCCAAATAAGAGAACATGTGGCTATTGCCAGCCTAGACAATGGGGAGTTTATTATTGCACCTAAGGTGAAATATGGGGAATTCCAGGGACAACTCATTTTGTGACTCAAGGAAGCCAGGTTGGCTTCCCTTATTTCTCTCTCCTATTTGCAAGGTGGCTATATTCTTCACAGAATGTTATCTAAATGTTGGAAGAGAAAACAAAGTCTTGTCTCTACCCAGCCTTTTTAAAAAAAGTTTTTTAATTAAAAAACATTTTTTATTATGTTTAGTTAACCACCATACAGTGCATCATTAGTTCTCAGTGTAGTGTTCAATGACTCAATAGCTGCATATAGCACCCAGTGCTCATCACAACACATGCCCTCTTTAATACCCATCACCCAGCTACCCCATCTCCCCACCCCACTCCCCTCTAAAATCTTCAGTTTGTTTCCCAGAGTCCATAGTCTCTCATGGGTTGTCTCCCTCTCTGATTCTCCTCCCCTTCCGTTTTCCCTCCTTTCCCCTATGGTCTCTTGTGCTACTCATTATGCTCCACATATTAGTGAAACCATATGGTAATTGTATTTCTCTGCTTGGCTTATTTCACTTAGCATAATCCCCTCCAGTTCCATCCATGTCTGTGCAAATGGTGGGTATTCATCCTTTCTGATGACTGAGTAATATTCCATTGTATATACATACCACATCTTCTTTATCCATTCGTCTGTTGAAGGGCATCTCAGCTCCTTCCACAGTTTGGCTGTGGTGGACATTGCTGCTATGAACGTAGGGGTGCATGTGCCCCTTCTTTACACTATGTCTATATCTTTGGGGTAAACACCTAATAGTGTAATGGCTGGGTCATAGTGTAGCTCTATTTTTTAAGTTTTTGAGGAACCTCCATACTGTTTTCCAAACTGGCTGTACCAACTTTCATTCCCACCAACAGCACAAGAGGGTTCCCCTTTCCCCACATCCTTGCCAACATTTGTTGTTTCCTGCTTTGTTAATTTTTGCCATTCTAACTGGTGTAAGGTGGTTTCTCATTGTGGTTTTATTTGAATTTCCCTGATGGCTACTGATGTTGAACATTTTTTTAATGTGTCTGTTAGCCATTTGTATGTCTTCTTTGGAGAAGTGTCTATTCATGTCTTCTGCCTATTTTTTGACTGGATTATTTGGTTTTTGGGTGTTGAGTTTGAGAAGTTCTTTATAGATCTTGGATATCAGCTCTTTGTCTATACTTCAATTTGCAAATACCTTCTCCCATCCTGTGGGTTGCCTCTTAGTTTTGTTGACTGTTTCCTTTGCTGTGCAGAGATTTTTATCTTGATGAAGTCCCAAAAGTTCATTTTTGTTTTTATTTCCCTTGCTTTTGGAGACATATCTGGAAAGAAGATGCTATGGCCAATGTCGAAGAGGTTACTATCTATGTTCTCCTCTAGGATTTTGATGACTAGGATTTTGATGAATTCCTGTCTCACATTGAGGTCTTTCATCCATTTTGAGTTTATCTTTGTGTATGGTGTAAGAGAATGGCCCAGTTTCATTCTTGTGTATGTAGTTGTTCGATTTTCCCAGCACCATTTATTAAAGAGACTGTCTTTTTTCCATTGGATATTTTCCCCTCATTTATCAAATATTAGTTGACCATATAGCTGAGAGTCCATATCTGGAGCCCTATTCTGTTCCATTGATCTATGTGTCTGTTTTTGTGCCAATACCGTGGTGTTTTGGTGGTCACAGCTTTATGATATGGCATGAAGTCAGGCAATGTGATGCTCCCAGCATTGTTTTCCTTTTTCAACGTTCCTTTGGCAATTTGGGGTCGTTTCTGGTTCCATACAAATTTTAGGATTGTTCCAGTTCTTTGAAAAATGCCAATGGCATTTTAGTAGAGATGGCATTAAAGTGTAGATTGCTCTAGGCAGTGTAGACATTTTTTTAAAATATTTTATTTATTTATTTATTTGACAGAAAGAGAGATCACAAGTAGGCAGAGAGGCAGGCAGAGGAAGAGGGGGAAGCAGGCTCCCTGCTGAGCAGAGAGCCTGATATGGGCCTCAATCCCAGGACCCTGAGATCATGACCTGAGCAGAAGGCAGAGGCTTAACTCACCAGCCACCCAGGCGCCCCCAGTGTAGACATTTTAACAATGTTTATTCTTCCAGTCCATGAGCATGGAATGTTTTTCCATCTTTTAGTGTCTTCCTCAATTTCTTTTATAAGTGTTCTGTAGTTTCTAGAGTATAGATCCTTTACCTCTTTGGTTAGGCTTACTCCTAGGCATCTTACGGGTTTTGGTGGTGCTGTTGTAAATTGAATAAATTCCTTAATTTCTCTTTCTACAATTACATTGTTAGCATATAGAAAAGCAATGGATTTCTGTGCCTTTTTTTTTTTTTTTTTAAGATTTTTGGTTTATTTTTGAGAGACAGAGAGTGAGCACATGCAGGGGAGTGGCTGAGGGAAAGGGAGAAACAGATACCCCGCTGAGCAGGGAGCCCAACATGGGGTTCAATTCCAGGACCCTGGGACATGACCTGAGCTGAAGACAGATGCTTAACCAACTAAGCCATCCAGGTGCCCCTTCCCTTTTTAAGAGTTAAATCCTCCATGATGGGCTCAGAAATTACCTTTTTTATTTTTGTCCATAGTTATATCATATTCCTAAAGAAGCCCTTGACAAAGAAACAGAATCACTATGATTGGTTAAGATTAATAAATATTAATGTTTTGGGGTAGGTTGGAGGGTCCCTGAAGCACATTATCTACCCAAATGATGAATAAAGTTGGAATTGTGTTAAGAAGAATGAAGAATAGTGTCTTTTATGTAGGTGACAAATAGCATCGGCTGCAGTGAACAAAATTTTTTTATTAAAAATGCCAGTAGGGGTGCCTGACTGGCTCGGTTGGTAGAGCATGCGACTGTTGATCTCAGGGTCATGAGTTCAAGCCCCACACTGGGTGTAGAGCTTACCAAAAAAAAAAAAAAAAAAAAAAAGCCAATAATAGTGTATCATTCAGTAATATTTGTGCTGCAATAAAGCTGAAAGCCCAACTCTAACTGGTTTAAGTAATAAATAGAAAGTGTTAACTCTGGAGGTAAAGGCTAGTTTCAGGCAAGAATTGAATTAGTAGTCCCAGTAACTGGGGATCCCAGTAACTGAAGATCGTTTGGTCTTTCTGTTCTTCACAAGGTGAGCTTCTTCCTAAGCCTAGCTCTATCCTGGTACCGACAACTGCCAGGGTCTTCCTGGAAAGACTCTCCTTTCTGTCTAGGGTTTCTACCTTATTTACTATGGAAAAACAGGAGACTTTTCTATCCCTTAATCTTCAACAAATATCCCTCATGTTCCATTGGCTTATATTAGGTTATAAGCTCATTCCTGAACCAGTGCATGGGCTGTGCAACTGATGTTTAAGCTTCTAACACTGTAATATATTTAAAGCAATGCTATTTATAACAGTAATTTTCTGACAAAAGTGGAAAAAAAATCAGGAAGACAAAATGAATGAGTGAATGAATGACTGAATGATGAATAAAGACCTCTCTCAATTATTATGAGTAGCCATTTCCCTAGCAAGAGTCTCAATAAATTGAATAATTGTTGCCTGGAAGATAGCTTAAAACCAAGCAAATCATAAACATCAAATTTATAGGAAACATCTAGTGAAAGCCACATGAGCCTCAAAATTTTAGCAGAAAAAGAAGCTGGTCATTTTGGATGCAGTTGTTGGTTTTGAAAAAGATGAAGTTATTCATTTGACATTTTGATATTGAGGAAATTGAATTAATTATTTCTTGGCTAAAGAACACACACAGAATTCAATTCGCTTAAGTTTAAATTTGCCTTTGATATTTGCTTATCATTTGAAGAGACTTTTTAAATCTAAATAAATGAGAGGTGTTTTTAGTAGCATGGACTATTTAGTGTGCAAAGATGTTTAATGTCAGAAATGTCAACATTTCTAAAGTGACAACTATACACACCATGAATTTAAAAAAAATATATATATATATACTTATATATTACACATATGTGTATACACATATACAGTATATATACACATATATACATATGTATATAAATATATACATATAAATATATATACATATACATATACAAATAAATATACATATATAAATATATATAAACACATACATATTTATGCATTCTAAAATATACCCTTGGACAAATTAATAGTGTCTAAGAGCCAGAGAGTGAACTACATAGTTCAATATAGGGAGAGAAAGTTGCTCTCAACAGATGCAAGGGGAGGGTTCACAGCCTACACTTACGGATTGCCACTGCAATAATTACTTCAACTCGTGGACAAATCAGCCCCTCTGTGCATGGGCCTCTTCATTTATAAAACAAAGATGTTACTCTTTTTTTTTTTTTTTTGACTGCAGAGTCCTACGATTGTATTAAAAATGTTGAAGTTCCAGGCATACATTCTAAACTATTTTCCATTAACACAATGTGTTTGTTGGTTTATCTGTTGGCATTTAAGCTCCTTATGCTTGGTATAACAGCCCATGCTACGTACTTATTGCCTATAGTGGATACATGTTAAGTGCCAGATTCTTGTTGAGTTAAATGGAAAGCAATGAAGCAATGACAGTGATTATGACCTTGTCTTCTTTAATAGATGGAACGGTAGGAGTGAATAGCTTATTTAGAATTCCTCTAATGTCACTATGACCCCCCAAACTGCTTGTCAGTCTTTTCTTATAGAAAAACAGCCAAAAGGACCAAAGTTGGACAGAAATAATACTTCTTTAGCTTTTTCATCTTCCTGGAAATTAGGACTCCTATTGATGATAAACCACAAAGTTATGTATTTGCCTAACAGCATGAATCTTTCAAGTGTGGAAAATAAGAATGCTGCCAAGTAAGAATTTCAATTAAAATTTAAAAAAAAACACTTTTAAAATTTGTTCTATAGTATAACTACTATAATAAATGTTTGAAAAGCCAGTAGGGCACTTAAATCCTTAGATTAACATCTCTCTGCAAGGGTGACATAAAGATGCAGGTGTGTATATCTGTCCATGTGTAAACAAGTGTCCGTGTGGTCGAAAAATATCCAGAGAGGAAGTAGATAATATGACACAAGAAGTAAGAGAGGGTAAGTGGCTACAACCCAACGGGGAATCCTTAATCTGGACTTAACCCCCTTGAAAGTTGTACTGTTTATTGGAATAGCTGATCCTGCCCCTGTAGTATAAGATGGACAGAAGTACAGAGGGACAGAGAGAGAGAGAGAGTGCGTGCTAGAGAAAGAGACAGAAAGGAGAGAAGGAGAATGAGATCTAGCAAGGCACCGTAGTTGAGGGGAAAAGCTACAGGACTGAGCAGTCATTGGGCAAATTTTGCAGAGGATGCTTTGGAAAAGAGTAATTCCTTTTTTTTTTTAAATTTTTTTAAAATTTAATTTTGTGTGTGTGTGTGTTTCAAAATTCATTGTTTATGCACCACACCCAGTGCTCCATGTAATACATGCCCTCCTTAATACCCACCACCAAGCTCATCCAATCCCCTAGCCCTCGCCCCTCCAAAATCCTCAGTTTGTTTCTCAGAATGATTCTTTAAAGTCTCAGCACTGTCTTAGGTAGTAACAAAGTAGAATTTGCTATAAAATTCCAGTGACAAAGACTCTGTCTCAAGGAAGAACTCTGTAAAACCGCAGATAGAGAGGCTAAGAATTCTATGCTTTGTGTACAGTATGAGAAAGTGGCGCTACCATATACAGTCTGAAACTGGGACAGTGCAAGGGATAGGAAAGAAGAGTGAATCTTGCAGATCAATGGTAATGATGCAAAGTATGGACAGAAGCAGGAAGGAGTTGTTTCCTTATCCACAAATTCCTTAATGAATAGGATTGGAAATTAACATAAGAACTACATACTTTGCTCGAGGTAACTTTAGAAAACTGTGTAGAGTGTGTTCCATGGTATGGCTTTAGGCCTTCCCAATCTTTCATCTTTACAACATTCTGAGTCAAAGAGCCCTTTAGATAGTATTAGAGATAGTCATGGGAACCAGGTGGAAGCATGTGACTATAGCAATCAAGCATCTGGAGTGGTAAGACTGGATAGGCAGCATCATTTTCCAAGTGCTGGTTGAATAAGTCCTGATCCTATCTGGATGTGTCACACATTCCATGTGCATATGTACATTATATATGTATATATGTGTAAGCATGGCTAGGAGTTGGAAGAGAAGAGTACAATCATAGTCAACCAAATGCAAAGTTCTTAAACACCCTTCCATCAAGGCTATACTTTTATACAAAAACAGATTAACATAAAAGTTTGATTTCATACAAAATTCTAATGGATTAACATCAATTAAGAGAGAAGTCTAAACAAATGGAATACTATAAATGAGCATTTCTGAATGGGACTTATTTGTTTTGGAAATGTGGATACATTCATTCATCCCACAAAGTGCCCATTATACACATACCTCTTAGATCTTAAGGATAAAACAGTGACTAGAAACTAGTCTACCCTGAAAGGGAAAATATAAATGCTCTTTATATATATAAATGCTCTTATGTTCTTCTGTTAGTCACAATAAGCGTGTTTGTGTCAGCATTCTGTTAATTGTCTCAGTTGCAAGACAAAGACTTGCAAATGTTCTCCAATACCAAGCACACGCCGTGATGAAAGCAAGCATCCTAAGAAGTATTGAAGTAACTGAATATGTACTATATATGCCTTAGTTTCCTATAGTCAAGAGGAATGTGAGTAGAATGATATATAAGAACTGTTCTCTTTCTGTAGAACGTAACACTAGAGTATTAAGATTCATGGAAAAGAGAAATCTGTGTTCAAACTAGGGCCCTTCCAATCACCTTGCTGTGTGAACATGACAGAATTACTAAAACTGTGCTTCAGTTTCTTCATCTATAACTAGGTCTGTCAGTACATCAATATTGTACCTCATAGAACTGTAAGAGACTTAGGTAGGTTAATTCATGTCAAGCTCTTAGGATAATGCCTGTCACATAATAATTGCTAAAGAAATGTTATTGTTATTGTCTACCTACGTTTTCTAAGCATATTCCCTGAATTAAAGTTTCCCATCTTCCTATAAATTGATAGATGAAAATAGATGTTTCCATCTAGTAGAATGCTCAGATAGAAGTTTCCGTTTGTATAGGTTCACAATCCCATAGCTCTATTTCTGAAATCCTAAAAGCTCTGGAAAAAGAAAGTTTTTCATAGCTCATCTGGTGGCAAAATCTGACCTGACCTGATCTGAATTCATTTGGCAGCAAAATCTGATTTGAGCTGATGGGAAGCTATATATAGCATTATATAACCCATTCAGTGTAAATATTATATGAATATATTTGATTATGGAATATTGTCCCTATAGGGAATACCTTTCAAATTTGAAAAATTCAACCTTCTGAAGCATATTTGATAAGAGAGTGTAGAGCTATACTAGTCAGGATAGACAGTATAGAAGAAATTTCCATCTGTGGTTCTGCAAGGCAAGATTTATTAAGCAAGGATGTGAGTTTCTCCAATTATAAACATCCTGAACCAATCAGCTCTCTAGATCCAAAAAATGTGAAACTTGTTTCCTCCATGACATTCATTATCACTAAATCAGTCTTCCCTCCTACTTGTTCCTCCTGCTGTAGTTTCCAAGGGGCAGTTATTTTGGTTTGGGAACATATATTAAATTATAATAATTCTACCCCCTCCATTTGTTGTATTCTCTTACCTTCTCCAATCTCTCTCCACATTCATACAAACACATCATAAAGTACAGGTCAAAACAGATTGAAATTGTTGTCTAATCACTATGTTGTACACCTGAAACTAATACAACATTTTATGTCAGCTGTACTTCAAGTAAAAAAAAAAACCCTCAAGTGACATGTTGGTGGTAGGTATGTATTCCCTCAGCCCTATTCTTGATTGCTTTTTCCACCTTCCTCAAGCTGGGATAAGCTAAGGATTTAAGAAGGATGGGTCTTACTAAGCATATGAACTCCATTTTGCCCTCCAGCAAATGTCCTATTATGCGTGAGCTATTGGTTGGAAGAACTGTCTAGTCTTCAGGCAATTCATCTGGTTTTATCTCAGGAAGTTGACAGTAGATCTCAATCTAAAAGGCCTATTCTTGTTAATGACTCCTAAGATCTTCAGAGATGTCTAGGAGAAAATTCTTCTACAGCTCCTTCCTCTGTGTCTCCAGGGGATCTAAAGTCGTATGTTTAACAACTCTCCAAAATAGACAATCTCCACATCAGATTAACTACAGTAACTACAGCTGAATTTCAAAATCTGATCTCACTCACATTACTTAGAAAAAGCAGCCGTCTAGGTAGAAGTGAACCTGAAAATCTTTTTTCCAGTGTGCTCAGGATGTTTTCTTTTCCTTCTGCAGTCAGGGAGGCCTCAAGATGTACAACTATGCAGTTACCAAGATGGCCAACAGTTAAGAGGTAAATGTAGGGGGCGCCTGAGTGGCTCAGTGGGTTAAGCCTCTGCCTTCAGCTCAGATCATGATCTCAGGGTCCTGGGATCGAGCCCCACATTGGGCACTCTGCTCGGCAGGGAGCCTGCTTTCCCCTCTCTCTCTCTGCCTGCCTCTCTGCCCACTTATTATCTCTGTTAAATAAAAAAATATTTTTTAAAAAAGAGGTAAATGTAGGCTTATTACAGATACTCATCCAAATGAGTGGGGCATTCAACCCCAGTGAGGTGCAGACCCAACTTTAAAGGAAGTATGTTAAAGTGATATCTGCATTTGAATTCTCCCTGGGCCATTTGCTCATTAGGTATCCTGGAGTAAAGTACTTCTCTGGGCTCCATTTTCTTGGTCTGTGAAATAGGCATCCTCATACTACTTTTAGAGAATTGCCCCACAGTACAGCAGAAAATTACTCAGCTGGAATTCAAATTTAGATCTCTTTGACTCCAAAACCACTGATCTCGTCATGCTACCTCCGGAAAATTCACACATAAAAGCACAACATTTCTGCCTCTGCTGAACACTGTGGGAACGTATTAACAGACTGTGGAAGAGCTTTTGGATAGTGTAAGTTTTGGTGAAAGGACATGGTGCTGATCAGGGCTACATGCAAAACATAGCTGTAGTCAATTTTAATTTATTTTTAGATTGCAGCCACTGCCTTGACCTAAGTAATGAGGTGACAGGAAAAGCAGTCAGGAGCTGGTCATGGATAGATGTAAACCCAGTGAGACAGTACCACATAGCGAACCTTAAGAAGTCTCATTGCAAGCATTGTGGAACTCATTGAAAGCTGAATGGAAGAGAAGAACTGTAGCAGAAATGTCACCTGTTTATAAAAATCTAAACAGAGAGTCAGGAGTCCCTCTTCCTGAACAATCCCAGGTGTCTCAGATATTAGAGCTCCACTAAACACCTTCTTATCACCCAAAGGAATCCAATCAAGATAAGAGGGGGGCCAGTTTTCTCCCAAGCTTTCTGCAAAGGCAGAAGCCCTTGGCTACCTGGAATGCTTTAAATTCCACCATCTCTTTGGTATGACCTTTAAATATCATACTTAAAAGGAAAAAAAAAGTGTAAAGTACAACTTTTCTTCCCCCCTAACCCCATGAACTTGTTCTCATTGGCGATAATAGGAAAACAACAATACAATCTGTTGTCAACGATGAGGATGCCAGTCTTCTGCTTTACTGGAAGAGCAGTCGGAAGATACCATCATATGTGAGGAGCATTTCTATGCTTGATGTTTCCTTGTTCCCTGACAAAAACTTTTATTGGCAGGAGATGGTGGGGGCTGGGGGATAAGTGGGTCTAGGGGTTAAAATAAATGGGTAAAAGGCTTAAAATGAGGCAAAAATAGGGAATTGGGGTATCACTTCTTTCCTTCTCTCTTGCTTGTACTCTATGTGGTCATCCCCTCTGTGGGCCTAGAAGAAAAAAGTCTCTCTATGAGTATCTGTCAATCAATACATACAAGTTATGGAGCATACCAACTTGTGCTGAGAGGAATACCATATATGTGTGTACATTTAGCTTCCCGTGATCACTCTATGGGAGAGGGTATAGGATATATCCATTTTGATGACAAATAAACAGCACTATCACTGGAATCATGAGGACTTCCCAAGTTTAAATAACGGCAGCAGATTTGTTGCCCAGTTTTCCTTCACGCATCAGAACATAGTGGATGATTATTAGTATTTGCGTATCTCCATCTGCATTCCTCCTCTGGCTTGTAAACTCCTTGGGGACAGAGACGGGGTGTCACCTGGCTTCTTACTTCCAGGGCTTGAACACCTACGTGGCCCACAGTCATGTTCCGCAAACGTGGGTTGATGTCTTTGCAATATTTTGGGACGCACTGTTCGCCTTGTGAAATTTAAGAAAGCGGTCTCCATTCTAGGATTTGATAATGCAACTGGTTGTAAAAGGGCATTGTGGGGAGCTATTTTGTGTTCTTGTTGGATGATGTGCTATATATAGTTTGAAGGTCACGTTTTACATTAAAGTAAATATCTCAGTGGGCTACTATAAGTCATTCAGAGCAAGTTTGTTTATGTCTAATAAAATTACACAATGCATGAAGCTACAGGAAGCTCATATTCTATCTTCATTTTCCAGCTAAATTAGGCTCCAAGAAAGGAAATAGGCTTCTCTCTCACAGCCTGCCACTTTTAAACAACCTCAAAGGCCTATTCCCCATGGATTATACTTTGGCAGAACACTGCTGTTAGCCTGCATATGGGGTCATGTGAAATACTGTGATCTGGATAGTCAGTGGTCCACTGTTTACTACTGGACACTACCTTTTTAACGGCTCCGGCATGGGAACAAAAATCCCCACGTTTGCTACAATGGCAAACCAATGGGA
This sequence comes from Martes martes, assembly GCF_963455335.1. Taxonomy (NCBI): domain Eukaryota; kingdom Metazoa; phylum Chordata; class Mammalia; order Carnivora; family Mustelidae; genus Martes; species Martes martes. Next base: position 99,852,724 of record NC_137892.1, read on the forward strand.
ATGATTGGGGCAACTGTGCTACATACAACTATTTAAACTCCTGTATATTTATTCAGTTCCGAACAATCACTCGTTCAACTCTGGGAGCTTATTGTTGTCTGGATTTCCCTATTATACACCCAACCCTTTAGAAGCACAGCTGGAAGTTTCCTTTTATACTGTTTCATTCTGCACCACTTACTTGCTAATGAAGAAGGATACATTAACCAGCAAATCTGAGAAAGGTACAGCATTGGTTCATTTGATCGTGAATTCTTCATAATTACTTAGGAAGCCAAAATCAAATGTTATCACTCGTTCTTGTCTGTTGAGCTTTTGAATTTTCTCTTACATGAGGATGCCAAGGGCTTCTAGGGACCCAGTACATAGTGATGGGGTTTAAAGGTAGATAGAGAATTTTACAGTATATCACCTTGAAAGGAAAATAGGCATATATCATTTTGCAGATGTACAAACAAGACAGGAAGGGTCTTGCCTCTAGCTTCAGGGAGAAGCTGGAGATCTGAAATCACCTTGAGGCTGTGGAGACTCAGGAAGGTCAACTTTTCTTTGTAACACATTCTGATTGTCTCCATTTTCTTAGACTCAGTCACTCCCCCTGTTTGTTCTATTTGACATGTCTCTTTCACACAGGTGCTTGCCTTGGCAGACATAGCGGAAGGAAGGAAACTGTGCCAAATTAAAATGAGCACAGTCTGAAAATACTGAAATTTGATCCTTATACTGATGCTTTTTCATAGGAGATGTAGTAAAAAAACAGACCAGAATTGAGATTCTGGTCTTCTCTGAGAAGTGAAATAATATATATAAGCCATTTAATCAAATCTTGAATTTTTCTATCTGTCTATCTTGACCAGAAAAATTAAAAAAAAAAAAGCCATTTATCATTAGCTCAGTGAACTTCAGTGTATCGTCATCTTTGCACTTTATAACTAAAACTTAAAAAACAAACGAAACAAAACAACCAAACCCTCTGTTTATTAGAAAGCACTCTTGGTCTAGTGTCAAAAAATGAGTGCTGCTTATAGTTCTTTCACTAACCAGCCCTATGATGATGGACAAATTGTTTAGCTTTCTAGCATTTATAGCTGTTGAGATTGGGACCATTGAATATGAAGGGCATAGAAGTCTACAAAGAAGGCAGCAAATTAAAAAGTTGCAAATAGGATAAAAATAGGAAAAAAAAGTTTCCTAAATGCAGCACATCTTGAAGAACATATTTATCCATGTCTGGCATGGTATGCCTCAAAATTTAATTGATGTCTTGTTTTTATTGATCTCCTATTCTCACTTGGGAGCCAGGGAAAAATAGTGAACCTCATCTTGCCCACTCAGAGTTGCTATTTCCTTGCAATTGGAAACAGTCATCTCTCTGTCCGTGTAGGAGTGAGGTCAGTTCTGGGGTCTTCTCACCTTCTTCTTCCATATTTTGCCATCATGACTGCCATACTGCTGTGGTTCGACAGAAAGCTGCCTGATACTTATACAGTGTTGCAGTGATCACTGTTGTCCCAGTGCTCTCCTGTGTCCATAGCTAATTGGTGTCTGCTGAGATACAGCTGGTTTCCCCTGCTTTTCAGATGTTACAATGGAACTGGCCATTGGACTGGACCTATTCCCTGGTTTCTTCTATAAATGTCAAAGCTGTCTTCTTGCCCCAACCCTAACCCTTTTTGAGTCTCCACTCTTTTGCCCCTGACTCCTCATCCCAGATGGGGTGCAAAGGAACGCCTGTTATTTCCTTGGCTAATATCTAAGGCATAGGGGATCAGAAGTACTCCCACTTCTGGCCTTTCAGCTTGGGGTATCTTGGAGGGCACACTGCTCAGGCTATGTGGTAAAGCAGTGAACTTGCCCCAGTTTAACAGGGTATTTATTCTACTGCCTATTGCTTTCTCCTAGAGGTTTGACCTTGTGTCTGTCTTCAGATTTTTTTCTTTTTCTTCTCTCTTTGGCTCTTCCCCCCAGGGACAGTAAATTAAGAATTTTCTTTATGTCACCCAACTTAATATCCTTTCCTTTTCTAGGGTATGGTTTTGAGCCATCACTCCAAGCTTGTGTTCTTAAAATATGTTGTAGGATATAGGATGAGTAATAATAGGTTTCCATTCTTATTGGTAAAAAAATGCTTGAATATTAGAAGTTTCATATGAATCAACCTATGAAAGAATATGATTTTGAGAGTCTGAGATAATGACTCTTCCTTTTTGAACCCTGATTTTCAAAACTATTATCTTCTTATGGAGCTTTTCAAAAATCTCAGTTTGAATGCCAAAGTTAAACAATTATTCTTTGTACTATACAGTTGGTACTCTGCCCTGCCCTATTCTAAGGAGTAAATCTTAGTCTCAAGGTCTACACTTAATGGCAAAAGGAAATTTGAGGAGAAATAAAAATAAAAACAAGTTACTAAGACTAGAAATTATATCAGGATATTTCAAAACACTTTACTACTGCTACAACAATTCAAATAAAAAAACCAGTAATAACAGTTCTAAGTTTTCCTTGAGCAAGTAATATAATAGCACTAATGTACTTAGATTTTTATCAGGGAGAAGAGTTGTTAAAATTTACTTCTGTTCTAATTTATTTGGAGTTTTTATTCTTTTTTGGGAAGGTGAAAGATGAGACAAGAATGAATGATAATGTTAACTCATAAGTAATCATTCTTTATACTTCTGTAAAAATTCAGATGTAGAAGAACATCTTCATATAAACTTTATTTCATTTAGTTCTTAGTAGAAACCTTTAGACCTTTAAGTTCCTAAGGGAAAACCTGATCTGGCCCAAGTCAAAGAGCTCTCAAATTACATTACCAGGGGAAATTACTGATCTTAGAGTATTACTGCATTTTAAATATTTCCTTCTTTAAAAAAAAAAAATCATTGGTCCTGAGAAAGAACCATAAAGTTTGCTGTCCTAGAGATGAACAAGCTATGAGTATGTGTGGAAGATGAAGCATCAGATGGCATGACTCTTCTGCAGAAGAACAAAGTGATGGCATTAAGCCACTCTGAATTGGAAACATATTCTTAGAAAGCACCAACCCTGAGTAGACAATAAGCACCTACATTCCTTCACAAATATACTTCCTATTTATTACAATTTAGCTGCCATATCTGCAGAGTTTATACACTGTTGCTATTGTGTCTAGAAGGGCAGAATGCTGTGGGCTACTGAACCAAGTATCTCACCTGTCATTTCATATTGACTCAGTTGATTACAAAGGGGATAAGATCATTATAGGTTTCCTTGGTTGCGCCATTTAGAGAAGAGGCACCACAATACCGAAGATTTTTGGTGACTTACTTTTTTTTTTCATGTTTTGCCTACAAGTTTTAGCTACCGCTAGAATACTTAATGGAAACTCGAAACCTCTTGAAGTAAAATTGAGGTTAAATATTTAATTATCTGAAATAACTGATTAAGATAGAGCCAATTTAAAGTAAAAATTTGAAATAGGTGTTAGACTAACATCTAATTGTCTAATTCTTTCAAGAAAAAATAATTGAAAGATTTTGTGATGTATCTAAAAATTCTGTGATATTAACACTGAATTACACTGACTAAAAAATTATAATGTGCAAAAAAAAGTTTTTGATGTGAATGACTTGAGACAAATTTATAATCTAAATCTAAGGCTTTAAGGTAAATGAAACATTTCAGTTTGTTCTAAAAGAGAAAATTTGAAAAAATTTTGTCCCTATATTAATGAATTATTTACTTGTGTTGCTTTAAAAGGATTACAAAGCTAACTTGTGGGTTAGTTTGACATTGTTCATTGGTATGATTCCTCTTGTAAGCAGGAAGTCAGACATTTTCAAATTCAGAAAACAAGTGACACACACACACACACACACACACACACAGAGTCAGTGGAAGGATTTCTTAATGGTAAGAAGATGTGATTTTTTTCAAAACCACAATAAGGTAACATTTCATACCCATTAAGATGGCTACTATGAAACAAAAGAAAAACACCCCCACCCCCCAAATCCCAGAGAATACCAAATGTTGGCAAGGATATGGGGAAATCAACACTTGCACATTGTTGGTGAGAATGTAAGATGGTACAGCTTCTGCGGAAAATGGTGTGGCAATTCCGCAACAAATGAAAAATAAAATTACCATATGATCCCAGCAACTGCCCTTTTACATGTATACCCACCCCCAAAAAATCAAAGGAAAAACTCAACAAATATTTATACACCAATGGTCACAGCAGAATGCTTCTAGCTATACTCATGATAGCCAAAACATGGAAACAAGCCTAAAATCTATGGACAGATGAATGGCTGAATAAATGTGGTACATGCTTTCGATATATGATTACTTGGCCTTAAAAAGAAAGGAAATCCTGACACATATTCCAACACAGATGAACTCTGAAGACACTGTGCTTAGAGAAATAGGCCAGTCACAAAAGGACAAACCGTGATTGAGTCCATTTAGAAGAGGTACCTAGAAGTGTCGCAGTTGTAGGGACAGAAAACAGAATCTAGTTACTGAGGGCTGGGGGAGGGGAGGGAACAACTCGTGGGCACAGAGTTTCGGTTTGGGATGAGGGAAAAGTTCTGGAGATGGATGGCAGTAATGCTAGCTAGCTACATTATAATGCAAATAAGTAATGCCACCAAATTATACACATGAAAATGGTGGAAATGGTGAATTTTTATATTGCATGTATTTTATTACAATTAAAAAGATGTGAATTTTGGTTCTCTAAATCGAGATTAGCCTTAACAATATAGCTACTTTCTGAGTTCACTGTCCCTATTGGTTACTGGCATAAACTAATAATCCTCGATTTTGTCTTCTATCAAATGAGCGAGAGGAAATGGGTAATCTCTGGCTCTTCTTGAGCTGTTATTATCACTCTGGATGATTAAATGGAAAATATTAAGCCATTTGTCTGTTTAAAATGGACTGATTTTGGGTTTACTTGTTTTGCATTCCGGTTGTCTTAGGAAAGCATTTCAGACTATGAGTTTACTTTTCCTTGTCAGTTATACTTTTTGATGGCCATAAGCGTACAGTTTGGCTAAAATTCATTGGTATCTTGGCAGATGTCTTAAATGTAAAATATTTATAGAAAGCAACAATTTTCATCCCACAAATATAAATCTTCATCATACAAACTTAACACTGAAAGTATAGAATCTCCATTATCATTACCAGTCAATGACAGAAAAACAAGACTGTTGTTTCTTACTTAACAAAATACAAAATTCCTTTCTATTTTTCTAAATTAAAATTCATTACTGTATGATGAAAACAACACAAATGAAAGGAATAGTCATTTATAGAATATTGACTATTTTCCCAAGTGATGTATAAAATTACCTATCTCCCAGTTGTACATACAGAGAAATTGAAGCATAAATGATATAACTTAATAGGTTAATAAGAGAGGGAATTGCAAAGTAGTTTCCATGTTGAGCTAGATAGGTTGGTTCCTTTGTCTCCTGAGAGAGCCTTATTCTGAGTAAATATACCAGTCAGGGTAGTCTTGATTAGTCTATAGGAACAAATAAACCTGAAAATGTCGGTAGCTTAAAATACAAAAATTTATTTTTCACTCATGCACAATCTGTTGCAAGCAGTTCTCCAGGCAGCTCCTTTTCAGCAGACTCTCAGGGATCCAGGCAGGATGTTTGTGTCTTAGGACAGACACTACCATTTCTTCAAGAGCCTTCCAGTTTTCCCAGGCAGAGAATTAAAGAGCTGGGCAGGAGAAGAGCAGGGGCATTTCATTGTCTCAGCCTGAGATGCGATCTGTGTTACTTAAATTCAAAATCACATGACCCTACCCAACTGCACAGAGCTGGGAAAGGTGGGTGACACATGCATGTTCAGGGAGCAAGATATGCATGCCTCTGCTAAAATGGGTTTCTTCAGTCTGAGCTATTTCAAGTGGTATGAACTGATCGCATCCTAAGTGCCAGAATAATTGTGAGAGTTTTTTGCTGCTGCCTAACAAAATGCCACAAACAGCAGCTTAAACAACACGAATTTACTCTTACCGTTCTGGAGGTCAGAAGACTAACATAGGTCCCTTGAGCTAAAATCACAGTGATGGGCAGTCTGTGTTCCTTCTTGGAAGCTACAGAAGAGAATCTGTTTCTCATATTTTCCATTTTCCAGAGGCTGTCCACATTCCTTGGCTCCTGATTCCCATTCTCTATCTTTAATGCCATTGATGTTACATCTCTCTGACCCTTCCTCATGATCACGTTTCCCTCTGCCCACAGCCAGGCAAGGTACCATGTTTTTAGGGAGTCGTGTCCTGAGGCCCCACCTGGATCATCCAGGATAATCCCCACATTGCAAGGTCCTTAATATTAATTGCATATGCAGAGTCCCTTTTGCCCTGGAAAGTAACATATCCGCACGTTCCAGGATTTAGGATAAGAATATCATAGGCAGGTTGGTGTTGGGGGGGTTGCAAATCATTATCTGTCATAGCCCCTTTTTGTCAAGATTAAATTCACTCATTTAGGGGCACCTGGGTGGCTCAGTGGGTTAAGCCTCTGCCTTCGGCTCAGGTCATGATCCCAGGGTCCTTGGATCGAGCCCCGCATCAGGCTCTCTGCTCAGTAGGGAGCCTGCTTCCCTTCCTCTCTCTCTGCCTGCCTCTCTGCCTACTTGTGATCTCTGTCTGTCAAATAAATAAATAAAATCTTTAAAAAAAAATTCACTCATTTAAATTTAATGTTACTAACTGGCTGCCATCTTAGAGCAAAACCATTTTTGGTAGAAGTTTCCATTTCCCTGGATTTTATTTCTCTTAAAAACTATTGGTTTAAATATGGCATGGTAAGATAGGATTTGAGACCAAGTTTTTTATCATGTCTATTTGCAGTGTACAGCTATTTTTGTTTGTTCCTATTAGTGCTACTATTATTAGTAAAACCAGCTTAACTTTGTTTGGGTGATTTCCCCTTTTCTGCTCTCAGGCCATATAATTCGGGTGCAGATGGCCTTGTTAAAGGCTCCATGGTGCCCATGTAGACCAAGCATACCTACATCTGAAACTTCATACATACATACATCTAAAACTTCACATTATCCAATCGTAACGATGTATTTAAAAAATTTCCCCGAGAGAGTGAATTGCAGAACTTTGGTGAGACGGCTCTAAGAAAGGAGTTCTTGTCTGTTGGGGCGTGCTAAGTATATGCATTGCAAATGGGAAGCTACTTGCTGGTGTCCACCTCAGCCCAGCAAGTGGGGAATGAACCCACTGTAGAGGAAGGCAGAGTGGAAAGACAGGGACAGAGTCCCGGATCCCATTGACATTATCCAAGCATCTAGATCTAGCCATGCTTGAGATTTTTATTACAAAAGTCTACACTTGCTCTTTTTGGTTTAAACAAGTTTCATTTGGGTTCCTGATGCTTGCAACCACATGTGTCTTGACCGATGAGCCAATAATTGGTACCTAGTACCCTGTGGCACTAGGATACTTCATAGGCTCTGCCCGCCCAGAACAACTGGTGTCATCATTTATACTTCTCTCTGCAATGCCACACAGACCCAGAAAATTGTCCACAGCCATGGCAGGCAGCAATCTTTGTGGGTATTTACTTCTCTCTGTGTAGTCATGCAGAGTGTTGAATGCTCTGTTGACGACCAGTCCAACAATACTTTCATTGCCAAGTATGATGTTTGTTCCACAAACGCATAGACATAGGAGGCATTCGGAAATGGAGTAACGATCAAGTAAGCGGTACTTAGGAAAGTCATTTGAAGAGCATTTACTAAACTATTTGAATGAGGGCAGGGAGTTGTTTTTTTTTTAACAAATATGCTGTCAATGTTGGGACCCATATTCAAGAATGGAAAATACCGTTTAATAGCTTCCTACTGTTGCTAGACTTTTTAGTTATGGTTAAAAGAAAGATTCATATCCCTCAGCAATTATTCTTTTGTATATATAACTTATTCACCAAATTGGGGATCCCCATAGTACTGGGGATCTTATTAAAGTAACAGAATATATAATACAGTATTTTAATTATAAAACTATTATTATTAAAGTAACAGAATATATAATACAGTACTTTAATTATAAAACTATGTATATAAGTATATTTATTTAGAAAGAGCTAATATGAGGAAATAAAATTTTGTTGGGACAATGAGATTATGAGTTACTTTTATCTTAAAAATTTGGTTAATATTATTAATGAAATAGTTTTTAAGTACTATATTTTTAGTGGAGATAAGACTAATCAGCTTATATGTAAGAATGCTTATCTAAATATGCTCTGATTTTTTGGATGTATGTAACAGTTTCATGGGTCATTGATTTAAAGTGGACTACTATTAACTTTCAAACAGTGTTGCCGTTCTCTCACTCCTATGACGTTTTCCCCTGACCTCTGTTTCCTAAGGGTCAGAATGAACATGGTCCTGGGAAACTGTCCTAAGCTTGCCTCTTAAAATCCCTCATGACTTTTGAGCAGTTGTAGAAGTAACATAAAGACAGTTTATATTGATCCCCTTGTTCTAGCCATGAAACAGGGATAAGGCACTGGGAATCAGTTCTTAGTTTCCTGAACAGCAGTTTGGTGTAGAGAGAAGGGCCATAAGCTTTCCTCAAGTCCCAGGAGGATAAATGAAGCTGTCTGCCATATTAGAGTCCCTATGTTTCTAATTTGGTATTTTGTTTTGTTTTGTTTTCTGAACTGAAGTAAACTAGGCAGAAGAGGTTTTCAGAAACATCTCTCAGATTTATCAGAGGCTGCTGGTCTTCCCTCATCACAAAACCCAGAAGGCTCTCAAGCATGGGTTGAAAATACAAATTACTGTATGGGCTAGTGAAGTAAATGTGAGTGAGTGAACAGGGCCAGTGAGGGCTGTAGTGGACTCTGGGACACACGCAATCTCAAAAGGAGGCGACACACAACTCTCGCCATTCATCCCGTGCGTGGAAAAACACCAAATCTGAGAATTGCTTGGAAGCTTGTTAAACAAGTGGATTCCAGGCCCACCCCAGATATTCTAATTTAACTGGTCTGAGATGGGGCCACGATTTTGCATTTGTGTCTCTCATCCAAAGTAATTTTGATGCCAAGGGTCCCGAATCCTTCTTTGAAAAACACTCTTGAAAGATACAGACTGAAGAACAGAACTTTCCAGGTTTTAATGGGTGGCCAGTGAAAGAGATCAGAACATGCTACCCCAAAACACGCTGCTTTGGCATGTTGGTTATTTGGAGCTGAAGGAAGTTGAGAAACAGCAGAGACAGGAAGGACTTTGTCCCCTCCCCCTTTCTCCCTCAGAGCAGAGCAAAAATTTCCCACGAGAAAGGTATCCTCCTTGTACCATCCTTATCACTAGAATACAGAGTTGATGCTGAGTGGAATCTGTACAAACAAACCTTGCTAAATGACCCCAATCCTTCATTAATTTTCCCTATATGTTTACCTTTCCACAACTGACTCCTTCTAAAAGCCCAACCCTTTGTTCTTTGTCTCCAGCATATTACCCTTTGTTAAAATGGTGTCTGAGCTCTCAGGACTAACCATGCTTTGAGGTTTTCACTTCTTTCCTGTGAAGCTATGTGTCATATAAAAATATTAACATCAAATATATTTGTATGCTTTTCTCCTGCTAATCGTCTTGTTTTAATTTAATTTACAGGCTCCAATTACAGAACCCAAGAGGGTAGAGAAATAGGTTTTCCTCCCCTACACTAAGTCTTGACTCAATTGAAGGGTGAATTCTCTGCCAGCTCCTTGACCACCTTGCCTAAACCTTTTAAGAACATTTACTATCTGTGATGGAGCCACAGGCCTCCATCTCCCTAAATAAGATGTGTGTGTGCAGGGAGGTCAGGAAAAACTGAGTTTTCTTTATTTTTGCTGGACCAAGGTTGGGGATGGTGCCTGGTTAGTATTGTCCACTTTTGACTTTGGCCTTGGTGCAGAAATGTGCTCCAAGGACCTTTATAAAAAGAATACCTTAAAGAAGGCTCATATGTTTCATCCAGCTTATTACCCTGATACTCTCATCTATACCTCATTCCACTTGGCACATTTCCGTGTTGAGAAAATGAGGTTGCTCACTGCTCCTCTGACTCTCTGTGCTTAAACGACTACTGTAGGTAGACTCCTTACTTGGGTTACTGGGGTTGGTTTGACAAAGCTTACAATTAGGACAATTAGGTAATGATAGAGAATAGAGCATAATCACAGGTGAAAATAGGAAGCATTTGATTAGGACTATGGGTCAGGGAGGAAACAAGTTAAAATAGGACTGGAATGTTGCAATCACTCCAGTGTGTGGGGTTTGAGATGAACCATCAAAATTGTGTGTGTTGGGGATCGATAAAAGGTGAAAAAGTCCTGATTCAGAGCATGAGGACGATTCTTGACTTTCCTTAGGCTTTCTTCAAAGCTAGTGTAGAAACAACCTCCTTCTCTTTTCTCAATCCTTCCATCATCATTGAATTGTTTTTGGTTTTATTTTTAATTGTGTTTGCTTTTCATATCTAAACTAATGTCTCTGATTTCTCTATTAATTTCCAGACTGTTTATATTTGTTTACTTTTCTAATCAATCAAATTCAATAGGGATGTGAATATAGTTTTATAAGGTGTCTGGCACCTCATGTATATATTTTTCTCATCAGCAAAAACTTTTACTAATCATTCACAAAAATGCGAAAGAGACACAGGTTTGGCACCAAACTCCTAGGCCCTCTTCCTTTGCCTTAGGTCTATCTAGAAGAACTGTGAATTACTGATGATTGTTCATGCCATTTCAGTTTTTGAAGTGACTGATTTTTTGCCATTTGGAATGGAACTTTTTTTTTGTTTTAAGATTTTATTTATCTATCTGGGAAAGGGAAAGAGCAGGAGCAGTGGGGGGAGGAGCAGAGGGAGAAACAGTAGGGAACAGGGAGCCTGATGTGGGACTCAATCCCAGGATCCTGGGATCATGACCTGAGCTCAAGGCAGACGCTTAACTGACGGAGCCCCCCAGGCGCCCCTGGAATGGAGTGATTTTTCATGCCATTACCTAGCAATGCTATGATTTAACAAAACAGTTTAATTTCTTGAGGAGTAGTTCAGTGAAACAACATGGAATGAGTAGCACTATGTATAAGCTTCATGAAAGCAAGGAATCTGTGTTTTTTGTCTGCCCCAAGAATATGCTTAGTTTTATGGTGTGAAATGAAATTGATGATAATCCTGTCTAATTGTTTAGATTAATTCATATTTCTGCTTAAAAAATAACCTATATAAGACTCGTATTTTTAACCAAACTTTACATTGTCTGGAGAAAAACATTTTATCCTGAATCCAGAAATTAAAGTGTTTTTCTCAAATCAGTCCTTTTGCAGAAGTGACACCAGCTATTCAGTAAGACCTGAGTCACGCAGCAGTATCATCTCTTATGGCGTATACTGCTTTAATAAAAAATAATTTGAAAGGAAACCCAATTAAATAAAAGAGTTTGCTCTGCTTCTCTTACTTGGTAGCTAAGCCTGTAGGAGGCCGAGCAATTATGTCCGTGAGGCCCAGGCTCAGGATTCTTAATCAGTTTATCTGAGTCTCTGGTGCACTTGTGAGAATGTTTTATGATATGTAATGTGCGTTTCTCTTTTGTCTTCCTGAATCCCAAATCCTTTGTACTCATCCACTCTAAGTATTTATCTGCCTGAAGAGTAACTAGAATTTGTTACAAAGGAAATAGGAGCAGATTCTGCTCTGCTTTGGACCTTCAAAATTGGGTTATGCAGCCAGCCACGTGTGGATGACCATCTTTCCCAAAGATGGCCACGGCAATGTATCCCATCTCATGTACTGTTCTGAAATGCGAACTGGCTACCACCTCCTATCGAGAGGTAGAATCTAATTTCCCTCCCCTTGAAACTGGACCAGCCTTAGGGACTCTCTTGTAACTAGTAGAATAAACATAACTCCATTTTACCTGTACATCTGAGTTTAGGATGAGCTGAAATAAGCCACACAGCTTTATGGGTGTAGCATCTCTAAGAAGAAGAGACACCTCAGGGAAAAAGAAGTGGCATGGAAGTTTCTATCTGTTTTTTCCAACAAACTCTTAACAATGTTATTCCAGTTTTAAAGCAATGAGGAAACTGGGGCACAGCCAAACTATTAGGATTAGCAGAGCTGGGATTCAGATCCCTGTTTTTCATTTTCTGTTCTCTCTCCTGAGAATGAGATATTCAAGACAAATGTTAAAATGTCTCTAACAAATAATGGATAAACTGCCACTAATGCAGGTGCTTTTTGGATCTGGCTGGACACTTTTCTCTGGGGATCTCATGCTACTACTTGAGCATCAACAGAAACATGAACTTGATTGAGGCTAACCACTAAGGACACCTACCATCCCACCTGGAATTTAGAGCCCATTTCTCCTTATTATGCTCATTGCATTTCCTATGGAATGTTCGCACACCCATTTGCCCATGATATCTGGGCAAATATTCAAAGACAAATGTGCAAGTTCTTTTGAGAACTTAACATTTGTAGAAACACTGCACACAGTGAGTCTGGTAATATAAGACCATGATCATGCCCGAATCTTCAAGCTCACAGACGGGCTCTGAATCTGCAGAGTCTCTTGCTGGATGACCGGGTTTGAATGGACAGTAGCCGAGTTCTCCCTCATCTCATTGATCCTTTTTCTTATTCATTTATTTATTTATCTGTGGTGGGAAGGCATGTATAGACCCCTTCATATTTATGGGTGGCATTTGAGAAGCTGTATAAATGCCTTTAAATGCCTTCTGCTTGCTGACATTGGAGCTTTATAAGTCAGCCCTGTTGTTCCAGAAACTGTCTCTCAGCATTTCTTCTTCTGCAAACATTGTGTGAGCTGATGGCGGCTCATTCAGCAGCCTCAGAGCAGGGCCTGGGTCTCTGCTTCTGGGTGTCTTCATCTTTCCACTGCTTGTCTTCTACATCTGTCCTCCTCAAGCAAATGTTAGTTTAGGATGGTTGTTTTTTAGCCTTCTTTTAACCCGTCTTAAACCACATTTTAAACCGTTTTATGGGAAAGAAGTCTCCCCTATCCCACCCTTACCCTCTAAAAAAAAAAAAAAGCAAAACAGAAAAATAAAAAAAAACATCATTCTAACTTTTAATCTGGAGTTTAAAACGACCAGCATTCTATAACATTGGAACTCCATTTCAAAACACATCCGTGACTCATGAGTCATTTACTAGATTTTTATTCTCTTCCTAAAAAGCTACTTGACTCTTAGAAACCCACTCTCTGGATGTTATCACTGCCCTGGAATCTGGAGCAGGCGCCACAGAGAAGGCAAAACTGAGGTCAGGGACCCCTGCTCACAGAGCAAGTCTGTCTTCCTCAGAAGTGACCCATGTGGCCCAGAGCCCCAAGTCTTGTTGAGAAACCATAGTTCTGTCCTAAGTACAGAATTGCTACAATTTACCTTAGAATCTTTTTGGCCTCAGTGGCCTCCATCCTTCTACCCTCTACCCCTCTTCCACCCCAAGCCTGTCAGCTGGTAGGACAGTGCTGGGGATGTACATCTGGAAATGGGCCCCACTGTAAGTCTGGTCCTTCCATATCCTGGGTATTTCATGGGATCCAGCAACCTCTCTCACTTGCTGTGCTGTGTTAGTGCCCATCTCCTCCCGGTCTATCCTACTTGTCCCTTCTTTCCCCACTCCAACCTTCCTGCAAAACAGGGCTACTTAATGTTGCCTAAAGTAGGGCATTTTTTTTTCCCTCTTTTCTTAAGTTACTACACCTATAAACAAACCCTCTAGTACATAGGGAACTCTGATTCTGGTAACTAACTCAGCTCTCTTACTCTACTAACTAGTATTTGGATCACATTAAGAATTCTTTCAGGGGTGCCTGGGTGGCTCAGTGGGTTAAAGCCTCTGCCTTCGGCCCAGGTCATGATTCCAGGATCCTGGGATCGAGCCCCACATTGGGCTCTCTGCTCGGGAGGGAGCCTGCTTCCTCCTCTCTCTCTGCCTTGTCTCTCTGCCTACTTGTGATCTCTGTCTATCAAATAAAAAAATAAAATCTTTAAAAAAAAAAAAAGAATTCTTTCAGACCCTTAAAATATTCTTTAGCCTGTTTTAAAGGTATCCATTTGCTAAGTTCCTATGTTAATGATAAAGCTGAAGTTAACTTTTTAAAAACTCTTTTAAAAACTGTTACTGTTGTACTACTCAGTATCTTAAAGTTCTCCTTTGATATCAGAAGGGGCTAAATTACTGGATATAATCATGTCAGTTAATTACTTCTGAAGCATATTAACCTATGTTTCAGTATTATAAAAGTTACTTTTGAAGTAAAACACATTAAAAAGACTCTTAAATATTTTCACATCCTCAAGTAATTTTTTAAAGGGCTTTCCTAAAGTAAAACATCTGTTTTAAAGCAAAATGTTGAAGGATAACAAAGGAATGAGAAAAATCCTCTAAAGTTAAATCTTAGGAGAAAAACTGAGAAGAGAAAACATTATATATGCCCCTTTCTTAAAATCGTATTATTCCATATATGCATAAGGTTGGTTTCCATTAAATGATACTAAACATCTTCCAAGGCCTTACCTTTTCTTTTAAGAGTGGCCTGATTAGATATGCCTGCTTTTACATCAAAAATTGCTTTATTGTTTGCACTTATAACCCAAGAACCTGAACTTACACATTCAAAACTAGACTACTGGGAATTCAGCTCTGCTTCTATGAAATTCCCCTTCTTCCTTGTTATCTTCTGTAATGTGGTATTACTTCTGCAGACTTTCAGTATGGATTAATTGAAGACAGATATTCCTTTTTTTGGCAACCTCTCCTCTCTAAGAAACTAATATTTTATCTCACCTTTTTTTTTTTTTACCTTTTTTAGACTGAATATAGAATTTTTCTCTTTAAAACTACTTTGAGTAAGATAAGCTTAAGTGGATTCTGCTCTAATATAACATATGAGATCTAGTTCAACTGGGAGGAATCAAATCATGGTCACATGGGAGGGAACTACTGTGTAACAATATTTATTTTGCTTTTTTGGTTATATTAAAAATCTGTTTAACAGGCATAGGAGACAAAGTATAAAACCTGTAAAAGATACAAATTTTAGGGAAGAAACAAAACAAGTTGACTTCATGTTTCAAACCAAATTTTTAAAAATTCATGGTAGACTTGGTTCATAAAGGACCTTTTTTTTTTTTTCCTCCAGTTTGAGTTGAATTTTTTTCCAATTCAAAGGACGTTTTCTTTAGGAAGGGGAGCTGAATCCATAGACACATAGAGTCCATAGAGTGGGTAGAAGATACTATAATCATTAACCTAGTCACTGCAAAAGACATTCCAAAAGAACAATTATGCTTAGTGAATTACTTTCAGATCCCTCTACTCTGTCAGTTGTATCTTCTTTGGATTTTTCTTTCATAAACCACAATACAGAGAACACAGAAAAAGAAGGAAGCTAATGCAGGGACCATGGTAAATATCCATTCTCTGAGTGAAGAGGACAGAGTCCCATGCTTAAGGTCTGGAGCGTGAGATCAGAACTGAATATCTGAAAGTGACCTCTTACTGTGACAAGTAAGTATGATAAATCACCTGTGATACTCATCAAAAATGCAAATTCCTGCATTTCACCATAGCTTTAGTAAGTCAGGACCTCCTCAAGAAAGGGCCTGGGAATTTAAATTCCACTAATTCTCCATGTGATTCTGAGTGTGTATCAACACTTGAAACCCAAATAAAGGCAGTTTAGAAATTTTTAAAAAAATTATATGAGCCAATTGCCTGAAAATAATTAGGCCTCCTTTTAAGAATATATTTGTAACCTAGGATTACAAATTTTATAGTATTTTGTCTGTAGTGCCATTACTTTTTACCTAGATATTTCGTTCCTTATAGATATTGCTCTGGATTGTATTTTTGTGGTTACTTGATCTCTGCGGAAGTAGCCAACACTCTAATACTCATCAAAGACTTTCTAAAGTGGGGGAAAAAAAACCCCAGCTGTGTGGGAGAACTAGGTCCTAGAGCTAACATCAGTCTTTTGATCTCTCTGAGCTTTGGTTTCTATCTCCTCTCAGATATGCTTTGGACTCTATCAGGAGCTGTGAAGGTAAGGCCAGTGTGTGGAACTGACCTGAGTAAGCCCATCAGCAATGATGGGAGACGGGCCATTGGAGCACACTCACTGCATTTAAGGGGCTGCAACTGTTCAGTTCTAACAAAAGGTTGGCAAGTAAGAATTCAAGACCCAGAATTACCACGGTGTCCTGATTTTCCAGGGAAGCTAGAAGTCCCGCTTATAATGGGAAATCTCCTAATTGTTAAAGGATTGAAACTAATACAAAATATCTATCATATAGCACAGGCCCATACTTCAAATAAATAAATATATAAATAAATAAATAATAAATAAATAAATAATAAATAAATAATAATAAATAAATAAATAAATAAATAAAGCACTTTGGTTAACAAGATTTAGCCTGTAGGCCTCCTTACAATCCTTCCTAGTTATGGAATCCTTTCTATCTCCTACCCTTCTCAGCTATCCAGATCTAAGTTACCATATTGGCAACTCTAGGCACATGAAGATTACCTAAACGGTAACTAGCAGAAACCAGTTAGAGGGTATTTTCCTAAAGACATAATCCTGTCTAATTAAAAAAAAAATGTTCATTTTTAAAAGGGCAGGTGTAAAGAAGGCATTCAACAGAGCAGATGCCTAATTGTAGAAACTTAAATTGTCCCTCCTCATTGAACATGTCATGGCCAATGACTGTGTCTATAAGGTAGGTTAGCATTAGATAGGACTTAAAGGTCTCAGCAGTCAGATTGCCTGTGATTCATTAAGTCTGTCATGTCAGTGGTAGGGCCTGTATTTCCATGTTAGGTACACTGACAATGGAGATAGCTAATTAGGACAGATAAACATTTCAGCTGTGTCTCACTCTTTGATAAATCATTGTCTTCAGAAATCTTCCTTTACCTTCCTATAAATTCATTCAGTCTTTGAAGTTTTGAAGTTTTTTTTCTGTCTTAAAAGGTAGATATATCTAACACAATCTTGTTGAATTTAAAAAACAAAAAAAGGCCATTGTGTGCTTAGAAAGCCTAGTTTGGCATCCTGGGGCATCCAAGTAGCTCATTGGATTGAGCATCCCACTCTTGATTTTGGCTCAGGTCATAATCTCAGGGTCGTGGGATCGAGCCCTGAGTCAGGCTCACTCAGCATGGAGTGTGCTTGGGATTCCCACTCTCTCCCTCTTCTTCTGCTCCTCCCCTGCTAAAATAAATAAATAAATCTTAAAAACAAAACAAACCGAGTTTGGCATCCTATATGAAGCACTGACACCCCATCTCCACACACACTTATGTATGAAAGATTCAGTTCAGGAAGTTTCCTTCAGTAGTATTTAGAATGTTTGCACCAAGTTATTAGATTTCTGCCCCTTGTGTTCAAGTGTCCTTTACTCTGTTTAAGAACTGGAAAAATCTGGAAGTTCCATTTGGCATTTTATACAGTAGTGACTCATTAAATATTTCCAGGTTATTAAAAGCCCAAGTATTTATAGAATAGTGTATTACCCTTACCACACTCATTTTTTGGGGGGGGGGGGAAGTGTGCCTGGGGATCTCTGAGGGTATATTGAAGATACACTTGGATTGAAGAGGGCTTCCTTGTTCTGCCACTAATCCTAGGATTGGGGAGAATAAGACAGCATTTGTTGATTCTCTAGGTGCCAGATGCTTTGTGCATTTTATTTCTGACATCATAGCCCCTCTCCAGAATAGTTACTCCCATGTTGTAGCTGAGGAAATTAGAGTCAGAGATAATAAGGGGCTTCTCTGAGTAACTAAGCTGGGTTCAGACCAATTCTGTGTGGCTCTAAAGTCCATATTCTGTGCATTACTTGGCTGGTGCCTCCCAGCACTGCAGAGTGGAGAGAGGGTTTTCTAGGCCCAGTCTTCTCATCTGCAAAACATGGGAGTTGGACAAGATGATCACTAAGTTCTGTTTGACTTCTAACATCCTATACTGATATTTTAGGGCTCCATGCTACAGAGAATATGACTCATTCTTAGGCGAAACCCCCTTTGGATGTTTTCAGATACCTCTGATCCTGGCTAAGATTTTCAAACAGGATGTTGACAGATATACTTAGTATTAATCTTGTCTCCCATGGCATTTGGATGCCTGCCAATTCTTTGTCACTCTGAACAATGGAGAGCATTATTTTCTCTGTTCTTTTATTTTCACATAAACCTACTCTCTACTGTTTCTTTTCCTAACCCTGGCATGGGTTTATATTTAATCAGACTCTTGACTTTTTTTTTCTAAATCTTTATTTGCACATTTGACCAACTCTCAAACACATTTCTAAAATTTTTTTTTAAATCCATAAAAATCTAAGTTCTTTTAGAACATCATGTGAAACAATGCTGCACCTTCGTAAGACTGGACAACAATGATAATGTGATTTAGAGAACCACTGCAAGTTGCCAATTGAACTGTTAGATTGATAGAGATTAATTTCTCTCTGTATCACTGATGTATCTAAAATCTATGTATGCACTTCTAAGTACTTCTTATTATACCAGGAATCTGTATTAAGCTCACATAGATTATTCTAAGGCATTTGGAAATCTAAGTTGCATCTCAACTAAGGTGAGAAACTTAGATACTAAACCAATTTTTGTATAAGTTAGAAATGACTGCATCTGTACTTTACTGCTAGTTCCATCTAGGACTTGATCTTTCTGATGATTAGATTTACATGGTAACAAAACTAAACAATGACAGCAGCAAAACACAGGCCCTCAATTATCTCAGGATTGTCTACCTTTTCTCTTGAGGTAACAAGGTTCTGTGATGTAGAGTTTGTTAACTTGGGGGCTTTTAACACTGCTCCCAAACTGTAATGACAACTTAATTCTGATAAAAAGAACTTAAGTGGGACACCTGGGTGGCTCAGTGGGTTGAAGCCTCTGCCTTTGGCTCAGGTCATGATCCCAGGGTCCTGGGATTGAGACCCACGTGAGGCTCTCTGCTCAGCAGAGAGCCTGCTTCCCTTCCTCTCTCTGCCTGCCTCTCTGCTGACTTGTGATCTCTGTCTGTCAAATAAATAAACAAAATCCTTAGGAAAAAAAAAGAACTTAAGTTAGGGCTTAAGTGACTCAGTCCGTTAAGTGTCTGACTCTGGTTTCAGCTCAGGTCATGATCTTGGGGTCTTAGGGGTGGGCTCAGTGCTCAGCGCTCAGCAGGGAGTCTGCCTAAGATTCTTTCTCGCTCTCTTTCCCTTTGCTCCTACCTCTCCTGCTTTGCATGCCCTGTCTCTCTCTCTAAAATAAATCAATTTTTGGAAAAAAGTACTTAAAAGTCCTCAAATAATAGTTTTTGAAATTCAAAAGTTGGATGCTTAACTGACTGAGCCGACCAGGCACCCGGGCATAACATTTTTTATTCCCATTCCTAATAATGATATTCTGCTAAAAACCAACACATGTTGACTATTTTCTTTATGCAAGGCAACAATACTGGGTACAGTGAGAGAATACAAATATGCTAACAATGTAATAATACAATTCCTTTAAAGAGCTTATGGTGTAGTAGGTAAGAAATGGACACAAATTGTTTATAAGCCAGAAGAGGGTAAAAACCATTAAAAGAACATAAGTGCCTGAGGAGGCCTGAAGAGGTGGCATTTCACCTGGGACTTGAAGATCAGGACAATTTTGAACAGGGATGTGAAGAATTAGGGAGAGATATTCCAGGTAAAAGAAATAAAACAAAAATCATCATGACTTTTATCACTTGGTCCTTTCTTTTTTAATTTTCTTCTGTATCCAGCCACCTCCCATGCACCTTTCTCTATATGGTTAACTCACATTAATCATTTAAGACTCAGGGGAGGCCTCATCCTTCAGGAATCCTCCTTCATCCTCAAGGTTATGAATTCAGTTTGATTGGGATTAAGGAATGTCTTTCTAAGTGTTCCCCATTTCATTCAATTAATCTCCTGCAATTTATTTTCACAAGTTAGAATCCTAGGAATCATCTTTGTTAACTTCATATCCATCCTCACATCCAATTCAACACGTGTCTCACTAATTCTATTTCCGGAGTAAAGATCAAGCCAATTTTAGATAAAATATGTGGCATATACATACAATGGACTATTACTCAGCCATAAAAAGGAATGCTGTTTTAATGTTTACTCTGACATGGATTACCTTGAAAACATTATGCTTAGTGAAATAAGCCAGAAACAGAGGTATAAATATTGTATAATCCCACTTATATGAAGTACCTATAATGGACAAAGTCCTAGAAACAGAAAGTAGAGATTACCAGGGGCTGGAAGGAAGAGTGAGTTATTGTGTAAAAAGAAGAGAATTTTTTTTGGAGATAATGAAAAAGGTTTTAATATCTTTAGTAGTGATGGTTACACAACATTGTGAGTGTATTAAATGCTCCTGAGTAGTGCACCTACCAAGAGTTAAGATGACAAATGTTTTATGTCTATTACACCATAATCAAAACAATTTTTTAAAAGTTAGCTGAAATCCATTCTCTTCAATTCTGCTTCTTTGGTCCCAGCCACCACTAACTCTCACCTGGACTACTGAAATACTCAGATTTGATCTAGTCTCTGCCTATCTTTACACACTCATCCTGTTATTTTCCCCTCATTTACTTCTCTCTGGAGATATTAGACTTGTTACTACTAAGAAAAAACACAAAACTATTTTTCTGAAACAGTTTTAAGACTTGCTATTTCCATCAGAAAGGATGAATACCCACCATTTGCATTGACATGGATTGAACTGGAGGGGATTATGCTGAACGAAATAAGTTAAGCAGAGAAAGACAATTATCATATGGTTTCACTCATACGTGGAACATAAGGAATAGTGCAGGGAACCACAGGAGAAGGGAGGGAAAACTGAATGGGAAGAAATCAGAGAAGGAGACAAACCATGAGAGACTCTGGACTCTGGGAACCAAACTGAGAGTTAGGGAGAGAATGGGGCTGGGGGGATGGGGTAACTGGATGATGGGTATTAAGGAGGGCACATGTGGTGGTGAGCACTGGGTGTTATACACAACTAATGAATCATTCAACATTACATCAAAAACTAAAGATGTACTATATCTTGGCTAATTGAACATAATTTTAAAAAGAGAAAAAAAAACTTGCTATTTCCTTTTGGAATGTGCTTTTCTTCTGCCTCTCTGTTTCACTGACTCTTTCTTATAATTCATGTTTCAGTTGAAATGTCCTCTCCTTCTTAAAGAGTTTTTTTGCTGACCTACCTCATCAGTGTGTTCTTCCCTTCTATTCCAACCTTTACTTTATATCATAGAGCTCTAGTTATTTATTGCAGTGATCTCAATCTGTAGCTTTTCTTCTTACCAATGTATTTCGATTGAGCAATTGGGTAGGTGGTGATGCCATTGCCTAGGATGGGAGAAGATAGGAAAAGACCATGTTTGAAGCACAGTTAAGTTGGAAGGTTAGATAAACAAGAGGAAATCTAAAGTTCACCTGCAAGTATCTGAGTCTGGAGTCAAAGAGTGAAAGATGGACCCGAGATACAAATATAAGAATTATTAGGCTATCAGTGATATTTGAGGCCACAAGAATGAACAAAATAATTCAGGGAAAAACTGAAGATTCAGAGGAAGAATGGGTCTTGAACTAGGTCTTAAAGATCTTTAGAGATTCTATAAAGTAGATTTCAATAGATTAGACAAAGAAGTCACTAATAAGGAAGAAGAAAAACCAGGACTCTCTGGTTTGACATAGGCCAGGAATGGAAATCTGTCAGGAAGAAAGGGGTGGTCATTTGTGTTGTAAAACACTGTAAATTAAAGTAACGGGAGCATAGCAAGGTTTACACTGGCTCTGGCATCATGAAGGTTGTTGCGGACCTTGATTAGAGCACTTTCAATGGAAGATGATCATCTAAATGGGGTGGAAGGACTAAGACTGGTGGATTAAATAGCAAATGGGAAGGGTGCGAGCAATTGAAGACTGTAGAGTTGCTTATCTTAGAATAAGAGTGGGAAAAGGTACTGAATGATGAGAAATCAGAGCAAGCTTTTGCAGAGATGTGAGATACCAACATGTTCCTATGCAGATAAGAATGAGCTGGGGGCACCTGGGTGGCTCAGTGGGTTAGAGCCTCTGCCTTCTGCTCAGGTCATGATCCCAGGGTCCTGGGATCGAGCCCTGCATCAGGCTCCCTGCTTGGTGGGGAGCCTGCTCTCCCCTCTCTCTCTGCCTGCCTCTCTGCCTACTTGTGATCTCTGTCTGTCAAATAAATAAATAAATTTTAAAAAAAAGCTATCTCAAGTCAAGAACTTTGATTATCTTAAAAAAAAAAAAAAAAGAATGAGCTGGAAAAGAGGAATCTGTGATGCAAGTGTGAAGCAGGGTAAATTTTAAGGGACATACATAGGGAGGTGAGAAGCATGGGGTCCAGAGCACACTTAGTGGAGGATAGAACCTTGAATGTGAGGAGGAACACTTTTTCCACTGATAAGAAAAAGCAATCAGGAGAACACATGTGACAATATGAAGCAAGAATTTAGTTTTGGCAGTGGAAAGATGAGAGAGTCCCCTTTTGACAGCCTGTGTATTCACAGTAAATTATAGGTGAGGTCATCAGCTGGGTGTAAGTGTGGGGGAGGGGAGCGAGGTTTGAGAAGAGATAAGAAGGTAGAGAATAGTTGTTTTAGAGAGTGAGAAAGCAGCTTCCTGGAAAAAAAAAATCTCAGCTGTTTGGCTGGGCAAAGTTAAATGCTCATCTGAGATCTGTAATCATGCAGAGTAAAACCAATCAGGCAGGTTTTGTTACTTTGTCAGCAGGAGTAGAGAACAGAGATAGAGGGCTTCCATCAGAAGTTTTGTCAGCAAGGGATGGAGAGAGGGAATATGAGTATGTAAAGGGAAGTTTTAAGAAATAAATCTAGAAAGATAAGGTGAGTCTACTTTATGGAGGGCTCTGAATGTTGGCTAAAAAAATGAATTTTATTTCACTGGCAATGGGAAGCTGTTGAAGTATTTCTGACTATGAAAAACGACATTACCCAAGCTCTACTTCTGCATGATTTATCTTCCCTTAATGTAAAGTGCTGAAATGACTGAAGAAAAGAAACAAATGAGGCCATTTGTGAAGGACTAGGGATTAGATAATCATGATTTAAATGAAAGTAAGTAACAGTTGACGTGAGCCAGACCACCGAAGGTTAAATTTCTAAGAGATCTTGGTATCTATGGGAACCAGACCAGCTTGATGGGAGCATCAGGCCACAGGGGAGAGTATCTTAACGTCTGGGCTAGGATTAGGCAGGATATTACCTAAATATCTGTCTGGAATCTGTCTGGGTATTATCTAAATAAATGTCTGGAAGCAGATATACATCAAGGGATATATTGGTCAGTCACTAAATGAGTGAGAATGCGAAATGTCACCTAGAGTATTAAAACCAAATAAATCATCATAAAATTGTTGACCAGTGATAAAGCTAGAAGATGTCAAGAAGAGTTCAGAAAGCAGGAGGCCGGATGAGCAGGATCAGGGTGGCTCAAGGCATAGGCTCTGGCCAACACAAGAATGCTGGGTACAGGTCCAAACAGCTAAGTAGGAA